>NC_050451.1:96632241-97832241 GCF_903995425.1 Onychomys torridus
CTGCAAAATAAAGTAAAAAAAAAAAAAAAAAAAAAACCATAGGAAAACAAAATACTTTTTGAACATTTAGAAAATATTACAGCACCTGGGTCTGCAGAAAACAGTATCTATATTCAAAGCAAAGTAACAGTTTAGCTGAGAAAAAGCATACAGCATTAGAAAGAAGAGGCATACTATCAAGATATATCCATAAATGTTATGTTATTATTAATGTCTAGAGGTTAGAAATGGCTGTCTAGATATCCTATTTAGAAATATAAATATAATGTGATAAATACAGTTTAAAATAATTAGAAAATTTTGTTTTGTAATAGAGGAGAGAATTTGGTCACCTTTGTTTAACGACGATGTCTTAAAGATGGTTTTGTTTAACTATATCATGTTCTTTGGCCACACTCATCCTCCATCTTCCGTTTTCTTTTCCTTCATCTGCCACAATTGCCACTCATTCCTCAAGACAATATTGCTTCTACTTCCATGTGCTTCCTAATATATGACCCTATGTATATGTGTAACATCTATGATGCATGAAATCTCACTTAGAGTGAACATTGCTTCAATAGCCCAGATGTGCAAGACTAGTTGACAGATGTTGATTCAGAGTCTACGGGGTCTTATGCCAGGGTAATACAGCTTCACTGCAAATGTAAATTTGAAATGTTCTACTCTGAGATAGAAACAGTTATTTGAGAAAAGATAACATGCACAAGATAGGAGAAAAATGTCATTTAGCCTTTTTTTTTTTTTTTTTTTCCTAACAGAGACTAAGTCTAGAGCATATGGAAATCTTGGAAGACTAAACAGCTAGAACTCCAATAAACCAATCAGTATATAGGTTAATAAATTAGACAGAGTATTCACCAGAGATGAAAAAAATAATGAGAAGAAATGATACAAAAGTAGCCAACTAAATTTATTTAGAAAAGATTCAAATACTAAATGAAAAGTATGTTGCTCAGGGTACACAGAGAATAAATGCTAGCTGGCTAATTGAAATGCAGAATTATTAATGTTTTCACTAAGGAGTCAAAATACCTTTTGAGGTTTGTTTCTTTGTTTACATGCTTGTTTGTTTTCTTGGTTCTATTCTAGGTCTGAGGATATCTAGTCTTTGTTTCAGTGTGTGTGGGAATTATCAGGCATGTGCTCCTTCTTGCAATCTGGGTCTCAATTTGGACCACTCCCACAAGTTCTGTGGGAAGCCACCTTCACCCTAGAACATCTTGCAGAAAGGACAAATTGTAGGGTTAAAGGTTTTGTGACTGGGTTGGTGCTGCAATTGCTCCACTCCAAGTCTTGCCCTTATTACAGAAGATGACTTGTTCAGGTTCCATATCCTTAGTTACTAGGAGTCCAGAAAGGTCATCCTTGTAGATTTCAGGGAGTTTCCATTGCACTAGATTTCTACCCCACCCCAAAATGCTCCTTCAAATTCCAGTCAGTTTTCCTGGTACTTTTCCCCTACATCCCCACCGCTCAATCCCAACCTCTGCTATACTGCTAGAGAGCCTAGCAAAACAGTCATCAGGGACCTTTCATTCAGCAATTTAACGGGAACAGAAGCAAAGGCCCACAGCCGAACATTAAGTGGAGCTCAGGGAATCCTGAGGAAGAGAGTGAGAAAAAATTGTAGGTATCAGAGGGTTTGAGGACACCAAAAAATTGTGACCCTTAGAATCAACTAAGCAGGGCTCATAGGGGCTCCCAGAGACTGGAGTTTGTATGAGTTTGACCTAGGTCCTCACCATATATGTTAGGATTGTGTAGCTTGATGCTCTTGTGGGACTCTGAAAAGTAGGAGTTTGAGGAGTAGATTGTAGGGTACAGGGGAGATGGGGAGAGGGCCTGTGAGGTGAGGAAGGAGCGGAACTGTGATTGGATGTAATACATGAAACAGAAAATTAAAATATCTTTTATAAATATCTCTAGTACCCTCCTATTACAGTGAGGTCTCATGTTCGAGTTGATAATAATGTTAAGTAAGCAATTTCAAAACTGTATCATTATTTATTGATAGTTATAACAAATATTTATTTTACATAGAATTTCTAATAGATTACTGCTGCATAGATAAAATGAGTATGTTTTCTGTAATTATCAGTTTTCATGTATTGATAATCAAAACGGTCTAATAAATAGTTATTTTGTGTGGAAATGTGAAAACAATGGTTTTCATTTTCATAGAATTTAATCATTTTCTCTTGTCTTTTTTTCTCTCTGGCCCCCCTCAGCTAGCCTCCTTAGAATCACTCCCAAGATGCCTCCATTCTCAAGATGACAGTCTCTTTTTCTTTGATTATTATTGTTATATACATACTTATGTATATTGTTATATATGTATATATAGTTACAAACATATATGTTTATGTATATAGTTGTTATGTTTATATATGTTTGTATGAATTCTGAACCTTCAAAGACCTCTCCATAGCTTAGTGTGATAAGAGAAAATACTTTCGAAGAACAGTAGAATTTTGCAGATATTGTCACAAGTGACAACATGAGGTCAAGTTGAAAGGGCCTAAAAAGAGTCAAATGATTAGAGCTTCCTTTTGTGATCCTTGACTGTTTACAGCTGATCCTGTCTGTACCTGTAATTAATTCCTATTGGTGTAGGTTAGACCCACATGTATCTGTCACTTATTGAAGTAGTTACTTCTAAGCTTTTGGTAATTATGACTGTCTTCATTATGAATGTCATTTTGGGTAATTGCATATGAAACTTTCAGTAACTGCATTTAACTTGTGAATATGACTTAATTTTACTTCAAAGTAAATACTAAATGACTGATATTTTGAAATGCTTCTAATTTGAATCTCTGATTACAAGTAGTTTATACATTTCTTACTTATGGTTTATTTACACACACACACACACATACCACAACCACAACTACAATACAGCTCTATCATTATTTGAAAGAATGTTAACTGTGAAAAATGTATGAGTATATTTGAGACAGAAAAAACGTAATTTTTATTTATTCATCTAAGCATATTTCAGTGTTGACTCTCAATAAGCCAGAACAATTGTGTGAATAAGTATCGCATATTATTCATATTATTAGAATATCCACAGCATAGCTAAGAAGTGGTACCTGACAGTATTTCAAATATGTCCACCTTCTTTCCAAAAGATGGAAACATCCATGTCTGATTTAGAATTGTTCATCTGCAGAAGTACTAAGGCCATTATTAGATTTAACACTGGTTTCTAAAATTCATAGTAATTGATATTTATAATTCTATGCAATGTTTATCTAGAAAAATGAATGAAATACTTGATATTTTATTAAAATGGGGTTCAAATTCATCTTTGAATTGATTAGTCAGCCTCTAATCACTTAAATCCATGTAAAAGTTACTAAAATACCAGGAGTTAGTTTTTTCTTCGTGATATTTTGCTTAGAGTTAAATAAGATTGGCAAAAATACTAGAATAAATGGAAAGGGAAAGAAGTAGAACAGTACTGGATCTACTGAGTAAGTAATACAATAATTTTTAAAGTAATTTTTAATTTTTAAAATTAAATGGAATACCCAAATTAATATTCCTCCAGTCTCAGAAACAAACCATAAACTGATGCATATTTCTGAGAAAAATATTAGAATGTCTTATAAAGAACACTCACAGGCCATCCTGACTGTACAAAAACAGGGCACATCAGCTCCTGATCTTTCAAAGACACCAACAGCGCCACATTTAAAATGGTTAACAGACAAGCCTCTTCAGCAATAGTGTTTAGCAACAGAGAAAATACACACCTTAGAACAGCTGATATGATTCTATCAGAACAGTGATAATGCCATTAAGATGGCAAACACCAACCAAAGATCAACTACCAGTGCTCTCAATCAGCAATAAATAGCTTAGAAAACTACATCCACACTCCCAAAATAATAGATTATAGATATTTGTCTTTGCTCAGGGGTTGGTTAAAAATTATAATTGACCATAGTCAATCTCTTTCTAAAAGAATCAATGAGGGTATAATATAAAATGTATTCTATAGAAATGATAGGATAAAAAGGTAGATTATTGAATGTACTCTAAAAAAGGGTAGAGATATGATAAGATAAAAGGGACATTATTGAATCTACTCTGAAAAAAACGATATAGAAATGATAGGATAAAAGGGTAAATTACTGAATCTACTCTGAAAATAAAAAAGAGATGATATGTATATGATAAGATAAAAAGTTAGATAATTGAATCTACATTTAAAAATCAACTGCTAGTTTTAAATACTTTACATTGGATTGGAGTTTTGTACAAAGTTGAGATTAATTTTGCTAGAACATACTGTATATATGCTTCTACTCTTGTTCAAGATATTGTACCTATACAGTTCATTTAACAATGTAATGCAAATAACTCATAGTTGAAAGTGATCATTACCAACTAATCAGGGTATAAAGAAATGCAAGTTAGTAGTTAGTCATCTATTACAATCAAACTTGTAGTCTTATTAGGTATGCTTTCAAGGTCAAACAGAGATATATTTAGATAGACAAGTCAGCTTCAAATACTTCAGGGATCTACAAAATATGGCAATGAAGATTATTTTAATAAAATAGATTCTTTTTTAAGACAATGAGACACGTCTGCTTCTTGCAGCACCAATCTACTTCAGAGAAGATGACATCAAAGAAACTCCTTATGAAGTTTACTTTCTTTGTGACAAGTTAGTCTCTGTGCAAGAAAATGCCCTTGCCTTTACTGCTCACAGTATGCTGTCCAAATGGGACAAGCAGGGTACAAAAACGAAAAAAAAAAGAATGCCAAACTTTGCCAAGACAAAGTAGGACAGCCCTTCAGAAAATCTTGCTTCACAGAACTGTCTATTAGGCTGAAGATGGATGCCCCAACATTGCAGAGGAACCTTGGGTGACTGTCCAGGTAGCCAGCTGTTTCTGTCTTTTCTCACATAGATAACATAAAAAACTGTATAGTTCAATTTACAATAGCAATTTATCAGCAAAATAATTAATTATAATTATATCAAAATGTGTTGTGATTTTTTAAAAACCACAGTGGTTTAATATTTCACTTGTTTTAATTTTTTTTCGGAGCTGGAGAGATGGCTCAGTGGTTAAGAGCACTGGCTGCTCTTCCAGAGGACCCAGGTTCAATTCTCAGCGCCCACATGTCAGGTCCCAGCTGTCTGCAACTCCAGTTGCACCTCAACTCCAACACCCTCAAACAGACATACATGCAAGCAAAAACATCAATGCACATAAAATAAAAGTAAATAAATTATTTTAAAAATTTCTTTTCATTTGCTCACTTCTATATGTTACATGGAAGCCCCTTAGTGCCAGAATGAATCTATCATAACCTAGAAATAAGAACAAAAAAAAAAAAAATTGTGCAATCCCCTTAAAAGTATGCTATGCCCGATTACCTGAAGCCAGCATTATCAATATTATAGCTGAAATAAACTTTAAATATATTTTGAAATGTAGAAGTAGAACTTCAAGGCATCAGTAAAATGGTAAGATTAGATTGTGAGGGTCTGATCAGTTTATCTGATATCTGTCATCACTACAGATGCACATGACCATTTCCTTTAAAAACAGGATGCTACTGAGCAAAAGCAGGCTCTTTCCCAGTTCTCAAAGGAATGCAGACTTTGGGGGCCTGGAACAATTCCAACCCAGGACACAGAAGACGAAAGAAGACAGAACATTTATCCTTTAAGTAAATACATAGAGAATTAGGAGTCAACATATTATTCACAACACAGTAGGAAGTTATCCCAGGAGAGATTTGTACCAAGTTTGCTGTTTTCCAGTTTGCACTGAGGGCCAAAAAAAAAATCAATAATGTTAGAGAACACGGCACTTCAGATTGCTACGAAAAGGTCTTGGCAGTGTCTGCTTGTGGAACCCAACTGCATAGCTTTTTGTGTATTAACTTTAAGTAATAATTAAACTTATTTTCACCTGAGGCTCAGAAATTTAAGGAAATTTCATAAACTCCCAGTGCTTCCAAGTGAAGTGTTAAGCACCACAATTATCTTCTGGCTTCAAATCACTCCTCTTTGTCCCCTTATTAAAATAACTAGATATTATAAATGGTCATCACACCATATGAAACAGAATCCTATCTAGAGAAAGAAGAATATGCCTGATATGTATATTCATCTGCTTAATGTGTCCTACATGGCTATGAGCAACTTACGACTTATCTCTGCCAAGTTATTTCATCAACAAATGTACACTAACATGGCAATCTTAAAAACTGAAATATTTAGCTTTTAAGGAATGTGTTTCAGAGATGAATACTTACTTTCAAATCGTGTAATAGATTTAATTTTCAATTATCAATGCAGATGTTATTGATATGACATTTACTCCTTTCTGTGGAATTATAAATTGATCAGGTGTGGAATATTGACATAGGCAAACAAAAATAAGGTGTCAAATATAGCACAAGTAAAATATTTGTTTTGGTATCTTTTGTTACAGTCCATGCTATTGACTCAGAGATCATGTTCACATCTGAGGGAGGGCTCAGCAGTACAGAAACTTTGATGTCCATTCTCTTACTGTAGATGGTCCATCAGGTTTAATTTCCAAGCTGTGTGTTAACAACTGTACATAGGTACGTTACTTCTTCTTAGTTTGCTAAACAACAGGAATTTTAGTTCTACTAAAGACACAAATTGGCCAACTGAAGAGTGAAAGGATGAACTCAAGAAACTTCAGTAATTTATCAACAGAAGAAAGAAAGCTCGTCTTTTCATGATACTGCACTCTGTGGTGTTGATTCATGCTTGAGGAGTTTGTCCTGGTACTAATATATCACAAAATAGTTACACAATAGAAGTGACTCTCTGAAAAAAAGTTATACTTATGATCTGGTTGATTTTTCCATTTAAAAGTGTAAATAGGCTACATGAACTTACAAGTGTGTTTTTATTCTCAATTGTTCCAAGCTGTATCAAGACGTTGTATTCTTCCATTAGAGCTGTGTGATTAGCTTCTTTTTAAGTTCCATTTACTCTTATCTAAAACATTACCTTCCTTAAACTACTTTGTCTCTGCTTGATTAAATTTTCATCTAAGAACGAAGGCTTAAGGATGTAAGAGACACTTGTAAGAAGCAAGCTGCAAAGTACATAATTAATTTGTTCATTGAAGACATAGTTTACCTTCCAGATGCCACAGACAGTTCTTGAATCTGAGAGCACTGAATGAAGAAGGACAGATAAAGAGGAGACAAGTGGTAGAGGAAAAACACCTATGTTCAAGTATAAGCTATCTTACTATAAACTTCATAATTTTTGTTTAAACCTTACTTGAGAAAAATGCCAGCTAGTACTTAAAAGAACTGCAGCTACAGTTATATGGAAATATTTAGACTGTAAAATAAATTTGATAGGAAAATAAATAAATTCCTATTCTGTATTATTCCATGTTAATGAGTAGTTAAAGACACTCAAAGATATGTAATTTCTAGTCCGGTAGAGAATGTGAGAGCAAATAGCAAATTATAAGAATAATATTTATGTCATTGGTAAATTTGGATAAAGCCTACAATTAATATTTCCTAAACTGTGAGTTAAAAACTGAGAGCTCAGCCAGGCGGTGGTGGCGCATGCCTTTAATCCCAGCACTCAGGAGGCACAGCCAGGCAGATCTCTGTGAGTTCAAGGCCAGCCTGGTCTCCAAAGCGAGTTCCAGGACAGGCGCAAAGCTACACAGAGAAACCTTGTCTCAAAAAACCAAAACAAACAAACAAACAAACAAAAAACTGAGAGCTCATGAATTATGAGAGGATTTTGAAATATATAATTAAGATATTAGAGGGATGGGAAGTTAGTCAAAGAATTATCATGACAATAATAGATAAGGGTATAACCCCATTACAATGTATGTGTTTTTGGAAACAGTAAGACATATACTGATGCCAACTTTTGTCAAGTATAACCATAGCTGCAATGAATACTTGTGTACAGGTGTTTGTGAGAGGGTTTGCTCAGCCCAGAGAAATATCAAGAGACAAAAATGGTAGCTTATATGTTAAGATTACACAGAGTTTTCTAAATTAAACTGCTGAATTGTCTTCCAAGGTGATGGCACCATTATTATTCCCATCAGCAGTGAATGGGCATTTTCACAGAGCCACATCTTCTCAGAAATGTCCTGTTGTCAGGATTCTAAATAAGAGTGATTAGGTTGATCTTACAGAAATTATTTTAGTTCATATTTCCCTGAAGACACCTGATACAAGGTATCTTCATGTATACTATTTATTATCCTTACATCTTCCTTACTGAGGTATTTGAAGGGAAAAGAGGAGGAGGTGATCGAGGAAGAAGGAGGTGGGGAAGGCATGACTTGGAGGGATGTAGGGATGGGAAACTGTGGTTGGGATGTATTGAAAACAAAACAAAATGACAATTTACCCATTTTTTTTTTTAAAGATTTGAGTTGTGTGCTAAAGTTTTTGTGTTAAGATGTTCATGTATTTTAGGTAACGTTTAGGTAATATAAAGTACATGTTTTCAATTTTGTCTCCCACTGTGTATACCGCTTTTTTATTGGTAGTTTTGTTTTTGGCAAACTAATAATATAAAACTAGATACTAAAACCTTAGAAGTTGAATGTGTCTTTAAACTGTATATAACTATACACCAATTTCACTGTTATCTATATTTTCTCCTATATTAACTTCTAGAAGTATTATAATTGTCTTAGTTAGGGTTTGTATTGCTGTGAAGACCATGACCACAGCAACTCTTACAAAGAAAACATTAATTGTGGGGGCTCACTTACAGTCTCATAGGTTCATTCCATTATCATCATTATGTGGAGTATGGCAGTGTGCAGGCTGATGTGCTAGAGTTGAGGGTGCTGCATCTTGTGGGCAACAGGAAGTCAACTGACAGTCACACTGAGGAAAGCTTGAGCAGAAGAGACCTCAAAGCCTACTACCATGGTGACACACTCCAATTAGGCTACACCTGCTAATAGTGCCACTCCCTTTGGGTGTCATTTTCTTTCAAACTACCACAATGGTTCTGCAATTCCATTTATGTCTATGATCTATTTTGCATTGGTTTTTGTGATATGTTTTGAATTAGTTTTTGTGAAGAGTAGAATATCTGTGTCTAACATAATTTTTAGCATGTGCATATAGTGGAAGCAATTCTAGATGCAAGAATGGCATTTATCATAAGAAGAAATGTGTTAAGGACCACAAACACTCTACATATAGCAAATACATAACATAAAATAGAGAAAATCACTACACCAAATAGAGGAAGTAATCTGAAATGACTACATGTTGTATGAGTTGAGTAACATAACCTTGTTACAATAGGAAAGATTTAAAGAAAGTAAAAATGATTTTTGGTTTTTGGTTTTATTTTGTTTTTTGGCCAATGCTTAGAGGGAGAGAGAGCTGATCAGGTCAATTATGGAGGATTCTCTAGACAGTAGAAAGTTTCTCTTCCTGACACTATGTGTAGCCATATATTATATGCAGTTGCCCAAAACTCATAAACATACAATACCATGAGTGACGTTACACGTAAACGTCTATGCATTTGAGTCTCTGTAATAGTCTCTAACTTTTTCTGTGAACTTAAAATTACTCTAAAATATAAACTCCCCTCAGTTGTCTTGTTTTGTGAGAAACAGCCAAGAACAATGCAGTCCATGTTTTGAAGTACAGAGTTAATCAAGTTGTAGTGACTCATGCATGTCATCCTAACACTTGATTGGTAGAGACAAGAGACATGAGAATTCTAGCTCTGGCTCTTTTGTCATCCAAACAGTGTCAAGTATGCATTCTATTTCATGTAGTGGGTATTAAGACAAATTAGACACCATTTGGGTGTTCTCCCACAAGATGTGTGCTACTACTGTCATAGCATAATTTACAGGCAGGGCAGATTGAAGATCAACGATTTTCTGCTTTTTACTTTTCTTTGTTGGTAGCCTGCAGAATACCTTTCTGTGCCATAGACACTAGAACATGAGGGTGAATGATGTTTGTAAACAACATATCAACATCTACATATTCAATGAGTTGTGTGGGTATTGTCTTCAGCAACAAGTGTGTTCTTGCTGTTGGAGAGCAGTCATTTGTCTTAGCAACAATATGGGTTGTTTGGAGATTTCCCTAGGCCCCCATGTCCAACAACTTAGTTGGGTGAAATCTTGTTCTGGCCCTAAAAGATACCTTTGGTGACAAGAGATGGCCAGTAGGGGTTCTTTCTCCCTCATTATTTGATGACTTCATTAGGATCATCCTCACATAGTATAGTAATTTTCCACTGTACTAGGTTTCCATATTGCCTTTTCAAATGCTCCTCAAATACTCTTCATTTCTAGCTGTCTCTGGCCTTATTCCCTCCCTCAATCCCATCTCCTCTCTCACTTCCCACCAGAACCTAATGTTTTTGTCCACATGCCCTAACTCTCTACTCATTAAATATATTCTACTTCCTCTTCCCATGGAGATCCAAGTGTCCACCTAGCTCCTTCCTCTCTGTGCCTAATATCTCTAGGTGTATGGATGGTACCTTGTTTATTATGTATCTAATGTTTAATAACCAGAGATAAGTAAAAGCATACCATATTTATCTTTCTGGGTTTGTGTTACCTCACTTACCATGAATTTTTTTAATTCCCTCCATTTGCCTGCCAATTTCATATATATTTTTATAATTTCTTCTTCTACTCTCCACTGCCTATTCTTATTGAATCTTATTATTCTTTGTTTCATTGATGTCATTTTTTAAACTGCTGAATAATACTCCATACATTTAAATATAAAACATTTCTTATCCATTCTTCTGTTGAAGGACATATAGGTTGTTTACAGTTTCTGGCAATCATGAATAATGCTATAACAATCATGGTTGAACAAGTGTCCTTGTGGTTGGATGAAACAGCTTCTGGGAATATACCTAAGAGTGGTAGAGTTGGGTCTTGAGGTAGATTGATTTTCACCTTTTTCAGGAACTGCTATATTGATTTCCCTACTCAGTGTGCAAGTTTACACTCCCACCAGCAATGGAGGAGTGTTCCCCTTGTTTCACATTCTCACCAGCATGAGCAGTCACTTGAGTTATTGATCTTAGCCATTCTGACACATGTAAGATGGAATCTCAAAGTAGTTATGCTTTGCATTTTCCTGATGGCTAAGAATGGTAATCATTTCTTTATCTGTTTTGTAGCCTTTTGAGCTTCTTCTATTGAGAATTCTGTTTATATTTATTCCCTATTTTCTAATTTGGTTATTGGGGTTTTGTTTGTTTGTTTTGTTTTGTTTTTACCTCAAGTTTCTTGAGTTACTTATATATTTTGCATCTTAGCCCTCTATCAGATGGAGAGCTGGTAAAAATCATTTCCTATTCTTTAGGCTGCTGCTTTGCCTGAATGACAATGTTCTTTGAAGTACAGAAAATTCTCATATTAATGAGGTCCATTTATTAATTGTTGGTCTTAGTGTATGCTTTAATGGTGTTCTGTTCAGAAAGTCTTCTCCTGTGACAATGTGTTCAACACTATTTCCCACTTTTTCTTCTATCAGGTTGAGTGTATCTAGTTTTATGTTGAGGTCTTTGATCCAATTGGAGTTGAGTTTTCTGCAAGGTGATAGGTATGTATATATTTGCATTCTTCTATGTGCAGATATCCAGTTTGACAAACAAAACTTGTTGAAGATGCTGCCTTTTTTCCCATTGTGCACTTCTGCCTTCTTTATTAAAAGAAAACAAAAACAAAAACAAAAACAAAAACAAAAAAAACTGCCCATAGTTATGTGAGTTTATATTGGGTCTTTAATTCCATTCCATTGATCAACATATCTGTTTTTATGCCGATATCATGTAGATAAATAAATATTTTTGTTTAAAAGGAGAGAATACATTTTTTTTGTGTGTGTGAATGGCGAGATTGATTCCACACAAATTTCCTATAATTTCTACTTTTCAAAGAAGGAAAACAAAGTAATTTGTATGATCCAACTTTGAAAAATTCTATTACTAGTGAACATAATATTTTAAGACTACTTAAGGTGATTCATTATCTCTGTTAACATTGTTGACTAAGAGTTGTATGCATTTTTGCCTATTCTTTAGCTCTTTAATATTTTTATCTTTGTCATTGGGATACACAAGCATTGTTGGACAGCTACTGAGAATTCCAGCCACAGAACAAATTGGTCTGTGAAAATAAACAAGAGACCAGTCAGAGCTTTCAAATTTGCATGGCTGATATAAACGGCCCCAAGATGTCAGCAGTGACAGTGGCAGGGTATCTAGTGTGTGAGCCTTGTGAATTACTGAGAAGAGCACTGGTGAGACCCAGAGAAAATGTTACAATACAAAACATAGTAACTGAGGCATAAATATTATCATGAACAAGGATGACATATCTTAAATATAGTTTATGCTTTAGTTCATAAATATTGAGGACTACAAAACTCTAATTCTAATCACCCTACCATTTGCAATCACAATCTCTGCAATGAAAAATAAGTTTTTTATGTTTCACAATATTAAATAGTTATCAAACAAAATTTTACATGTATATAACTTATTTTGTTTCTGAAAGCATTTGGTCTTTCTAAAGAGTTGAATCTTAATGGTAGGAAAATATAATATTAAATACTTATTGCCGGGCGGTGGTGGCACAAGCCTGTAATTCCAGCACTCAGGAGGTAGAGGGAGGTAGATCTCTGTGAGTTCAAGGCCAGCCTAGTCTGCAGAGCTAGCCTAGGACAGCCAGGCTCTGAAGCTACAGAGAAACCCTGTCTCGGGGGGAAAATAAAAAGGTATCAAACAAAAGTTGTACATGTATTTAACTTATTTTGTTTCTGAAAACATTTGGTCATTCTATAGAGTTGAATCTTAATGGTAGGAAATATAAACTAATCAGAATAATTCCACGGCACTAAAACAGAAAGTTCTTGATAGCTTCTTTTATAATACAGTTAGATCTACCCCTTTTCCATTTTTTTACTTACCATGTGTAGATCAGTATGCAGTATTTATATTTGTGCACTTGCAATAGCAGTAAAAACTGCCTTCTTTTTTGGATCAATGCAATCTGTTCTGTTCTATATGACTTACAATGCAAATCTTCCCACTTAATGATGACTCATGATTTGACCTTGATGTCTTAAAAAGGACATTATTCTACACTCAAGATAATTACTGATTCAAAATATGTTTGTTTGTTTACTACTTTTTAATATAAGGTATAGAATCTAGGTTCTCAAATATGTTAGCAAAATGCTCTACCACTGAGATATACCTCCGGGCCAGGTATTGTTTTTGCATAGAAAACTGTCTGAGAGTTTGCCAAAATCGTATTGTAGAAAACCTGAAGTGATATTCTCCTATGTAACTAACATTCTCATTTCAACTTAAAAGGAAGCTTTAAAAAGTAAATTTAATTCAATAACTTAGTTAAAAGGGAGGTTTATTTTATAGGGTAACTTACAATGAAGGGGTAGGTTGCAGGGTCTGGCAAAGGTATGGCGCAGTCCGGCGGTGTTCTCTGGAGAACTCTGCTCGGTCTACCTCCAGCGTCCAGGGTCCCAGGAAAACTCTAACTACAGAGAGGAGCCTAGGTATATAAAATCATGCCCATATGTTTGTTTAATAGTTTTATACTGCATGCCTAGTACAATAAACATATGCTCTGATAAAACAAACTAGATTATGTTAGAATTCTCAGTCCATGATGCTGTGTTATGAACAGTTTGAAGAGATTGTGGGGACAGGAATGGCTAGGCCAATGGCTCTGAGTGTAGAAGCCAGAATAGCAGCAGCATCTGTACGGAGCTTGTTAGAAAACCATGTTTTTTTGGTTTTAAGCTACCATTTAATGGCTGGGACACCTTTTCCTTTCCTTTTCTTTCTTTCCTTCCTTCCTTCCTTCCTTCCTTCCTTCCTTCCTTCCTTCCTTCCTTCCTTCCTTCCTTCTTCCCTCCCTCCCTCTCTCCCTCCCTCCTTCCTTTCTTTCTTTCTTTTTTGATAGGCAGCAAACAAGCAAACAAAGTTAGGTGGTAGTGGATGGAGAAGAGATCTGGAAGGAGTTGGAAAGATTAAAGAATAGACAAAGTATATTTCGTTAATACTTGAAGATTAACAAAAAAGAAAAACATTTCGCCAAAAATTAGAAAAGGAAAAGATCAAACTGTATATCTGGATACATTCATTATATGAAGTCTGGGGTAAAGTCCATGGCTTCCAAGATAACAATACATCTCAAATGCTTGTGAGGCCACAGAAAGGGCATAAATGATAGAATCCTGTAAGATGTAAGTCAGAATTATTGCACCTGCTCTTTGTTCTCAGGTGAACATAACAATTGTGAATCTATCTAGAAAAATATATTTCCCATTATAATAAGATTCAGTGATGAAATGTAGTATTGTAGAAACTGTAGCCACATTGTCTGATTAGTAAAAATATTGATATCTTGGTTTTCATGTTAAAATTCTCCTTCTCAAGTGTAAGTAATCCATTATTATGTAATATGAGACACAGAGTATGAAATTCTCAATTTCTGGCATAAACATTAAACATAGAATGAGAAGGATTTCTTTTTTTTCTCCTTTTTTATTTATTATATTTGTGTTTTAATTTTACACTTCAGCCATGGGTTCCCCTGTCTTCCCCCCTCCCACCACTTCCCCCACTTTCCCCCTAGCCCCTCCTCACCATTCCCATCTCCTCCAGGGCCAAGACACCCCTGGGGATTCAATTAAACCTGGTGGATTTAGAACAGGCAGGTCCAGTCCCCTCCTTCCAGGCTGAGCAAAGTGTTCCTGTGTAAGTCCAAGGTTCCAAACAGCCAGCTCATGCACTAAGAACAGGTCCGGGTCACACTGCCTGGATGCCTCCCAAACAGTTCAAGCAATTCAATTGTCTCACTTATCCAGAGGGCCTGATCCAATTGGGGGCTCCACAGCTTTTGGTTCATAATTCATGTGTTTCCATAAGTTTGGTTATTTGTCCCTGTGCTTTTCTTAATATAAGATTTTCAAGAATGTATTCTGGTGTGTTTTGCACACATAAAATGTGATACTTTTTATTATGAGATGTATTGGTTCAGTGAAAATCATTGGAGTCCAAAGTAAGCTTAATAAATAATTGTGTGTGTTTGTATGTTTGTGTGTTTGTGTTTTTATGAAAAGTGAAAATAAAGTTTTAAGACATCACAGACCATTATTGTAATGTTTATTTTTGTGTATTTATTTATAAAGGTATATTTATTTTATGTATATGAATGTTTTCTTGCACATATGTTTGTGCACTCTATTTTTTGTTTTGACGTAGATGTCAGAAGAGGGTTTTGGATCCCCTGGGACTAGAATCACACATAGTTTTGAGTTTCCATGTGGGTGCTGAGAATCAAAGTCAGGTGTGTGGCAAGAACAGAAAGTGCTCTTAACTGTAATCATTGCTCCAGACCCTATTTTATCAATTTCTAATAAAATATATATGACTGCAATAAGTTTCATGGGTGGTGTGAAGTAGACGACAAAAAAGAATAATTCCTGGAAAATTCCAATAAACAATACCTGTTTTCATGAACACCGACAGATGCTACTTAAAACAGAAGATGGGAGAACAAAGTGATATTTTTCCCTTTGGTTTCCTTCTTTGAATTACTTATACAAAGTAAAAGGAAGTAAATTTTTCATTTAAAGAGTAATGTGAGCCAGGTGGTGGTGTCACATGCCTTTAACCCCAGCACTCAGGAGGCAGAGCCAGGTGGGTCTCTGTGAGTTCAAAGGCAGCCTGGTCTACAGATCGAGATCCAGCAGAAACCTTGTCTCTAAAAAAATAAATAAATAAATAAAAATAAAATAAAAGCTATTTATTTGGAAGGCCTGCATCTTTTTTTTTTTTTTTAAGCCACATAGCTCATTTTCATGCATACCTAATTTGAGAATGTTCTCAGCTAGATGGCAAGCAATAAACCCTTATTTAGTTCCTTACTAACATAACTGATAAAATTATCAGGAACAATTTGGGTCTGTTATTTCCAGGACCTGAAAGGACAAAATAAACAACAACAAAAATCTCCGACCTCAGTTGTAGATTTTAGTTTCCCAATCATATCAAATACCTAGCTTTCAATACATTTCTCTATAAGCTGTGACCTGTAGTCAAACTTAAATTAAAAAAATAGAGACCCTTAGTTTGATCTCAAATATTACTGATGTCAGTTATGGGAAAACTTGCTTCATCTATGCATGCTCAACCTCTTCTTTTGTAATTTGTTTTTTATTCATTTTACATACCAACCACAGTTCTCCCCCTCTCCCTTGGTCCTGCTCCCCCCACCTCTCCAGACCCACCTCTCCAGACCCACCTCTCCAGACCCACCTCTCCAGACCCACCTCTCCAGACCCACCTCTCCAGACCCACTTCCATCCATTCCTCAGAAGGGTAAGGCCTCCCAAGAGGCATCCACAAGGCCTGGCCTCTTCTTGCTGTAGTCCCTGGGCACTGTGGAAACAAGGAAGGATGGATGAATGGAGTTTACCACTGTTTTGAGTTTCACCGTGGCAGGCCTGAGAATGAGCTGCTCTCTAGATGTCTCGTTTACACTTGAGAAAGCAGAAGAAACAGGATAGTCTACTAATCTTTTGATGTCCTAAAGTAAAGTAGGTGTGCTCACTTGAGAGGGATTATTTGTTTTCCTCCTTACACCCAGAAGGAAGGATCTCTGTTTTGAAGACAAGAGGACAAAGAGAAAAATGAGCAAGTGCCACCAAGCAATCTGCCTGGATCACTGTAGTCGTCAGACTTGCTTCCACACTCCATTTCTTGACAAGGATCTCTGTCTTTATCAAGAGTATGGGGAAATATATATAGACAGAGAGAGACAGAGAGAGAGAGAGAGAGAGAGAGAGAGAGAGAGAGAGAGAGAGGTATACATAGTTTATGAATGCATACGTGTGTGTGTGTGTGTGTGTGTGTGTGTGTGTGTGTGTGTGTGTGTGTCTTTGTACCAGAGTGGTTTTCTGTGGCTGATTTGAAGATCAAGGATAACTTTCTAGGACTATTTATTTCTTTTCCATCCCTTGTAACTTCTGAAATGGAATTCAGGTTTCAGCACTGACAGCAAATACCTTTAACTGCTGAGCTATCACTCTGGTCCATATGTAATCTAGTGAGTTAACTGCAAAGTCTGTACCATGGTTCTAAACATTACATAACACTCTCATCATTTGGGTTTCTTTTTTTCCTTTTAAAATAAATTCTGAAGAGTTGCACTGCCAGTTACAGAACCTATTACTTGAGAACCATTGTCCCTTATTATTTATTTTATCATTTTAAAATAATGTGCTTTGTTATTTTCATATAGACATTTTTACAATTTCTTTTCATATATATTTATGATTTCTTCCTGATTAATTAATGTCCTTCCCATCTCCCTACCAATTCAACTTCATGCTTCCTCTTAAGAACAAAAACAAAGCACAAAGACACAAAAAGGAAAATCAAAACTAACACAAAAATGACCAAACCCAAAACCAAACCAAACCGAACAACCATCCCCTTACAAACACAGAAACATGGAGCTCCCTTTTCATTGGCCAACTGCTCCTGGCATGGGCACTGCCCTAAACTGTGTTTTATTCACTTAGTGACAAACAATAGGACTGATAAACATAAGAATTTACAGAAATTATGATAGCACCAGAAGACCTGCACAGATTCAATCTACCATTGAGGGGAGGTAGTGGATATGGGTCCCACAAATACTTAAGGAAATATGTACAATCAATACTATCTGGCAATGGAAAATCTGCTGAATAATTTAACTAATAGATTATGTATCCCTGATAGCATGTATACATGGAGATGTCAATATATATAGTATTAACAATTAGTCTAAAAACACATTACTATGATTAATATTTTAGTTTTTTGTATAGTGATAAACTTGTCAAATTGAATTGTAAATTAAAATTTATATTTATAATTTAAAGTCTTGCAATTTCTTTTTATATGTCAATGTATAACTTTATGTTATAGGGATTTATGATTTAAAGAGAGTTGTAAAGTCTGTCTCAAAGCAGTAGCATATGCTAGCGGTTAAATTATGTACTAAGAATCTATTCATAAGAATTCCACTTAATATAATTTTCAGATAATCCTAAAGGCTTTTGATGGGTGATGTCATTCTGTATGCTGTGAATATGTGCTGCTCTGACTGGTTGATAAATAAAGCTGTTTGGCCAGTTGTGAGGCAGAATAAGAGAAGGCAGGACATTTTAACTAGAGAGAAAGGAGAAAAGAGAGCTGAGGAGATGCTGCCAGCTGCTGCCAAGAGAAGCAAGTTGTAAAGGTACCGTTAAGCCATGAGCCACATGGTAAGGTGTACTTATAAAAATGGGTTAATTTAAGATGTAAGAGCTAGCTAGAAGCCTGAGCCATATGGCCATAGTTTAAAAAGAATATAAGCCTCTATATGTTTACCTGGGTCTGAGCAGCTGTGGGACCTGTGGTTGAGAGAGATTTGTCCTGACTGCAGGCCAGGTGGGACACAGAAAAACTTCCAGCTGCAGGCTTTATAGTTTACAAATAATTATATTAAATAATAAGGAAAAGTAGGTGCTAGAAACCCATATGATTTTTGAACTTTCACCTTTATTCTATTACAAAAGTCATTTTTAATACAAAAATTTCTTGTTCATCATGTTAAATTTGTGTAGAAATAATAAGGTTAATTTATAATTATGTTTCTAGCTAAGAGTGTAACTGAAAAAGTCCACATGTATATTTTCATTACAGGATAATTTTAAAGAACAAGTTTGGATAACTATGATTTACATGTTATAATTATATTTGTGATTATGTGTCTGTGTGTTTATAAACCCCTGGGAATTATTATAAAGTTATGAGTACTCCAAATTATTTTGCCGAACTTTTTAATATCTTTATATTAAATATATGACTTTATTTCATTGATAATTTTTGTTCAGTTCAGAAGCCAGAACATTTTAAATTTTGGTAATACAGCTCAACTCTACCGTTACTTATTTTTCTTTAAAGAATGTGTAATATAACTATATTCTTAAGATTAAATATTAATAATAATTGATGACGTTCAGAAGCCTGGTTATCTGAATCACTCAAAATATTCTCATCAAAGGAAAGAAGGGCTGAATTGAATCTCCAAGTGCAATTTAACATCTCTATCAGCCATATGTGTGAAGATGTCAGTTTAAGTTAACTTTTATTGAGGCCTGATTTACACGTTTCTGACCTTGAGTTTGGTTTAATTGGCTGTGGTTTTCAGTAAATACTATCAATAGACCTCAGAGACCCAAAAAAGTTTTAAAGCAAAAATCACTGCTAAATATTACAGATATAATCCAGTAGCCCCTCCTTGCTCAGCTAAAATACTACTGGAATCTACACAGTGAGGAAAGAAACAAGGAAAGGCATCAGTGTGGAGAGAAGCAAAGCCAGTCACAAAATACTGACTGGGGAGATTTCTGTCTTTATTTTCCAACAAGAAGCCAAAAAAAGAATATGCTCCTCTAACGCAAGCCAGTTCCTGAGCCACAACTGTGTGTAGGTACTGTCACATGGTGCACCTCATTGTGATTATCACGTGTTCTAAAACACCCAACAAAAACAACAGTGATATTATACACATGTCACTGATTTTTATTTATTAATTCACATTTTATTGATGTATATTTATTTTTACATTTATTTTATTGACTTATTTTATTATTGCATAGTACATGTGAATTTACTTTTTTGTGCGCATATATATGATGCACATATGTGAGAATGCAATATGTCTGTGTGCATGCCTGCACACAGATGTGGATGTTGCATATATTCTTCAGTTGCTTTTCACCTCCTGTTTTGAGACTTTATGTTTAACAGAACCCGGTATTCACTGACTGGCTAGTTAGTTCCAGCAACCCATCTTTCTCTACCTCCACAGGGACTGAATAAGAGGCATTGGCCAATCTGCAAAATTTTATTTTATTTTATTTTTTTGAACTAAGGACCTTAACTGGGGTCTTCATGCTTGAGCAGTAAGTACTTTATATCTAAGTTACCTTCTAGCCCTTATCATCCCCTCCCCCCCCCCCTCTCTCTCTGTGTGTGTGTGTGTGTGTGTGTGTGTGTGTGTGTGTACTGTCTTATGACTCCATTTTGTGTTCAGAGATTATCTTTGTGATTGAATAACTTATTAGGGTCTTATCCTTGGAAAAGACTGATTATGGGTCTCAGTAAACATTAATTGTCTATAGCTTTTCATCTAGCAATGAGACCTTATGAGATTTCTTTTATTGGCACTGGCATGTCAACTAGTATTGTCATTATGAAGGTTGTGAAGCTTGTTTTTGTATCAGATGAAGACCTTTACAGAAATTTGCCACTGTTCAAATTGCAGAAGATAATAATCCGTGGGATTCCCAATATTAATTGGTACATCCACCATGTAACTTCTATACCTAAGGCTCAAGGAATTTCAAGGAAGAGGACAGTAAAAGTAATAGGACCAGGATGTTTCTTCAATAGAGTATATTCTATATATGACAAGAAAGCTGAATCCATAAAATATTCACTCAGTTTCTCAAAAGCAAAGCATAAATATTGAATCTAAAATATTTCTTTATAGAATATCTAATGAGTCTTTTGGTTAGAATTAGAAAATAATTTCTCTCTCTGTTTAGTGAGATAATTGTTGCTTCTGTGACAAACATCTTCACACAGTCTTCACTGCTGCATCATATTATACACAATAAACATCAGTTGAGCTACATCACTAGCATCCAGAGATAGGGGAGCGGATTCATATAGGAAGTTTACAGCAGGACTCTAAGAATAGGTTTTGTTTTGTTTTATTTTTTTCAGTTATGGTGGCTGCTACAGAGATATGAAACCAAGGAAATATAGTAAGTACTGAAGAATTTAGGAATGCAAAGAATAATAAGATATATAGAATCTCAGTATTATCGATTTTTTTCCTGAGGTTAAAATGCTTAGCTAGATAAACTTCTGTTTTTTCCAGATAAAGCTTCTGTGTTGTTGATGCCACAAAAGTTAAGTTATACAAAAGAGTCTTTTTTTAATCCCTGCTTATCACTTCAGAGCAACTAGAAGCTGACATAGTAGGGCTAGTTATCCATTTGAAGAGTTTGCCCCCAGCTGGGCTCCTGGCAATTTACTTGGAAAGGTAGGGGAGCAATTATAAACTAGTTGCTCCAACACCAGAGATATATCTGGAGCCAGCTGTGCTGTCGAAAAACATTTCCCATGCATTGCAATTAAAAAACGATTGGGGGCCTATTTCCAGTAAGTCATGAAGAGACACTTTGAAGAAGGTGGTTAGAATGTGGCTTAACTTTGTCACAGGAGAGCTACAGCTGCGGGGGTGGGGGTGTGGGGATCAGAATGGGTCTAAATCTCAGTCTCAGTAGATTCTAACAAATTATAAAAGAACCATTGAACTGGATTGTCAAAAGAGAAAAAAATCACAGTTGCATTACTTTGTATTTTAATGTTCAATAGTTTGTTTTTGTACTGTGAAAACATGGACTACTGTTATTTTGTCTCATTCAACCTTTCCAATGCCTTGCTGACTCAATTCACTTCAGAATATGTGGATTATTCCTTAACATAGTGAGTTACAATGATTGTCAGTAATCCAGAACAATGCTGATACCTTGCATGGAATGGTTAGCATGTACCATATGTGTTACAACTATATCACACAGACAACCCCAAAGTCTTTCTACTTTATTGATGGATGAAGTAGTTGAAAGATTACAATATAGGTGACATTTTATGATACATAAATTTACTTGCCTTTATACATTATTAAGTGCTTTATAGAAAAATCAAGATGACCTATTTCCTCTAGTTTGTATTATGTGGCAGAAGCAAACATCTTTAAAATTTAAGTGGCATAAGTCAATAAATTAATTTCCCTTCGTGCAGCATAATTTCTGGTTTCAAAACAGCTTTGTTCTATTGATTAATCAGACTCTCCAATGAAGGATTGCTTTCCTCAGTATGTGGGGTCCTGTCTCACTGAGAACTTAGGTCACCTGTGAAGAGGTGGCCTGGACCGGAGGAGGAAAGGTAAGTGCATGCCTCTCTCCCATTTCCCAACCTCTCTCTTACCCAGAGACAATCAGATGGAGTGGGGATCCAAGTCAAGCAAGAACTCATTTATTGTGAGGCAGTAAGCTTCTTTTGTAGCAAAAACCTCAGAACCCTAGGAGGGAGTGAAGGAACCAATCAATCATTTTAAAGGTTATCTATACACATCTTTTTATTTAGGAGTTGTTTATGCACTGACATCATCTTTTGATCTTAGTATCTTATCTTAGCATAAACAACTTGAGCTAACTTCCTTCAGCCCCATTTGTATCTAATCTCCATAAGAGCAACCCAAACTAACTTCCTCTCAGCCATCCTTTGTATCTACTCTCTGCATAAACACCTTAAGCTAACTTCCTCTCTCCACACCATCCTTTGTATCTGCTCTCTGAGTAAACAGCTTAAACTAACTTTCTCTGGCACCATTTGTTTCTACTCTCTGCATAAACACCTTAAGCTCTATTTGTCTAACTTCCCCTGGGCACCCTCTTTGCAGCCCATGTATGCCCCCACATCAGTATTTAAGAGTCTTATGTCTAGATAAATAAAAATTAGAAAATGAAGATAAGCTAATAGTTCATAAATAAGTTATGCAATCCAGAAGTGTTTGATGAAAACTAGTCACATGGCCAAATCTAGAGCGAAGGTAGAGTGAGGCAGTTCAGAAACATAGTCTAGGCTATTTAGACACAATCAATACTGCACATACTAGAAGGCAGGAAATGGAATTTTGCCAACATATTTATTCTCAATGATTCTACCTGTTAATATGATTCTTGCTGTTCAAGTAATGTATCAAGGGAATTTAATTTAAAAATTGTCAAAAAAAATCTTAGATATGGAAATATATGGGAATATAAATAACATTTTTTCCTGTATGAATTTGTCAACTTTTAAGATATCTTTACATTAAACTATGTAAGAAAGGCAAACAAAGATTAAAATATATTTTTTTCTTTTCAATATCACTTTAAATGCCCCTAAAAGTAACCAAATAAAATGAAAACTTCAAATGAAAAGTAATAAAGTTATTTGAAAAATGTACTGCTGGGTAATATTCACTGTAGCACAAAACTTACAAAGTCCCTATTGGGGGCATGTTACTGCATGTTTTTCAGTCTGTAGGCAGAGATGTTTGAAGGGCAGATATTTAAATCTCCATGTACATTTTGAGAATGGTGAGAATTTCTATTTTATCATTTAGAATAATATTTTTTGTGAATAAAAAGTTCAATTTGTATAGTATTTGGACTTTCACTGTAGAAGATTCTGTAAATGAATATACGATGAAATTGATATTTATCATGTGATTGTATGTTAGCCTTTGCTTCAAATGCTTTGGGTGGACTTATTTATTTGGACTTTTAATGACCTTAACATACATAAGTTATGTCTTTACTTATACATATTTATGTATTGTAAATATTCTCATTCTTATGCATTTCTGTGTGTTTCCAATCAACAATGAAATGCTATATAATATTTCCTGAAGATTTTGAGACAAAATTCCAATAAGACCATTTAAACATCACGTTAAAAAGTCTTTGGAAGCAGAAATCACAACACTTTGTCAAGTATGATATCACAATAGCAATGAGTGAAAAATGCTGAGGCTGGTAGAGAACATCAACTTGTTTATGTAGAGTTAATAGTTAGAAATAAAAGGAACCGTAACACTGCTCATAACATGAAATAATATGACTCATCTGAATGACGTGAAAATATCACCAAATTTACATAAACTAGTTTAGAAAATTTCATTCCCTTCTGATCATGATGGATTACTCATGCATTTACCTGGATTCGGGGAGTCAAGGTAGGAAGGTTGCCATGAGTTCAAGGCTAAAATGTGCTACATAGTGATTTTCAGGCTTGTCTGGGCTGCAGCATGAGACATTGACTCAAAATAGAAAAACATACAAAAAATTTGTCTAAGAGACCCAGAAATCTAGACAATAAAATATGACTAGGGTATATAACTTTGTGGAAGCATTATTTGGATAAACATTACTTGCCCAATCCTCAACACCACCCTTCACACAGATTAAACTTATCTTCTTACTAGCTGCAAAGTTTTGAACATACATGAGGATTTAAAGGTGTACATGGATAGGAATATGTAATTGTTTTTAGGAATGGGTTAGAAATATCTTTCTATCACTATACACTAATTTTATTCCTTACTACCCCTTTAAAATACCTTTAGAAAGATTTGTAAAGTCAGTCTTTAAACTTGTATAATAATCATGAGAAGTCAAAACTAAAGCTTCACTTACAGAGTAGATATCTCTAAAATGGTAAGATAAGTGTCACAGGACACTGACAATCTATTTCCATCAAGAAGGGAAAACACTTTGTTCATGGTGTCGTTTGGGATACTGACATAAAGAATGAGAAGTCCTACATGTTGATGTGGCTTTCTTTGTACAGGTCCTGGTGATTGCACTCAGGCAAATGGGGGAACTTTTCTAGCAAATGAAATTTTAAATCATCTGGTGACAGGTCTCCAGGGAAACATAACACATTCTGCTCTGTTTATTGAGTTTGAAGTGCCAGTGGGAAATCCAGTTGATGATGCTGATCAAGTAATTGGAATTATGAATATGAAGCTCATTAAGCAGGTTTTAAATCAACATTTGAGTTATTTGCATAGTAGACAGGAAATCGTGAGACTGGTAAAGCCTTTCAAAACAGAAGCATTTTGTATGTAAGTAAGGATAGAGTCATAGTAAATGGCAAAGTGCAGCATAGAATGTTCAAATAAAATATCTATCTCCTTGGTCTACTCATTTGAGACTGACCTGACTTACTTTGGGGTGATCATTTATTAATGTCAGATATCCCTCCTTTTAAAACATTTATTTTATTTTTCTTAAACTTAATGTAGGTAAGAGAGATTTTCTGTCAGAATGACTAAGTCCTCCAATAACAGAGAAAAACAAATATATATTCATACTGAACCAGTTATATATACAAAGAAATATTGAGAGAATTTAATCAACATCATATCATCTGTCTCAAATCTTATTTAAAACTCTAATAGAGGTGGTATAGAGTAGCTGGAAGTTTTCCTGTGTCCTGCATCCACTTGATCCCAAATAAACACACAGAGGCATATTATTCATTACAAACTATTTGATCTATGGCTCAGGCTTATTGCTAGCTAGCTCTGACATCTTAAATTAACCCATTTCTATTAATCTATATTTTGCCACATGGCCATGGCATTACCAAACTACTGGCATCTTGTTCCTTGGGCAGCTGGATGGCATCTGCTCTGACTCTACCCTTCTCCCCATCTATCTGGTTGGATTTCCTGGCTGGCTCTTATCATGCCTTGCCATAGGCCTTAGCAGCATTATCTATTAACTAGTGGGAACAACACATATTCACAGCATACAGAAAGACTGTCCCACAGCACTTCCCCTTTTCTGTCTGATCAAAAAGGAAGGTTTGAACTTTGACATAGGAAAATTTTTCCTTGCTTATGGCAACAAAATCATATATTATTTAAATTTAGAATTTGGGAAGTATATTTTTATATAAAGCTTTGTAATCATTACTTCTCAATTGTCATCTTTTAAAATTCATATTCTATTACATATCCCAATACATCTGTTTCTCTGGATAATCCTGGGAATCAGTTTTGTCTAAGTTAAGAAGAAATCACATTGATATGTTGACTAGACATGTATTAAATATAGAGCTAAATCTGTGGAGTTCAAATGGCACTTTTATCTCAGTCAGTCTTATCATCTAAGATCACAAGTGTGAACAGGAAAAAAATAATACAAAGAAACAAGATTTGGCAATTTATTAACTGTCCTGTCATTATGCTGTCATGTTATTGTCCATCAATGCTAAAGGATTTGGTACTAAAAAAGATCAAATAGGATGAGATGGTCGTTATTGTGATCATACTAAAGGTTAGTTAGAAATAATTGACTCATTCTCATGTGTCTGTTTCCTATAATAAAATAGTTTCATTTGTATGCTCAGTGTTGCTAAGCAAAATACATTGCTATATAATAACTCAGTCTAAAATGTAACAAAATATATAGGTAATTTTAAATGGTTACTGTTAAAATAGCTAGTGCAAAAGTGTGTATTATTCAGTATATTCATCCATGTACTGTACTTTACATATAAGGAAACAGCAATAAATTATTACATTTTTCATATTAGATAAGCAGCAATTAAACAGAATATGATGACTATGAACATGAAGGTGGTGATGAATGAATGAATAGATCAAATATGTATTGACTGTTAAGTGACCTGCTTGTAAGACATAAACCAATTTTAATATTTTTTATAATATTTAGTATACTATACATGCACAATGTATGTTTAGATGTAAAAGTCATGTAGAGATGTAAAGATAGAAACACAATGAGATAAAGTGAGCATTTTGCAAAACTATCCTCCGTGAGATGGAAACAGTTATTCTCTTATCTTGGAGAACATAGGACCCTAAGATTCTTGCTAAGATTTAAGGAAAATGGCACTTCTATTATTTAGGAACCCCTCATGTCACCACCTTTCTAGATCACTCTGTTGCTGTAATAAAAACCTCTAATGGAAAGCATTTTAGTAAAGAAAGTATTCATTTAGCTTTCACTTCCAGGACATAAACCATCACTTAAAGTCATGGAGGGGGAACTTGAAGAGGAATCCATGAAGGAATACCACTTGCTGTCTATGTTCCTGGGTAACTCACTAGCTCCTGCTAAGTTAGCTTGCTTATATAGCTCATGTTCACCTGCTTAGGGATGGTGCTACTCACATTAGGTTGGGTCCAAACACATCAATCATCAGTCAAAATAATCTTCCACAGACCACTGCAAGAAATCAGTTCTGGATAATCCTTCAGCTAAGACTCTAGCAGATGACATTACCTTGTGTCAATTTGGCAGCTGGAGGTAAATAGACACCCATACCCCAAAGAAAGAAAATTCTTTAGGATTATTTCAGTCCAATGGTTAGAATGAGGGCTCAGTAGTTCAAAACTAGGAAGAATAGGTAATTCTTCCAATTTCAATTCAGAGCACCCACACTCAGCATCTCTCAACCACCTGTAACTATATCTTCAGGCCACCTGGCACCTGTGGCTTCTGTAGGCACCACACTTGCATGTGAATAACCACATATATACCCATGCCTATATACCTAATTAAACACTAAAAATAGTTCTTTAAATAAAAATACATCTCAGATAAATTATTAATGTGTACATATTAATTCTGGCTAACCAAGACTCCTGAGGACAACCATAATACTATCAGGAAAAAAGGCGATATTGTTATGTCTTTGACTTTACTTGTTATTACTTAAAAAAAGGGGTAGTCATCCTCTGAATGGGTATTTAATTAAGGGCTGTAAACAAAAAGGGCCTGTCATTCTTTAATGTAATGGTTTACTGGTCTAATTATCAACCACTGTCAGTGGGTTGAAAAATAAGCTTAAGTATCCCATGCAATTATTTTCTTGTATGAATATGTTAGTGATAAATTCTATCAAATTCTCTTCTCTCAAAATATCTATGCTCCCTCCATTGTTGTTCAATAATATGCTTCCTGGATAAAACAACAACAACAACAAAAACTCTAGGTTGTTATTGTCATTAACCAAGATTTTTCTAGCATTATTTTTTGTTTCTTCTGTATTGAAAATGGATGTAAATAAACATGATTTCCTTTCTGAGTGAATATTATTGCTATTTTTCTTGTTCTTATATAAAAAATTCTAATTTGCTTCTTTCAACACTCAGCATTTTAAGCACATAAGTATCTGTGATTTTTGCCAGTGAGTCAAAGAACTTTACTGTTGACTTCCTTAGAATAGTTTATGTACCTATCTAAAATCATTTAGTTATTTCTTATAATTTTATTTTTTTTCTGTACATACTCAAGAATTGACATATTTTTTACTTGTACCATTGAAAGATATTTTTAAAGATCTTCTTTATTAGCCTTATGTTGAGTCACTTTGTCTTAATTTTTTTCTCCTCTTATTTTCCCTGTCCCTGTAATAACAGGTTCATAGGTTTCACTTTGTTTCTGTTAGTTAGTTTGTTTTTATTGCGAGTGTGGCGTTGTGAAGGGTATATATATATATATATATATATATATATATATATATATATATATATATATATATATATAATGTTAGTGTTGTTAAAATCCTAAGTTTGTTCTTCTAGAGCACTGGCTCTCAATCTTCCTAAGCTATGGCCCTTTGGTACAGTTCTTCATGTTGTGCTGACCCCCAACCATAAAATTATCTTCATTACAACTTTACAACTGTGATTTTTTTCTATTTCTATTAGTTGTAATATAAATATATCTGTTTTCTGATGGGCTTAGAGGACCCCTTGAGAGAGGCTGCACCCCACAGGTTGAGAACTGCTATTTCAGAGCTATTTCACTGTAGCTCTTGAAAGTCAAAATGGGATAAAATAATGACTCATGATGTGTAAAATTAAAACACAAATATAATAAATAAAAAGGTTAAAAAAAGAAATTATCATTAATATTTGTTGCAGACCATATGAGGTTACATGATAGCTGGGTCATGAAAACCCCATACTCTGTCTCTCTGTTGTGTTTTCCTAAGACAAGGTGAGCAACTTTGCCTTTGTCCCTCAGTTTCTTAAGAGCAGTCATAAAAAAAAAAAAAAAAAAAAAAAAAAAAAAAAAGTTTCTTTCATTTAACATTTTATCCTTTCTTCAGATTTACTGGGAAATAAAAAAAAAAAAAGTTACTCTAAAAACTCAACATACTTCAGGTTGAACTGTAACTTCTCTCATGTGATTGATAGCTATGATTACTTGTGTACCTGGTGTTTGCACCAGGATGACTGAGCACTATGTTAAATGACAATTGACAAAGCATACAGTGATGCCAGTATTTTCTCTGTGGCAGTCATTTTGGTTTTAGTTCATCGGAATTTCAAAAGTTGGTTACTCTAAGACAAATACTTACAGAACTTCTTGAGTTTTCACACTTGTTTTTGCAGTGTATATATTCATCAGGAAGCTTGTCCAAATAGACATAACTCTACAGCCTCTTGCACGTTGTTTTACTGCTATTAGGACTTCTTCACAGATTTTCTTCTAAATAACTAATCTTCTGAGTCGATCATTTAAACCATTAATCAAATGAAGAGACTATCGGAATTGGTGCTGAACAGAATGGTAGCGCCAGTGAGACCAATAACAAGCGTCTAGACACCATTTAATTTCTTCATTCCATAGCGGAAATGACAACTAGTTTCACAAAGATCACAAATTGCTAAATTCTTATTTTTATACTTAAAGACTAGTTCACTTCTTAGTCCTCGTGAGAGCACCAGAGAAAGTTTTTTTTTTCTTCTTCTTCTTCTTCTTTTTTTTTTTTAAAGCAGGTGGTGAGTAATACAGGGGCACACAACTGGTCAAAGTAAACAGAACAAGACTCTGGAATGCTCAGCTTTAAATGGTTCGTATTTATCACACTCCTGGCTCCTAGCTCAGGGATCATCTTTGAAGAGGGGATGAAAATGTGAAAATGATAAAATTCATAAATACTATATATCTACTTGTTTTGCAGGAAATTACAGACCTACTGCACACAGGAACTCACAGTATCTGTGCCAATATGGATATGACCTTCACAAGCTCATGCCTACCAAAAATCCCAGAATGGACAGGGGAGGATCTAATGAAGCCTCATACATGAATGGAAAGATACCAGTCATTGCTGGCTGCTGAGGAAGGAGGGCCGCATTTTCTTTGGAAATGCAGTCCCTGAAAAATACACAATGCTATGCTGGACAATCCTACAGAAAGCCCATAGGTTCACAAGAGTACAGGAAAGACAAACTGTGAGCGGAGGAAGTAAGGACCCAGTCATCAAGAAACGGGGTGGATTTTCTCAAATACACTACAGGTATCCGTTCCATTCTAAACTAAAAATGTTCAAGGGGAACCAAGAGATTGTTTTTTCTTTATTAAGCAATTTTTTATTCATTTTACATACCAACAACAGATCCCCCTCCCATCCTTCCTCCTGCTTTCCCAGCCTTCTCTCCCCAACCCACCCCCATCTCCTCCAAAAGGGTAAGGCCTCCCACAAGCAAAACCTGATACATTCTGTTGAGGCAGGTCCACGCCTCCCCCGCCCCATCAAGGCTGTGAAAGGTGTCTCAGCATAGGTAATGGGCTTCAGATCGCCAGGTCATGCACAGGGATAGACCTTGCTTCCACTGCCAGGGAAGCTACACATACCAACTAAACATACCAAGCTACACAACTGTCTCACTTATGCAGTATCTTGCCTTCATGCACAGTCCACGGTACACGATACTGTCTTCTGTCAGTAGTAAATTTTTAGACAGTTTTCACTATTTTTCTCCAACTCGGTTTAATAACCATGCATATGCAGTAGAATCCTCCAAATACTCAAAAGAAAATGAAAAGTAGTGGAATTGCTTTGTGTTTGCTCTTTAATAAGCCAGTTTATTAATGGGTTCTAATTTTAGACAGATGCTTTTTTACCCCCAGTATAGCTATCCCTGAATAATATACACCAACTCAACATATTTTCTATTTATTATTATGTTACAAAGTGCAGAGCAGTTGTATTCTAATTGAGAAAACACCAATTCACAAGAATTATGATGTTGGGATAATAGAGGAAATGATAAAAAGAAATTTCTGTTTAAATGCTAAGCATCCTTCTTTGTATGTGGCATCTTTAAAAGCAATAGATGAGTATTTTATTTCACAGATAATCTTAATAAGTTTGGGTTATACAAAAATAAGCCTAGAGCTGAAATTGTCTCTGTGTTATAGTATGAAAAGAATTATAGTTCCTGTGAGGCAAAGAAGTAACCTAAAAATTGCAAGTGGCTGGTACAGTCCCTTTGTGCATCAGGGTAGAAAAAGGACTTTATAGAAATGTGTTTGTGAACTACTGACTTTAATTTGCTGTATGATTCAGCTATGCAGCCTGCCTACTCTGATTCTCCACCTTACCTCACACCCTAGTCTCTGCACACTTTTCGTGTAGCTGGGAATAATTAAAAAGATAACGTGTTCTATGAATAGAAGGCCTGTGTAGGGATAAGTAATTGGAGGAAGTTGTTTACTTTGGTGACTAAGGAGGAATTATAAGACCACCAGAGGATACACACCTTGAATTAATACTGAGTAATATAAACTGAGAGACACTTTAACCAAGACATAAATGTGCTCTCACCACTCTGGAAGTCATTAAAAGTCTTGGACAAGCATTCCACTCTACAAAAGTCATTAAGTGTGAAAGTTAAAGTTAATCATACATATCCTGAGAATGAATGGTTTCATTTCAATGTCTGAGTCAGAAGTCATTCACCAAAGGATGTTGCACACTTATTACTGTGTGTGTATGTTCTCTTTTTATTGCATGTAGGAGGAAATGAGGATGTCACCTTCAGACACAGTGGAAAAATCATAAAAAATAAAAGCCATATCTGTTGAGATAATCAGTCACTATGAACTGATTCACTATTGAGAAAATGTATGTTCATATTGACCTTTGACCAAGAAAAATCATAAAATATTTGCATCACTCTGGGGGCAGAAGGAAGGTGAAGCTCAGAGGGTATAAAGAGATATCACACTGTTCCGTATCTTGACAATAATAGGTGAATAATAAACTATTAATAAAATGTAATAATAAAAATTATGCTTGAATGCATATTACATTTTTGAGGTAAGTCACATACTTGGCATTCTTTTACTCTGTAAATTACAAAAGTTTATGAATTTCACATGACCCTCTTGATTTCATAGAAAGTAAATTGTGGTTATGTTGCTCTACAAAAATTAGTTCAAGGAGAAAAAGGTAATAAAGTTAATATTGTATGTAGTCATTATAAACATTTCACTAGTTGACAGAAAATATTTGAAGAGGGATGCTGTCTTCTTGTAAGAAATCACAGATATAGAATAGATTCGGCTTTACAGAAAAAGTAAAATCAAATATATATTACACTGTTACACACACACACACACACACACACACACACATTAAGTTTATCTTGGGCCATTCTTTATGAAAACTTTGCATAAATCATTTCCTTTGACATGTTCAGCAAATCTGTAACAATGATCTTAATATTCTCATACGGGTTCTTGCAAAAATCTAAGTTGGCAACTTGAAACTAGAATTGGATCCTAGATCCGCTTAAATGAAAACTCCTTGCATGAAACCAGTCTATATACATACTTTCTCACTATCATCATAAGAATCAGCTGGGCGGTGGTGGCGCACGCCTTTAATCCCAGCAATCAGGAGGCAGAGTCAGGTGGATCTCTGTGCGTTGGAGGCCAGCCTGGTCTACAGAGTGAGTTCCAGGAAAGTCGCAAAGCTACACAGAGAAACCCTGTCTCAAAAAACCAACCAAACAAACAAACAAACAAAAATAATTATGTATGACTTGGATCAGAATTGTCACCATGTAAAAGTTTGTGATGTCAAATGCTTTCATCAATTTTCTTTAGCAATAATTAAAAGTTAAAGTGTGCTAGATTAGCAACCACCTGACTGTGGTATTCTGTACTTAACTCCATTTTTAGGTATATGGTTTTGGAACTTTTTCTAACTTCATTCTGTGCATTTTGCTTTAAATCTCACTGAGCCCAGTAAAATTCCAGGATCATTGCATGCTGTGTATTGTTAATGGTTATGAGAAAGGACATGGATAGAATCACAATGTTATGGCTCCCTTTGCAAACTTTACAAATGCACACTTATAAACAAGGGGTCTTTTTCTCTAAATGCTTTTTGAAGAACTAAGTACACAATGAAAAAAAATAGTGTTGTTTTTGACATGGGAGAACTGTTATAAGTAAAGAATGACAAAACATCCATGGTTAGTTAAAGGCATGTGCCACTACCCCTGGCTTTGTTCCCAGTGTGGTCTTGAAATCACAGAGATCCTTATAGATTTCTGCCTCCCAAATGCTAGGATTAAAGGTGTGTCCTATCATTGCCTGACTTCTGTATTTAATGTAGTGCTGGCTTTTTCCCCTGATCCTCAGACAAGCTTTATTGGGGTGCACGAATAAATATCACCACACAATAAAATTTTAAAAATATCAATCAGATAAAATCATTTCTATAAAAAAGGTGTTAAAACAAATTGTAGAAAAGTATTTTACTATCTACAGAATGTTTCACTATCATATACACCAAAATCCAAACAATCAATCAGCCAACCAAACAAACAAAAACTACTAGGCATTGACTAGCTAAGTTATATTAGGGTATCATTATAATGAATTTGTATCTCCGTTCTGGTCTATAAATTTTAGAATCTAATATACTACATTATACTACTCTGAGAACACTACAGTAAGTATGCAAAGCAATCACAGTACATGGTGAGTGTTTCATAATTCATTCCCTACACCTCTTGTAGGTTGTCTACATGTAATGAATTATAGTAAACAATCTTTGGTGCTATACACTTTGAAATTCACAAAGTATTGTTTTTTTCAATACGTACCTATATATTAAAAATATATACATGTTATATACTGAATATGGTTTTAAGAGCCCTTAGTCAAGATAATTTTAATATTTCTTTTTTATATCTTTGGTATTTTTCCCCTTTGACATGGTGCTTCTTTGTATAGTCCTGGATGTCCTGAAACTCCCTCTGTAGACCAGGCTGGCCTTGAACTCACAGATCCACCTGCCTCTGCCTGCCCAAAGTACTAAAGGCATGTGCCACCACCTCTTGGCTTGTTTTTGTTTTTTCAATTTTTAATTAAATAAAATATAATAATTACAAGGGTAAACACATTTTATTAATTTTCCTTATATTCATTTTTTAATGTTTTTCTCCTCTTGTTCAACTTTAGATGTATTACCCACTCACAGGCTGATAATTCAAATTAGCATATTTGAGGGGTTCTGTATAATAGGTCAAGACTTTGTAGAAGTGTCAGTTGGGGGTAATTAGAAAGTTCATCTTATAAACATTCGTCAGTTTTGCTTTTTGTTATGAGAAATTATGAATTCCTCATTTCTAGTCTTTTAAAATTATAAACATTGCAAGTAAACTTACTAAGTAATACGAAGTCCTTATTCAGTATGATTTTAGTGTTTCTTTTTTGTTTGTTTGTTTTGTTTTTTTGAGAAAAAGCTTCTTTATGTAGCACTGACTTTCCTGAAGCTAGCTTTGTAGACCAGCCTGGCCTCAAACTCAAAGATATCTACCTGCCTTTGCCTCCTGAGTGCCGGGATTCAAGGCCTGCACCACTATGATCCAGGATTTTTAGTATTTCTTAATCTATTTGCTTCTACTATAACCATCTATGCCTATGATCTCAATATTTTACCTTCCATATATGAATGATAATATGTGCAATATTTCTGGTTATATACCTGGCTCTTTTCTCTTTATATAATATACTCCATTCCCATCATTGTGTCAAAAATGGCAGAATTTAATTATTTTTATAGCCAAATAAAAGCTCATGTGAATATGTTTTTCAATTCATTCATTTACTAATATCTTAATTGCTTCCTTATCTTGTGGGCTATGGGTAATACTGTAATAGTTTTGAATATAGTGATCTTTTCATTATATACATGTCATTTTATTTGGATATATAGCCAGTATGCATTGACTGTTACAGCTCTCTCTCCTACTGGGTAACTTCATAGGCATTCCTATAATGGCTCTGTAAATTCAATTTCCTACATAAAATGTAGAGGATTACCCACTTCATCTTTAACAGAATTTATATCATCTTTTTTTTCCAGTAATTGCAACTGTAGTAAAATGATATTTCATTGTGGTATTTTTTATTGCTTTGACTAGTGATGTTGAACATGTTTTCTTAAGAGGTTGTTTATTTGTATGTCTTTTCAAAAGTGTCTATTTAGGTAATTTTCTTATTTTTAATTGGACATTCTTAAAGATGTTTTGATTCCTAAAATTTTTTTATATGTCAATTCTGTGTGAGATGAATAGTTGTGAAATGATCTTATCCATTTGTCAAAGTGTACCATCACAGTTAATATTTTTTTTTGGCAGAAGATTCTTAGCTGATTGCAATACCGTTTATTCTTTTTTTTTTTTTTTTTTTTTTTTGTTCCATGCATTTTCCCGACTTATTGTATCTCTATAACTATGTCTACATTTTTCTAGTTTCTTATACTATGTAGCACAAAGCTTAAAAGTTCTTATTAATAAAATCAAACCTGAGGCCAGTTACTGGGGTGGGTGCTGGAATATCAGAGAAGCAGAACAAGCCACAGCTACCTCACCTTGCCAATTCCTCAACTGATCCTGTTCCCAGGATCAGACCGGAAGTCTCTGAGTCCTCATCCAAACAGAACTCAGCTGAACCACTGCTCAAAAGCGTAAAAGCTTAACCAGCTCTAGTTCCTGGTCCTCACGCCTTAAATAACTTTTTGCTTTCTGCCATCCCTTTCTGGGATTAAAGGCTCACTTTGTGGGTTTAAAGGTATGAGTCACCATACCTGGCTGTTTCCAGTGTGGCCTTGAACTCACAGAGATCCAGGTGGATCTCTGCCACTGGAATGCTAGGATTAAAGGCATGTGTGCCACTATTTTCTGGCCTCTATATCTAGTTGTAGTGGGTAGCCATTCCAGCCTTGGCCTGGAAGTTCCAACACCTATTGCGGCTTCAGTAATGGTCACACCTACAAGGCAGGACTGAGAGAGGACGCTGAAGACCCAGAATGGAGATGCAAGGAATCTCTTTGGTTCCTGGACCCTGGACACTGGAGGTAGATGGAGCAGAGTTCTCCAGAGAACACAGCTGAACTGCACACCATACCTTGCAACCTACCTATCCCAGACCCTGCAACCTACCTATCCATTCATTTGTAAGTTACCCCACAAAATAAACCTCCCTTTTAACTATGTGGAGTGGCTTTAATAATTTCACCAATCTCTAGTGGCTGTTCAGTTCTATGACCCCAGACAAGTTTATTAGGGTGCACAGTATTTTTGGGAACACAATACCACCACACTACTACATTATAATTTTGAGTTTTTAACTAAATTTGTTAATTTCATGCAATGTGTTTTGAACATATTCTCACTTTTTCCTCTGTTTCTTCTGTATCTATCCCTTTCACTATTGGCTCATCTTTGTGTCCTTATTTCTAAACCCATTGAGTCATTGCTTCTTTGATCAGCCTGGACTTGAGTTTTGTATGTAGTGAAAAATATGGTCTAGATTTATTTTTCTGCCTTTGCACATCCACTTTTTGAAGCACCATTTTCTGAAGCAACTATCATTTCTCCTATGTATGTTATTTTATTATACCATTGGTATAGATCAAATATTAACATGAAAAAACAAAAATAATTAAAATATTTTCATATACTTCTTATAAATATATACATTTATATACTAATAACAATACATAATTACATTAGGAAGTAACACATAATCCTCCCAAAGTCTATATACTGGAAACTTAATCCCTAATGTAGTTATACTGAGAAGTAGTATTTCATAGGCATGAGCATAAGAAGGAACTCCCTTCCTTCTTCCCTGTCTGTCACCTTTCACTGTGGCACAATACAGTAAAGAATCTCCTTGCCATGATTTTGATTTCCAGTTTCCATAAATGGTCCAATATAAAATATTTTATATAAAGTATCTGGTCTGTTGTATTCTGTACCTCTAAACTGTCGTAAGACAGTAAGTAAAATGAATACTTTCATATTGCCATGATTTTGATATCCAGTCTCCATAAATGGATCGATATAAAATATTATACATAAATTATCTGGTCTGTGGTATTCTATACCTATAAACTGTAGTAAGACAATAAGTATAATAAGTAAAATGTATACTTTCATACTGTGAGGCAATGGACCATTCAGAATACCTTTATACTAGATACAGCTATTATAAAATTCAATAATTAAAGCATATGTCATTAATTTTCCTTTATTAGAATTTTTTTCTTGAATGAGGCTGTTTTAATTCAGGCTGTATATAGTAATATTTTATTTTACTGAAATGTGATTTCATTTGTATATTAATAAAGTTGCCTTGGGGTCAGAGCAAGACAAAGCAGAAGCTGGGCAGTGGTGGTGCACGCCTTTAATCCTAGCACTTGGGAGGCAGAGCTAGGCAGGATCTCTGTGTGTTCAAGGATACAGCCTACATGGCAACACATGCCTTTAATCTCAATACCAACCATAGAAGACCTAGAGGTCTGTACAGACAGGCAGGACGAGGAGGTCATGTGGCTGGCTTTACAACCAATGAGAAAGCAGAACAGAAAGTCTATATAAAAGACAGGGCACAGGAAGTATGTCTCTTGTGGAGAGGAAAGACAGAGAGCAGTGAAGGGTAAGGTTTTCAGCTCTCAGCTGTTGCTCTGACCTCTTGGCTTTTAACTCTGCAATTGGCTCTGTGTTTCTTATTTAACAAGACATCTACAGTTGTACTAATAATTCTTATTTTAAAATGACTTCAAATTTTATCAGTAACTCTTCTCCAAAATATTTGAATAGAACTATTTTCACAATATTATTTAAATATATGAAAAGTCTAAACTAAAAATGAACTGAATTTAGGTCATTAGTGTGTGTAGTGCTAAGTGCTGTTTAATATTAAGGCACAACAAATATATACAATTGTCTTTAATATAATTCTGATGTCAATGCCACCAAATATTCAAAAATGTGATTTAAAAACTGAGAGTTCATAATGCTTCATGTCCCCATATAGATAACATTTTGAACCTTCATCAAGAAAGAAACAAGTCAGCAAATAACACTCATAAAAGTCACACTGGGTGGAAGGAGAGAATGCAGGAGAGATAGCTGGACCCGTGGCCATTTGCAGTGTGTTGTGGAATTAACAGTTTATTATATGAATATACATATGCAATAACAGTTAGTGAAAAAAGAGGACATGAATTTGATGGAGAGTAGAGAGGCATATATGGGAACATTTGGAAGGAAGAAAGGGAGAACTGAAAGGCATAATTATATAATAATCTTCAAAATAAAATGAAATTGAAATATGCGAGCAAATCAAATATTTTAAATATTCAATCAAAATTTTTGTGATATAAAGTGTTAAATTTTAGTAATTGTTACATTGTTTTACAGAGATTGAACTTGATATACATTTCTTATACTTGAATTGCTGTGGATATTGCTCTGTGTAAATAAAGTTCTGATTGGCCAGTGGCCAGGCAAGGAAGTATAGGCGGGACGAGAGAGAAGAGAATTCTGGGAAGTAGAAGGCTGGGGAGAGACACCGCCAGCCGCTGCCATGAAAAGCAATGTGTAAAGACACTGGTAAGCCACAAGCCATGTGGCAAAGTATAGACTAACAGAAATGGGTTAATTTAAGATAGAAGTAGATAACAAGAAGCCTGCCACAGCCATACAGTTTCTAAACAATGTAAGTTTCTGTGTGCTTTCTTGGTTGGGTCTGAGCGACTGTGGGACTGGCGGGTAAGAGAGATTTGTCCTGACTGGGCCAGGCAGGAAAACTCTAACTACACTTGAATAAAATTAGTTCATGAAAAAAACTCATTAAAATTTTCAAAACAAGAGCTTTATATAAGTGTTTGTTTATGTTGATGTATGTGGGAAGTACTAGAAAAATACCCCCATAGATACAGAGAGACAATTCTGCTATATTAATTTATTGCTTGCAGTAAAAACAAAAGGACAATGTTGGATTCAAGCTTGTCAGAAAATACAGAACAATGAGGGTAAGCTCTTTGGATTCTCAATGATAATCATTATAGCATAGCAAAGGATCTTCAATGGTACTGAACATAGCACTCTGGAGGACACTGGTTCTGGGGGATGCTTTGCAGCAATTGATTGATAAACCATTATCTCTATTTTGATATGAATGTGAAACTGCCTTAAATGTAAAGTAACAGTTTAAACAATTTAAAATATTTTTATATTTTAGTTAACAAAAATTACATTATTTCTGTCCTTTCATCCATCCAGCCCCTCCCATTTCACCTACCAAATTTTCCATGTGCCTCCTCACTCTTAAATTTATAACCACTTTTTTTCTTTATTATTTTTACATAAATACATAAATATGCACACATTCATACATGTATACACACATGTATATCAATCTAGAAATATATATATATAACACAGACACACATATACTTGTATATATATGTTCATGTCTCTTTCCATATATATGCATACATACATATATATATGTATATATGTATATATATATATATATATATATATATATATATATACATACACAAATGTTTAAATATAACAGTCTGAGATGACTTTTGTTGTTTGTGTGTATATGGTTTCAGGACTGGTCTCATTGTATTGGATAATCAAGATGCCTTGGAGAGTCTTATTCTTCCTCTGAGAAGTCACTAGTTTCCTGAAGTTCTTTATCTAGAAGTGGGACTAGTTTGATGTACCCATCCCCAGTAGACCATTAGCATGTCTACTGGTATTATCATTGCTAGGTCTTCTTTATGCAGCTATCATTAAAACTAGTGTTCTCACAGTAGACTTACTGGTATTCCAGCTGTAACAATCTCAGCATACTTCTTTCAAGATGTTCTGTAGGGCACAGATCTACAAGGTGTTCTGCAGATGTGTATATTTCAGACTGGGTTTTATACAATCCACTGATGCATTGTGTTCATTTCTGGTGCTCTGTAATGGTCTCCCTTTTCCTTAAAGAGAAGCTTCTTTGGTGAGGGAAGGTAGCTATGTTTATCTGTGGGTATAAGGATAGGATTTGAATGCAGTTAAGAAATTATGCTCGTCTAGCAAAGTGGTATTAGTGAACTGTGTACTAAGAGACATGATTTCACTAAGTCTGGGTAGGTGACAAGATTTCTAGTGCCAGGCATGATTCCCTTCTTGTTGAGTGGTCCATAAATCCAGTCTAACAGCTGTTGGTAACCATAATCATGTGAGCAACATTATTTCACTTTACACATCTTGTGTTGCTTACTATTTTGCTTCATGATGTCATTCCAAGAAAGTCTTTTAACTGCTTTCCTCGCTTGGCAGCTTGCATAGTACTTTCTATAGCCTGGAAGCTAGACCACAGGAAAGGTAATTTTAGGGTAAAATATGTGTCCACTGTCCTAATTGCATAGCATCTCAAGCAATAGAAGCTTACTTTCAAATATTTTGAGTCAACTAAGAAAAACATTCAATATTGTTTTGGGATTCACTTGGACTGTCTTTAACAACTAGAAAGTTCCTTATGTTTGGTGCTATTTTTTTTTTTTGTTAGTCTATGGTTATTGAGGAGAGTATTTTCAGCTCTACAGGTGATAGCGGGAACATGTAATAAATGTGAGGATTATAACAGGGGACAGGAAGGGGTCAGTAAAGAAGAAGAATGAAGGAGGGAAAAAGTAACACCAAGGCTGCTCTATAAAGCTTCAAGGAATCATATTATCTCAGATATCAAAAACCACAAGAAATTTAGCATTAAACTCTTATTATAACAATTCTGATACACTAACTTAAGAACAGAGCAATTCTTTTGATAATTAGACTGATGACAATATCATATAAACTATGTGTCTTTTTTTTTTTTTTGAGCTGAAGATTGATCTCAGGGCCCTGTGCTTGCTAGGCAAGCGCTCTACCACTGAGCTAAATCCCCAACCCCAAACTATGTGTCTCTTAATCTATTGCCATTTTGGAAAACCTCAAATTTATATATGATCCTAAATACAAATTCTTCAAAAGTTGTCTCACCACTTTCACTATAAGCTATGATGTCACACAAAAATAAAACATCTAAAATAATTATATATATATATACATATATATCTCCTTATGAATCATATTTTACATAATATCCTTATATCCTTATGTGAACTTGATTTGAGACTGTCAAATAGGCTTTTTCTCTCTGAGTATAGCATCAACTTGAAATCATGTTTAAGTATTGATTTTTATAGAAAGTATATTTTTTTGCATGCAAGAAAAATTTTAAATGGCACTTAAGGCACCTCTTATCAGTTCAAATTAATAATAGTAGTGATATAATTAAAACAAAAAATTACCTTTATTGAAATCTCCTAGACATTAAAATCATCCAAGGGTAGTAAGACATTGCTGCAGAATTTTGTCCATTTATTCCAATGGGACAGAATATCCATATCCTCAATGGTAAATGGAATGAAAAGGCTCATTTCAGAGGAAAGTGTTTATTTTGCTCACAGTTTCATGTCAGTTCATCATCAAAAGCAGTGACAGCATAATCTCCCATAGGGCAGGAATCTGTAGACAGAAGCTAATGAAACATCCACAGAGAGTAAAGCTTATGCACTCCATTGCTTATTCAGCCTGCTTTCTTTTTTTTTTTCTTTTTCTTTTGTCTTTTAATTTATTTTTTTCTCTCACACAATACATCCAGATAGCAGTTTCCTCTTCCTCCACTCAGTTGACACCCATTTTCTCTCCCCCCAGACCTCCTGGTCCTCCATTTTTCTGCAGAAATAAATAGGCTTCCTAGGGATATCATCTAATCAGCATGAAAGGATGCAATGAGAGAAGGTACAAATCCTCATATTAAGGCTGGACAAGGCAACTCAGTAGGAAGAAAATGGTCCAAAGATCTAGCAAGCAAGTCAGAGGCATATTCCACAGTTAAGAGTTCTACAAAGGCCCCAAGATAAACTACCATAACACAGATACAGAGGATCTCTGTAAGCCCATGTGATTCCTGCTTAGTTGACTCTGTGGGACTATTTCTTGGTATATTCAGAATATTTGGCACCTCCAAACCTTCCTTCCCCTCATACACATGATTCTGCAAGCTCTACCTAATGTTTGGCTATGGGTCTCTGCATCTGTTCCTATCAGCCGCTAAAGGAAGCATCTCTGATGATGAGGCACTAATCTACAAAAACAGCAGAATACCAATAGGATTAATTTCATTGACTTGTTTTTGCCAGACAAATGTATTTTCATATTTTGTTCTACTCCAAGACTTTAAGCCATACAATTCTGGTTCCAGGCCATCCAGGCAGTGTCCAGCATGGGATCCCCTTCTTGGCGTGGGCATCAAGTTAGATCAGTCATTGGTTGGTCACTCCCACAAGTTCTGAGCCACCATTGTCCCACTTCATCTTGCCATCAGGACAGATTGTAGGTTGAAGGATTTGTGGCTGGGTTGGTCTCCGTCTCACCTCTGGAAGCCTTGCATGGTTACAGGAAATGGCTCATTCAGGCTTTGTATCCTCAATTACTAGGAATTCCACCAAAAAGGAGGAGGTTTCCCCTTGCTCCTCATCCTCTCCAGCATGAGCTGTCACTTGTGTTTTTTATCTTAACTATTCTGACAGATATAATAAGGAATCTCAGAATCATTTATATTTGTATTTTCCTGATGGCTATGGATATTGAGCATCTCAAGTGTTTCTCAGCCATTTGAGATTCTTTTGTTGAGAATTCTCTGTTAAGAACAATACCCCATTTTTAATTGAATTATTTGGTTTGTTGATATCTAGCTTCCTGAGTTCTTTATATATTTTGGAATTTAGCAGTCTTTTGGATATTGAGTTGGTGAAGATCTTTTCTCACTCCATAGTCTGCAATTTTGTTGTATTGATGATGTCCTTTGCCTTACAGAAACGTTTCAATTTCATAAGGTCTCATTTATTAATTGTTGTTCTTAGTGCCTGTGCTATTGTTGTTCTGTTCAGGAAGTCGTTTCCTGTTCTAATGCATTCTAGATTATTTCCCACTTTTTCTTCTGTCAGATTCAGTGTATCTGGATTTATATTGAGTCCTTTGATCCATTTGGACTTGAGTTTTGATCAGGGTGGTAGATATGGATGAATTTGAATTCTTCTACATGCAGACATCCACTTAGATCAGCACCATTTGTTGAAGATACAACTTTTCTTACATTTGGATTTATGACTTCTTTATTAAAATTCAGTTATCCATAAGCATGTTGATTTATGTCTGAGTCTTCAATTGGATTCCATTGACCAATCCTTCTGTTGTTATGGCAATATTATAGAGTTTTAAATAATATAACTCTGTAATAGATCTTGAAGTCAGGGATGGTGATACCTCTGGATACTCTTTTATTGCACAGAATAGTTTTAGCTATCCTGGGTCTTTTGTTTTTCCATATGAAGTAAGTATTGTCCTTCCAAGGTCTATAAAGAATTGTGTTGAAATTTTTATGGGGGTTTCAATGAATCTGTATATTGCTTCTAGGAAGATGACTATTTTTACTATGTTAATCCTACTGATCCATAAGCATAGGAAATCTTTACATCTTCTGATATTCTCTTCAATTTATTAATTCAAAGATTTGAAGTCTTTGTTGTTGTTGATGGTGGTGTTTTTGTTGTTGTTGTTGTTGTCTTTTGGGGTTCTGCCACCCAGCTCCCAAATAAATCACACACAGAGGCTTATTCTTAATTTTAAATAGCCAGCCTTAGCTTGGCTTGTTTCTTGCCAGCTTTGTTAACTTTCAATTATCATGTCTACCTTTTGCTAATGGGCTTTTTTCTTTTCTTATTTCTGTGTATTTTACTTTCACTTTTACTCTGTGGCTAGCTGTGTAGCTGGGGGGACTGGTCCTAGCATCCTCTCCTTCTTTTCTTGCTCTTTGTTGCTTTCTTCTAGATTTCTCCTTCTATATATTCACTCTGCCTGCGAGCCCTGCCTATCACTCTTCTGCCTAGCTATTGGCCATTTAATTCTTTATTAGAACATCAGGTGTTTTAGACAGGCACAGTAACACAGCTTAACAGAGTTAAGTAGATGCAACATAAACAAAACTAACACACCTTAAAATAATATTCTACAATATTCTGTCATATAAGCCTTTCACTTGATTGGTTAAAGTTACATCAAGATGTTTTTATTATTATTTTATTATTATTATGTGGCTATTGTAAATATTGCTGATTTCTTTATCAGTACTTTTCATTTGTATATTCAAAGGCTACTGAATTTTTTGACTTAATTTTGCATACAGCAGCAGCAGTTGTAAGTGTCCCCTGGAAAAATGTTGGGTCGATTATATATATTATATCATCCATCTGCCAGTAATGATACTTTGACTTCTTCCTTTCTAATTGTATCCCCTTGATCCCATTAGAACTCAATTACTATATTGAATAGATATGGAGAAATTATACAGCCTTGTCTTTTTTCTGATTTAAGTGGAAATTCTTTGATTTTCTTTTCATTTAATTTGATGTTGAGTATTTACTTCTGTAAATTGCCTTCATTAGGTTTGGGTATGTTCCTCATATCCCTAATATTTACAAGACTTTTACAAATAATTGGTGGTGAATTTTATCAAAGGATTTAAAATATCTAATGAGATGATTGTGTCCATTTTTCCTTTAAGTTTGTTTATGTGTTGCATTATATTGACTGATTTTCATGTGCTGAATTATCCCTGCATCTCTGGGATGAAGCCTAGATGACTATAATGGATAATGATTTTGATGTGTTCTTATATTCAGTTTGCATGCATTTTATTGAATATTTTTGTATATATTTCATAAGACTAATTGGCCTCTAATTCTCATTCTCTCTCTCTCTCCCCCTCTCTCTCTCTTTTGTTGAATCTTTGTGTGGTTTAAATGTTGGGTGAATGTGGCCTCAAATATTAGTTTTTGTAATGTTCTTTCTGTTTCAGTTTTGGGGAATAATTTGAGTCATATTGGCATTAACTCTTCTTTGAAATTCTGGTAAAATTCTGTGTTAAAACTGTCTGGGATGCTGGGCGGTGGTGGCACATGCCTTTAATCCCAGCACTTGGGAGGCAGAGCCAGGCAGATCTCTGTGAGTTTCAAGCCAACCTGGTCTACAAAGCGAGTTCCAGGAAAGGTGCAAAACTATACCGAGAAACCCTGTCTCAAAAAAACAAAAACAAAAACAAAAACAAAAACAAACAAAACAAAAACAAGAAACAAAACTGTCTGGGCTTTTTGTTTTAGTTGGGAGACTAATGACTAGTTCTTTTTCCTTAAGGGTTGAAATCGATTTAACTTTGGTAAATGGCATCTATGGAGAATTTCTTTACCTTTTTGGTTATATAAACTTCTAGGTAGTTATTTTAGTTGTTTGTTCTTATTCCAATCTTGAATGAGATATCTTGTTTCCTTGATATCTCTTCCAGTGGGTTTTTCTTTAATATAAAAATACTACTTATTTAAATAATATTTTCAAGGCAGAGCTGTCTACTGTCTCAACATGCTTTTATTCAACATAGTTCTCAAGGTCTTAGCTTGAAAAACAGACAAGAGAAGGCAGCACAAAGGATATAAATATGATGAGGCAAAAAATGTCCTTATTTGCAGCTCATTGGATACTATGCATAAGTGACTCAAAGACTTCACTAGAAATATCCTGGAACAGATCAACACTTTCAGCAAAGCATCTGGATATAAAACTGGTATACACTAAATTTTCATAAATATGTCAGTATTGGTCCTTTATTAAAAGTATTATATTGAAATAAGTAGTATGTGTTTTAAGTACAACTTGATATATGCAGAGTCAAATTATTATACCTTTAAGAAAACCTCTGATCCATTGTATGAGGAAGTGTTTTACTATTTCTTATACTTGCTATTTAAAAACTAGAAAATGAAATCTGGTGATCATAGAAGGCCACCTTAAAATATTTCTCTAGATTTTATTTATAAAAAGTACATTTGGATAAGGATTATTATTTTAGAAATAAGATAAAAGTAAAATATGGAATATATTTCAGATAGTTAAAATTTTATATAATGCTTCACAAATGTGGCATCTTATTTGCTATTTACTTGAATCAAATGTTTAAAGTTTTAAGATATGACTGCTTGTGTACCTGCCATCTGTCAGTGCTGGGATCCCATCTAGCACTGACACATGTAATCCCTTTGTGTGATACTTTAGTCTATGTGACTTCAGATGAGTTTGCTCATCTTGATTTAGCAGACCTTGTTCTCCTGGTGTCCTCCATCATTTCTGGCTCTTATACTCTATCCTCCTTCTCTTTGGTATAACTCCCTCATCCCTAAGGAACAGGATTTAACGAAGTCATCCCATTTGGGCTGAGTTTTCCAAGATCTCTAACTGTCTGCATACTATCTGGCAGTGGGTATCTGTACTTGTCCCCAATTGCTGCAAGAGGAAGCTTCTCTGATGATGGCTGAACAAGGCACTGATTTATGTGCATAGAACAATGCTCTTAGGAGACATTTCATTGCCAGTTTTATTTAGCAGAGCAGGAGTATTTTGTTTTTCCCCTAGGTCCTTTGCCTATTTGGTCAAGCTCATGTTCACCTGAGGAGTTTTTAGGATTGGCTCCATCTATGGAGTCGCCTTTAATCTAATCAGATATTGCTCTGTTAGTCTCACAAGCTTTGTGCTACTATTACCCTAGCACATCTTATAGGCATGTCATCAATGTAGAAATTTTTTAAAAGTTTGTAGGTGTGTTGATGTTTAAGAATACCATTTGAAGGTGCTCAATGTACTTTCCAATATTGTGAACATTTGGGAGGATTGGTGAGGGCTCTATGTAGGCACCAGCTCTAACTCTACATTGAATGCCTTCTGCTGGTATTGCCTTCAGCAAAAATGCCTTACTGCCCATTTTTGGAGAGCAGTCAGTTATCACTGGCAATGGTCTAGGTTTTGAGGGGGAGTTCTTTTGGAGCCTCTTTTACCAACAACCCAGTTTAAATCCCCCATCTGTAGCCCAGAAACATTACCTAATGATAGTAACTAACAACAAAAAATGAAGTCTCTCCACTAGAGTATCGTTGTTGATATAATCTGTCCTTAAGAGAAGGCCCAATTCACGAACTCATTCTCATGGTTAGCAACTCTTTGTCTCATAATGTTTTGTCAGGCTTTCTTTTAATTCAACATTACAGGTCTTTTGTGAGTATATCATGGTTTCTAGTCAGTTTTGTGTTTTTATGGGATTCTTGTGTGTATGAACGTGTTTGTTTCCACATCTACATTTGGCTCCTTCTTATTTTTTTTTTTTCATTTTGACCTGTTCTGTTTTTTGTTTGTTTGTTTTGTTTTTGTTTAATCTCTTTTTTCTTTATTATTTCATTATTATTCTCTAGATGCCTGTTTATTTTTTAAGAGACAGGAAAGAGTGTGAACTTGGTCTTGAATTGAGTTGTAATGGATCTTCAAGGAGTTGGTATGGGGTAACACTAATTAGAATATATTGAATGAAAAAAATCTATTATCAAAAAAGAACAATAAAAAATAAAAATTACTTCCTTATCGGGTATTTGAGAAAATATAAGTAATTTGTTAAATAACAGTTTCTTAAGTTTTTACCAGATTTACAATTAGTCATCCGAAGGTTTGTAACAGATTATCCCTTTCTTTTAAATTAATATAGTTTAATCTTCAGCCTGTAATTGTCTTATCAAACCTGCAGTTATTTTCTTTTTCTATTTTATCATATATTTTGTATGCTCTTATGGTGAACATTTTAAAACTAGTTTTAATTGCAAGATGAGTGAATGCTGAATGAAACAATGAGCAAACACAAGAAATGAATGACGGATGAGTGAATAAGACAAGCCCCTAGTTCTAGTGAAACACACAATTCAGCTTGAAAAGGAAACTGAACTGAAATCACAATACACCAGAGGTATTCCAAGTCTCCAGGCAGTAGGAGCTTGAGGCTACTCCTTCTATAAGAATCACGGCTGGACACAAGGAGTTTAATAAAGTCTACCCTCTCTCAGGCTACAATTATTACCTCTGTTAATCAAAATATGATCTTGACTTTCAAAGGCCACAATATAGGTTCCTGCTTTGACTTGACTGTAATTCTTCATGACTAGTATAGTTATAAAACCAGACTCTAAGGAGGAATAACTATGGATTAAAAAGTGGTATAACTGGCTCTACACGTTATCCATGCTAGTGATTCTATTGAATTATTAAGTTGTGTTTTCACTGGAAATATTGAGGAAAAATGAATGCTAGTTTTTAGAATAAAATGAAGTTAAATTTAATTAATAAGCTATATTCCTATGAAAGGATGGGAAAAATAAGCATGTACCCCACTATTTAGATAAACTCTCAACCATTATACTTTTTAAACCTCCAATGACATTCACTGGAATATTAGAATATGTACAGATGAAAAAATCTGTTGCTGATTTTAGACAGTTGAAATAATTAGTTCAAACATAAGTTAGAAGTGAAAACAAAAGCATTTTAAAAGATAACATGCAAATAAATATTGCTGAAAAAGTGCCCAGCCTTTAATCCCAGCACTCGGGAAGCAGAGCCAGGCGGATCTCTGTGAGTTCAAGGCCAGCCTGGGCTACCAAGTGAGTTCCAGGAAAGGCACAAAGCTACACAGAGAAACCCTGTCCTGAAAAAAAAAAATTCATAGAATAGTACGTTGTATCCTGTGGATGTATGCCAAAGAGGGTGTTGTTGACTTCTACAGTAGGTTTAGTTTTAGATTTGTGTGGAACCTCCACAATGTTTTCTAGATTGGCTACAAAAATGTACATTACCACCCACATTAAAAGAGGGTTCCTCTGTCTCCACAAACTTTCCAGCTTTTGATGCAGAGCCAGGCACAACCTGAAGAAGAGATGGCAGAAGAACCACAGGAGCCAGAGGGTTCATTACACTATGAGACCAGGCCCATAGAATAAACTAAACAGGGCTCACAGGGCTCACAGAGACCAAAGTGACAGTCAGGGAGCCTGCGTGGGTCTGAGTTAGGTCCCCTTCATTTCCTTACGGTTATGTAGATTGGTGTTCTTGTAGGACTCGAAACAATGCGAGTGGGTGGTGTTTCATGAATCCTGAATGGTCTTATTGAAAATCCAGAGCCTGATATTGGGGTAAATGCTGAAAGATCAGAGGAAACAAGCCACAACTACTTCTCACCTTGCCACTCAGCCTCCATGAATCCTCAGACTGAACGCCCCTGAGTCCCCAGCTGAAGAGGACTCTGTAGTCCCTGTCTCCTCATGTCTTACATGCTTTTCTCTGCCCAGCCATTTCACTTCCTATCTAAACTATTCAAGTGCTGGGATTAATGGCCTGTGGGCTTCCCAAATACTGGGGTTAAAGGTATGTGCCACCACTGCCTGGCTGTTTCTCTCCTAGATCAGGTCAATCTCATGTAGCCCAGTGTGGCCTTGAACTCACAGGGATCCAGACAAGTCTCTGCCTCCTGAGTGCTAGGACTAAAGATGTGTGCTACCATTGCCTGACCTCTATGTATAATTCTGTGGCTGGCTCTGTCCTCTGATCTGACCTTCAGACAAGTTTTATTAGATTAAAACAAAATATCACCACAGGGTGGTGTCTCTGACTCATTTGCCTGAGCTTGACATTCTATTCCTTCTACTGTGTTGCTTTGTTCAGCCTTGATATTTCTCCCAGTCTTTTTTCTTTTATTTAATTAACATTTTTCTCATTTATTTTATATAATGATCTCAGTTTCTCCTCCCTCTGTTCTCTCCTCCCACTTCCCATCTTACCACACCTCCCCTCCCTGCAGCCCCCATACACTCCCTTCACTCTCTGTTTGGAAAGGAGCAGGCCTTCCATGGGCATGACAAAAGACAGGCATATCAAGTTGAGGCAGGCCTGAGCTCCTACCTCTGAATCAAGGCTGGGTGATGTAATCCGGCATGGAGAACAGATTCCCAAAAGCCAGCTAAGCACCAGGGATAGGCCCTGATCACGCTGCTAGGAGCCTTACAAACAGATCATGGCACACAACTGTCACACACATGGAGAAGTCCTAGGTTCTGGAACTATTGATTCAGAGTTAGTGGGCTCTAACCAGCTCAGGTCAGCTATCTCTGTGGATTCACCTGTCATGATCTTGACCCTCCTGGCTCATACAATCCCTCCTCCCTCTCTTCCGCTGGACTCCCAGAGCTGGGCCATGGATCTCTGCATCTGCTTCCAGCAGTTACTGGAAAAAGGCTCTGATGACAGTGTATTCACCCATCTGATTAGAGGAGATGGCCAGTTCAGGCACCCATTCCACTATTGCTAGGAGTCTTAGTTGTCCTTGTGGGTTCCTAGGGGTGGTTTCCAGTCTTATTGTATCTTGTTCAGCCACATTCTGTGGCTATCCCTTAAAGATCTGCTTTTTTTTTTTTTTTTTTTTTAAGGAAAACAGAGGAAGAGTTGATCTGGGGGAGAGACAAGGCAGAAGAGGGACTGAAAGAAGTGGAGGAAGGGGAAAATTCTGTAAAGGGTTGTAATTTATGAGAGAAGAATACAATTTAAAGAAATTACTAATGACACTTGGTTATCCAATAACAAGTGACTGTAATGTTTATGTACATATACATACAAGTAACATTATATGGACTGATGCTCCAATGAGAGCTTCCCATTGTTTTTCTCAGAATGGTGCAATCAAGGAATAATCTAGATTTAAAAGGTTTTTAATCAGTCTTCAGGAAAGCATCCTGACCAGGATTATCATTTCCTTGAATGTTGATTCATCTTCTGCTGCCATGCAATCAATCTTGTATTGTGCTTGTTTTCTCTAAACCTGGGCTAAGTGAGTGTAGTTTAACCTTGCTGAATATCTATATCTGTATTATCTATATGAATATATGCATGGATAAATAAATAAATGAAAAGTGACCTTATGATCTTATAAAAATTAATAAGAGAAATCATCATTTCATGTTAATGGACTTCATAATGGAAAAAAAGTATACTATAATATTTCATTTAAAATGCTTGAATTGATGAATTTAAAAAAATAATTGGGACCAAGTGAGGTGGTGCACACCTTTAATTCCAGCACTTATGAGGCAGAAGAAGACAGATATCTAGGTATGGAACCAACCTGGTCTGCAAAGAGAGTTCTCAGGAAAGCCAGGGCTACACTGAGAAACCCTGACCAAAAACAAACAAACAAAGCAAGCAATCAACCAACAAACAATAATTAACTAAAATTGCTGTTACTTTAAAAAGGAAACCAAAGTTGTTATAATTTTCACTTTTCTAATTGCTAAGGATAACAAATATTATTTTTACATATTATTTAGGCATTATATTTCTTCTGTATATTTCTGTAGCCCATCTCATTGTTTTTTCAGTTCTTTGTACATTCTAGATAATAATCCTCTTTCTGTTGGAGACATGGCAGAGAATCTCTCCCATTCTGTGGATTTCTTCTTCACTCTCTTGGTTGTTCCTTTAGCTGTACAGAATCATTGTTTTATGAGATTTCAGTTATCAGGTCTTTAATTCCTGGACTTCAGAAAGTTCTTTTCTGCACCTATAAATTGTAGTTTATTGCCTATATTTTCTTCTAGAAGTTTTACCATGGAAACTATCTAAATTTCCTTTAACAGACGAATGGGCAATGAAAATGTGCTATATGTAGGTAATAGGATTATATTCAGATGGAAAGAAAAATTTAATCATGAAACTGGCATGTATATAGATGGACATATAAAAGATTATATTGAATGAGGTATTCCAAACTCAGAAAGACAAGTAGTAAATATTCTATTTCATCTGCATGTCCTATGTCCAAATCCTCAGAAGCGAATATATGGTGTGGAATATCACAGAATCCAGGAAAGTATAAAAAGACCATGAGGGAAGGTGTGTTATTTTTTTTTTTTTTGCTCTTTTTTTTGGGGGGTGGGGCTCCCAGCTCCATAATGAATCACTTATGGAGGCTTATTTTTAATTATAAATGTTAATTATAAATGCTCAGCCTTAGCTTGTCTTATTTCTAGCCAGCTTTCCTTAACTTAAACTATCCTGTCTACCTTTTGCCTCTGGATTTTTCCCTTTTTCTTACTTTTATAATTCCTACTCTTACTCTGTGGCTGGGTGGCTGGCTCTTGGAGTTCTCCTCCTTTTCTGGCTACTTTCGCTTTTCCTACCAGATTTCTCCTAATTATATTCCTTTCCTGCTAGTCCTGCCTATCCATTCTCCTACCCTGCTATTTGTCATTCACTTCTTTACTAGACCACTAGGTGTTTTAGACAGGTAAATTCTCACAACTTCACAGATCTAAACAAATGCAACATAAACAAAAGTAACACACCTTAAAATAATAGTCCACAACATTTTCCCCTTTTTGTCTAAACAAAAAATGAAAGGTTTTATGGAGAAGAAATGTTTGAAGTTCTTATTAATAAAATCAAACCTGAGGCCAGTTATTGGAGTGGATGCTGGAAGATCAGAGAGACAGAACAAGCCACAGCTACCTCACCTCTCCAGTTCCTCAGCTGGTCTTGTTTCCTCAGACTGGATGCCTCTGAGTCCTCATTCAGAATGGATCTCAGCTGAACTGTGCTGCTCCAAAGCCTAAAAGCTTAACCAGCCAAATGCTTAACCAGCCAAATGCTTAACCAGCCAAATGCTTCTAGTTTTCTGGTCATTGCACCTTATATATCTTTCTACTTTCTGCTGTCACTCCCTGGGATTAAAGGCTGGATTCCTGGGATTAAAGGTGTGTGTCACCATGCCTGGCTGTTTCTAATATGGCCTTGAATTCAGAGATCCAGAGGTATTTCTGTCTTTGGAATGCTAGGATTAAAAGCTTGTGCTACCACTGCCTATCTTCATTGTTTAATATTGTAGCCATCCTGTTCTCTGACCCCAGATAAATTTATTAGCCTGCACAATATTTTTTGGGAACATAATACCACAGTTTTAACTTTAACATAATACAATAAGAACAATTATCAAGTAAAGATTACACTCACAATATAATGAATTGCAGTTCTGGCAAATTTGTGTCTGGCAAATTAAAAGAAAATACTCCATTATCTATCCTATCTTAGTGAATCTAATGTTTTATACCTAACCTACTCTTTACCATAACTAATGAAAACTGCGTCTTCAACTCCATCAAAGATGAAGAAAGATGTAATAGTATCTAACAACAGAGACATTTGGCTGCCTGGACAGTCACCCAAAGTTCCTCTGCAATGTTGGGGAATCCATCCCCAGCCTACATGTCTAGAGTATCTGGCAGACTTTTCTATGAAGCAGGAATTTTGACTATCTTGCCTTGTTCTAGCAAAGTTTGTGAGTCACTTTCCTCTATATCCTTCAGAATATCTGGCAGACTTTTCTGTGGGGCATGAATTATGAAGGACTGTCCTGCCTTGTTTTGACAAAGTTCAACAGTCTTTTACCAGTGTGTCCTGTCATGTCCAGTCCGCACATAATGTTGTCAGCAGTCAAAGCGAAGAGCAGTTTCTTTTCCCAGTGGCAAGCCATAACACAATGAAAGCAAACTCCTATGTAGTTTCTTCAGTGCCCATCATCTCTGAAATAAATTGGCACAACCAGGAGCAGATGTGTTTCATTGTCACCAAAAACCCTATGTTAACTGAACATTTTAAATGTCATATTCTATAGTTCTTTGAAGTTCTTGAAGGACATCTATCTAAAATATGTCTCTATATGATCCTGAAAGCATCCCTAACATATCTACAAATTTGATTGTTATAAATGGCTAACTTCTAATCTATGTTTTTTGATGATCCTATATAGTTTATAGTAATAGCTTTTAAAAACTACAACTTTACCTTACATTTTAAATGAACTTCATAGCTATAATATCTTTTTGTTTGTTTGTTTTTTTCTTTTTTGAGACAGGGTTTCTCTGTATAGATTTGCTAATTTCCTGGAACTCACTATGTAGCCCAGGCTGGCCTGTGGTGGCACATGCCTTTAATCCCAGCACTTGGGAGGCAGAAGCAAGCAGATCTCTGTGAGTTTGAGGCCATCCTGGGCTATAGATATAATATCTTAAACAAAGGTAGAAACATACATACAATATGTTGTAACAAAAATAACCTTAAATTTATGTCAATATGCAAAAACCATTTAAACAAGAGTACAAACATACAGTATGTTGAAACAAAAATTATGTTACATTTGTATTAATATGTAAAAGTCCTTCCAAACCCAAAATATTTGAGATTAATAGTTGTCCATTAATTTGTAGTAGATTCAATAATTTACCCTGTGTCTTATTGTTTCTTATATTCCCCTTAATATAATAAACATCCATGACCAGCCAAATAACCAAAAACCACCCACACCTTCCAACTCTTAGGAATGTGGACATAGTTTTCTCTAAACTGCTTCCTGCTGTCTGTGAGCAAAGAAATCTTTTTTATGGGTCCCTAAGAAATTTTGAGATAATGGCCAAGTCCTGGGAAGACCAGCTCTAATCTTTGTTGTTATTAACCCCAGCACTAAGTCTGATCATTTTGTATTGGATAGCCAATTGGTGTGTACTTCCCTTGGGAACAATGTTTCTCTTACTTTCACAATTCCTTAGTGGCCTGTAGTTCTTTGTCTAAGTTTGACACCTCAAGGGTATTTCCCTGCTGATGTTTTGAAGCTCATATGGTCCTAGATACTCATCTCTGTTTCTACATTTTTTTTATCCATTATCTCCAGTTCCAAAAACATTATTTATAGATGAGACACTGTATTTTTGACTTGTAGTATTCTAGCAAATATTCTGGATTTCATTATCTTTCGTTGTCAACATTTTCAATTCAAATGCCTTCACTATACTTTAGCTACATATTCTGATAACAACTGTCCATCTTTGCAATAAGCATTTCCCTTCCATAGTCTGTACTTTAGTATCAGACACTTGGAATAAGAGAAGAAAACTGAAAGCTGATTTTAAAATACCATCAGTTATGGAAATATATTCAAATTGCAATAATATTTTTAAATACTAAATGAAATTGTATAGACAAAGATATTTAGTAATTAGATAATATATTGAAATGAAAATGTAAATTTCAACAAGATATTCTCATTTACTTTTTATTCAGTGTAATGCATGAGATCCTTTAATTTAATCATCATCTATTTGCAATAATAAAAATACTACCAGATATATACTGTGGTTGATACAAAGTGAAGTTCATCATTATGGTGGTCTGGATAAAAATGGCCCCATACACTAATAATGTATTTGCACTCTTAGTCACCAGTTGGTGAACTGTCTAGGGCTGATCAGTAGGCAACACCCTTGGAGGATACGTGACCTTATTGAAGTGGGTAGGGTTTTAGGATTGTCCCATATAAGCCCAGTCCATCTCTCTGCCTGCTGCCTGTGGATCAGGACATAAAGTCTCAGCTACTGCCCTAGCACCATGCCTTTCTGTGTCCTGCCATGTTGATCATTGAATAACCCTCCAAAATCATAAAGAAGCTCCATAATAAAATGTTTTCTTTTATGAGTTGTCTTAGATGTGGTGTCTCTTCACACCCATAGAACAGTAAGACAAATGTTGAGGTGATAGAGAGAACCAAGAATGAATGCTTTACATCTAACTTCTGCTGTATTTGAGAATATGATACACATGAAATGCTTTTAATTTTACTCCCTAAATAAAAAACATTTAAGGTCATAAAGATGAAATATATTCTGTTTTCTGACTATAGAATCCAAAGGAAAGTATTATATAAGTGAATACTGATGTATCATTTTAAGATTGAAATCTATTAAGACACTGAACATACTCATAGTATTGTTGCCATTCAAATGGTCAAAATATTGTGTTCTCTTATTCAATATAGTTTGCAAATCTTGCATTTCAGATTGCTGTTTATATGAATTTAGCTTTTATTCATAATATCTTGAAATCCAATTGTGCTATACTGGAATTAAGTACTTAAAGATTTAATGATCTTCTTATGAATCCATGAAAACAGTAAGCTGAAGTTCATCCTTTTTCACTTCAGCTATATATAAATTTTTTTAGATTTATTTATTTTTTTATTTATATATATTTTGCCTGCAGGTGCACCCGTGTCTCAGATGCTTGTGTTACACCCATGGAGGTTAGAGGAGGGTATCAGATTCTCTGAAAATGGTGGTAAGGGCAGTTGTGAAGTGCTGTGTATGTTCTGGGAACTGTACCTAGGTCCTTTGCAAAAGCAGCAAGTTCTTTAAACCACCAAACCATTGTTCCAGCACAAATCTATAAAAGGTTTTAAAGGAAAATGTAGTAAAAACTTTATCAAGTATTAAAGATAACCCAAACAAGTTATCTCTCTGTATTATATATGTTAATTTGTAGCCTGAAGAGCAAAAATAATAAGTTTTTGTCAAAAAATAACTCTAACTTCCATTTTACTCACTATTACTGACTAGATTCTGTGTGTACAGTTATTTTCTATCTTCCTATGTTTTCTCTGATAAAAATAAAAGCATTAGTTGATTATAGAACTGGAAGATAATAGTTGAATTCATGAAATAAAACAATATTATTGAGGATCATCCAAAGAACTGACTCCACTGAATGCAGAAAATCAATACAAATCCTTTATAATAAGTTATGATTCATATTGTGGGACAAAAGCACTGTGGTGCTTAAAATATTTTATTTTATTCTTATAATATAATATAATTGCAACATTCCCTACCTTCCCTTTTCTCCAGCCAAATCCTTTCCATGCACCACATTGCTCTTATTCAATACACACTCTCTTTTATTTGTGTATACATTTCCTCATTATAGAAATACAATATGTGTATTCTGTATAGTGTTACTTGTATGCATGTTTTCAGGGCTGTCCATTTGATAATGAATAGTAAAGTGGTGAACTCTTCCCTGTAGAAAACTATTTCTTCCACTCTCAATATTTCTTAGTTGCCTAGAGTTCTCATCCAGAGTTGAAATTTTATAAGAATTTCTTCTTAGTGTGCCTTGGTGTAGTCTTTATTTTGGTAAAGTTTTTGTTGTAAATAGAAGTTTCATTGAGGAATGGAAAGAACTACACTCATCCCTGGATATAAAGGTACATATTTACAATGTATTTTGGGATTCTCCTGATTTCGTAATATGGCACTTAGAGAGTCCTCTCAAAGATTTTTCTTCCACTTCCTCAAGCAGTTAGCTAGGTTTCTAGTAACATGGGAGAGTCCCTCTCATGGTGAGTCCAATTAAGGACCTGTTGGTTACCACCAAGTGTGTGTACCACGACTCCACTCTTTTTTTTTTTTTTTTGAGCTGAGGATCAAATCCCCAACCCAGGACTTCACTCTTAAGAGGTAGTGTGCTATGCTTGTCATTGTTGTATTTCATAGACATGATCATTGGTTAGGAATGTTGGTTGCTTCCCTCCTCTTAAAAGCTTTCATAATTCCTTTTGTAACCATGAAAGTTAGTCATGGAGGAGAAAGATTTCAGATAATATTTAGTTCAATTTCACTGTGTCTGTAACAGAGGTACATAGTCTCTTATAGGGGATTAGCCTATAGGGAATTAACTCTGGAGAAGAACCAGGGAGCAAAAGCAATAGTGTATAACGTTTTGAGAGTCTCTTGTGGAATTAGGACTAACAACTAAAAAGAATGTTTATTATGCCTGTTGTTGGGGTTTTTGTTATACAGTTAATGGCTCTTCTGGAGAACACTGTCAACCCAAATGGGAAATTTTGATTTAAACCGTGTAAGTATATTTATACACTAACTTACACATATAGGTATTTTAGGAAGAGAGTGAATTGTAGGAGTCCTCACAACTTTTTCAGACATCCTTATTCTTATTTTACTCTCCTTCTTCTCTGTTTATCTCCTTCCCCTCCTTAGTTAAACCCCCCGTTTCCCCCCACTTGCACTTTGATTCACCCCCTGTCTATTGTCCCTTACCCCTGTTGTTTCTTTTGACTTTCATAGTTTCCACATGTACTCCATATTATGTACTTACATCTGAATATTTGAAACTCAGAACCTCAGAACAGAGAGAATATACAATATCTGTCTTTCTGGGTCTGGGTTATCCCACTTACTATGATCTTTTCTAGTTCTATCCATTTATTTGACGATTACATGATTTCATTTTTATTCACAGCTGAGTAGAATAGTGTGTAAATGCCATCCTTTCATTATCCATTCAGCAATTGGAGAAGATTTAGGTTGCTTCTATCTCCAAAGTATTCTGAACAGATTGGCAATGAAGATGGCTAATTGTGGGGTAGGATCTCCAGTTTTTCAGGTATATTTCAATCAAGGAGGGGTATAACTGAGTCGTATGGTGGATTCGTTTTCAGCTTTTTGTGGATCTGCTCCATTGATTTCCTGAGTGGCTGGACAACTTTATAATCCCAACAATTGTGAATGAGGTTTTCATAGCCATTTTTATTTCTTTTTTTGGACTGTCATCGAAATCAACACATTAGGATTTCATCACTATAAAGAATTGTAATAAAAAAGAAGTGAACTATTACATAAATTTTATTTTCATCAAGTAAGCACTTTTAAGTTAAAATAATAGAAGAGAAAATTACAGTTTAAAACTAACATTATATATAGAAGTTTGAACCTTAATATTTAAATTTAGTGGCAACTAGCAGGATGAACAGTGTTGTAGTAAATAATGATTCAAGTTCTCCCAGTACTTCTATGAAATAAGTAATACACAGATGATTGATACCTATTGTTGTATTTTAATTTTATATTGGAAGACAGATAAGTATAAAATTCCTTGAAAATTTTCATATTATTCTCACATAATTAAAATATGTTTTGTAAAACACCAAGTCTTACCAAAACTGGATATTGACATTACTGGAAATTATTTTACCTTGGTTATTCCCCAAAGACCTATTGAGCTAGCATTTGAAAACGAGTGCATATGTTGGAGGTCCATGAGCAGTGCTGTTGTGAATATTTCCCTAACAGATTTTATACCCATGGTAAAGCTAAGATGATATTTATCTGTCTTCATAATCAAGTGTAAGCTAAAAATTGATGTGTGTGCCATATGTATGCATAAATGGTACTTTCATCCCTTACATCTGTTCACATTAATAATTATAATTCATAAACAGTGATTTTCATCCTTTGGAATATTAAAAATGCCAACTCATTAATTAATCCCTTAAATGTTTAATCATATATAGATAATTAAATGTATTTTTGCTGTCAATGCTTATTAAGGAGACAACATATCAAGCTTAATTTTTTAATATGTTAATAATGCTATATTTGTATATTTTATAAAAAATATCCTCTATGTGTCTGCTTTTGAAAATATCTTTTAGCAAAACTATTTTTTTGTTGTTGTTTTTTGAGACAAGGTTTCTCTGTGTAGTTTTGCACCTTTCCTGGAACTTGCTTTAGAGACCATCCTGGCCTGGAACTCACAGAGATCAGCCTGCCTCTGCCTCCCAAGTGCTGGGATTAAATGCGTGCACCACCACCGCCCAGTGTAGCAAAACTATTTTTACCTTCTTGAAAGTGTTATGATTATTGTTCTTCAAAGTTTCAAAACATATTAGTGTATTAAAATGTTAAATTGTATGCATTAACTGTTTACTGATCTATAACAAAGGTCATTTGTTTTAATTCTCTCAAAAATATTTTTAGCTGACTCATTTATTTGCTTACTAACCTATATATACATTGATGAGCATGTAGCGGATTGTTTTCTCTCTCTACCTTGTATGTTAGGAATCAAACTCTGGTCCTCAGTTTGGGACATTAAGAGTTGGATGAAGTAGCATTTGCTTTGGAAGATTGGTTGTTTGTATGTTTATATTCACCAACAGTAAAATCTTTAAATTATGGCCTATGTGTTTAAATTGCATTAGCATATTAACTTTATATTATCAAATAAATTTTACAAAATTATATGTTTTATATGATTGGATATAACAAAAGCTCATGTGACTATAACTACACAAAGATATATTATATAATCTTTTTCTAAGGATAGAGATTGCAATTACATTGACTAATATTCAAACTTATCAATGGCCTTGAATTACCTCAAGAATCAATACTGGATAAAGTGATGATGATGATAAGGTTCATTAAACAGATCAATTAGATTTCTATTTGGACAGGAAAGCCAGATAGCAAATATGGTGTCATAGTATGTATGTGAGAGAGTTCCTAACTTCATGATATCTCATTAAATTTATTTCATATCTCATTGCTGGAAGTGACTATAGATGTCTCTACGGCCAGAGTTGTGAGACACCTGCTAACAAGTGGTTCTTGTAGCTCTTGGTTCTTCTGCTTTACTTGTCCTTTCCTCTAGCTTTATATAGTGTTCTTCCCATTTTTTTTTTGTTCCTCCAGTTCATTTTTGATTTCTTCTATATAAGGCTCTAGCTTCTTCATGATGTAATTTTTAAGGTTGTTTTCTTCTTCTTCTTCCATTCCGTGATGTTCAGGTCTAGTGGTTGGAGGAGGGCTAGGTTCTGGTGATGCTGTATTGCCCTTTATTTTGCTGTATGTACTTCTGCCTTGATGTCTGCCCATATCCTTGAGGATTCATTCTTGGTATTATCAGTGCACATGGTCCAGACAGAGCTGACAGATTTAGGGAGCCTCTCTCTGGTCCAGATGGAAGCTTTGGGCCGGATGGGAGCTCTGGTCCAGATGGGAGAGCTGTCTGGATGGGAGCTGGGGGGCTGGACTCTGAGTCTCAGGAAGTCCCTGGGGTCTCCTTATCTTGTCCAGATGGGATCTCCTCTTGTCCAGTTGGGAGTTCCGGGACAGGATGGGAGCTGAGGTCTGGTCTCTGAGTCTCAGGAAGTAGCTGGGGTCTTGGGCAGATAGGTGTGGGGGCAGGGTGTGGAGATTGCAGGGTTTGCCTGCAGTCTTGGAAAAGGGGAGCCCTCCTGCAGGGCATGCCCAATGGCCAGAAACTCAGCTCTTGGTTCTTTATTAATCTGCTCTTTGATACAGGTCTTCAAATGTCAGAGACATTGTCAACCCAAGAGATAATTGATATGCATCAATATTACAAATAATATATGTTAATCCTTATAGCAATATGGCTGAGACATCAGGGCATATTTTGGTTTTGTTTTGTTTTTTATTAGTTTTTGTTTTGTTTTGTTTTGTTTTGTTTTTGTCATAAGCCCTCTTTCTGTTATGTAGTCATAGTTGGCCTGGATCTTTCTCAGTAAACAAGGATAGCAAAGAAGTCAAAGAATTATGCCTGTCTGTCTCTGTCTCCTGGATACTGGGATTAAGGTTTGTGACACCACATCCAGCTATTGGGACATGATTTAATGAAAATATTTTTAACCACATGAGACAATGAAAATATATTTACACTTTGCAAAAATCATTACACCAAAATGTGCTCAAAAGTGGCAGATATTAAAGCTCCTTCATTTCATACAGCCACATACATTATATCCAAAAACAGTACTAATGTGCTTCAATGTAGATTGCCTGTTGCAACTGTTTACTCTAGTAGTTTCTCATCAATAAATCAGGGTTAATCAAAGCCTTTCTATTGAGTTGTTATGAGGATTAATTAAAATAGGTCCCACAAATACTTATAAAGAATTCAAATTATAGTTTGCAAGATCTTTTTTTTTTTTAATTCTTCTCTCATATATTACATCCTGACTTCAATCCCCCCTCCCTCCCATCCCCTCAGTCTCTCTCACAATCTGCTTGCTCCCCAAGAATTACCCCTCCACCCTATATCCCCTGAGAAAAGAGCAGCCATCCTAGGGACATTAAACAAATATGGCATAACATACTGCAATAAGACCAGACACACACCATCACATCCAGACTGTATGAGGCAATCTCCTAGGAATAAAGGGATCCCACAAGCAGGCAAAGCAGTCAGAGATAGCCCCTTCTCCCATTCTTAGGAATACCACAAGAATACTCAGCTACTCAATAGTAACATATTTCCAAAGGACATAGGTCAGACTCCTACAGGCTCCCTGATTTCTGTGAGCCTACATGAGCCCTGGTCATTTGATTCTGTGGGCAATGTTCTAGTGGTGCCCCTGACCTATTGGTGAAATTATTAAGGCCACTCCATGTAGTTAAAAGGGAGGTTTATTTTGTGGGGTAACTTACAAGTGAAGGGATAGTTTACAGGGTCTGGGAAAAGTGTAGCACAGTCAGGTGGTGTTCACTGGAGAACTCTGCTTGGTCTACCTCCTGCTTCCAGGGTCCAGGAACCAAGTGAGCTGGCCTATCTGGATCTTGGGTCTTCAGGGTCCTCTCTCGGCCCCACCTTATAGGTTGACAGTTACTGAAGCCTCAATGGGGGTTGGAACTTCCAGATCAAAGCTGAAATGGCTATCCACTACATCTCCCCCTTTTGTCTAAATAAGAAGGTTTTAACCTAATACAAGACTATATACAAAGGAATGGTTATCAAATATTGTCAAGGAGCAATGAGGGATAAAGTCCTAGATAAGATAGAACTCCAACCAAAGTGAACAATAGCAAGCAAGAAACACATACTAAAATCCAGAGAAGTCCAGAGCATAGGTAAATGGTGTGTTACAAAGACCATTCCAAAAGGTATCCTATCCTAAAGAACATGAATCTAATACTTAATATATATATAATGTTGTAACTATAACTGCTAGTCTTCAATCCCATCAAAGACCTGAGAAGAAATATAATGGTACCTGAAAAATGGAAGATGGATGCAAGCAACTTTCGGGAGTCTTACAAGAGTAGACAGAGATAGCTGGCAGCCTGGACAGTCACCTAATGTTCCCAGCATTGTTGGTGCATTCAAATTGGTTACAGGCCTAGAGTATCTGACAGGCCATTTTCAGAAGCAGGAATTCTGAAAGACCATCTTACCCTGTCTTGGCAGAGATCAGAAGCCACTTTTCCTTGTGTCCCAGAAGGACAGCACTCATATTGTCAGGAGCTGAGGCAAGGGCAGTTCTTTGCCCAATAGGCCATTTTGTGCCAAGAAGACAAACTTCCAAATGGAAATGTCTTAGAAGTCCAACATTCTCTATCCTAAAATAAGGACACTTGCTCAAGTATGTGTACAGCAGATTTATTCACAATAGCCAGAAACTGGAAATATTCTACATGTCCCTCAACTGAACAATGGATAAAGAAAATATGTTACATTTATACAATGGAATATTTCTCAGCTGTTAAAAACAGAGATATTGCAAAATGTGTACAACAAATAGACAGAGCTAGGAGAGATCATCCTGAGTGAGGTAACTGAGACCCAGAAAGACAAACATGACATGTACTGACTCCTAAGTGCAAATTAGCTGTGAAGTAAATGATAATGCTATGATGCAAAGACGCAGAGAAGCAAGCAACAAGGACAGCTCAAGGGAGATTTGTGGGAATCCCTGGCAAGGGCAAGTAGAATGGATTTTGCAGGGTGACTGTGGGTGAGTGGGGTTGGGAACAGGACATTTCAAGCTGGGTGGAAGGGAGAAATGAGTGGAACTGGGGGCATATTTTTGGAGTGATGTGGAAAACTAGTGCAAGTGAAACTCCATGGAATCCACAAGGATAACCCTAGCAAAGTCCCCTACTAATGCAGGACATGCAGTCTGAACAGGCCATCTTTTGTAACTGGCAAGGCCTCAAGTGGAGGGATTGGGATGCCTAGCTGCTCACAAAACCTTCCACCTACAGTGTACCCTGCTTGTTCTGGGACCTGAATTTGCAAAATCTTAACAATTTAATTGTATTAGTAACTTTTGGTCCAAATAAAGGAAACCTCACAATAGGAAATTTTGCTGCCCCCAATATTGTTCTTTTTTGTGCATCTTCTGCAAATGAAAATACCAGTTATGTTGACTAAATTTCCTTCTGCTAGAAAAAGAACTCGTTAAAATTAAATATACCTTTTGAAGTTGCGCGATATGACCATAATTCAAATAATTGAAGCTAAATTAAAACATTTATTGCTAGGTTTTACAATATAAAATTTCCAGTATTAATGAAGTAAAGTATTGCAAATAACATATTATTTAAGAAAGTGTCAGCCACACATTGTTGCTGGGACGCATGAAGAGATTATGAAAAGATAGAGATTGTAAATATTACATAAAATATTTCAAATTTTCAAAAGGGAAAATGTAAAGATGTTATTTTTAATAATCAGACATTTGGAAATAGGATTAGCAAAAATCAAATATGTTTTCTTTGCTTAAACTGTGAGTCCTAACATTAGAAGAGGCAAATGAGCTGGCTTTTTGGAACCTAGGACCTATGTGGAGACACTTTGCTCAGCCTTGTTGTAGGAAGGAAGGGACTGGACCTGCCTCAACTGAATCTACCTGGCTGGGCTGACTTCCCGGGTGGGACCTTGCCTTGGAGGAGGTGGGAATGGGGGGTGAATTGGGGAGAATGCTGGGGGTGGGAAGAGGGAGGACAGGGGAATCTGTGGCTGATATAAAAAATTAATTATAAAATAAAAATATTAAAAAAAGAGGGAAATCCAGATCTCCTAAAAGAAATCTTTGCCTTTTTGTAATAAAAGATTTGAATGAAGTTAATTTCTTTCTTCAAATGTACAAAGAACCCTCAATATATAGAAAGGACTAGTTAAGACACCACTGGCAAGTGTCCTCATAATTTTACCTTAAAGTTTCTTAATTACACATGAAAGAGATGCATAGTCAGCAACTCTATTTTTTAAAACTCTATAAAATATATTCTTTATATATCAAAACACACATTAGTAAATATTTATTCTAAGTAAGAAAATGGTGTACTATCCTTTTAGATAATGATAAATCATAGTAGTAATAGCACATGGTATCACCTTATTAAGGAATTAATAATGATTTAATATAATTAACAGTTTATAAACTATCCAAGAATGTCTAGTGACTTAATGGTTGAGGAAAAAAATCAGATACTTTATCTAACTGCTATACCTCAAGCAAGTACACTGGGAATGAGATAAATTTTCAATTTACCATGAACCCCAATTAAAATTATCACCATTATTTAATAAAACTTAGGAACTTTCATAAAAAAGATACATAAATGCAACATAGAATTATCTATATCTTAATGAACAATGAACTATAGGAGTTTTATTTCCTTCATATTTTCCTGAAAATTATAGCATATGGAAAAAGGAAAACTTCTGGTATTTGAATTACTTTCAGAGCCTCACAATTTTGATTACTCTATCTTATCTTCATCCTTGACATTTTGTCATATTTTCTGTGGTAATGGCTGCATATGTTATTGAAAATTTAATTCTGACAGTGTAACTTGATAAGAAATTTGCATAATTGTTGATTGCAAATCAAGTCTCTGAGGAACAGGTAGTGTGACAAATCAAATCACTGAAACTTTTCTCAAAGGTTCATCCTGGAAACAATTCCAGAACATATGAAGTTGGAAAATAATAGAAGTTGTCTGATAGAACATAAGCATACCAAAGTTAGGTAGCTAGTAAGTGGTCTAAGGGAAAGAGGGCATCTTCTAAAGAAGGGAAAACAGAAAAGGGATTAAGAGAAAATTAGAGTAGAAGAATTAAAAGGGAGTTAGATGGGAGGTGGAGTTGATGACAGAATACATAGAGGGCTTAGAACACTAAGGCCTTTTGACAAACCATGTGGACACCAACTACCATATTCAGTTTCCAAAGTATATACATAAAATACATTTAAATTGAGTTAGCATATAAAGAGAAAAGCAAGGCCCTAACTAGATATTACATGCCATGCATTAACCCACACCATACCAGGGTTACTACTACTGAAATAATTGCCTGAAGAGTTCCAATAAAGCCTATCAAACATTACAGGATATTGCCAATGGTATTGATTATCTTTTTCAACATTATGGAAAAACACTATTGATGAAATCATCACATACTATAAAAAAATTTGATGCTTAATGTGAAGCTTTAAACTTACTGACTAGTATTCATAATGATGAAAGTTATTATACACACTACATGAGGGGGAAATGATACAGCTCTCACTCAGATAAAAGCAAAGAGAGCTAAATAAGCAAACTGTCTGAAAGATATACCAATGATATATTTATGACAGATCTTATGGAAGTGTAGACATCCACTTTTTGTTTGGACTTAAGGACAGGTCTGTAAGATGAAATTCATACCTGGCTCTGATAATGATTCAAAGAACCCGAAACTAGAAATATCATGGAAATATTCCCTAGGGGAAAACCTACTACTATTAAATTATCACAGCAATAAAATGACTCTTAATTATATATTCCTTAGTTGTAGATCAGAGAATCACTCATCCTTCATCAGAGAAACATCTTTAGTAGATGGTAATTAACACAGAGACCAACATTTGAACACTTTCAGGAGAGCCCTTAGGGTGCTCAGCCCTAAAAGGCCTATTTTATCATAACTTAGCCTTCAAGTCTCAGGGATCAATGCAGAAGAGGAGGAAGAAAGATTGTAAGACTCAGAGGTGGTGGGAAATTCCCAGGAAACAGCATTTCTACATATAGTTGAACCAAATACGAGCTTACTGAAAAGCTGACCACCTGCACAAGACCTGTGCAAGAACAATCCAGACAAAATACCAGTAAGAAGCAGTAGACGTGGACACAAAGTCCCACCCCTAACCATGAAGCTATTTGAAATCTTTACTACTGGGATAGATAATCAGTTTGCTTCAGTGGAATAATATCGGGTATATCAACCACACTTAAGAGCAGGCCTTAGGATCTTACTTTTTAACTGAATATATTGGATAAATTGTTACAATATTATTTTATTTCATATGCAAATGAGATAATGTATATTCACCAAACAAGTCTACATCAGATAAAATCCCTTGGAGATGTGTTAAATATGAAATCTATTAGTAATATAAAAAATAGTGACGTTATAATAATTATTAGTTATTTCCTATCTACTTTAATTACTTATAGTCCTTATGCCAAATATGGAGGGAACTAGCAAGTTGCTTTTATGATGATATCATAAAACAAAATCAACAACTTTCTCATATATTCTTGAAATCAATAGTTTTTTTTCACAATTAGACAAATAATGTAGTAATTGACTATTATGTTTACATAACTGAAGCAATTAATATATTCTACAAAATTCCATACACTTTTTATATCATCAGTATGTGTAATAGATAAATCTGTAAGCTTCTCAAATGTCTATTGCATGAAATAAGAAGGCATACATGCATGTTATGCAATGTTCCAGATGCAAAACCTAGTGAGGCACTCTACTGGATGGTTTGGTGTGTCAACCTGACACAAGCTAGAGAGGAAGGAGTCTCAGTTGAGGTCATTTGTAGATGAGATCCAGCTGTAAGGCATTTTCTTATTTATTGATCAAAGAGGACAGGCCCAGCCCATGGTGGGTGATGCCATCACTGCTCATGGGTTCTATAAGAAGGTAGGCTGAGAAAGCCATGAGAATCAAGCCAGTAAGCAGTGCCCCTCCACAGCCTCTGCACTAGCTCCTGTTTCCAGGATCCTGCCCTGTGTGAGTTCCTGTCCTGACTTCTTTCAGTGGTGAACAGCAATGTGGAAGTATAAGCCAAATCAACCCTTTCCTCCCCAAACTGCTTTTTGGTCATAGTGTTTCCTCATAGCAATAAAATCCCTAAATAAGACAATTACTAATACATCCCACATGACAGGTGACATTTGGAATATTATGGAAATGAAAGAAACAGCTATTAAGAAGTGATACTATTCTTATGATAATGGCTAGTGTAGGTAAATATAAATGTGTCCATTAGGTGCTGCCAAGGCATTGTAGGGAGTTATTGATAATAGATAAGCTAGTTGTAAAATAGTGAAACAATTTTTGAACTAGATAGTATAATTGCATGTTTTGGTGTCTAATAAATATTCATTTTTTGAACATATTAACAAACAAATTTTCTTTACTATAAATCTATTACAGGGTAATTGTCAGAAAATATGATGTAAAATGGAAGTTTCAGGCTATTTGACACTTAAATTAATTCATAACACTTTAGATAATCATCAGTAGGCATGGTTGAATGCTGCCTAATAAAATATTAACAAAATTTGGAAAAGTTCTTACACTGTGCCCATTGTTGTGCCAAGTATTTTTAATGTCTTTTTTCTCTAGTTATTTGTATTTTATTTGCAGAAATATTTAGTTTTACTAATTTAAATAGAACACTGAGGGCAAAGGGTTTTTTGCTGAAATCTGTGGCATCATTCGCTTTAGAAAACGTGAAAAGGAGATAATAATTTTCACACCACAGCACTATTTTCACTACTGTGTGATCTCTTCCATGTGAAATGATCAGAACAGAATTTTCCATTTAGGTGAGGCCTCGATATCCACACATTTGTCTAGAATTTCATTTTAAGTGCTTCAGTGAGTACAATTTTGATGAAATTAGTATTTCAATAAGTCCAATTAGAGTAAAATTGATTGCCCCCCCATGATGTGAGTGAGCCTCATTTAATCAGATAAAGGACTTAGACCAAAAATAAGCTTTATCTTCCACTGTGGTGGGGGGAATCTTCTAGGAGAAGCAATCTACAGTTCCAGACTGCCATAAAGTTGGTACTCACAAGCATCTGCCCTAATCATGCAAGTCAATTTCATGTTAGCCTCTGACTATTTCCTTTAGAGAGAGGGAAGAGGGGACACATAGTATTAACACACCCTAATTATTTTGTTTACTGTGAAAAAACATGACAATATCTGTGGGAAAGAATTCTGTTTATATACAATACATGTGTGACAATAAGTGCAGCAAAGGATTCTGATTATATACAATAAATGTGTCTTCTACACATAGATAAACATATAGAACTATTTTTATGGATTGCATAATGGGGATATTGATTCAGACAATTCCCTTTACGTTTCTTTTGTTTAATTTCACTCAGAGCTCTGTATGGATTTTGTTGTTTGAATGGAAAGGCCTGTAAATATTTAAGATTTTTTAAAAGATTTAGAAACCAATAAAGCAAGCACCAAGAACAAGAAGGCATTTGTAGAAATCTCTGTTACATAGATTTGGAGGCACAGTTACTTGCAGCTAGGACATAATTGACAGGAAATACTAGGAAGAGGAGGACAGAGATTTGTCATGATGCAGATGGAGGTGTAAAAGTAAAAAATAGAAAAGATATAAAGTGAATATAGATATTAGTAATTTTTTTAGATGTTCCCTTGGTTTCTAAGTACTACCACAATCTCATCAATAATTTAAGCAGTGTACAATTTCTGGTATACATAACAGTATCCAAACATGACTAACAGTCTTAGTGCCTATTTGAACAGCATTTAAAAGTATGCCAGGTACTAATATATTTTCTTCAGCTAATACTTTTGATTAGTATTAAAACTGAGATAGTGCATTCATTTAATAGTGATTAGTTCAAACTCTCAAAAAGGTCTCTGTAATAAAGTATGTAATTTTTTAGGAAGGAAAATGATTCTTGTCTTGAGTTCTGAAAGTCTCTCTATGTCATATATATTATTTTGCTTTAGCCATATGTGAAAACTAATTCCTGGAAGAAAATTCTTACTAACAGTCACACAGCAAATTGATGGCAAAGCCACAGATAGAATCTGGTAATTCATAGTTTCAGGTCCAGACTTTAATCACTGAACCAGATGAGTTGCCACTTTCTCTGACTGATCACCCTTAGCTTTTCATATTTTTCCAAAATTCACATTTATAGAGGCAACATAATTCAGAATTTCTGTATGGCTTATATAACAGACAAATGCATGTGTGGGATTAATTTGCTGAGGCTAACAAAAATTACAGAACTGAAGTGGTTAGGGTGATAAGCCCAAACAGTGCTTGATATTTTATGGTGGTAAATGGCCAGCCAAATGACAAAGATATGACAGATGTTGTCACAATAATTTAGAAGGCTCAGTCACTCTGTCTAAACACAGTGGCTCAGAAATAAATGGTAATGAAATATTTACCAGAGATTCTAATACAAATGATATTTTTAAAGTCTGAAAATGCATTTTTATCATCTCAATTCCAGATACCTTTAAACTCAGACCAGCTAAACATTGTATACAATAAAATTAGTAAACTAAGCCTTGTGGACTAGTATAGGAAACAAAATAACAAAAGTGACTGAATACACCTGCCATTGTGATTTCAAATGCTGTGTAAAACTAAATTCAAGTTTGAAAAGGCTATTCATTTTTATTCTCAAGCTCAGGACTTGGTAACACTGATTTTGGTTCCTATTAATTTAGCAAAGAAGAAACAGCGCAAAATGCTCTTAAAGGCAATATATTTCGAATTGAGTGATGTTGTAGTATTATAATAGAGGTCAATGAAGATAGCATTAGATTCATTTCCCTTTATTTCTTTAATATTACTTCTTTGTTCATCCATCCCATTTAATAGCTCAGAAAGATAAAGCACTCTGGAATCTTCACAGTGAAACAATCCTATCTTATTAAATATCTGATGTATAAGAAAAGAAAGAAATTTAATATCAAATCCAGATAAAACAGCACTATTATTATTATTATTAGTGGTGGTAGTAGTAGCAGGAGCAGGAGCAGTACTAGTAGTAGTATTTTGTTTTTTGCACAGCTCTGGGGCATTTTGTGTACATAGACATGAATGCCCTATTCTTCATAGGCTTCACTAGTAGAATTTCTAAAAAATTTAAACATATGTTAGTAGTGCTAGATAGCTTTTTTTAATTATTGAAAATGGATTCTTCTCTCACATCCCAACCAGTTTCCCTGCCCTTCACTTCTCCCAACTCCCCCAATTCCTCTCTCCAAGATTCCATTCCTCTAACTTTCCTTTTCAGAATAGAGCAGGCCTCCAAGAGAAGACAGCCAAACATAGAAAAAAAAAATACTATAAGCCGAGGCAAAAGCCACCATTCCAGGTGGGTTCAGGCAATCCAATAGGAGGAAAACATCTTAAGAGCAGGCAACTTGACACAAGCTGAAGTTATCTGAAAAGAGGGATCCTCAATTGAGAAAATGCCTCCAAAAAATCCAGCTGTAATGTAATTTCTTAATTAGTGATTGAGAGAGGAAGACCCAGCCCATTGTAGGTGGTGCCATTGCTGGGCTGATGGACCAGGGTTCTATAAGGACACAGACTGTACAAACCACAAGGAGCAAGCCAATAAGAGCACTCCTCCATGTTCTCTAAATCAGTTCCTGCCTCTAGTTTCATATCCAATTTGAGTTACTGTTCTGACTTCCTTCAGTGACGCACTACAATTTGGAAGTATAAGCCAAATAAGCAATTACTCTCCAACTTGCTTTTTGGTCATGGTGCCTTGATGCAGCAGACCTTAAGACTAGTTGGTACCAGGAGTGGAGTATTGCTATGGCAGACCTGACCATGTTGCTTTTAGGATGATTGTGGAAGGACTTTGGAATGTTAGCCTAGAAAACCATGAGTATTGAGACCTCATTGGGTTACTCTGTAGGGGCTGGGAAGATGAGAATTACGAGAGCTGTTGGGATGATGGAGGGATGGCTTGTGAAGTTTCAAGGGAAATGTAAAGACTCTGTGAGACCATTTGCTATTTTGAACTAAGAGTCTGTGGTTCTGGTCAGCTGAGGATGAAGAGTCAGTGGTAATTAACAAGAGACCAGCACCACTGAGTTGAGACCTTTATATTACTGGAAAAATTGATGCTGGTTGGCAGGAGCTGAGAAATTACCTGTGATTAAGAAGAAACCACTGAGCCAAAAATATTCTGGGGTGTGTTTAACAAGAGTCCGCACACAAAAGCTGTATTCCAGAAGTGGTCAAAATTGTACCTTACGCTGGCAGGCAAATTTGGAAGTGTAAGAACTGCACAAGTGCTACTGGATTTGAAGACATGAATGGATCCTGAGATGAAGTTTGGTTTTGGCACTGCGAGAGGCCAGAAGAGGATTTTGGTGAAGGCTGCAGCCTCAGTCGCAGTTGAAATCCCAGGACTGAAGGGATCATGCTGAGAGATTAAGGACTGGCAGCATGAAGAGAACATAGGAGAGGCCTTTGGTAGAGTAGCAGAAGATCCAACGTTTTGGAGATACTAGAATGTAGACAAATTTCTAAATACTCATATTAAATAAAAAACATGGAGCCAGACATTTGTGTTAAAGCCTTAGAGAGATCAGGGAAATACAGAAAGCCAGGAGCTATCCTCACCTCACCAACTCCACAGCTTCCAAGGAGAGCGACTTCCGTTCTACCCAGGCTTATATGGCTTGCTCTTCTGCCCTCTCATTGGCTCTTAGCCCAGCTACCTCACTACCTCTTCCTACACAGCTCTGTCACTGTCTGTCTGTGTGTACTCTTGGCTGTGTTCCCTAATGTGGCCTTGAACACTCAGAGATCCTGCCTGCAAAGGGATTAAGGGTGTGTGCTGCCTGAATTCTTTGTTTACTTAAAATAGCTGGCCTTTCCCAACCCTCCCACCCCCACCCCCAATCTCCAGGTAAGCTTTGTTTATTAACGCACAAGTGGAATATCACCACATTTCAGCACAAATAAAATACCACCACACTAGAAACTTGGAATGACCTCCAAGAATAGAATCAGCAGTGGAATAGAGCTGTCAGAGCCTAGAAGACAAGGTGTATGTGCAGCAGAAGACCAACCAGAAGTGATCCCATCTCCTTGGAGGAACCCAAAATGTCATAAGTGGATCCCAGACATTGGACATTGCATTATTTACACTGTTGAGAATTCCAGTTTGCGTTGTCCAGATTATGAATGTGTCCTGGTTCTTCCCTGGAAAATTAAGGGAGAACTCATTTTTTATTTTACAGGAGCCCACTTTAAACTTCTTTTTAGAAGAGATTTGTGGGTTTTACAGAGAATTTGATTTCTAAAAGAGACTCGATATTTTAAAGGGACAACTTATAAGGTGTTTGAATTTGTAAAGCTGTGGGACTTTTTAAGTTTATAAAACGTTTTATAACATGTTGTCTTTATTAATGTGTAATCTCAGAGGTGAACAAGAAAGGAAATTTTGTGATTTAATAGTGATGTGTCTGCACGTTAACTTGACAAGGTTCAGTTGTGCTGGATAGTTTTACTTTAACATGAAACAAACTAAAGTTATCTGAGAGGAGAGAACCCCATTGAAAAAAAAATGATTCCATGAGATTCAGCTGTATGATGTTTTCTTAATTAGTGATTGACATGGGAAGACATGGGCCATTGCAGCTGTGGCAATCTGTGGGCTTGTGATTCTATGTTCTATAAGAGAGCAGTCTGAGAAAGCCATGTGTATCAAGCTAGTCAACATTACCCCTCCATCCATATTTTTTTTTTTTTTTTTTTTTGCCTCCAGATTCCTGCCTTTTTCAAGTTCTTGTCATGGCTTCTTTTAATGATGTGCTACAATTAGGAAGTGTAAGCCATATAAATCCTTTCCTCCCCAACTTGCTTTATGGTTATGGTGTTTCATTGCAGCATTACAAACCCTAGCCAAGACATTAGTCAAATCAGTCTCTGGCTGGGCAGTGGTGGCATAGACCTTTGATCACACACTCAGAATATTTTACATTTATTAATTGTAAAAAACCAATGTGTTTCTTTATTATCTCTTAAACAAGGATATAGTATACTTTATCTTCAATCTTCTATTACCATCCCTTGCTCCCCTGCTCCACTCTCCCCTTTATTGTATTCCCTAATCTGTCTTCTACTTTCTTGTATTATTGTTATTGTTTTCTTTTTCCTGTATTTATTATTGTCACTTGAATACACAAATATAATATATAAATACAATTTCCTGAATCCATTTAGTTTTAGTTTTTATGTAATGCTTCTAGGGTTGCACATGTGATATTAGATAACTAATTATGGGCTGGATCTTTGGAAAGACTAGTTCTTCTCTTAGCAGTCATTAACTGCCTATATATATTCATCTATGAGTCTGACTTTGTGAGATTTTCCCCTCATCTTCATTAGCATGTCAACTAATGTTTTTAATGGAAGATCGTCCTTAAGTGACCATAGTGTTGAGATTCCTTGGTTAGTTTTTTTTCCTATATGGAAGACGTTGTCTCATAGGATACATCTTGGATCCATGGCTCTTGAAGTCTTATGAGTCCCTCTTTTACTAGTAGTGAAGACACATAACCCTAACGTTACAGGATGAATTATACATATTTTAATAACATAGAATATGTTAAGTAATGATGTCAATATGCATTTAATATTCTAGAATGCTGTCTTGGTTTTTAAGTTAGATTATATGATTCCATTTGAGTTCACTATTAACTATAAATTCTTATGAAACATTTTTAGATTTAAAAATATTTTATTATATGCATAAATGACTAAGTATTTCTAATTTCTTATAGCTGTCAGAAGCCATTTCTTGTGAAATGAAGCTGTTATGTCAGCATATTTCAAATATTATAATTCCTGAAGTCAAGTGCCATCTAGAAAAATGGAAAATCATACATTTCCTTTACATGCTTACATTTTATTGCTAATCATGTTAGTGTAGATACAATACTATCTTCCTTCTTTCACATTTCATCATTTCATGTCATTGAGAAATATTTGTGAAACAAATGATGAAACATGCACACCAAGGACAAAAATGTTATTGAAGAAATATAAGAACATTATATTTTATTGTGTTTATTTTATATAGATTCAATATTAATTATATGAGAAGGTTAATTGTAGCTCCAAACAACAAAACCATCTGTTCATAAGTAATATGGGAGCCACTAAGAATCTCATTAATGAATCCTTGACCTTAGCTAGTTATTTTTAACTCAAGAACTTGCAGACTGCTGACAGTTTAATACCAGTAGTTATCATAGTGGTCAACACAATAAACTAATTAAAGTAGAAAAGAGTATCTTTCATTTACTTGTTTAAAACTTAGATATATTTAATACCATAAAATTAAGTTAATGTATACATTTTCATGAAGTAGAAAATTATTAATAATAATGTTAGTAAATAGGTCACAAATTGTAATAGAAAAATATATATTAACCTATAAGATGACAACATTTCCTGAAGACGTCTAAAAATTTATACTTTTATTGCCATTATGAAGGTAAAGCAAGATTAAGAATGATAGTAACTACACATTTATGGGATATCTCTAAAAATATATTCATTCATGAGTAAATAGCACTCATAATATTTTGAAAATATATCATTCAAGGGAAGATTCTATATCTATTCATATATCACCTGTAAATTTACTATTAATTTTTCTTCAAACTTATCAAATTGATTACTCTTGCATTCATATATTCTAAACATTTACTTTGATAGGTGTTTACTTTCCACATTAATTCTCTATGTATATACTCACACATGTTACTGCACATATCAATATAAAATAATTACACTAATTTTAATACCTACATAATCATTTATTGCTATGTATTGAGAATATAAAATGACGTGTTAAGCATTCTCTCATGTATTTATTGGTCATTTATCCTTCATTCATTTAATTTATTGTTCTCTTGTTTCATTTCGAGTAATTATAATGGATTTTAGGTATTAAGCCCTTGGTGGTGTGTCATAAAATGTATGATTTATTTATTGTATTTCACATGTATACATTTATTTAAGATTCCCTAATACACTCTGATTATATACTTTTCCTCCTTCAACTACTTCCAGATCCTCCCCACCCCTGTATTCATCCAACTTCATGACTCTGTGTTATATCTCGTTCTCAACTAATAAACAACAAAAAAAGGAAAATCCAGTAAGATGAAAATTACCAAAATGAAACAAAAAAAATCACATTAAAATAAGTAATTCATTTTGTGCTGGGAAACTACTACTGGGCATGAGGACTGCCCTGAAGTGTGGTTGATGTGCCCTATGTCACTCTATTGAAAGTGGGTTGGACTTTGTGTCTATCTCCTTTTTTTCGGGTAGGGATTTGTCTGACTTGAACTTGTTCAGCTCTTCTCCATGCTGTCAACATCTCTAAGTTCACATGTGTGTCAGCCCTGCTGTACCTGGAAGACAGTTCCTTTGGGGGATGAAGGAAGTTGTTTGTCATCTCTAGCTCTTGAAATCTGTCTATTTATTTTCTACACCGTGAGTGAAAGGCTTTGGTTAGGGCTGAGTGCCCTGAAGTTGCTCAGTCTCTGCCCATTTTCCAGTTCCGGGTTTCTTTGTTAAGTACCATTGACTGGAAGAACAAGCTTCTCTAATGAGCAACCCACCGTTCTGTGGACATGACACAGCAATGTGTCATTAGGATTCATTTTCTTCCTATGTTCATTTAGCTGAATGATAGTAGTGGGTTTTCCCCTAGGACCCATGACCTCTCTAGTCATAGATTCTTGGCTGCTTTAGAAGGGTCAAGAATGGATTGAATCTCATGGAGTGTGCCATTAATCCAGTCCCAAAATGACTACTAGTACCTATAACATTTATGCCACTTTTGAACTGGTATAAAATACACCAGGCGACTTTTGTAGTTTTCAAGGTTTGTAGCTAGGTGATAGTGATGACTAATTTTCTCTGTTAGTGTGCAGAGTACCATCCAGCACCATCAATGCTAGTTAGATTTCACATTCAGTGTAATTACTATTGATATACAACTTTTTGGTTTATTTGAATGTATTTAATTTTCTGAGAGTCAAGAAAACATAATTCAATATCACTTCAAACTCTGCTCTCTAACCAAAAATAAAAAAAAATAAATAAATGTAACATGAAAATAATGTGGCATACTGATCTGCCTTATCATCTTTCTTTATTTTTGAAAGGATCTTATGTCAACCAGAATGGTTTGAAGTTGTAGTGTACCCAAGTCTGGGTTTGAACTCCGGAACCACTTGCCTCCACGTCCCATATGACAGAACTTCCTTCAGAGTGTTCTTTAAAGTAGCATCTTACCACTAAAATGACAATACAGGAAACATTCACAGAAATTCAAGCACGTTTCTCTTTGAAAAGAATTCATGCGTTTGCTTATTATTGAAAATCATTAAGGATACTGACGAGTGAAACAAAAGGCTTGGTTTTGTTTCTAAAACTAAAATTCTGAGAAAAATCCATCAGGACTTCATAAATCTTTTTGAGAACTCTGCTATTATTGTTGTATTCACCAGGAACTGGAAGGATAAATAGTTCACATAAATGAGTTTCTACCCTCAAAGATGTTACACAGACGCTCTAAAGCCATAATTGTTATCCTCTCTGAAAGAGCTAATGGATTTTCTAGTTATAATAATGATTGCTTTAATTTTTAGTAAATGTAAATTGTAATTCATCTAAATGTACATAAATCTTAAAATTTCTCTTTTAGTGTTTTTATTCAAAAATAAAAAACAAATGAAATGTATTTGAATCAATTTTGCTAGATGATATGGCAAATCAATCCTATCTATAAACAACCCATTATCCAAATTTGTATAGTTATAGTATAGTAGTTTTTGCCATTTGGATGTGAATAGTATATTGAGTGTCCAGGCAAAGTGATCTGTAGTTCACTAATAAAACTTTCATATTATAAATTAGATAATATACATTTTATGTTATATTTAATTTGTTTAATAGCTACTGTAATCAGAAAGTGCTCCTAGATCCAAAACCTGGGAGTTACTCTTAAAAGTTGTAAGACATTTCAGTGTTACTATTCATTCAATAGGGTTCCTCTCTCAACTGTTTCATTTCTTGTGTATGTGCATGTGTTTGTATGTGAAGTTATCTCAGATAATCTTGGGTATGCTGTTTCTACCTGAAATTCATGGATTCAGAAAGTAGGAGATTAGAAGGGCTTTAAGAATACACCTGTGTGGGACCCGCCAAAAATCTGTGGTTACAGGAACGTAAGAGTGATGTCTGGCTTTGTACCTAGGTCTGGAACTCCAAAGTCAGATCACTGCACTTAAGCATGGGTACTTTAAAAACTGTAATATCCCACACTCCTATCTTAGATACTTTAATAAATGATATATACTTCATGATAATATTAGACATGTAAAACACAATTATGTAAATGTTCCTTTAATTACCTTTTTCTTATACATACTTTATATGGACATATGGACCTTAAAAACAGTAGTATATACTAATATATGTCTTTTTTTGAGTCCATTTAAGCCTTTTCTCATTAACTAAAATACATTTCATTTATATTTAACCAATATTTAATGCCAATACCAAGAATGGTTCCAAATGAATCGTGCACATCATGTGTCCAAATAGCAATAATGTGTACGAATTTCAAGTTAAATAATAGTTTCACAAGAGTGTGACATTTTATGACCATATCATTACACTTTGTTGTATTGATACTGAAGACAAATCCAACCACTGGAGTAAGCTTCAATGAAAGTAGCTTTCATTGACATTATTACCCCAGAAAGATGTGAAAATACTGGTAAGCCACAGCCATGTGGCAACTTACAGATTAATAGAAATGGGTTATTTTAAGATATAAGAGTTACCTAGCAAGAAGCTTGAGTCATAGACCATGGTCATAAGTTTGTAAATAATAATAAGCCTTTGTTTGTTTACTTAAGCCTGAATGACTGCAGAACAGGGCAGGACACTAGAGAAAACTGGCTACACACTTCTTTTTCAATGGAATAACCATCACATGTAAAATTACATTTCAAAGAAAATTGAATATTCACTAAAGGCATGTCATATTTTGAAACAACTTGTATCTGAATATAATGAAGAATATGTGGCTCTGTAATGCATTATTACAAATATAAATATTATCTTACCTTCAACAAAATTATTATTAGGGGAATAATTTTCATCTAATGCTGTTCAGCTTGTTTGTTACAAATCATTTATCTTGAAGAAAAGAACTGAGAGGATACACAATATTAAATATTTGCCCTCAATCATACACAGAAAAATAGAATTTAACGTGTGGTAAAATACCAGCATCTTTGTGTGTGCATCTGTGTGTGTGTGTGTGTGTGTGTGTGTGTGTGTGTGTCTGTGTCTGTGTGTGTGTGTGTGTCTGTGTGTGTTTGCACTTTCCCTGTTGGTGTGAGAACATGTGTATATTCATGTACAAGCCAGAGGTTCATGCTGGATGACTTCCTCAATTGTTCTTCACTGTATTATTTTCAGTTCAGAGTCTCGAGGCGAACCTAAAGATTAAAGATGGACTGAACAGAAATCCCCAAAAATCTCCCAGTGTTTGATTCCTCCCCACTGTGATAACAGGCACATAGCACAGTGCCTGCCCTCTAATCTTCCCCTCCTTCCTTCCTGTCTCTTGTGAGAAAACCAACAGGCACCTTCAGTTGACACAGGACCAAGCCCCTCCCCAAAGCATCAAGGCTGAGCAAGGTATCCCACCCCAGGGAATGGGATACAGAATGCCAGCTCATGCACCAGGGATAGATCCCGATCCCATTGCCAGGGACTTGCTGACTCTCCATAGGAGCCTTTACCCTTTTGGAGGAGGGGATGAAAGGTGGCTTGGACTGGGAGAGCTGGGGAGTGTGAGGGGGGAGGGATGATAGGGGGATCTGTTGTTGATATGTAGAATGAGTGCAAAAATTTCTTAAATAAAAAAATAATTAAAACAGAAAACAAACAGGCTTCTAAGGGATAATAATGAAGAAAATTAAATATAATAAGTTAAAGACAAAGGCTTACATATTTTAATGGGGAAAAAATGACACAAAACAAACATACAATAAAAAAATGAGAGGGAAAAAAGCCTAAGAGAGGGAAGAGGAATCACAGCTGAATACGTTCACATATATAGGAGTCTCATTAAAAACTCTAAACTGGAAGTAAAATATATACATCAAGCACCTAAGGCATGCTTGTGCAGGCCCTGTGCATGCTGTCTCAGTCTTTGTGAGTTCACATGAGCTTCAGTCATTTTATGTTTATTTAAAGGATCTTGTTTTCTTGGTGTCCTGCCCCCAGGCTCTTTCACTCTCTCTGCCTTCTCTTTTGAAGGGTTCCCCAAGTCCTCAGGAGAGAGATTTGATAGAAACATCTAGATGGGATTGATTGTTCTAAGGTCTCTCACTCTGTGCATGATGTCTGGCTGTGGGGGTCTCTCTATTTGTTCCTATCTGTTGCAGGAAGAAGCTTTTCTGATGATGGCTGAACAAGGCACTGATCTGTAGCAGAATAGCATTAGGAATCCTTTAATTGCTTTTTTTCATACAGTAATATTTGGGTTTACCCTACATCCCTGTACTTTCTAGTCTCAGTTTTATGTTATGCAAGTAATGTCAGATTTAGGTTCCATCTCATGGAATGATTCTTAAAATCAATCAGATATTTATTGGTTAATACCAGCAGCTCTGTTTCACCACTGTATTAGCATGTCTTGCAGGAAGCAAGACACCATTGAAGATGAAAGGGTTTGTGTCTCCATTGGTGTTTACATTTATCTTTGGGTAGCTTGCAGAGTAAAGTCCTATAGTAAAGATTCTAGAATATAGGGATGAAGGTTAGATGTAGGCACCAGATTGATTTCTCCATGTTCAATGAGTTGTATAGATGTTGTCTTCAGCAATGGGGTCTTGCTCTCAGTTTGTGGAGAGAAGCCTATAGTCTTGACAAAACCTGGGGTATTTGGGGATTCTATGGGTCAACTGAAACATAGGACTAGAAGCTTCGTTTCATGACAAGAAATATATAGCTTGGGATCTATTGCCTCCATTATTGGAAATTTCATTATACTGCCTTTATAGATGTATTAATTTTAGGAAGCTTATAGTGTATTAGGTTTATATACTAGCCTTCAAATGACTCTTGACTTTATCTATATCTGCCATATCCCCTCCCTCCACCTATGCCCCATTTGTAATCTGGTTACTGAGGAGATGAGGATCTAAAGAGCACATTGACATCAGACATGGAGAAGCAGAATTTGTAACATGTTTCCCTGGGTTTATGTCTTGCTTTAGTTAAGTATTTCCTCATTATGCTCCTTTTCCTCTATTTAGGAATGGTAATGTGTATTCTACACAACTGTAGGTTAGACATATGTGATCCGCCTTTTGCTTTTCATTGTACAGTGAGTTATAGTAATGAGATTACCGTGAGTCCCAGAAAAGACATAGAACATTGGACTTTTAAACAGTTCTGAGATAGTGACAGACTTTGTGGACTTTTGAAGTTAGACTGAAAGCATTTTTTCATTGTGATATGGTTGGAAGCCTATAGGGGCCAGGGAGTGGAATGTGGTGGTTTAAATAAGAATTACTGCCATTAGTCATTATGGAGTGGAACTCTGAGAAAAATTAGGTGTAGCCTTGTTGGAGGATGTTTGTCACTGGTTGTAGGATCTGAGGATTTCAAAAGCCCATGCCAGGCCCAGTGTTGCTCACTGTGACTTTAGATTTTCATATAGCTTTCAAATACTTATCCAGCAGCATGCCTGCTGTGGCTGTTGCCATGCTTCCTGTCTTTAGGATAATAAAGAAAACCTTTGAAAGTCTGTGTAAGCCCCCCGCTTCCATTAAATGTTTTCTTTTGTAAGAGTTGCCATGGCCATGGTGTCTGGTGTCTCTTCACTGCAAGTGAACAGTGATTAAGCCATACAAATTATAGCATGGCTATCATTGACTTAACAGCTAATATCCACATATAAGTGAATACACACCATATTTGTCTTTTTAGGTCTAGGTCACCTAACTTGGGATAATTTTATTCTAGTTTCCTAATTTTATCCAGTGTATTTATTTTCTTTCTTTCTTTTCCTTCTTTCTTTCCCTTCTTTCTTTCTTTCTTTCTTTCTTTCTTTCTTTCCTATTTCTTTCTTCCTTTTTAATGTCTGAAGAACAGTCTACTGTCTACATTTACTATATTTTCTTTATCCATTCTTCTGTCGAAGGATAGCTATAATATTTTTGTTGAGGAAATATCTATGTGCTAGAATGAAGACACCGTTGGGTATGTAACCAAAAGTGATATAGCTGGATTTTGATGTTCATTGGTTCCCATATTCTTGAGGACATGCAGCAATGATTTCCAAAGTGGATGTACAAATTTGTACTTCCACTAGCAACTGATGCAAGTTTTCCTTAGTCCGCATCCTAACCAGCACAAAGTGCCACTTTCTTTTTTTTACAGAAACTTTTCAGTTTCATGAGGACTCATTTATTGATTGTTGATCTTAGTGCCTGTGCTAATTATATTCTGTTTAGAAAGTCTCTTACTGTGACAATGAGTTCAAGACAATTTTCCACTTTCTCTTCTATAAGGTTCAGTGTATCTGGTTTTATGTTGAGGAATCTGATACATTTGGAGTTGACTTTGTGCCAGGTATTAACTATGGATCTATTTGGTCTTTCTACACACAGTCATCTAGTTTGACCAGTGCCATTTGTTAAAGATACTTTCTTTCTTTCTTCTTCTTCTTCTTCTTTTTTTTTTTTTTTTTTTTTTTTTTGGTTTTTTTGAGACAAGGTTTCCCTGTGTAGCTTTGTGCCTTTTTCCTAGAGCTCATTTTGTAGCCCAGTCTGGCCTCAAACTCACAGAGATCCACCTGGCTCTGCCTCCCAAGTGCTGGGATTAAAGGCATGTGCCACCACCGCCAGGCAAGATACTTTCTTTTTCCCCATGTGTATTTTTTTTGGCTTCTTCATAAAAAGTGGGGTGTCCACATATATGTAGATTTATGTCTAAATCTGAAATTGCATTATATGCATTAATATTTATGTTTTGATGACAATATCATGCTGTTTCTGTTACTACAGCTCTATAGTACTACTTTGAGTAATATGTAGTTATCCCTCTGGAAACTATTTTATTATTCAGACAATATTTTGCAGTAACTCCAAGCAACTAAAAGAGTCATATCATAAAAACTTTATGGCAGAGAATGTAGAACCAATCAAGTCTTGTCCTTCTAGCCACTGAAATCCAGTAGACCAGAAGCTTTATTTCTACTACACTATGGTTACAGACATGTGTATTAGACCTGGATTTACATTGGGATGTTGTTATCTGATTTCAACCCAATACATATGCCAGGAAAGCTCTTCCCAAATAAGCTATTTTCTAGTTTTAAGAACCAATTTTATAATCCTGATTTTTTTGTGCAAAGAAAAAGCATTGAATTTTCAAATAAAGAATACTTTGCAGTTCATTCTTCTTTGTACTTAATTTACTGTGCTTATTCTTAAAATATTGTCAAATATTTCACAGTAAATAAAATCAAATATATTGAAACACAGAGAATTTATGAAAACATCATGTCAGCCCCTCTTCTGTATTTCATATCAACATTTAATGTGCATTCTTCTTTTACTAAAGAATAAAGTTAGACACTTCCATGAGAAAAATAGTTCCCAGTATATTTGAAGGGTACAATTAGTTTTACTCTCAGTTTTAATTTCCACCTTTAAATAACCTAGATATAGAATTATTTATTTGGCTGATAGTTTATTAATTATCATTTCAGTAACTTTTTACATGTTTAGGACTTTCATATTTCATCAAATAAAGGGTTAGTTCAAATTAAACAGCAATAAAGGCCATAAATTTTTAGTGCAGATTAAAGTATCTTTTCTGCATGAATATAAAACACATGAAAGTTTTCTTAAAATGCACAGTATTTGTTAAATTATTGTTTTTTATTGTGTATATTAGTGATAATGAATAATAAGTATGTTTTAAAATTTATTATCTATATATTTACTATTGTTATTTTATATATTTATAACATGAGAATATACATATTAAAAATATTATTGAATGGATAAATATCCCAGACTATAGTACCTACCAAACATATAGCCCATTTTTTTTTTTTCATTTTTCTTTATTAGGAAATTTTCTACTCACTCCACATACCACCCACAGATCCCCCTCCTCCCTCCTCCCTCTCTCACACCTTATCTCCAAAGCCAGCCCACATCTCCACATCCCCCAAATCAAGGTCTCCTAGAAGAGTCAGCAGAGCCCGGCACACTGAGCAGGGCTAAGCCCCTTCCCACTGCACCAAGGCTGTGCAAAACGTCACACTACAGGCACCGGATTCCCAGAAGCATGCCTATGCACCAGGGACAGATCCCAAATGGATCTGTCTGGGTGTCCCACATAAAATTTGAGCCAAACAACTGTCTTCTGTATCCAGGGAGCCAGTCCAGTCCCATGGGGCTCCACAGCCACCAGTCCATAGTTAATGGGTTTCCACTAGTATGGACAGTCATCTCTGCACATCCTCTCATCATGATCTTGATGTTCCCGCCTGCAGAATTCCTCCTCTCTCATCAATTGTATTATCAGAGCTCAGCCTGGTACCTGGCCATGGATCTCTGTATCTGACTCCATCAGTCACTGGACAAAGGCTCTATGATGACAGCTAGGTTATTTGCTAGGCTACTCACCAGAGTAGACTGGTCCAGGTACCCTCTGAACCACTGCCAACAGACCAAGGTGGGGTCATCCTTGTGGATTCCTAAGACCCTCCCCAGCACCCTGCCTCTTCCTACTTCCATGATGTCCTCATCTATCATGGTATCTCCCTCCCTGCCCTCCCACTCTGTCTCTGTTCTAGCTTAAACCTCCCATTTCCCTATCTTCTCATCCCCCACTACTCACCCTCTGCCATGCCCCCACACCCAGTCTGCTCATGTAGATCCCATCCACTTCTCCTTCACAGGGTCATTCATGTGTCCCTCCTAGGGCCTTTCCCTATTAGCTAGCCTCTGGAGCTGTGGGTTGTAGTCTGGACATCCCTTCCCTCATATCTAGTATCTACTTATAAATGAGGACGTACTATGTTTGTCCTTCTGAGTCTGGGTTACCTCACTCAAGATATTTTCTAGTTCCATCCATTTGCCTGCAAATATCATGATATCAATGTTTTTTTACTGCCGAGTAGTACTCCATTGTGTATATGTGCCACATTTTCTTTATCCATTCTTCAGTTGAGGGGCATCTAGGTTGTTTCTAGGTTCTTGCTATTACAAAAAATGCTGCTATGAACATAGTTGAGCATGTGTCCTTATGGTAAGATTGAGCATTCCTTGGGTATATGCCCACGTGTAGTATAACTGGGTGTTGAGGAAGACCTATTCCCAGTTTTCTGAGAAATCGCCATACTGATTTCCAAAGTGGCTGTGTAAGTTGGCATTTCCACCAACAGTGGAGGAGTGTTCCCCTTGCTCCACATCCTCTCCAACATAAGCTTTCTTCAGTGTTTTTGATCTTAGCCATTCTGACAGGTGTAAGATGGTTATCTGAGAGTTGTTTTGATTTGCGTTTTCCTGATTACTAAGGATTTTGAGGAATTATTTAAATGTCTTTTAGCCATTTGAGATTCTTCTGTTCAGAATTCTCTGTTAAGCTCTGTAGCGCATTTTTTAATTGGATTGTTCAGTATTCTGAAGTCTAGCTTTTTGAGCTCTTTATATGTTTTGGAGATCAGCCCTCTGTCAGATGTGGGGTTGGTGAAGATCTTTTCCCATTCTGTAAACTGTTGTTTTGTCTTATTGATCATGTCCTTTGCTCTACAAAAGCTTCATAGTTTCAGGTGGTCCCATTTATTAATTGTCACTCTTAGTGTCTGTGCTATTGGTGTTATATTTAGGAAGTGGTCTCCTATGCCACTTCCTAAATATAACAATCTGGTCTACAACCCCTAGTGAAAAAGAAGCACTAGTAAAAGTCTTCCAACCAAAACATGCCAAGGGCAAGGTGATTTTAGTTCAGAATCCTAGAAGAGTTTCAAAGAACAAATGCCAATACTTCTCAAATTATTCTATAATTTGTACTCAAGGAATGTTGTCTAATTCTTTTCATGAAGCCACAATTATACTCATAGAAACACAACAAAGAGAATTACAGACCAATTCTCCTTATAATCATAGATGTAAAAATACTTGCAATCTAAATATAAAAATTAATAAAAAAAGATTAACCACTATGAGCTCAATAATCACCTAATTATACTTTATCTCAGAGATGAAGGCATAGTTAAACATATGTAAACTGACAAATAAAATTCACCATATAAACAGACTGACAGACAGAATCACATAATCATCTCATTAGATTCAGGAAATACCTTTGAAAATATTCAACATCCCTTCATGATGAATGTCCTGGAGATATTAGAGACATTATTAATATATTTCAACATCATAAAAAAATTTGTAGCAAGCCTATAGTCAACATCAACTTAAATGGATAGATAATCAAGCAATTTCACTAAAAACCAGGACCAAGACAAAATTCTCAAAACCATATGTCTTCAATATATATCTTGAAGTCTTAGCTGGAGCATTAAGACAACTGAAGGAGATCAAGAGAATACCAATTGGAAAGGGAAATGTCAAAGTACCTTTGTTTGAAGACCTTATTATAGTATACATGTGACCCTAAAAATTCCTCCCAAGAACTCCTACAGCTGATATATATTTTCCTCAAAGTAGATGGATGCAAAATTAACTTGCAAAAATCAATTGCTTTCCTACATACAAATGACAAATGGCCTGAGAAAGGAATAAGGGAAAAAACACCTTTCACAAGAGCTTCAAATTATATAGAATATCTTTTGGTAAATGTAGCCAAGCAAGTGAAAGAGTATGTTAAAAAAAAAAAAGAAAAAAAAGAAAAAAAAAACAAAAAAATCTTCAAGTCTTTGAACAAAGAAATTGAAGAAGATATCCCCATGCTCATGGATAATGATTGATACATTAATAAAATGGTCATCAGACCAAAAGCAATCACCAAATATAATGTAATCCCCATCAAAATTGAAACACCATACTTAGTAGATTTTTAAATGACAATTTTGGCTTTATATAGGAACACCAGTAAATCAACATAGCTAAAATGGACAATAATGATGATGATGATGATGATGATGATGATGATAATTAATAATAATACTCCTCGAAGTATCACCATCCCAGCCTCAAACTGTACTACAGTGGTGTAATAATAAAAACCACATGGGATCATATAAAAAGACATGTTGATCAATGGAATCAAATTAAAGTCACTATCCACATACCTTTGGATGCCTGATTACTTATAAAGTACCCTGAACCCATACTCAAAACAAGACAACATCTTCAACAATTGGTACTGGTCAAAGTGGATGGCTGTATAAAGAAGAATTGAAATAAACTCATACTTATGACACTGTTAAAAACTCAAATCTAAATGGATCAAAGTCTTCATTATATAACTATATACACACATATCGATATTTCTAAAGTAAGTAAAACTTTTGAATTTTACTTTACTTAGCTACAGGGAATGTAATGGATGTGACTTTCTTCAGAGTAACAAGATGGTCAAACAGCTGAGGGGCTATGAGGAACATTGTGTTCATCTTCCAGTGAGCCATGGTATTAATGGACTAGACATGGTACTGAGGTGTAGCCAACCATCACTAGAGCCAATAAGATGGTGCAGAATGTGTATCTTGTTCTAGAGAAATCTTCTAAGTAAGCACCTGTGACAGAAAATTACAACATGTCCACATGGTTGGGCTTGCCCAGGGGACCGCCTAATTATTTCTGGTTCAAAATAGCCATTTCCGGGTCAGACATCTCACGGGACTGGGACTCTGTGGCTTTACGTGGTTGCATAAAGCGCGCGCTCAGCCATGTAATCTACATGCATACATGGAGTAGCCACACAAGTTCCTCTACACATGCGCAGCCCAACCTTTATAAAGTCGGCACCACTTGCACGAGCCCCCTTGTCTCCTCACCCATGTGTGCTTCACACAGGCCTGTCGCATTTCTGTCCTCTTTAATAAAAACTCTTCTGTGGTCTTGTCGTATTCGGGATGTGTTCCTTGCAGGTAAGAGCGCCGCTAAGTAACTAACAACCTGTTCAAAGAAACCTCATTCCTTTTCTTCCCAAACTTGTCTCTCCTCTGCTGACCAACTGTAAGGGAGGAAAATCATACTTCATCTAATCAATCTCCACTCACTGCTCACTCTTCCCAATTAGGTCAATCAGGAATTACGTCAGGCTGTATTATTTTAAGTTGCTCTTATTGCATTTGATGCTTTTTAAATGCTATTAAATCTTTAACAGTTAACATTAACTTGTCTACCTTTTGCAATTAGGTCTATTGGATTTTACTTGAGTTAAATCTGCTATTAGAATTTAGGAATATGTTCAACAACAGAGAAATATGTACTATTGACAAGAGCTCTAAGGAGCTAAGTGAAGTTAGCCTGATAGAGATGAAACTCTTTGCCTCTAAGTAAAACCATAGTAAAGGAAACACATATATGATTGCTCCCTTTCCATAACACTTAGTATCATGTAGTTAGATGTGAATCTCCAATGTATATATGCTATCAAATATTTATAGAATGTTTCAACTAGTATGTGATATATAATATAGATATAAAAAATAAACTTTAAAAAGCCTGATAAATTTAGATGTGTGTGTGTGTGTGTGTGTGTATGTGTGTGTGTGTATGTGTGTGTGTGTATGTGTGTGTGTGTATGTGCTGTAATCCTCCATTCCAAGCTGGTAACAGAAAAGTGTAGATCCATCCTCTTGAAATGTCTCCAGCTTCCTTCCATTCAGTATATCCTACATGAACACTGAGAGAATGACTGTTATTGTTTCAATTAAATAAGCTGATTTTACACACACTTTGCCTATCAAAGTTTTCTCCTCTGTGTTATAATTATATACGTTAATTTACATATTTCACAAGTAAATATTAAGAAAATTACAGTATTTTCACAAGAACCCAGAAAAAGACATTGTTTTGATGTTCATCTTTTCTGCATGTCACTTCCTATTTCTTTACCATGTAAGGTTTATTTTACATATAATGAAAACTTTTTATAAAAATAGTATGTACTAGTAATTGGAAGTCAGGAAATTTTTATTTTAAAACTGTTTAAATACATTCATTGTTGTTATACCTTTATAAAATTCAAAATTAAATATAATTAAAAATTATCTTTAAGTTGGAAATGGTCAGTACATTTGTCTTTACTTTTGTGTCTTTAGATTCAGAGGCTATTAAAATATTTTATTGAAGTGGTATGGAATGTAGGAAATGATGGAAACTATTCATAAACTCTCTGAGGAAAATTATACTTCAGTTTTGCTAAATTATCCTTAATAAGAGCATATCACATTTTCTAACAAGCTTTTGTGACATCTGCATGAACACAGACAAAGAAACAGTGTTTCAAAGTCAGTGGTCATGTTCCTCATAGGTCTTTACAATGAAAAGCTATGCACCCTTATACTACTATGAAATTTCCTTTTATTTATTAGGATTCAATCTTTGTGTTCAGCAATGTACTTGGGAAAGTGTCAGGGCATATATTATATGCAGAACTGAGAAGAATATTTTGCATGCTTCACATCACTTTGAATATATTAAGAGATTCACATTAATCATCCTGGTTCCTGGATTGTTGCAATGAATTGACTTATAAATTGCTATGGATCCAGTTATTCTGTGAAAGCACTCCAGGTAAAAGAAAGTAAACAAAGCAAAGAGAACATATCAGGTAGTTTACTTTTTAATAACTTTCATGAAGTCACCTGAAGTTTTTAGAAGTATAACAAAAAGAATTTAAAATTTTCTCATGAATAATTTTACAGTTGCAAAGAGGCCACTCTTGCAGCAGGAGATCTGTTCATTTGTGTTTATAATCTAGTCTTTGAACTGTACTCTGAACTTACATAACTCATTTCTGAACAGTTGTTTGGGTGGCATGCCCTGTAGTCCCTGGCACATATAATATTTCAGGAAGTTTTTATGGTGATGATAATGTATCACCTTTGCAGGTCATTCTTATCCTATTCACTGACTTAGCTGAAATATGACATACCACTGTTCCCCAAACACTATGCTAAAACTTTCACCAAGTATCAATTTTACAAATGTAAACTTGTTTTTTTAAATACATACATATACAAAATAGTACATATTCTACTTGCAAGTTACTAATTTCCATCTTTATACATTCAATGATATGTTACACAAATTTAAAAAAAATATTTATTGAACATCTCTATTATGTTCCAAAATGTACAATGTCTGAAGTACTCCAGCCTTAACTGCCCATTATAACATCATGAAGTGTTTTATACTATCTCTGGTTTAGAGAACATATAGATCACCCTAATAGAGTCCACATGTAATTTTACATGTTACACAAGAAAATAAAGACAGAAGTGAAAATTAACTCTTGAATCACATTCTGTGATGACCTATATGTTATCTCGGTGCTAACTCTGCTAGTGGAATATGACTATAACTATTGCATGTTTTAACATCACTCTGTCTTCATGTGGAAATTAGATATAATACATATGCACCATTTTGTTCAGTTTTTAGTTTCCTTGTTCACATTATGATTAGTCAGTAATGTTGAGATATTAGACTTTGAAGTCATAGCTTGTGACATTCTTAGGAGAATGGGAAATTGTGCACAAATTTTGTTAATTGTATTAGAACTGGTGAGCTGGTAGTTCTGGTAGTCAGTGGTAAAATTTTCTCACATAGTCAGATTTGTTCTCTTTAAAGAAAGTGGAAGAGTCATCATTATTTAATCTGTATGTTAAGATTTCTTTCTTTCTTTCTTTTTTTTTTTTTTTTTTTTTTTTTTTTTTTTTTTTTTTTTGAGAGATGGTTTCTCTATGTAGCTTTGCGCCTTTCTGGAACTCACTCTGTAGTCCACACTGGCCTGGACCTCACAGGAATCTGCCTGCCTCTGCCTTCCAAGTGCTGGGATTAAAGGCATGTGCCACTATCACCTGGCTTATGATAAGATTTTTTTAAGACACTTTGCATAGTCTATCCTCAGTAGCAGTTCTATTAATGTTCTCTCTTGTCTCTAAGATTGATATATTCATTGACTTTGATCAACAGATCAGTTTTCTTCCAACACAATTATATCACATGTAAAAGAAGACATCTCACATATTCAATGAAACTATAAATAAAATAATTGTATCAGATGACATCTAATATTTTCTTAACTAAAACAAATATTTACTTGAATAACAAGATATAATCTAAAGAATAGACTCAATTACATTAGAAATTTATTTCCAAAATCAAATATAATAGATATACATTATAGTTTTTATTTTAATGATCTAATGATAATTATTCAAAGTATCATTTAATGCTATTCTAATTAGATAAAAGGTGAGTACAAGTGGTACCACTAAAAAGGAACAACAGGTTGTATTTCTTCAATTAATTTGATTGAAAAAAACAACTTCTTTAATTATTCTTCATGTTATTGAACAACACAGTGAATTTTTGTTATTGGTATCAAGGAATTACCAAAAAAAAAATGCTAAGGTTTGGATAGGATAATTTCATTATAATATGCAATTTTATTATGAAGAAAAATTTAGTAGTAGTTGAGAGGAAAACTAAAATGTAGTGTCTGAATGAGACATACAGTTCTAGAAGGCTTATTCTATTAAAATTTTAATTTACATTCATAAATAATAATTTTTTAGGTAACCTAAAATTTTTCTGTCTGATAAATTTAGTTTGAAATTAATGTGTTACATAGCAACCCCTACTCAATAAGAAATCATAAGATTATTGAATATAAATATGAAATGTTTAATCAAAGAAGAAGGAATAATGAATTATTTTCTTGGAAACAGTACATATGTCTAAAATATTCACAACTTCAAAATGTGAATTTGTGAAATAAAACTCCAAATATAACTTATCTATTTTATACATGAAGTGGATTTTTTTTTCTGCTTTGTTTATATGTACAACTGTCTCAGTGCAATGAAGTTTTTTTTTTTTTTAGAAAAAAGAAGTTAAGGACCCAAGGGCTAAAATGAAAATTCAGAAGAAGAAGTGACAAGATAATTATCTATATAGTATATGTACACATTTATTTATATTTTTGGTTAGAAAAAAATAAAATATAAACATTGGTTTATATTCAGAATCCTTGCGAATTATAAGGTTTGATATTAAGTTTTTCCTCCTATAAAATGAGAATAACAAAGACACTTCATAATCTTTGGGAGATAACGGCATAAGAATTTATAAAAGATACCTATCACCATTTAGGATATTGCTTTTGTCTTTTGAAAGGGGTCTGAATATTATTTTAATGGAAGAAACAACCAAAATGATGGACCTTTGCAGTAATACTATTGCTTCTCCCAGCAAAGACCATCTACAGTGTATTTTATATATATATATATATCCTTAGGTGATAAAAATCTTAGAATCTGTCTGAATTGTTGCCATTATAAACCTTGTATGTATCACGTAGCCTTCCATTTGAATCACTTTTTTCTTTCTTAAGCACTAATGTTATATTCTCTTTGACCTTCCTCTAACCTTCATGTTTATATAACAGTTAGTATTTTCTATATCATCACATACTCTACTCTGCATGTGTTCTAAACAGCATTAATGAGTGTTACAAACAGATACTAATACAATGGAAAAGGTGACCATAAGGCATTTTCTTAAAAAGAAAAGAAATCAACCAAATGAGCATACATGTTAGCTAAAGTCTTGTGATAGCTGTATTTATTCCCAGACACTTTAGAAATTTGTGAACATATGTTAAAGATAAACATTCACCATGATTTTGTACTAATTTAAATTAAATTGCACCCCTATTAAAACTAGACTGAAGAGATGTTCCAGGAGCTAATAACACTGATTGCTCTTCCAGAGGCTCCCGTTTTGATTCCCAGTAATGTGGTGATATATTGTGTTCCCCAATATATTGTATACCCTAATAAACATATCTGGGGGTCAGAGACAGCCAGCCACTAGATTAGACATAGAGGCCAGACAATGTTGGCATACACACCTTTAATCCAATCACTTGGGAGGCAGAGATCCATGAGGATCTCTGTGAGTTCAAGGCCAAATTGGAAACAGAGCCAAGTGTGGTGGCAAACACCTTTAATCCCAACACTTGAGATCTCATGTCTTTCCTTGGGAAGGACATACACCTTTAATCCCAGGAAGTGATGGCAGGAAGTGGAAAGGTATATAAGGCATGAGGACCAGGAACTCGAGGCTTTTTAGCAACAGTTCAAGAGACACTTTTGGATGAGGACTCAGAGGCTTTCAGTTTGAGGATTCATGGAAACAGGATCAGCTGAAGAGTGGGCAAGGTGAGGTTGGCTGTGGCTTGTTCTGCTTCTCTGATCATTCAGCATTCACCCCAATATCTGACTCCAGGTTTATTTTTTTGGTTAATAATACCGTTTAGCAATTCTTATGACACAGTACTTAAGTGTCAGGAAATAAACGTCTATAATTCTAGTTCCTAGAGGATCTGTTTACTTCTTCTGGCCTCAATGAACATTGTGTACATACAGGACACAGTCATACACATGAGCTAAACACTCATACACATAAAAATAAATCTATTTTAAACAAAATTTAAACTTGCACATATAATATTTTGGGGTAAAATTCTTAGAAGCAACTTACACTGTTTAATTCTTATGCTTAGAACAAATAAATTAATATTTTACTTATAATCTAAAAGAAAGATGACTAGACTGCTACACAACTCCAGGGAGGCTACCTAGAAAACGGGACCCTAGAAAAGACACAGGGATCACCCAATGACAGAGAAATGGATGAGATCTACATGAACAACCTGGAGGACAGTGAGAGTAATGAAGGGCAAGGTTTGAGGGAAAGAAAGCTTAGGGGAGCAGGAGATCCCAGCTAGATCAAGAACAGAAAGGGAGAACAAGGAATAAATGATAAATGAAGACCACATGAGAACAGGAATAGGCAGAGTGCTCAAGAGGTCCCCAGAAATCCACAATGATATATCCTCTGTAGACTGCTGGCAGTGGTCAAGGGAGGGCCTGATCTGACCTAGTCTGGTGATCAGATGACTAAACACCCTAGCAGTTGTCTTGGAACTCTCATCCAATAACTGATGGAAGTGGATGCAGAGATCCTCAGCCAAGCCCCAGGTGGAGCTCCAGGTGTCCAACTGTTGAGAAAGAGGAGGGACTGCAAGAGCATGAATTGTTGAATCCAAGATTGCAAAAAGCACAGGGACAGATAGCCAATTGAAAGAAAGCACATGAATTATAAACCAACGGCTGTGGAGCCCCTAGCTAGATCAGGCCCTCTGGATAAGTGAGACAATTGAATAGCTTGATCTGTTTGGGAGGCACCCAGGCTCTGGGACCAGGACCTGTCCTTAGTGCATGAGCTGGCTGTTTGGAACCTTGGGCTTACACAGGGACACATGCTCAGCCTGGAAGGAGGGGACAGGACCTGCCTGTACTGAATCCACCAGGTTTAAATGAGTCCCCAGGGGTTTCTTGGTCCTGGAGGACATGGGAATGTAGGGGAAGGGCTGGGTGGAAGGTGAGGGTGGGGGCGGGAGGGGGGAAGACAGGGGAAGCCATGGCTGATGTATAAAATTAAAACACATAATAATAAAAAAAAAAGAATTGAATGGTCAATAGTGAGGCAGGAGAAAGTATAGGTGGGGCTGACAGGCAGAAAAAAATATATAGGAGAAATCTTGGAGAGGAAGGAACCAGAGAAGGAAATCAGGGGCAAGCCACCCAGTTATGCAGCAAGCCACTGAGTAAGAGTGAGATTTACAGCGTAAGAGAACAGGAAAATCCCAGAGGCAAAAGGAAGATTGTATAATTTAAGGAAAGATTGCACGAAACAAGCCAAGCTAAGGCTGATCATTTATAATTGAGAATGAGCCTCTATGTAGAATTTATTTGATAACTGGGTGGTGGGCCCCCCAAAACAGCAAAAAACACAAGAACAACAGAACAATGTTAATGACATTGGTTAAAAGAAACTATTTGGTCAAAGAACAAACTTAATTTAAAATGAAAATATTAGGATGGGAAAAGTATCAAGAGTGTTAGTGTATCTTGAGTTTGAGATTCAGTGTAAATAATACAGTGTTAATTATGCTCATAAGATTAAAAAAAAGATTCTTAAAGGAATGAGATAATTTTTTATGTAATTCTGATGAATTTTGCTATTTTTATACTTATTAAACATTTTATATACTCATGTTTTTACCAAACTTTTTATGATATTCTTCATATAAATTCTATATTATAACATTGAATATGTTTGAATTAAAATTTATAACTATCTCTTTTCTGACAGTTTTCTTTTTTACTGATAGAATTTTAAAGTCTTAGTAATGTTAACATAATCCATTCAATAGATCCAAATAGATGTTACATAGGTAAGATAATGCAACATAATTCTATAACTATTTTCCATTTCTTTGTAGCCCTCATGACATTATGTAAGATTCTGCATAATTAGCTAATGTATTCCCTGAAACTTATTAAAAGAGATGAAGGATACAGAATAAAAAGGGAAAGATGCTCATGGGAAGCAATGAGAAGAGCATTTTAGGAATGAGCCAATAATTAAGAGTGTGTGAAAATCACTTGAAAGCTCAGAGAGAGAAAAATCTTGTATCAGATGGATTGAGACTAGATGTAAGTCACTGATGAGTTTTGATAAAGAGAGTGGAATTATGAAACAGATTTTAAATTGATGATACAAACCCTTGTTATAACCACTCCAGGCATTCATTAGTATACAATGAACAAGAAGGAAACACAGGAGAAATGGGGATTCCAAAGTGAACTGAATTTTTACTACTTGCTAGTTCATGGACTAATGCCAACATATCCATTGCCTTGCTTACTATATGAATAGTTTACCTTCTGTCTTGTTTTATCCATTGTAGAAAGGAAATCAGAGTTATTCTGAGCAGTGCAAAGGAATCCACATTTTGATTACAGACTTATATATTTTCAATGGTTTAATCAAGATATAAGAAGTTCATTTATAAACCTGTGAGGAATGCACCATTTAGAGGAATTTGCTAGAGAGAGAAAGTGCATGAAATTCAAGTCAGTCTCCTAATTCAAGCAAAGATGACAAAAAGTACCAAATGGAGTATTGGTCCAGAGACAGTAAAGTCTATTAATTTCCTGTATTTAAGTAAAGGATCATAAAGTTTAGATCTCCACTCTTAGTTGCTCATTGGCATATCACTGTCAGTTGAATCTTTATTACAAATGAAATGACCACAGCACATAGGAATTTTCATTTGATTTGCTACATTTACTCAGTACATAAATTTGTTGTATACTAGAAATTTGATCTAAGTGATGCTGAAATGTTTAATATTCTTCAAATTAAAAGGTCACTAATGTTTACCTCTCTTTGTACCTGGCATTAGATGACCTACATATGCAGGATTAAGTCACAGAAGCTATTTTAAGATGACATTTGCAACTTTTTGTGACCAGTAGTGTGCATACTGATGGCCTATTTTACTAATTAATTTTACAGATATTTTAAAAATTATTAATATCATATATTTTATCATTGTTTAAACTGAAACTCCTAGTATTGTCGTTTCAGAATATAATAGATGTTCCTTAGTCCCTCACAAAGACTCATTGCATGGGGAATGCATAATAAAGAAGGGATATTAACAGTCTAGCAAACATTTGTATTCATTAAGGGGAACTTCCATAATCAGACCCAATCAGACCCTGATTACACAGCAATTTAGCAGTACCTGCACAGGCATTTTCCTCTGTGTTCAGGGATTATTTGGGATACTTGTTAAAATATAACTACAAAAATGGAAAGTTCTTTGATATTAAAAAGTGTAGATAAAAGAATTTCATTTATGTCTTTTCAGTCTCAGTGTCTCATAGAAAGGCAAGATTAAAATGAGAGTCTACCTGTCATCTCTGGCAGTTTGATGTGTTGATCTTAGGCTTGAAACTCAATGTCAGGCTCACACTTAATTTTCAAGGATCCTATAGTACAGCCTCAGGCTTTATGAGACAGACATTAGCTCCTCATACACCCTACTATAAATTTTGTTCTCTATCAACCTACCTCTCAGAAGTCAGTGTTTTGTTCTTTTCCAAACCATGAGCTCATTCTTTTTACATTTAATTTTTTTTTTTACCAGTAATCTATAATCTTTAAGGGTTAGCCAATTTTCATCTCCTCTGTGGACTATCACATAATTTTATTTTTCTTGCCTCTAGATTCGTATCAATATATTATTTTGGAGCATGAACACAGGTTTTTCTTATAATATTGCAACAGTTTGAGGAAAAATGTTTCACTTATCTGTATTACCTACTCTTTATTTACACAATAAATATAAAATGGATATAAACATGAATATAATTGTTATTATAATTATGTCATAATTAAGAACTGACAAGCACATGTCAGTCAAAATAGACCATGTTAACTACCATTAATGACATTTTACTTCTATTTTAATAGTTTTTATTTTACTCACATCTACCATAAGGCAAGAAATTTATTGCCTAATTTCTAACAATGGTGTCTTTGATGATTTTGTGCTTTGTACTATTTTGTATTTCATCTTATGCTCCACTTACTTCACTAGCATGCTGAGTGTGTTCCATATCTACCACCAAGTTCTTACCTCAAGTCATTCAGAATTGCTTTTAAATTAAGTATCAACTCATTTAGGTCAAAGGGTTTTCTGGACGGGTAAACATGACTGCTTAGAAGTAGAGCAGTGTTTTTTAGAAAGTAGATGGATGAAAGGGGACTATCAGTGTTTCCAGATGCTTTTAAAATTTCTCATTAATGAAACAAATGTGGCAAAATCATATTAATATACACATGAATGTATAAGAATATTCATACACACAAACACAAGAAAATGTATGTCTCCAAGCACATCTAAATGAGATGTGATTTTCATTGACATTGTGACAATTATTACACACACACACACACACACACACACACACACGTGTGTGTGTGTGTGTGTGTGTGTGTGTGTGTGTGTGTGTGTATGTGTGTAACTGCAAGGTATCATCCTTAGGGAAAACTGTATAAAGTAACAGTACATGATCTGAGTTATTTTCAATATTATTTCAGCCAATTTCATGTAAATCTATAATTATCAAATATTGAGTTTTAAAAGTCACAATTTTTTGGTTAATATTTAAGTTAGCACAGTTTTACTAATAATGACTACTTTATCTATGTTACTTTTCTTATTGCTGAGAAAATTCCTGACAAAAACAACTTAAGGAATGAAGAGTGTCTTTTGAGTCCCAATATGAACGCATAGTCCATCACTGTGGCACAAGTGTGTAGTTAAGAGAGATGGAGCCTCGGCTTCAAATCTGTTCTCATTTTGATCCATTTCTGTAACTCAGTACAAAATTGGATCATACTCACAGTGAATCATTCACTATCAAATAATGCCAACTATAAATTCCCTCCAGTCATGATCAAAGGTTTGTCCCCAGGTGATTATAGAATCTGTGAAATAAGGGTGGTGCTAGGATGGGACTTGCATCAGTAGCCTTGCCGTGGCAAGCCCTTAACCTGCTGAAGAGTTTCACTAGGCTCACTTTCAGATGTCCGGTTAATTTAGTTGTTTATCCTTGCTCTACAGACAAAAGCTTAAGGCATCAGAAGGTAAGGATACAAGTTACAATATCCACTCTATTTATACTGCAATGATGCCCTGGCCAGTGGGGCTTCAACAGGGGCGACCCATCTGTGGGAGCGAATGAATGAAAGGAACAGAGGACACAAGAGACAACAGCAAGACAGGATTCTGATCAAGCTGTAGATTTTATTTTCCTCTGCAAGGCTTATATAGCATAGAAGGGGGGAAGGGGAAGGGACATGGAAGGAGTGCAAGACGTGGTGGATGTGCAAATTGTGCAACTGCAAGGTGTAGGCTAAGGTCACTGGTCAGGGGCCATTTGTTCTGTTGCTAGGCTACCTGACCATGGAATGCTCTTTATGATTGGTTGTCATGGCACCTGACTATGGAATATCTTCTTATCGTTGGGGGCCTGCCCTAGGAAGGGGCAGTGGGCTTATGACTTGTTCTCTGGCCTAGCTAGTACTTTCCATGGTTCATGTTTGGTTCCTGACATCTTGGTCCCTGATATCTCCCCCTTCTATACATATAGCAAAACAAAGAAAGGAGGCCCAAATGTTTGGCTGTGACAGGGAAGGGGTGACAGAGGCTCCATCCCTGATAAGTTTTGAGTTCCTTTGTTATTCAGTTGGTTCATGTAGGCATCCCCACATGTCCCAAAGGAAGCTGGAATGTTGCAGTTTTTTACAGAGGGTGGGTTTTAATTTGGGAGGGAAGAGTATAGGGTCTGCATAACTGCCATGCAATAGAGCATGTCATCCAAGGCACCCAGGATGGTGGAGCACTTTAGTCTCCCTGTCTTCTACAGTCCTGGCTGCACCCTCAATCCCCTAAGCAGTGGGTTCCAGTTCCCAGGCACAGGTGCATCCTCCTCTGGGCAGAGGGGTCTGTGCTGATATGGAGTCTGTATCTGGTTCATTGAGACCAAGTTCACAGAGGTCAAGGTGATGGTAATGAACCTGAATTTGTTTTGCCTGAAGTTCAGCCAGCTGACCACGAACAAATTGAGTTAGTCAAGACAAAGCCCAAAGGCCGAATGTCAAGACAAGAATGAGGCCAACCAAGGGTCCCAGGAGAGACAGCAGGAGGGTTAGCCAGGGAGATGCAGAGAACCAATTTTGGAACCAGTCTAGCTCTTGATCCCTTTCTTTTTTTGTGCTTCTCTAAGCCTTCATGGACCTTAGCCATGCTATCTCTTGCTACTCCTGTGTGATCAGTATAGAAGCAACACTTTTCCTTAAGAGCAGCACAAAGGTCTCCTTCCTGTAAAAAGAGGAGGTCAAGCCCTTGGCAGTTTTGGAGGACCACCTCTGAAAGGGAGGTAAGGGAGGATTCAAGGATGGAAATGCCCAGCTTGAGCTGCACTATATCTTTATCTATGGAAATTCTAAGTTCTGAATAATGTCGATTAGATAAAGCCAGAGAGATAAGAAGATGACACCTGAATTACCACCATCTTGGTAGAGTAAGAGGCCCTGCTCCCAGTTGATAGCCTTCTTTCCAGGGTCAGTAAATTGGATCCTAAGAGGATGGCAACATGAATTAATGCACTCAGGACTAATAGTCCAGGGATTCTTAGGGCAGGAGTAATTGGCCCTAACAGTTATAAGGTCCCAGGACAATGAAGGGACCCAGTATGTATCACACTCAGTTGGTAGAGCATGATATTCTTAATCTCAGGGTTGTGGTTTTGATCCCTACCTTGGGCGCCAGTGGGGTTTCAACAGGAGCAACCCACCTGTGGGAGGGAATGAAAAGAACAGAGGACATGAGAGACGACAGCAAGACAGGATTCTGATCAAGCTGTAGATTTTATTTTCCTCTGCAAGGCTTATATAGCATAGGAGGGGAGGGAGCAGGAAGGAGGGAAGGGGAAGGGACGTGGAAGGGGTGCAAGATGTGGGGGACATGCAAATTGTGCATTTGCAAGATGTAGGCTAAGGTCACTGGTCAGGGGCCATTTGTTCTGTTGCTAGGCTACCTGACCATTGAATGTTCTTTATGATTGGTTGTCATGGCACCTGACTATGGAATATCTTCTTATCTTTGGGGGCCTGCCCTGGGAAGGGGCAGTGGGCTTATGACTTGTTCTCTGGCCTAGCTAGTATTTCCATGGTTCATGTTTGGTTCCTGACATCTTGGTCCCTGACCCAATGACAAGATGGCTTCTCATTTACAAAATAAACTATGAGGGAAAAGCAAATTGAACATGAAGGATTCATTATAATAATATCAAAAACAACTCAAATTTAAAAATTTTGGCATCTTTCTTTTCTCATATATACCTTGTGATTCCCATATGTGTTATATATAATATGTAAAAGTATACATTCTCTAGACAAATATCAATGAGTAAAACACATTTCTATAAAAATATAGTTTTACTGCACACATATTGTCATAAATGAATGACTTTAGATGCAGGAACATTTTATTAGATCTTCTTTATATAAGGGGAAAGAAATTTTGGATGACCACCAGACTCAAATGCAATAGTTTATGAGGAAGTAGGGAGGTTTCTCAAAAGACAGCACTTCTATAAAAAAAAAAAAAATGTAAATGATGTTGGTTTCACGAGCATTTGTGTGTGTGTGTGTGCCTGTGTGTGCACGCGTGCGCGCGCGCGCGTGCGTGTGTGTGTGTGTGTGTGTGTGTGTGTGTGTGTGTGTGTGTATACATGAATATACACACAGGCTTGATTTCCTAGCTGCCACTGCTGATCTTTGTATTTCCTAACACTTCATCTTGAATTGCCCACAGTTCATGACAGATTTGTTTACTCTGTGTAGCTATTCCCTAAGTGAGCTCATCTATTCCTTCCACTTTAAATACTATCTAGACACGTACATTCAACAAATTTATATCTGCACACCAGGGTTTCCTTTGAATTCCCATCTTGCATGTAGGTGTATTTCAACTTTAATAAGGTTCAAATTGCTATATAGACCTCCATCACACTTTTTGTCTCTCAGATCTCAAGAATGGTAATTTGGTCTTCCAGCTGTTCAAGTCAGAAACTTGGCATCTTCTCTTTCACAGGCCACATCCAATTCAGAAAACAAACTCTTTCAGCTTAATTTTTGAGACATATTTACTTACACATGTTTTTGTCTCTCTTGTATGTGCAGGAAAATGAGTGATTACCAGAGGTAAAGGGATTTGTTTCCCTGTATCATTAAATGGTCTCTGGAAATACTTTCATTCTTAAAACCATAGGTGTGTTAATGTCATTCAATGAACAGAAATCAAGGATGCTAACACAGAGAACCAGGCAGTCTCCTGCAAAAAGGTACACTTCTCAAAATGGAAAATTTATTTGTGCTGAAAAACAGCTACATGCACTGAGATACTATTAGCTGCTATTGTTTTATTAATACATACTTCTTCTTCCAGATATACTTCCATATACACTTTGATCCTTCTTGCTATTCACAGACATTCAGAAACAAGTATCCTAAAATATTTTTCTTCAGATTAAATAGATGCTCTGATAATAACAACTACATAATTGCCATTTCCTTCCATATGATCTGTCCAGATGTGGATTTATTGTAGCACTTTCCTTCCCTACTCAAATAGAACCAAATAAAGAGTTTGGCATCATTCTCTAAACTTTAAATTGCTTTATTTCCACTGTGCATTTTTTTTTTTACTTTTTAGTCATTTTTTTGTGAACTTTTAAGGTAGTGTTTAATGCAGTAAATACTCTTGCTCTTGTTCACTGATATTCTTCCCAGCCACTAGACCTTATTTAGTATTTGAGGCCAAAAATCTTTGTTGGATTTAGAGGAAATAAATAATTAAAATGATTATGTATTTATATAAGAATTGCTGACCAATCTTTATTTTAAAACTTTTTTGTCCTCTATATTCAAGCTTTCACAGTTCCCTTAAATGTGAATGTTAACTGTCCATGATCATTTTTATTGTCCTTTCTGTTCCATCCACTTTTAGTTAGTAATATTCTTAAGTCTGGATTTTCCTATGTGCATTAATTATTCTATCTCAAATGTCATTTTCTAAGCTGGGAGAAATATTTTCAAACTATACATTCAACAGAGGATTTATCAAGCGAATTCATAAAAAAGCAAAAGAACTTTAAACATACACACACAAATCATTTAATCAATGTATAGGTAAATGAATTGAACAAATGATTCTCCAAAGGACAAATTTTAATAGGCAATAAAATTTTGTGAAAATTGAATATCTTTAACTCTCAGGGTAAGGGGTAAATGACTGGGGATGCAAGGTGACTAGCTGCCTCAAGTCGCTCCTTTCATGACCTATCTGTCATGATAGACTGAACGTTTGAAACTGATCCTGAATAAGCATAGTTGGCCTTACACACCTACTTTGATATTTCTTTTCAATATGATGCTTTAAAAAACTATTTCTGAAATTATAATATAATTACAATATTTTAGTGAATTTCATAGGCACATTCAATGTATTTTTGTTTTTGAATTTTTATTATTTAAACAACTTTAATCTTATGTATATTTTGATTATATTCTTCTCCTCCCTCCTGTCCTTCCAGATCATTCCCCCCCTCTGCCCACATAGCTTTATTTCCCAAAGAACAAACAAAATTCCAAAACAATGGCAAAACCAAAGAAACAAAATGAAATCAAATGTAAAAATAAATAAAACAAAACAAAAACATAATATTGTAACAAAATAAAACAACACAAAAGCCTGTGGAGTCAACTACTCTTGAATATGGGGCCTGTCCTGGTGGAGTTTATATTCCAGTGTCATTCCATCAGAGAAAATTGATTTTCCATCTCCCAGGAGGTACAATTGACAGCACAGTTGCTAACCTTTACCCTAGTGGCTAGGATCTAATTCTCTTTTAAAAACTATAACAAAATAAAATGTAACAAAATAAAACAAAAGCTATCACATTTTTGTTGTATAAGACAGACCAACAGAAGGAAAAGTGCCAAGAGAAGGCACAAAAGTCAGGAACCTACTGGTCAGCACATTTGGGAATTCCATTCAAACATTAAACTGAAAGCTATTTTATGTGTGTGTGTGTGTGTGTGTGTGTGTGTGTGTGTGTGTGTGTGTATTACCTGGTGCACACCCGTGCAGGCCCTGTGCTTGCTGCTTCAGTCTCTGTGAGTTCAGGTGATTTTTTTCTCATGTTAATTTAGAGGGCCTTCTTCTCCTGGTATCCTCCATTATCTGTGGCTCTTAAACTTTTTCTACTGCCTCTTCTCTGGGGTTCCCTGAGCTCTGAGAGGGGAGATTTAATAGAGACATCTCATTTAGTGCTGAGTATTCTAAGGTCTCTGACTCCCTGCATAATTTCTGGCCAAAGGCCTCTCTATTTGCTTCTTCTATGTGCTGGAGGAGGAAACCTCACTGATGGTGGTTGAACAAGGTGCTGATCTATGAGTATAGAAGAATATCATTAGGTGTCATTTTATCATTATATTTCTTTTATTTTTTAGCTCAATAATATTTATTTTACCCTGGGACCCTGGACTATCTAGTCTTGGGTTCTTGGTCACCCAAGCTGTGCCAGGTATAGGTTCTATCTTGTGGAAAGGGTCTTAAATGAGAGGCTATTGGTTGGTTAATTCCAGAAGCTTTGAAATGTATACACAACTCATTGAAGATGAAGACACTGAGGGGTGCCTACATGTAGTCGTCACCACTGTGTTATGTAGATGTATCCTGCTTGTTAAATAAGAAACACAGAGCCAGTTGCAGAGTTAAAAACCATGAGGTCAGAGCCAAAGCGGAAAACCTTACCCTTCACTGCTTCTGCTGTTCCTCCTCTCCGCCAGAGACCTACTTCTGTGCATCCTGTCTATTTAAAGACTTTCTGTTCTCCTCCCTCATTGGTTGTAACCCAGCCACATGACCTCCTCATCACTGCCTGTTTGTACAGACCTCCAGGTCTTCTATGGTTGGTATTGAAATTAAAGGCTTGTGTCTGCTATGCTGGCTATGTCCTTGAACACACAGAGATCCGCCTAGCTCTGCCTCCCAAGTGCTGGGATTAAGGGCGTGCCCCACTACTGCTCGGCTTCTGCTCTGGCTTGCTCTGACCTCAAGGCAACTTTATTGACATACAAATAAAATCACATTTCAATACAAATAAAATATCACTATATTTCCCCTTTTCTATTTTAATAAAAAGAAAAAAAGGAAAAAGTTATAACTAATATAAGAAAAACTATATACAAAAGTACAATAACTATATATACCATATATACAAACAATAAATACCTAAACAATGTCTAGTCCATTTGTAATTGACAAATTCAGAGAAAATAATTCCATTATCTATCCTATTTTGGTAAGTCCAGAATGTACCTGATTCACTTTTTATCCTAACTTATATAGCTAACAGAACTGTCTTATAACATCTTTCAAATTTATACACTTACAGCTCTTAGTGAGTTTTTCTGAAATCCTTAACAAAGATAATTATAACTATAACTGATCTTCAACTCCCTCAGAGACCCAAGAAGGAAATAATACTACCTAATAAAAAATAAAAACAAGAAGTGCATGCAAGCAGCTTCAAAAAAAAAAAATGTGAGTTGACAGAAACAGCCAGCTTCCTGGACAGTCACCTGAGGTTTTTCCACAGTGTTGGGGCATCATCTTCAGCCTACAGGCTTAGCGTATCTGACAGACTCTTTTGTGAACTAAGATGTATACAAGGTCAACAGTTTGACCTCACATTTGGTGAGTGAGAGCAGTCCATGTACCAGAAACACCTGAATTCCATTAGTGTCATGTCATGATTCAGGATTTTAAATTCTGGAAATTATTGATGTCTTTTCAATTCAGCTGTCCATTTTTCTTGGCTGTGTATATGTGGCTTCATCTTGGCATCCTGTTCTTCTCCACATCTCTCTATTAAACGCCAGTCTACTATTGAGAGAGTTGAGCTTAGTTATTCCTCAAGAATAACTGTTTCATCTGTTGTTCCATTGCATATCAGAAGCCATTGGCCCACTCCCTGTTCAGCTGCTTTTGAAGAAAAGGGCATGGTACCTTTTACAGATTGCAAAGGTCACTCACTTCAGGGATGGTGCCATAGTGTCCTGGCTTCAGAAGATGCCTTTTGTTAAAGCCACAACCACACTTGTTTTGGCAAAAATTGGTAGTCCTTGGTTTCATGTCCTGTCTGTCCTGTTTGTCAGCAGTTGATTCAAGGATATTTTGTTGTCCAGTGGCTGACTTTTGCAACAATGAAAGTTAGTTCCATATGCAGTTTCTTCAATGCCCATATTTTCTCTGAAGTAGATTGGTACTGCCAGGAGCCGTCATGTCTCATAGTCATAGCAAAAAAGAAAAATTCTTAAGTTATTAAAACATTTTAAATGCCATATTCTGTAGATCTCTGAAGGGTTTGAAGATGACCTGTCTATCTAAAATATATCTGTTTGATCTTGAAAACACACCTAATATGACTACAAGTTCAATTGTAATGTCTAACCACTAATTTTCATTTCTATATATCCTAATAGTTGGTAATTACTAACATTCAAGGATTAGCAAATTGCATTACATTGTTAAATGAATGGTATAAATACAATATCTCGAACAAGATTAGAAATATGTATATGGTATATTCTAACAATCTCAATCTCAATAATAATAATTTGTATACAATATAAAACAATCCAATTGAATGTAAAGTATTTAAAACTAGTAATTGTCTTTTTCTTTCTTTCTTTCTTTTTTTAACAAGCACCTTTTGCCTAGCCCTTTTCCTAACCCTTAACAACAACTTGTAACCAACCCTCCTAAACAATGAAAACTATCCCAGACCCGATACCCATAAAAAGACCAAAAAACCACCCACCCCACACCACCCCTTTGGGAATGTGGGCGTCAAATTCTTAAAATTGCTTCCTGCTGGGTATGGGCGAAGTTATCTTTATTCTGAAAAGAAAAATTTTGGGTTAATTGACAAATTCTAGGAAAGATAACTATATTCTTTGTTATCCATAATGCCAAAGTTCAGGGTTTATCTCAAGTCCTTATTCAAGCAGTCTTTGAAACTGGATCATCTCAGCTAGCCATCTCAGAATTGCTCTAAGCACTTTGTAGTCCAAAGCTGATCTGTAGATGATGTTTGTCAGCTTAGTGATATTATTTTCCACGTGGAATTGTCGTTGTGGGGCCCCATCTTCTTCCTGGAGATTTCATTTGATGTTAGGCCTGGCCGTGATTTCCTGCAGAAAACTGAAAAGAGACTCGAACACAAAGACATGTATAGGCAGCTAATCGAAGCCTTTTCTCTAAATTAATTAGTACTCATATGACCATTATTATCTCAACAAAGTTTAAAATATATATATATATATATATATATATATATATATATATATATATATATATATCTTGTGAATTCTGATATAAAATTCATACTTTAAGAAAAGTTTAAAGAATCAGAATAGAGTCAAAGAATTGAGATTAGTAATAGAATAGTCCCTTAATTAATTTGTTTTTTCTCCTGTCCCATGTCAGAAGATGGCTCTTTCTTCTGGTATGATACAGGGAGTTTCATTTTCTTTTTAACAACATGCTTGAGTTTAAAGGAGGAGAGAGCCATTCTCCAACTCCAAAATCAGCTTGAAGCTTTAATTGAACTGGGACTACAAGAAGACTAAGAGTATTAATTTTTTAGAGAAGAGCAGAAACAAACATTTAGAAAGATTTATGAAATTTTGTAGATGATAATACCAATAGGCCATTTTACTCTTTTTCCTGGGACAGATGATTTGTCCTTTTTTCTTCAGTTGTCTCATTTGTCCAGTGTTCTTCAGATTCCTTAGCCTTCATTCTCCTAAAAGACAAAAACAAAAACCCTTCCCCAAGACTAATTTTGGGGAGGTCCCCTTTTGGCAAGTTACATCTGATTAAATGAAAAGGCATGTATTAATGGCATAAGTGAGTTTAAACTGGATGGTCATGTTGGTTGATGAACTATCACCTCTTCTAATTAAGAGGTCTCTCTTGTTCAAATCGAACCTTTATCAGTTTTGATGGTACCCACAGCTTATCCTCTCCTGCAGAAACAAAAGCAAAACCTCGTCCCCAACGTAACACATGCCCTGGTTTCCATTCTGAGGTCAGCACATCCTTGAAGTATATAGGCTGATTTAATTCTGTTGTTTTTTCTATTAACCAATGTCTCTCTGCAGCTGTTGTTCCTTTCTCATTAGCATTGAGAAAATTCAAAGTTAATAGAGCATTGTGCAGTCTATTTCTGGGGGTTTTTGTTACCCCTTTTTGTTTATTTATCATGTCCTTTAGAGTTCTGTTGGATCTTTCTATAACTGCTTGGCCTGTAGGATTATGTGGTATACCTGTGATATGCTTTATATTATAATAAGCAAAAAACTGTTTCATTTTAATAGAGACATATGCTGGAGCATTGTCAGTTTTAATTTGTGCAGATATACCCATGATGGCCATAACTTCTAGCAAATGAGTGATTACAGAATCAGCTTTTTCAGAACTCAAAGCAGTTGCCCATTGAAATCCTGAATAAGTATCGATAGTATGGTGTACATATTTCAATTTTCCAAATTCTGCAAAGTGAAACACATCCATCTGCCAGATTTCATTCCTCTGAGTACCCTTTGGGTTACATCCTGCTGGTAATGGTGTCTGATTGTAGAAGGAACAAGTAGGACATTTCTTTACAATTTCCTTGGCTTGTTGCCAGGTTATGGAAAAATCCTTTTTTAAACCTTTACTATTGATATGATGTTTCTTATGAAATTCTGAGGCCTCCAGCACATTTCCTATCAATAATTTATCAATCTCATCATTACCTTGTGCTAGAGGGCCTGGCAGACCAGTATGGGATCGGATGTGAGTTATATGTAAAGGATGACTCCTTTCCCTGATTGTATCTTGTAATTGAATAAATAGTGAAGTTAATTCTGAAGCATCAGGGATAAATTCTGCAGTCTCAATATGTAATACCACTCTTTCAGCATACTGAGAGTCAGTAACTATATTGAGAGGTTCTGAAAAATCCATTAATACCAACAGAATAGCATACAATTCCGATTTTTGAACTGAATTATAAGGACTTTGAACCACTTTACTTAAATTTTCTGATTTGTAACCTGCCTTTCCTTGTTTGTTGGCATCTGTATAAAATGTCCGAACTCCAGATATGGGTTTTTCACGTACAATTCGAGGCAAGATCCAATCAGCTCTCTTTATAAGATCAATTCTATTGCTTTTAGGATATTTGCTGTTAATTTCTCCCAAAAAATTACTGCAAGCTCTTTGCCAAGGTTCACTTTCTGTCCATAATTTTTCAATGTCCTCTTTAGTTAAAGGTACAACAATTTCTGCTGGGTCTATTCCTGCTAATTGATGAAGTCTCAATTTTCCTTTCAAAATTAAGTCAGAGATTTTTTCCACATAAGTTTTTAATTTTTTATTTGGTTTATTTGGTAAAAATATCCATTCTAATATAATATCTTCTCTCTGCATTAATATTCCTGTAGGAGAATGCCTAGAAGGTAAAATAACCAAAATGCAATCCAGCTTTGGATCAATACGATCTACATGTCCTTCATGTACTTTTTTTTCTACCAAGGCCAATTCTTTCTCAGCTTCAGGTGATAATTCTCTTGGACTATTTAAGTCCTTGTCACCTTCTAAGGTTTTGAACAAATTATTCAGTTCATCATTTTTTACCCCAACAATAGTTCGTAGATGAGAAATGTCCCCAAATAATCTTTGAAAGTCATTAAAAGTCTGTAGGCGATCTCTCCTAATTTGTACCTTTTGAGGTCTGATTTTTTGTAGCTCTATTTTATATCCTAAATAATTAATAGAATCTCCTCTTTGTATCTTTTCAGGAGCAATTTGTAATCCCCAGCCAGGCTATATTTCCTTTACTTCTTCAAACATTCTTTCTAAAGTATCTGCACTTGAGTCAGCTAGTAAAATATCATCCATATAATGATAAATTATAGATTTAGGAAATTTTTTACGTATCACTTCCAAGGGCTGTTGTACAAAATATTGGCACAGGGTTGGACTATTCAACATTCCCTGTGGAAGGACTCTCCATTGAAATCTTCTAACTGGTTGAGAATTATTGTAAGTGGGCACCGTGAAAGCAAATCTTTCTCTGTCTTTTTCTTGTAGGGGTATTGAAAAGAAACAGTCTTTTAAATTGATAACTATGAGAGGCCATCCTTTAGGTAACAGAGTAGGCAAAGGAATTCCAGATTGTAGAGAGCCCATTGGCTGAATTACTTTGTTAATTGCTCTAAGGTCTGTTACCATTCTCCATTTACCAGATTTCTTTTTAATAACAAATACAGGAGAATTCCATGGGGTAGTAGATTTTTCAATATGCTGAGCATTTAACTGTTCTTCTACCAGCTCTTCTAAAGCCTGGAGTTTCTCTGTTGTTAAAGGCCATTGATGAACCCATACAGGCTTGTCTGTTAACCATTTTAAAGGTAGACCTGTTGGTGCCTTTGGAAGATCATCAGTTTTTCTGCCCTGTTCTTGTATAATATGGATGGCTGGTGACCACTCATTAGAATAATACCTTCTAATATTTCTCTCAGAAACATGTGCTAATTTATTATTTATTTCTGAGGTTGGAGGGATGTTAATCTGAGTATTCCATTGTTGTAATAGGTCTCGACCCCACAGGTTCATGGCTATGTTAGCCACATATGGTTTTAATCTGCCTCTCTGTCCTTCTGGGCCTATACATTCGAGCCATCTTGCACTCTGTTTAACTTGAGATAATGTTCCAATTCCTAACAGTTGAACATTTACCTCCTGAAGAGGCCAAGATGGATGCCAAAATTCTGGTGCAATTATGGTAACATCAGCACCTGTGTCTACCAGACCAGACAACAAAACACCATTTATTTTTATTGTTAATTGTGATCTTTGTTCATTTATAGAAGTTTGCCAAAAAATTTTCTTTATGGTCTCTCCTGAATTTTCTGTTCTCTCTGTCTCAGTTGTTCCATTACTCTGAGTAGCCTGGTTTATTCCAATAGGCATTTGGTCATTTAACTGCTCTGAGTAGGGGTCTCCTCTACAATTGCAGGAAAAGTCTGGATTCACTGTAGGGGCCTGCCTGAGGCCCCTCTGGGAGTTTCCCAAAGACTGAGGCAAAGTATTACCTTGTCTGTCCCTTGTTGATCTTCATTCATTGGTCCAGTGTCTTCCCTTACCACACCTTCTACATACTCCTGAAGGAAGGGGCATTCTGTTGCCATTGTTCCTTGAAGATACATTGTTTCTAGAAGTGCCCTGTTTACAGTCCCTTTTCAAATGTCCTTGCTTTCCACATCCAAAACATCTAACATTCCTCAAACCTCTTGAAATTGCTTCTCCTACCCACATATTATCATGATCATGAGCTTCAACATTAACCGTTTCTCTAATCCAATCTTCCAAGGGTGCAGATCTCGCCTTTAACGGCCTGATTATTCTCTTGCATGCTTCATTTGCATTCTCAAAAGCCAAAGATTCAATTATTATCTGGCTAGCTTCTGAATTTGGGACCATTCTCTTTACTGCTGAAGTCAGTCTTTGTAAGAAATCTGTGAAAGATTCTTTTGGGCCCTGTATAACCTTTGTAAATGACTCAGTTTTCTTCCCTGGTTCCTCAACTCTGTCCCATGCATTCATGGCTGCCATTCGACATAGAATTAGAGTTTGCATATCATATAAACATTGTGTTTGTACTGCAGCATATTGGCCTTCTCCAACAAGCTGATCCTGGAAGATTTGTATACCTCTATCACTACATTGTTTTGCTATGGTTTTAGCTTCCTGTTTGAACCACATTTGCCACTGGAGCTGCTGTCCGGGTTCTAGAACCGCCTGTGCCAGCTCCCGCCAGTCCTGTGGTATAATTCTATTATAAGTTGACCGGGAGTTTAACATTTGTTTTACATATGGAGAATGCATGCCATAAGATACTATTGCCTCCTTAAACCTTCGTAAGTCTAACATTTCAACTGGAGTCCAAATATTTTGTGTAGTCATTTGACCAGGCTGCTGTTGTATGGTTACCGGATAAATTAAGGGTGATTGTGTGAAAACAGGCTTTCTTTCTGTAACCTTATAATCCAATCCTGAAACAAATTCACTGTTAATTTCTTCTGTCTGAATCTGAATTTCTCTATAATTCATTTTATCAGGTTTAACAGGTTTTTCTAAAATTTTTATCCTGGCACTTAAATTGACTGTCTTTTTAAAGTGTAAAATATGGATAAGAAGAATAACAATGTACATAATTCGATCAACATTAATCTCATATAGTTGTTCCATTACCATACTGCCTAAAATTTCAAACAAAGCCCAATTTTCTTCCAATGTACACATAAAACCCATTTTTTTTAATGTGGAAAAAAATCTCTTTTAAATAGTTTCCTTTAAAATATCTGATATAAATGACTTACCAATTCTGCGTAGAACAGTAGAAATCTGAGGGAATTTCCAAACAGCTACCTAGCGTACAAGGTGGGAATCCAGAGAGAGAGAGAGAGAGAGAGAGAGAGAGAGAGAGAGAGAGAGAAAGCGTAGCCACGATCTGGCTAAAAGCTTGAATCCAACCGCTTCAATGTTCCGGTCTGAGCCGAGTCCAGCCTGGGCTCTGGCTTCCTTAAGCTCAGACGGACCACGTGCGTTGGCGTTTCAGCCAAAAGCAGCCTATCTGCAGTTGCGTGCAGCTACTGCAATTAGCAGTAGCTCCCGCAGGCCTGAGTTGTTTGTAGCACAGGCTTTTTAAGCAAGTAACTCCAGCTGCGGCTGTAACCGCTTGTGGCTAAAATAGGTTGGGCCTGAGTCCTAAGCTGAGCTAGGCCTGGGTTAGACCAGGGCTAAGCCGGAGCTAGGGAGCCAGGCCCGCCCAGGCGGGAAGCTGGATCCACTGCCAAGGCAAGCGGTTTTTTAATGAATTCTTGCCACGTTGGGCGCCAATTGTAGATGTATCCTGCTTATTAAATAAGAAACACAGAACCGATTGCAGAGTTAAAAACCACGAGGTCAGAGCCAAAGCGGAAAACCTTACCCTTCACTGCTTCTGTGGTTCCTCCTCTCCTCAAGAGACCTACTTCTGTGTGTCTTGTCTATTTAAAGACTTTCTGTTCTCCTCCCTCATTGATTGTAACCCAGCCACATGACCTCCTCGTCACTGCCTGTTTGTACAGACCTCCAGGTCTTCTATGGTTGGTATTGAAATTAAAGGCGTGTGTCTGCTATGCTGGCTATGTCCTTGAACACACAGAGATCCGCCTAGCTCTGCCTCCCAAGTGCTGGGATTAAGGGCGTGCCCCACTACTGCTTGGCTTCTGCTCTGGCTTGCTCTGACCTCAAGGCAATTTTATTGACATACAAATAAAATCACATTTCAATACAAATAAAATATCACTATAGTGTTACAACATCTTTGGTACAGGGACCTGTTCTACATGCTCTCACAAGAGAAATGTAAATATGAAGCCACCCATAAACCCTTTATCTACAATGGTGTACTGTATATGTTTTATTTTCATCTTTTCCTTTCTGACTTCTTCCTTCATTCCTCCTTGGTCTCCTCTACTGACTCAATGCCCGTTTTTGCTCTGTAACCCATTGAATCTAATTAGTTTTGCTCATAAATGTTTGGCTATGTAGATGTTGGGCCACCTATTGTTTCCTGGTAAGCCTGACAGGGGCCATACCCATAAAGAAAATGTGTTTACTCCAGTGGCCATTATGCCAGTGCTTCTCAGCTGTGAGTGAGTGCTGTGTGCCCTTTACCTTTCCACACTGGAATGCTGAATGACTTACTTTCATGCAGTTCTTATTTCTGTTGCCATAGCTACTATGAGTTCATGAGTTCAACAGTCCTTGTATTTCTCTAGAAGTAACAGTTTTGGCATGCTCATCCCTGACCTCTAGCTTTTACGGTCATTCTGTTCCATATTCTACAATATCCCTTCAGCCTTTTAGGAGGGTGTGTTAAACAGATGCCCCACATATGTCTGAGCACTCCAATTGTGCTTACAAGTTGTCAGTTTCTGAATTAACTGCTCTCACCTGTAAAAGTATGCTTTTCTCATAAGAACTGAAAATTGCACTATGCCATGAGTAAAGGATGCATATTGAGACTTCATCTTGAAACTGTCTTTGTTTAAAAAATAGCAGGGTAGTGGGTTTATCCATAGGGCCTGTTATCTCCTAAGTAATGAGATCTTGACCAGAATTCCAGGACAGAGTATGAAGATAGTGTGAGACCAAAATTAGCCATCTTAGAAATAAGACCAAAATGCTTTCATCCTAAAACTAAGGCCTAAGATTTCTCCTTTTAGGTACAAGCCATGAGTTACTAAAACCAGTCAGTCCAGATTCCAGAAACCAGGAAGTGTAAAAGTACAGAGTCACAAGGTAGTCATGAGGTAATGACTGCCAGACTATGGAGTGTCCTCTCACTGGTTCCCTAGGTAACTATTTAACCAAAGAATGTTCCAACTCTGGTTTCCAGGGTAACTGACCATAAAAATGCCCCCACCTGAGGGCAGCCAATGAGAGATGGTGGCAGGCAACCACTGCCTTAGAAGTAACGATGAAGCCATGATTTCTAGAAAGTCCCTAAAAGCGAGCCAATCAGAATTGTACCCATACTAGCACCCTTAAATGATGTAACCTTGTGATTTTTTTCTTTTAAAAACTGAGCTTGCACAAAGGTGGGCACTTCCTCCAGCTTCCACTGTGCTGTATCTGCTGGACGAAGTCCCTGCCTAGGCTTGTATTGTTTTGGGATATCCAGAATTAAACTTTGCTTTTTCATTCTGGCATACTTGTCTTTGGTGGTCTCTCTGGGGGTCATGTTCTGGGCACGACAGATATATGTAAGGAAGGAGTATGTAAAATCAGAAAGTAATGAAAGAATGGTATTACCTGAATGTTAGTTAGTGCCACATCAATAATATCTTACCAGTCCAATTATTTTTGTAGCCCACAGAGTTCACAGCTGGGTGTTGGTCCTGATGACTTTCCCTCTACTATGAACACTAGCCACTAGAGAGGAAGCTTTCAGGTCAGAACAAACATGCTATCTTCAAGTCTACAACAAAATCGACTTCTCTCTCTCTGGACCCAGTTCTGTCCTTTGGGATACCACCTTACAAGAACTCCAATTTACATTAAGACTCATTAAGAAAGGGAATGGCTCAATTGCCTCCAGCCAACTGGCTTATCTAGTAGGCTATATAGGACTTCTGTTGGTCTTTTCTGTGTCACACAGATTTCAAGCCTAGCACCACTTTGAGATCTTTGACAACAGTTAACTCTACAGCTCACATGGTTGAGCCTGTATAATAATGAGTATTCATAAACGGTAATGCGGGGAGGGGGGGGGAGTTGCCAACTTAAGACAGAGCGCCTGTGTGGCCTGGGCAGGTGTAGGTGTCTCCTTGATGGGTAAGACAACCTGCTGACGTCCCATGCAACCTAAGTCAGAAGCCCATTTTTTTAATAAAAAGGGGGACCTGTAGGGCCCTGGAACCCCAATTTGGGTAGCTGTTGCCTGCTTGCTGACTTTGACCAGATGTCCTATTATGCTGATTCCCTGCTGGCTTCCTTCTTACTGAAAACTCACCAGAGGTTCTTTGGAGTATCTTGCATTTGGTGTAAACAGCTTAGATGCAAGAATGTAGAACATTTGGCAGCAGAACTTCTGCCCTCCAGGGTTCCTCCATTGTGCTGTAAGCGTCTTTCCATAAACAGCATTTGGCATTCTGCTGGGGCTACTGTCTTTTGTCTCTGTTTTTTTAATCCACAGCTCTTTGCTCACACGTGGTAAACATGATGAATGGGTGGGTGGTAGTGTGAGCAGGCATTACGGCAACACTTTTGCCTTGACAGCTAGACTGAGGTCTGTATCTTAACTCTCATTGTGACCACCAGAGGCCTGACTCCCACTGCTAGATACGTTGTTTTCAGTTTCTCTGTGACTTCGTTGGTTCGTTAAGTTAGCAGTGAAGACGGGTGTGTTTCTATGGGCTTCCAACCTTCTCAGGACACTTAAGACCTCTCTACCTCTATAATGACCATTTTGTAACTGTAGATACTTGTATGGATGGATCTAACTTTCAATGTGACAATCACACAAAGGTCACAGGAGTAACAAATTGATATCTGATGTGACTTAAGGCCCACTCCACAAGAGGGACTCCCATATCCAACACTGCTTTGGTGACAAAGAACATGAGACTGGAAAGCCCAGAGACCTAAAGTAAAACCAAACACTACTGGTCAAAATAAATAAATAAATAAATAAATAAATAAATAAATAAACAAACAAACAAACAAATAAATAAAAGTCATGAAAAAAAGTGATTCTCAGAGATCAGTTCAGTGCCTTATTCAGCCATCATTAATGAAGCTAACTCCTTCAGCAGATTAAAATAAATTCAGAAAACAACATATATGCAGAGTGGGGAGGGAGAAAGAGAGAGAGAGAGAGAGAGAGAGAGAGAGAGAGAGAGAGAGAGAGACTGACTTTGGAACACAGAGCTCTTAAAAGGATGTCTCTATCAAATCTCTCCCTTCAGAGACCAAGGCAACTCACTGAAGAGGGAGCAGAAAGTGTGTAAGAGTCAAAGAATATAGGGGACACCAGGACAACAAAGCCCTCTAAATCAACAAAGCAAAGCTCATATGAACTCACAGAAACTGAAACAGTGAAACAGCAAGCACATTGCTTGCACAGGTCTGCATCAGGTCCTGTGCACACACACACATAAATACACATACACATACACATACACAGACACAGACACACAGACACAGACACACACACACACACATAATAGCTTGTGGTTTAGTATTTTTTATAGGAACCAAAGATTTTTAAAAAGTGGGAATTTATATTGCCTTCTCTTTGGGCTCTTTTCCTTCTGTTGTGATGTCCAACATTGATGTGATTTTTTTTTTTTTTTCATCTTATTGTATCTGGATTATTCAAAATAGTGGTAGGGGCTCTTAACCAGATTTACAATACTGGATATGTAATTCTGATCATGCAGAATTACATTCGGATCATGCAGAATGCCTGAACTGTAAAGTATAAATTAACATAGCCTAAAATATCAATCACAAAATTAGTTGGATAGCTAAGTGATCCTTGGGATTCATTTTTAACTTGCTCCTACACTCTTAGCACATTGATTTCCCTAATACCTTCTAGCTACTACACCCGTGACAATAAACATCTTTGAACATTTTCTCTCAGGTGTTTAGAATACACTATAATTTTACCCTAAAATGCCCTAGATATTTTATAAGATGAAGGTAAAAGTGTATTTTTTAAACTTCACTATTTTTCTCACCTTTTTTCTTCTAGAAAATAATTTACTGGAAACAATCTTTCTTTCTCCAATTCCCAGGAAGAAGAGCACATAAATGGTCTGGATTTTGCAACTATTCATCAACTCAGCAATAAAATATGTTTATTGATAACCAAGTACCCTTACTATATACTTCCTTACAGATTTGTAAAAGGATTTAGTGTTTTGAAAATAAATGATTATGTTAGAAAACAAGCATTAAATAGAAAACTAGCAATTCTATATGGTATTTAATAGTGATTTTTATTAAACTCTAGAATATCCATAATACAAGGAGATGTTTTGAAAACTGAAGACTGCTGTAGAGAAAGTGTGGTAGTTAGACAGTTTTATATCCCTTCTTCCCCATTGTGTGTCCAGATAAGAGGATTTTAGATTATCCCTATTCTGCCTTCAACTGATTTACAGCAGGAAGTAAATAAAGCACTCAGCAGAGTTTCAGAGGCAAAATAGGCAAGGAAGGGAAGATTATATCGGAGAAAGAGAAACTTAATTGCATTTTAGATAACAAGTGGTTTTCTTTAGAAGTGTGTAGTAGAGCAATAGGTGAGAATAACTGTCCAGCCACGTTAAACAAAAGCCATCAACCCACTGCCTTGAAGTAGCACTGGAGAGAGCTCAGGAGGTGGGCTGGACTGATTCCATAATCCATAATAAGTAAGATGTTTTTCTTACCTAAGAGAGAAGCATATGAATAGGAAACCAGTATGCAAAGTAAAGAAACTGCATGAAATGATAAAAATGAAAGCAAACCAAAACAAATATACTTAAAAATATTCACCAGTTGAGGATTAGATTTGTAATGTTGAGTACTGTTAATCACACCATCTGAGACCATAGTATTAAATGGCTACCTACACAAACGTTTTTTACTCAAAATATAATTCCTAATGATTTATGATATAATAAGAACTTGGTGTCAGTGTTAACAAATGACTGGTGTTTTCATTAGGTGGACTCTGCACAAAATACCTAATGCTAAAATATATGCAAGTCTTTACACATGGAAATGATGGTTTGAATGATGCTCTTTATATTTGTCCTGTGGACAATGTGTTCTATGTTCATCTAAGAATTATTTTGCTTCAATTTGTTAAAAAGATCATTTATCTTTTCCTTCTGTCCTATGAAACAATCTCTATCTATACATTATATTTCAAATTTTAAACATTCAGAGGGCCATACAGTTGACTTGTAATTAAATTAAAATATTTAAGTTCTGGGATATGCTGGCTCTGCTGATACCCCTGGGAAGCCTTTTTGGAGGAGGGAAGGGGGGTGGCTTGGGGGAAGGCTGGTGCAGCGTGAAAAGAGGGGGTCTTTGATTGGCATGTAAAATGAACAAAAATTTAAAAAATGTAAGCTAAGACATATTGAAAAATTCCACATATACTTTTATTTTATTAATCATTCTGCAATAGCTAGGTAAATAACTTCATATTTTAAATAAAATGTGGGTTAGTTACTCTATATTAAAATTTGATTTTAATGCATTGTATACTGTGGAATTTTGTCTTAGTATGTCATCTATGTGTTGCAGTTATTTTATAATCACATATTATAAAAATATGCATACATATATGCAAATAATAATGGTTGAGAACAAAGGCCATTAATCTGATGGAGAGTAAAGAGAGTATATGATAGGAAAGAAAAGGGAGAAGTGTTGTAATTATATTGTAATCTTAATAAAATAACATTACTTTATGAATAATAGTCCTTAAAAGTTTCCCTTATGTTTCATTATATGTTGATAATATTCATCTATCACTATCTCTTTCCAAGTTTCCCAGGATTACTACCTCATCTCCCTCTAAACTTCATACTTTCTTTTTTGACTTAGTAACCTGCTGTATCTAATTAGTGTTGTGAATAGAGGCGGGGCCATGTACCTGAGTATGAACAAAACTATCATTGTTCATGTTCCCGAAGGAAAATTACTCTTCCTTCTCAGCAGCCACTGATCCCCTGCCAATACCTCCTATAAAAAGTGGAGACGGTAGATTTCAGAAAAGCTCGATCTAATCTAAGCCTTGTGCAGGTGAGCCTAGCTGATATGAATTGGTGTATGTACTGGTCATGTCCTGTGTATTCACAGCTCTCCTGCAAATGTCCTCCATGTTAGTAAACTTCACAGGAGACAGAGCAGAGAGAATGAAAATCAGTAACACACAATGCTTGCATATTATGAGTAGCATTGCCTTCATTTCTGAATATATTTTTTTGAGAAATGGAAAGGTCAGATCCAGTTATAAGTGTCTATTTAATGAATTATCACCTATTGCTTTATTCACCGGAGGCAAATCTCATCTGCTGTCATTTGTTCTTAATTTACCTGCAGCTGCCTTAACCATAATCAGACTGCTTCTGATAATGTTTTGATAGTGACTGTATTCTATCCCTTTATATCTAATGAGGCTGATTTTGTAATATATTTAGAAGATATTTGTGGTGCTGATTAAGAGTATTCCTTTCATTCCCCTATTTACAACTTTCGTACAAATTTATCCCTGTAAAAATCAACATCAAATAACTACTTTAGATACATGCTTTGAAAATGTTTTCTTTCTTTTCTTTCTCTTTTTTCAAATGACTGAAAACATTTTCTTAACTGAGGATGTTGGTGTTCAGTATTTATAAATGGTTACAAAGAAAGACATTCAATTAAACTTTTGTTATTTTCTTGATATTTTTATTACATTTATTTCTTTGGTAGGGCAGCAAGCCACATATACTACACTACTTATGTGGAGTTCACAGGACAACTGGTAGGAGTCAGGGCTTGCCTTCCACCATGGAGTTCCTGGAAATGGGTCCTCGGGTTTGGCATCAAGTGTTTTATCTACTGAGCCATCCTGCGGGGTACAATTAGAGTTTTATATTTCATTACCAGTCTCCCCATTCTTCAACGATAAAGCAGTATTTCCTAAAGTTTGTCATGTGCATACTTGGTGCTATTTATTGTTTTGAAAAATCAATTTATTGTGTAACCTATAATTCACTTTTTTTAAATGACATAATATTTCCAGACATTCCAATTTTACTTAAAAATTAAGCCACTATAGCCATAATCAGTTTTATAAGTCTAGAAACAGAAATAATTATTCCTAATTGAAATTTCATGAATATTTTGTATAAATAAATGTTTCTCAATATTCCAGCCATTATTTGGGTTTCACAATGTCACAATAAATATACTCTATGTTTTTTTTATTTCTAATATTTTGTTAAAGTAATTGAATATTTAAAAACTTGTTGGAACATTTACTGAACCTATGAAAAACATTTAATAACTTAGTCCTTTCTGCTCATACTTTGAAAAATGAAACACGCTGTTTTTTCTTCCACTATTTTGATACTATTTTACTATGCACAGATCTATTTAAAAATATAACATTATATTAATCAAGATTCATGTTACATCTTAAAAATACCTTCTGTTTATAATTATATGCTTCATGTAATATTGATATGGTGTTACATTATGACCATAGTATTTGCTTCATTATAACTTTGATATTTGTTTCTATTTTACATATTTTCATATACATATTTTTGTGTGTTTTGAGATTATTTTGTAATTATATCATTTCCCCCTTTACTTTTTTCCCTCTCTCTAACACCTCTTGTCACCCATTTTGATCTTATTCAAATTCATGGCTTTTTATTTTTAATTATAGTGACAAATACACAGGAGTTTTTTTTATCAGAAAGTATATGATAAGTCTCTACTTTGACATCTCTGTAGTGCAGTTGCAATCCGTTTCTTGCTGTTCATGCTCCTTTGTGTGTTTTCTTTGTGGCTTCCTCCTCTTGAAGTTCAGGCAGGAAGGAAGGCACTGTCACTGTGCTTTTCTCCCAGGAGAACGCCCGGCTGGCTGATCCGTGGTGTTTATCTGTTGAAATATCTACAATTTCACAGAACATTGAGATTAGACAAGGTCATTCTGTGCCCATGATAGAGCAAGGGAAAAACAGAGCCATACACAAACAAAGCAAGAATACTGTGTGTTCCAGAAAAATAACCACACAACCCGTTTCCATCGGTAAATGTGAGTGATTGCAGTTTATTTACCAATTACAAAGGAACAGATTCTATTTTTCCACTTTTATACAACTAATTTTCTAATTATGAATCCACATTTTCAGGTCACTCAGACAAAATGAAACCTCTGCCTCCAGCATACTTTGCCAACTTACCTTACCCAAGGTCACATCAAATTACAATACCTTTCTACAATTCTGCACTCTGTATCTATTCAGTTGTATTGTATCTCATGCTTAAATATATAATCATATTAAATGTGTATTCATGTATGGATTCCTGGTGGTCTTTGATGAGTGTTGAAATTTTCAAACATTTTCAAACTATTTACTCTGTTATTCAAATTTTATAAAAACCTTCCAAATATTGCTTAGTCTTTTCATTCCATCAAATCTAAAAGTTATCTCCACATGCTATGTTTTTCTCTCATTTCCACTACAAAAAAATATAATATATTTCTAGTTTGAAATAAGAGTTCCCATGAGATATTATACAGCTTAATTTATAAAGATTACTGAACATCAGGTATTGTGAAGAATTCTTTTAGGATGTTTATTAAACATTTGAAACATCCTCTAATAAGTCTGCATCCAGAAGTCTACATAGTCCAGATGAGAAAAAAGCAATTTGGCCATTGACTTGGTGACTTTTTAGGTATTTGATATGAAAGCATATAACTGATAGGAATGTGAACATTTTTTCCTTAAATTTCTGATTTGTGTATTAGAATGCAGCATAAAGGTGGAAAAAATGCTCATTTTTGATGACTTGGAATTGGACTTTGATAGACAAAGCATTTTTTTTTTCAAATAAATATTGTCTGCTTTGACCAGAGTCCCAGGCTACCTTCCTTTTTTTAAGTTAAACTTCTAGGAAATTATATTTCTCCCACTTCTTTGGGTCTTAAGATGGTGCTGAGGAAGCATACTTGGAAACTGAATTCATTCCATCATCCTCTTCCTCCTTAGATGAAATTCCACTGATGAAGTCCAAATGCTACTCCAGTTGAGTAGCTGCTGCTTCCCCCATTGTTACATGGGAAGTTAAACTTTAAATTTGTTGCTGAAGATAAATTTGTCCATGTCTTTTGTTTCTATTTTAGTAGCTTTATTTACCCAAGGAATATATATGTAAGTAGGTGTTTTTAGATGTAGAAGGGAACCTCTCTGAAGAACTTGCTGGCAGTTTAAAAAGATTGAATTGAAGCTTTTTTTCCTTCAGGTTTCTTTAGGGGAATATTTTAATAGTTTTCTGCTTTCATGAGTTGAATGCTATTGCATTCAACATAAATCTCCAACAGAAATTTAAGAACTTATTTTATCCTTTAATCTGTTTAGAGAAGAGGCATTGGTTTAAAATTCTAGTATATTTAGCTATTATCATGCCATATTCTTAGCAAGGCCTTCTTTTAAAGGTTCTCAAAACTTGGCTAGAGAATTATGTTTATGGATTACTGTATATTATCTGTGGCTCTCAGTAGAGTCTTCTATAATCCAGACTTGTAAATGAATTACTCATAATGGAGAGTATTTTGGCATTATGTAAATAATAACATTAACATACTTTGACTGCTACTTGATTGATAGATGGTTTATACAGGTTATTTCATCTCTCTGATCTATAGTTTGCTTAATTTTTAGGTCCATATACTCTCTCCCTTATAGAAAAATGTTTGAGTCATAAAACCCTGCAAGAATGCAGAAATGGATTGTATAACATCAGTAGTACCTAATAATAGGGACTGCTTGTCTATGTCGTAGAAGCCTTTGGAGATTATCTAAATAAATACGTGTGAATTTCTCTAATGCCTCAAAACAGCTATGCAGAAAATAAATAAATAAACCCAGAGACCTCCAAAGAGCACAGTGTACAACCCTAAGACATCACATTTTATAGAGTAGCTGACAACAATAAAGTAAACTGCATTACTTCTAAGATTGATGGGTTGTTTATTTATTTTTTTAACCCAGAGGATGAATGGATATTCTTTGTTTTGTGAATTTATAAATATAAATTGTGTTGAAAGTTCTGATATCAGTTATAAAAACTATAAAATATAAAATAAATATTTCTGATATTACTTGTTTTACCTTTAATATTAAGCAAAAGTCATATATTTTATTAATTGAAAAATGGAACTGCTGGGTCAGCGAGATGGATTACTGTATAAATGCACTTTCTGCTGAGACTCAGGACCTGAGATGGATCACAGGACCTGTGTGATGATAGGAAAGAATTGAAGGCTGCCCTGAAAGTTGTCCTATGACCTAAACAACTTTGCCATGGTACAGGGGTGGCAACACACACACACACACACACACACACACACACACACACACACAAGCACATACACAGGTATGCACACACACACACAAGCATATACACAGATGCACACACAATGCAACCACATGAAATACATACAATAAAAAGAAAAATAGAAAAAATAATGTAATAAAGCAAGCAGTACATAGGATGAAAGCTGAATAAAAATAATAAGAGGCCTATATGTTTTTCTGTACCAAATACACAGTATTGAACATGTTTTAGTTTAGTTTTATCACTGCATACTTCTCAGGAAAAGCAAAAATAAATATAATTTTTGAAAGCATAAATATACATTGGTTATGAGTCCTTATAATTTATTTAAACCATGAAATTAATGCATTTAATTTTATTTGAAAACATATGTATTTGAAAATATATATATAATACAACAGCATCATAATGAACACACATGCATACATGCATTAGAATTATGTCCGGCTGGGTGGTGGTGGCACAGGTCTTTAATCCAAGCACTTGGGAGGCAGAATGAGGTGGATCTCTGTGAGTTCGAGGTAAGCCTGGTCTACAGAGCAAGATCCAGGACAGGCACCAAAACTATACAGAGAAACTCTGTCTTGAGGAAAAAAAGAAAGAAAGAAAGAAAGAAAGAAAGAAAGAAAGAAAGAAAGAAAGAAAGAAAGAGAAAGAATTTAAGTCTGTTTACACAGACTTCTATGGATATATTCTACAGTATGAAGATTTTGACAGAAAGAGAGACTGCATATAAATTATACAATGTCCCACCTGATCATGAAAATTCAAGATATTTGAAGCAATTTTCTCCATACTCAAAAGGAAAAGTACTTCCCATTTAACTCAATGGTAAGACTAGGTTACTAATACTTTCTCCTTTATTGAGAAATTATTCAGAGTTGTGTTCTTATATCTAATGTCCTGCTTCATTCCACGTTAATCAGTGATCTTAGGAAAGTATCATGTCCCATAGCTGTGCTGGTAGTAACAGTAGGTTCTGTTCTGAAATGTATAGACACCAAACATTCTGAAATATGTCATATTAGCTCTTTCTATTAAATAGACTGCATTGGTATTAATATCTGAAGATGAGTAACATCTACCTTGAATAATTACAACTTTCAAAAATGCCTGTTAAAGTTTTTAATTTCATGAATACCTTTGAATAAAAATTTTATTAAAGCATAATTGTATTATTTCCCTCCATACACTTATGTTTTACATGTTTATTTATTTGTAATTTGTTTAATTAGAAGCACATTTTTTATACAATGCATTCTGATTATGGTTTACTCTCACCAACTCCTCCTGTCCACCCATTCAAATCCATAACCCTCTTTTTTCTATCTCATTAAAATGCAAACAACCATATAAAAATAATAACAGTCAAATAAAATATGATAGAATTAAAATAAACAAATCAGAATAGGACAAAACAAACAGAAAAAAAAGACAAAGAAACAACATAGGAGACATATAAAGATGCTGAAATACACAATTGCACAAACAGAAAAGATTTTTGTAAATCATAGTATATATGCAGGAGAAGGTTAAAAAAAAGCCCAAAGCATTGTGATACAAAATTCTTCCAAAAATAGCACTGGGCCTCTCTTGTGTTGGCCATCTCTTGTTAAGACCCCAGCCTGACCTTAAGTGCAATTTGTATGCCCAGTGAGTCTATATTGGAAAAGACTATTTTTTTTTTTCATTTGCAAGTGGTTAGCAATATGAAACAGCTCTAGGTTAGGGTTGGAGACTTTTGTCTGCCTCCCTTCTCAGTTTTTGGGCCACATCTTGCTCAGGAGTCTGAAGGCTCTGTACAAGCTGCCTCAGTCTCCTTGAGTTCGTAAGTACATCAGTCCTGATGTGTTTAAAAGGCCTTGGTTCCTTGCTATCTTCTATCCCCACTGGTTCTTACATTTTTTCCATCTCTTGCTATGTAGAGTTCTCTGAGCCCTGAGGGAAGGTATTTAATAGAGATGCTAAGTTTAGTACTGAGTGTTTCAAGGTCACATAATCTAGACACGTTGCCCATTTGTGAGTCTCTGAATATGCTCTGATCTACTACAGGAGAAAGCATCCCTGATGTTAGCCGAACCAGACACTGAATTATGGGTATAGTGGAGTGTCATTCTGTGGCTGATATGTAAAATTAAATTAAATTATAAAATTAAAACATTCAGAGGCAAAAAAACACATTGTTTTATTATTAGCCAGGTGTGGTGGCACACATCTTTAATCCCAGTACTTGGGAGGTGGAGGCAGGTGGATCTCTATGAGTTTGAAGCCAGCCTTATCCACAGAGAAAGTTTCAGGACAGCCAGGGCTATTACACAGAGAAGCTCTGGCTCAAAATCAAACAAACAAACAAACAAACAAAAAGTTGTTTTACTGTTAGATTCCTTAAGCAGAACAGTAGTTTTCCCTACATATATGTTTGCACACATCTGCATGTAGAGGTTCAGAAGAGCATGTTAGGTTCTCTGGAAATGGAGTGACAGAAGACAGCTGATGGGGGAATGTCTTTTCTGTATGCTGCGAATATGTATTGCTCTGATTGGTTGATAAATAAAGCAGTATGGCCTACGGCAAGGCAGCTTAGAGGCAGGCAGGAAATTCAAAGAGAGAGACAGGAAGAAGGAAGAGTGAGATGCCAGTGAGCCGCCCAAGGAGCAATATGTAATGAGACAGAGGTAAAGCCATGGAACATATGGCAGTACATAGATTAATAGTTATGGGCTAGTTTAAGATATAAGAGCTAGCTAACAAAAAGCTTGAGCTGTGGCCATGCATTTATAATTAATATAAGCCTCTGTGTGTTTACTTGGGGCATGTGAGTGGGAAAGATTTGTCCTGACCACCATGGGCCAACTGGGACACAGGAAAACTTCCGACCACATATGGTTAACATCCATCACAGACCTGGGTACTGAACTAGGGTTATCTCCAAGATTAGTAAGTGCGAACTCAGCTATTCCTACAGCCTTAAGGACTTTTTTTAGTTTATGAAGCATTTTTATTTCTATTGTATACATTCATCTCCAGAAATAAATAAATCTACAGGTTTTGCTAATATAATATTCTACCTCTCTGCAAGATCCTACGTGTGTTAAGCAGGAAGCATGTGATTACTAAATTAAATGCTACTATATGGCCTTCTTTGCTGTAACTATGGTTTTCCCAACAACTTTTCAGGTTCTTGCATTCTGTTTCTTTCAAAATATTCCTGCTAAATGTTGTAAAAAACTGTTATTTATATGGTGCTTGAAACATCGTTATTATTATCCACACAATACAGACTTAGAAAAGAAGCAAAAGACCTAGAGGAACATGTGGGACTCATAAGAAAGGAAGTGGGTAAAACCCTTCAGCTAAGGTTTAAGCCAGGATGAAGCAAGAGTGGAGGAAAGTAGCAACAACCAGTTGGATAACCTGTTTAAGTGTATTATTAGCTTTATGAAAACCTGCATTCATAGGTTAATTAAAATAAGATCTTAGAAGGGGATTGGACAGATTCATACCATATATGTATTTATACTGCAGAACTCAGAAGTCATGATAACAAATACTTCAGTACAAGGCACAGGTTGTCAACACACTAGTTACTGATGAAGAAATCAGTAGATGGCACCTAAACCAGCGCAGGCTGTTGATACTGCTTGTGGTTGTCTGCTGTAATTAGAAGGTAAGAACTCATTGCTAACAACGCCTCACACTTTGCTTTCAGGACATGGTGAAACCAATAATAACTAGGATGTTCTTTCTGCTGTTCATAGGACAAAGTTTGCTACAGAGCCTGCTATGGGGGAAAGGCATCAGTGAACTTGCCAGCACTGAGCCCTTGATGCTGCAATCTGAACATACAAGGCAACACATACTCATTGGCACAGTAGTGGTGAGACCTCGTGTGGTAATAACTAATTGTTCTCTTGATTAGATCTGTGGCTTGCTCCATAGGAAGAATTTATGCCTGTAACTGTAAACAAGATAAATCCCTGGTTTAGGAAATTATAGTCCTAAGAAGAGAGACTATAGAAACCACTTTGTTAATGACCATACTGTCAAACAGTCTAGTAAATATTTAAGTTCATATCTATTTGTATTGCTGTCAATATTGGTCACACAACTTGTTATTGCTGTAGGTAGGAGTTAATGCAGAGACTAATTAGTATTCAAAGTCCTGAGACTAAGTAAGTGGGAGTGTTCAACAGTACCTGGGATAAAGCACACACATACAGACACACATACACATTCCCTAGAATTAAAAGAATATTACAAAAAAAAAAAAAAAGGTTAGAAAGCATGCAAGAGCTGGTGATGAGGATAACTGCTCTGAAATAGTTCCTTCTTGATGCAAGATGGTTTGTGTACATACTTATGTACAGCAGCTGGGGTTACCCGGCATTAGACTTGTAAAAGAGCAAGTCATTTTGGTTGTGTAAGAATATATGGAGGATCTACGGAGAGTTGAAGAAAGGGAAAAACGTTCAAAATATATTGTAAGAGACAAAATGAAATCAAATCCATTTCCAACAAGGAAGAGGAAGTTTCCAGGGTTCCTCTCCTGGCTAAGGAGTTATTGAATACTGATGGCTGCTGGAGGAAGGGGATACTTTTGTCTTGCAGGTATAGCCACTAGTAGTCTCTATCAACTAGTGGTAGACCCCACAACTATGAGGATTTGGCCAAGTTTCTTGCATTCAGTGTCCTGTATATAAATAAAGACAAGCATGAAGTAGAGAAAGATGTTTAGGTTGTTGGCCTGGGTTGACATGGAGGAAGGGAATGAGAGATAGGTATGATAAGGATACATTGTTAATATGAATGAAATTTGCAAAGAAGAAAAAAAGTCACAAAAATTAATGATAGCCAACACTGAATATCATGTGACTAGAAAATGATCTCAATAAGAATTCATTACAGGTAATTGCTAAAATCTTTGCTTTAATCATGGTTTTGAGATTCATTCTGAATGTGTTTTAACCTAAGGAATTAATGAGAATGACATTTTCCCCCACCAGAAATGTTAATTTTCAGTTTAAAATGATCTACTTTTAGATCAAAATAGATTAATAATAATGTTTACTGATATATAAAACTACAATATAACAAAAGCATTAAGGTTTCTCACTTAGGTCTCTTTCTGTATAGTTAAAATATCAAATAACCTAAATATGTCCTAGTTTAAGAAAAATATTTCATTAAAACAAAGCTATTTTCCTATACTTTTCTTTCAAGATGTGTGGGTAACATTGATTCTGTGTAGACAGTAAATTATCTGTAATTTACTGTGCTAGCTAAGCTTTTCTGCAGGAAATACGGCAGCACGATGCTGCACTGCATGGACAGTTTTGTCATCTGTAGTAGAAAAAAAAAGTGAGGATTTTTTTCAATACTAAAATTTTTGTACCTTGAAACAGGTATATAAATAAATGACAACGCTATCATAGCTTTTTGATTTTAGAACAATTCCTTGGTGACTTACTACCAATGCATGACTGATCTACAGACTTAATTCTGAAAATCATATCAGGTGGCCTAAATGGAATGAGAACCAAGTACAGTGGAATATTAGGGTAAATATGGAAACTGGAAAATAATTAAAATATTAAGGAAGGTTTTCTCTTGGCACGAAGTTTTAATATAAGGTTGTAGACTGTATGCATATTTATCGTTCTGATTTAGTTAAGGAGTGTATACCTATGATAATTATTTATTTATAGTATACCTAATCTGTGTTTCTATCTATTTATTGATTCAAAATGTGTATAGTAGACAAAATATTTATTGTAGCATGTTGAGGTTGCTAAACTGATGATTAATGACATTTGAATTTAAATCAAAGAAGAAGAAATATACATAGCCTGTAAAAGATACATATAAGCACTAGATTTTTGCAATACTTTTCGGTGAATTATAAAGTATTAGAAAGTTAGACCTCAATTCAAGTTTATTGGAAAACAGAAAGAATTGGACTACAAATGTCAGTATGTGCCTTTTGAACATAATACAAAATGTAGTAGAGGCAGCATGAATGCTTCAATAGATTATGTCACATCTTGGGTGAAGAGTGGTTAATTTCTCCTTCTCAGAAACTGTACTTTTTAAATTCTATTTATATAATCATTATGTTTCTCTATTCTGCTTTACCATCATCATCTGCCATCTACTCAGAACCACAGTAACTACACAAAAAATAACTACTAATAAAATCGTACTTTTGAAAGCTACCAAAATGTCCAAAGGACTTCAAATGAACATATAACAAAAAGAAAACCAAACCAAACCAAACCAAAACAAAACAAAACCCTTGGGCATCAATACTTATTGCAGCGATTTTTATAGTAGGTAAATAATGGAACCAACACAGGTGTCCATAAGCAGAGAAATTTATAAAGAACAAGTTGTATAGATATTTTCTCTTTAGCTATAAAGAAGAATTAAGTCATTCCTTTCTCAAGAACATGGATAGAACTGTGGATAATTATTTCAAGAGGATGAAATCATTCTCAGAAATGCAGGCATCATATTTACTCTTATTTGTGATTTCTAGGATTTACATGAATATGTTAAAGAACTTATGTATACATCACACAGAGTTATTCATAGGATGATCTAGGTACACAAAGCAGACTAGTAGAAGGGAGTCAAAGAAGAAGGGTAGGGCTGTTGGGGAAAATAGTCTGTATGTGCACAGAAAAGGGAAAATGTAAAATAAATACAAAAAGGACTCTAAATGTTTAGTTAGAATATTTATATAACTTACTTAAAATATTATTGTTTATAATTTACAGGATATGAAATAATGGGTAGAGGGCCATTTTAGACTTCTCACAAGGCAACTGAGTATGTGTAAGGAACTTGTCCAAAAATGTCAGTTTTGTTCTTTTATTTGCCCTTAGTCTCTTCATTCTTCTTCTTTGTTTGGTTTTTCAAGATAGGGTTTCTCTGTGTAGCTTTGCGCCTTTCTTGGAACTCACTTTGGAGACCAGGCTGGCCTCGAACTCACAGAGATCCGCCTGCCTCTGCCTCCTGAGTGCTGAAATTAAAGGCATGCGACACCACCGCCTGGCCATTCTTCTTCTTTTATAAATGTGACCACCAGATGATGAAAGATAAGTTCAGACCTATGTCGTCTTAAAAGACCCATCCCTTCTGGCTTTGCTTATTTGGGAATTTAGAATTTCTATCCAATTTCCCTAAAATCCAATATAAAATTGTCTTTTTAATAACATGAACCTACATTAATGACTTTAAATATTTTATTTAAATATTTAAATAAATACCTTTAAATATTTTTGTCATTTGTTTTCTGTTCTAGTCACTACTGTATTTTAGCTTGAATATCTACACACTAGATCAACTCTTCTTATTCCCACTCCAAAGGATTTACCCTATTTTGTGTGAGCACTACATGTTGAGTATGCATTCTTGGAGTTTTAAGGGCTACTCTTCAATAATCTCTTACCACAGTGGGAAGAAACATAGATCAAATACTTTGGACTGTTCTCTGATTATTATGCATGGTAATCATAACTTTTAAATAGCTACTTCTAGTTTTCATTCTAAATCTCAATTTCCACCATTTCATCTTGACTTTAAGATCCTTCTTGTTTTATAAAATAGTGTAATATTCTAAGTTCTGAAATAAAATTTAATTTGTATTCAAGATGAAGCTATTAAATGAGAAACAGATATAGTACTGTCTAGGAAAGATCTGGCTGCAGAGGAACTAGCCTTCAGATAATGACATAATCTCAATCTAAAAGAGATTTAAAGGAAGAAAATCAAGTTACACCATGGGGGTCATTTGGCAAGTGCCTCCTTAGGAATCAGGTTAAAGAGAAACATAATGAATGCTATTCCTCATATTCTGATAAGCTTGCCAGCATTCAGAATTTACCCAGAAGATCAAGGCAACCACACTAAGTAGGGGTGAGCATGGTATGGTCAAGAAGTATTGGAAGATTGTATTGCATTCCAGGCATTTAATTATCTCCTATAGTGTGGAAATACTTTATTGTTTGTGTCAGAAAGGGTTTATTTTTTCCTTTGCTTTTCTGAGTCTGTTGTTACAGTCATTAAAAAGCAGAATCTCAAAACAAAATTCTTAAAGGTGTACTTCTAGTATTCTTCATTGCAAAAGTACAGACTTTGAGAGCTCAGTACTGCCATTTTCTCATCTTTTGCATTCATTGGAAGCACGCACAGATGCCAGGACAGCTGGTTCCACTGACAATAAGTCTTTATTGCTTGCAGGAGTGTGCCCTGCATGCCCGGGCCTTTGCCTTCTGAGAATTCTCACCATCTGCCCTTTAGAAAAGCATTTTACCCGAAGTACATTAGATTATCTTGTTGAAGTTCATCACATACCCAAACTGGGCTCCAGGCATTGTAGAAGCTTTGATATAAATAATACTTAGATAAAATGGCATCCGGTCTATATGTACTCTACCCTTTTTATAGAAATATAATCCTCTAGAAACAGTTTGAACCTAGAGAAAATTAATGCATTTGAATTGTTCAGAGTGCCTGTTCCATCCAGTGACATTTTTCTAAAATATGTAAATACTAATCATAGGAAAATTCTCTTACAGGCAGGATCATTATGGTTCATTTCCTATTGTCTTTGTTTGAAGAAATTTGTTTTGCCTTCAGAGAGAAATTAGATTTCTAACAGACTGTGAGCCATGAAGAAAGTTCAACTGGTTGTCAAATAGGTTATCCATTGAAAGTACATGACTACATATCTATAAAGAAGATGTATAGTTCAATAACTGTTTAAATTTCATAATGGTTAGTATTACATATATTTATTTTTATTTGTTTTTGAGGGGGGTTGTTTTTTGAAATTAGCATATGAGAATATTTATTCAAATGTAGAAATGAGTTTTTGAACTGACTTTATTTCCTATATACTATATACATTGAAGCAAAGTAATGCTCCATGATGTTTAAACACACCAAAGCAGATTGGGCAATTGGGGGTACCTAGAGTCTGGGTCAAACCACTAAGTCAGAAAATGAATATGAAAATGCACTTTGCTTCTAGATACTGATAGATTTAGCATGGTCATAGATGGAAAAAAAGTCATCCCTGGGATCATAGTGTCTCAGTCATAGTGGAAGCAATGCATCACACAATAATAGGAAAGGGTGAGAGGATTGTCCAGAAATAATCTGCTTACCACATTGGCCTATAACTGGGGTCGAATTTTATGGTGAAATTAGTGTCAAAACTAATCCAGCTGTTCTTATTTAACTACTGACCTTCCACTGCCCACACTGTGACTTGTCTAACACTGGACAGAGTGACAGTTTGTGCAGAACAGTTGATAGTGTCCAGAGGAGAACTGCACATGGTTTGTAAATGAGGGATTTGGGAGTATACTTTCCAGTCTGTAGCAGTGTAGATACAGCTGGGGGTAGCACATCTTATAGGTAAGACATGCAGTATCCCTTATTTGTTTTCTTAAGTATAGATAAAGTTTCTCTCCTGCTCTTGTTCTAAGAGACACAACTTTATTACTCTACAATAATAGTGATAAAGAGTGAGAAAGCTAACCACAAACACAGATCTGTGTTCATCTCATAGTTAGTAAATGTCTACAACACTCTAACTGCTTTTGCTATGTATTGTTTTAAATTGCAAGGAAAACATAATTTTCACATTCCCACAGGTTTTTTTCCAATGATGAAGCATTTTATCTGAATTGTTTTCCAAGATGTAATATAGTATATGTTAACTATTTAATTTTTTTCTTCATTCTTAATTGCATTTATAAGCCTGAGGATGATCACTCTTCATCAGTGTTTATTGTCAGTGTTATGAGGGAATAGTTACTATTCACAGATGGCTGAATTGACATGACAATTTTAAAGTCACAGTTTTCAGGAGCATTGTGTTTTACTGCAGACTTTGTACACAATAATTTCAGTAAATAAATAAAACAACTCTCATTTCTAAGTATAATAATTTTAATGTTTCAGATGTTTATTTTACATTATAATTACATGATATGTATATGTATAATTAGTATATAAATTAGTATATAACTACATAAATAAGTAGGGATACTACCACAGGACAGTGCATGTCTCTCTCTATATATAAAATTTCTACTCCAGGTGCTTGAGTATGATAGTACTAGGTCATACAAGCTAAGTTCATTCATATTTGTGAAGTTTCTGATTACATATCATGGATGAATAAAGAGAAATTTATAGTATTTTTATAGGCTATATAATATATTTTATCAGCCTATGAGTACTCTTTGGGCAAACTAAGAAATATATAATATGTTTGAAAGTATTTCCTTGCCAAAATTGTATATCCATAGCTATTTTCAAGGACTTTTATACTTTTCTTAATTTCTTTTGTTTGTTTTATTTTTATTAATTATTTTATTTTTTACTCACTCCACATACCACCCTCAGATGCCCCCTCCTCCCATACCCCATCCCTTTCTCCCAAGCCACCCCACATCCCCACATCCCTCAAATCGAGGTCTCCCTTAAGGAGTCAGCAGAGCCTGGCACACTATGCCTAGGCAGGTCCAAACCCCTTCCCACTGCACCAAGGCTGTGCAAGGGGTCACACCACAGGCACCCGATTCCCAGGAGGCTGCCCATGCACCAGGGACAGATCTCGATCCCCCTGCCTGGATGCCCCCCAAATAGTTTGAGCCAAACAACAGTCTTCCATATCCAGAAGGCCTAGTCCAGTCCCATGGGGGCTCCACAGCCACCGTCTGCAGTTCATGGGTTTCCATTAGTGTGGCCAGTCATCTCTGCATGTCCTCCCATCATGATCTCGACGTCCCCCATCTGCAGAATTTCTCCTCTCTCTCATCAATTGGATTCCCGGAGCTCAGCCTGGTGCCTGGCCATGGATCTCTGTATCTGCCCCAATCACTGGACAAAGGCTCTATGATGACAGCTAGGTTATTTGCTAGACCATTCACCAGAGTATACCAGTCGAGGCAACCTCAAGACCACTGCCAGAAGACCAAGGTAGGGTCATCCTTGTAGATTCCTGAAAGCCTCCCCAACACCCTGCCTCTTCTTATTCCCATGATGTCCTCATCTATCATGGTATCTCCCTCCCTGGCCCTCACACTCTGTCCCTGTTCCAACTTGACTTTCTCCTTTCCCTATATTCTCATCCCCCACTCCTTGCCCTCTGCCACCCCTCCACTCACTCAGTCTGCTCATGAAGATCTCATCCACTTCTCCTTTTCAGGGTCATCCATGTGTCCCTCCTAGGGTCTTTCTCTGTTAGCTAGCCTCTCTGGAGTTGTGGTTTGCATTCTAGTCATCCCTTCCCTCGCATCTAGTATTCACTTATGAGTGAGTACATACTATGTTTGTCCTTCTGAGTCTGGGTTACCTCACTCAAGATGATATTTTCTAGTTCCACTCATTTGCCTGCAAATTTCATGATATCATTGTTCTTTACTGCTGAGTAGCACTCTATTGTGTATATGTGCCACATTTTCTTTATCCATTCTTCAGTTGAGGAGTACCTAGTTGTTTCCAGGTTCTTGCTATTACAAATAATGCTGCTATGAACATAGTTGAGCATGTGTCCTTGTGGTAAGATTGAGCATTCCTAGAGCAATAAGACAACAAGAAGAGATCAAAGGGATACAAATTGGAAAGGAAGAAGTCAAACTTTCACTACTTGAAGACGATATGATAGTATACATAAGTAACCCCCAAAAATGCTAAAAGGGAATTCCTACAGCTGATAAACTCCTTCAGTAAGATGGTGGGACACAAGATTAACTAAAAAAAAACAATAGCTCTCCTATACACAAATGATAAATGGGCTGAGAAAAAAAATCAGAGAAATATCACCTTTACAATAGCCACAAATAATATAAAGTACCTTGGGGTAACTCTAACCAAGCAATTGAAAGACCTCTATGATAAGAACTTAAGTCTCTCAATAAAGAAATCAAAGAAGATATCTGAAAATGGAAAGATCTCCCATGCTTGTGGATAGGTAGAATTAACATACTAAAAATGGCAATCTTACCAAAAGCAATCTACAGATTTAATTCAATCCTCATCAAAATTCCAATACAATTCTTCACAGACTTGGAAAGAACAATACTCAACTTTATATGAAAAAAAAAAAAACTAGGATAGCTGAAAGAATCCTGTATAATAAAGCAACCTCTGGAGGCATCATGATCCCTGACCTCAAGCTCTACTATAGAGCTATAGTAATAAAAACCAGCTTGGTATTGGCATAAAAACTGACATGTGGACCAATGGAATCGAATTGAAGCCCCTGACATTAATCCACACACCTATGAACATATGACTTTTGAAAAAGAAGCCAAAACTGTACCATGTAAAAAAGAAAGCATCTTCAACAAATGGTGCTGTCATAACTCGATGTCAACATGCAGAAGATTGCAAATAGATCTATATCTGTCACTATGCACAAAACTCAAGTCCAAGTGGATCAAAGACCTCAACATAAATCCAGTTACACTAAACTTAATAGAAGAGAAAGTAGGAAGTAGCCTTGAACACATTGGCACAGGAGACCACTTCCTAAATATAACACCAGTAGCACAGACACTGAGAGTGACAATTAATAAATGGGACCACCTGAAACTGAGAAGCTTTTGTAGAGCAAAGGACATGGTCAATAAGACAAACATGGTCAATAAGACAAAACAACAGCATACAGAATGGAAAAAGATCTTCACCAACCCCACATCTGACAGAGGGCTGATCTCTAAAATATATAAAGAACTCAAAAAGCTAGACTTCAAAATACTGAACAATCCAATTTAAAAAAATGGGCTACAGAGCTTAACAGAGAATTCTCAACAGAAGAAACTTAAGTGGCTGAAAGACATTTAAGGAATTGTTCAACATCCTTAGTCATCAGGGAAATGCAAATCAAAACAACTCTGAGATACCATATTACACCTGTCAGAATGGCTAAGATCAAAAACACTGAAGAAAGCTTATGTTGGAGAGGATGTGGAGCAAGGGGAACACTCCTCCTCTGTTTGTGGGAATGCAAACTTATACAGCCACTTAGGAAATTAGTATGATGGTTTCTCAGAAAATTGGGAATCTATCTTCCTCAAGACCCGGCTATACCATACTTGGGTATATACCCAAGGATTTTTTTTTTTTTTTTGGTTTTTCGAGACAGAGTTTCTCTGTGTAGCTTTGTGCCTTTCCTGGATCTTGCTCTGTAGACCAGGCTGCCGTCTAACTCACAAAGATCCACCTGCCTCTGCCTCCCAAGTGCTCAGATTAAAGGCATGTGCCACCATCGCCCTGTTGGATTTCTTATTTTTTAAGTCATTATTTATGATAGAATTTATTTTTTTAGGATAAAGCATTAAAATAAACGTGGAATCTGACGAGTTTACTTCTTATTTGTTCAGTGTTTTATTTAAGATCTACTATGAAATGCATGCTTATTTATAACGAGAAGGTTTCTGTAGTCCTGCCCAGCCTAGACTTGCTGGACAGTGTAACACATTTGCTCCCTATAGCTCTAAATGACTCCAAATAACATGATCGGCATTAAAGAACCTCCATTTGGAGATTGCTTTCCTTATACAAAAGTTAGCCATTTGGGCAAGAAACTGTTTTTGCTTGGACTGCTTAACAAAATGTTGTATCAACTGGACATGCAGGACTCATGGAAAATCAATCACTAAATTTTTCCAAATCAAGGCAAGATGGTCCTTCACGTTCCTTCTTTTGCAGAGGAGACTGCCAGATATTCTGCAGGACACAGGGAGAAGCAACTGAGAGACTCTAGATCTATAGGCTGAAGATGGATGCCCCAATATTGCAGAGGAACATTGTATGACTGTCCAGGCAGCCAGCTATCTCTGTCATTTTAGATTTTTGGAAGTTGCTTATAATGCTTTTCCTGTTTACTTGGTAATATTATTTTCTTCTGAGATCTTTGATGTAGTTGAATATTAGGTATTAGGTAGTTATAATTTTCCTTGATTATGATAAAAGATAAATTAGATATGAAGCTTTAGACTCACAAATATAGGATAAATGATAAAATATTTTCTTTAATTTTGCCAAATATAAATAGACTAGATATTGTAACTATAGTTCTTGCTTGATAACTGTTTGTTATATATAATTTTACTACATTCAAGCTAAATCTTCCTTTTTGATTGGATAGAAAAGAGGAAATGTTGGGGGAGTCTTTCTATATGCTGTGAATATATGCTATTCCCATTGGTTAATAAATAAGCTGCTTTGGCCTATGACAAGGCAACTTAGAGGCAGGCAGGAAATCCAAGGCGAGAGACCGGAAAGAGGAAGGCAGAGTGAGGGAGATGCCAGACTGCCATCCTAGCAGCAATGTGTAATGGGATGCAGATAAAGCCATGGAACACATGGCTTACATAGATTAATAGTATGTGCTGAGTTTAAGTATAAGAGCTAGATAGCAGGAGGCCTGCCATAGGACATCTAGTTCGTAACTAAAATAAGCCTCTTAATGACCATTTTAAGAGTGGCTGTGGGACCATGGGGCTGAGTGGGACCAGAGAAACCTTCCAGCTACACTTATTTGCTGCTACTATTTCAGCATTGTATCTCTACACATTAATGGAATGTCATTAGGATATGGAGCTTTGGTCAGGTGATTAGACAGTAAAATGAAACACTCATATTTATAATCAGTATCTTTATAGAACTGACAGTTTTCCTAAGCATACATCTATGTGAATGAGAGACCTACTATTATGTTGCCCTGATCTGAAAATACTGTACATACCCTTGCCAAATATGAGAAACAAATTGATGCTTCTATAAGGCCCAGATGTTAAGTTATGTTTATTTGTTAAATTAACTTGAACTGATTAAAACAAACACTTAGACCAAATGTGGAAGCAGATTGTGGCAAAATCAATGAGAAATTGTCAAAAATATTATAGATATATTCAGCTATCCCTGACATTTTTTTCTGGATAATATACCTGCTCACTCTTCAAATGCAAATTTTTTACTAAACTGTGATGTCATTATAAATCATGAATGACTCACTTCACAACATGCTTAAAAAGAATATGTTATAAATCTAAGATTCCTTTGGATGAAAGGTAAAGCTTCAAGGTTCTTTGCAAAATACATATTTCATTTGGCATTGATAATTCCTAAAGAAAAAGAATAGTTTGTTACTACTGCATATCAGAATGTTGAAGAAAATGGTTACTTTATCATCATTTGATGAAATTTTGAATGTTTCCACTTTTTACTGAATGACATTTTTGCCACATCTTTTCAGTCATTTACAATTATTTTGGTAAAATAAACATGTCATAGTTCAGATGGATTACATTTTTTATTTTCAAAATTATAGTACATTTCTACCATCATTTTCCTGCCTCATACCATCCTATATACTTATTCTTGCTCTCTTTCAAATTTGTAGTGTACCCCCCACATTGAAACCCATATACTTAATTTACATGTCATGTTTAACAATTAAGTTCCATTATTCTTAAAATGTTAAAAACATTGTATATCATATTTCATACATATATGTAATTTGTTAGGGTATTCACTGGATAGTTATTTAGTGAGTTATTAATGTTTTAGTGGAATTATTATTTTAAATTTAAAAGCATTAGGTATATCTTACACAATATTAACAAAAAATCTTAGAACATTCAAGTTATTTCAAAAAATATGTGATTAATCTGAAAAATCTATATATTAATATGTCTGTGCCTGAAAATTTAAGAGAAATTAAAACATATTTAAATACTAGATTTCATTTTAACTTTATCCCTATTTTCATTTCAGTTACCATTTCAGTATAAGTATGAATCTCACTGAAAGTGATAAAAAGAATCCTGGTTCTAACCTGAAGATCTAGTTGACCTTTGTTCAATTATTGAAAGTGCATGCAGAGTGCCACACAAGGTTGGGAGGTAATGAAAAAGAAGCTAATTTACCTTGCTTTGCTCTTTTTCTTTGATTGTTTGTTTTTAGATACTGGGTTTCTCAGTGTCATTTTGGTGCCTGTCCTGGATCTCATTTTGTAGACCAGGCTGGCCTCTGACTCACAGACCTGCATGGCTCTGCATCCCGAGTGCTGGGATTAAAGACATGTGCCACTGCTGCCCAGCAGCCTCTTTGCTCTTAAAGAAGTATCTACCCTTCAAGTACTAGAAAATAAGCATAAAGTAAGAGACGCTTCAGATGTCATACACATGCTCATTTTGCATATCTGTTCTGTAAATGAGTGGCTTAAAATAACACAGATTTCCTCCACCGGTTGTCGGAGCCAAACTCAATATCCTTTCACTGGATCAAGATCTAGCTGTCTTCCATACCAGATTCCCTCTACATGCTGCGGTGAATACTTCATCGCCTTGCCTTCTTTGCTTGTAGATTGCTGCTTCCTTTTGCACTGTAGCACATTTGTCCATTTCAAAATACAGCATTCCAGTTTCTCCTTCCATCACCACATGCCTTAACTCCCGAATTTCTAATGTGGCTCTCTTGTGATTCTTGGAGGTTCACCACAGAATCCATCAATACACCCTGCACTTAAAAAGTCTATTTTAATAAAAGGAGAAAAAAAAAAGCAGATCATTATAAACATTTTATTGAAGTGGATAATGATGTAGGGACCCCTATCTTTATCTATCTATCTGTCTGTCTATCTGTCTATCTCAAACACACACACACACACACACACACACACACACACACAGTCAGAGAGAGACAGAGAAACAGAGAGAGACTTTGCCTAAAATTTCAAGACAGTGGGAACTACCACACACCTCATTTCTTATTATCAGACTACAGGAAGTTTTCCTAAGGCTAAAGAATTGATTGTTTATATTTCAATGGCTTGTGATTTGTACCTAAACCTAAATTTCCCTCTGAACCATGTAAGTAGTATATAGTGAAATAGCTTTAAAGAAAACACTTCCCGTCAGTACTAGGTATAGAAGACTAATGAATAAGCATCACCTTGGATCTAGAACGTGGTGACAGGATGACAGGGATTCACCGTTTAAGAGCTGCTCAGGAAACAGGCTGGTTCACTCCAGACAAGGTACGCTGCCCCCATTTGCAGCTGCTGCAGTAGCGTGAGTAATGAACCTCAGTGGATTATAACTGCAGCTTACTGAAAGACAATAACTCTCTCCCACATGAAAACCCAATTCCCCTAGGGATTAAACTAGAAAAGTACAGTGTCCAAGCACGAAGAAAATATTTCACAATAGAATCGTCAAAATATTAGAGGGATGAATTCCTCCAAGTCTCTTTTACACTTTCATTCATTTATCCTACTTATGAGATTAACTGGAGGAAATGGGACCACAACTTCATATACAGAATTCATTCAGTAGGAGAGCTTGCTAAAGATAGATTCTGGCAGCAGTAAAACCATAATTGATTCTTCTATAAGGCTCTGCATTATTTTATCTAGCATTCTGGGCGATAGGATATATGATGCAGAAGTACCTGTTGTTGTTTGAAACACTGGCTTTTGGGAACGTATTCCTCATACTTGGTCACCTTGTCCAGCCTTAATACATGAGGAGATGCTTAGTCATACTGCAACTTGATATGCCGTGTTTTGTTGATATTTATAAGAGACCTGCCCTTCCCTAAACAAAGATGGAGGAGGAGTGGATTTGTAGGTGGGAACAGAAAGGGTGTGAGGGAAAGGCGCTGGAAGGAGAAGAGGAGGGAAACTGTGGCCAAGATGTAAAATAAAGAAATTTATGTTTTAAAAAAGGAACAATGCAAATAGAAAAAAAAAAAAAAAGAAATCAGTATTGTTTTGGAAATATCAATGGTGATATGATATTAAAGTACCCTGGGTAGTGTTGTAGGTAGAAACATTGACATTTCAGAAGGCAAGGCATACTCAGAATAAATAATTATTCTACTGAAGACAAATTGACTCACCCTCTGTGATTTAATTCCATCTACCTGCTGCCTTCTGGGTGGTTATTGCTGGTGCATTCAGCTTTTCTCTTTATGACACTAATATACTAGAATCTGTTAAAGTAGTCTGCTTGAAAAGAATCCAATTGTTGAGAGCAATGCATTTGTCACTGTTACTGGAAAATAATCGTTTCTATTTCTCTCTAGCCCTTCATGAATCATGGCGGCCACACACACACATCTTGAAATTTAGAACAGAATTCAATAACAAATATAAAAGATCAAATTTCAGTGAGAGATATCAAATTATATTTTTACATATTGAAATTTTAGATACTAATTTTAAAAGAAGAAATATTTATTATATTTTCTGAAGGGACCCTTAACTTTCAAGATGTGCTTAATTGTATATGTTTCTGTACCAGTTTTTAAATTTTATTTTGTATAAACTGGAAAGACCATTCTAGATAAGTATATTTATATGCTTTAAATATTTTCAAAGTACCTTTTATTTATGTACGTTTCAAAAGATTTTTTTTTATTTCTAAATCATCTAAATATAATTTATAATTTTTAGTGTACTAAGTCTTGTGTTTTAGAACCATATACTCAGTAAAATATTCATATTTAAATTTTACATTTTTTTCAACTTAGGGTTTCTCTGTGTAGCACTGGCTCTCCTAGAATTCACCCATAGACCATTGAACTCATAGAGATGCCCCTGCTGGTGCCTCCCTGGAGCTGAGATTAAAGGCACTAACCACCATTGACTGGTAGATTTACGTTTCAAAGTATGTTTTTTTCCTAACTGTGGAGGATATTTCTATATGATCTATATGCTAGAGAACAGATAGAAGCTTATATTAAACAGAGTTGATTTCAAGTAAAGAGTTGAGTTGTAAATGTATTCCTTTCACTTCACCCTTGCATGTCTTGGCGTAATAGCAACAGCTCTTGGGGGGGTCTATGTTTATTTTGAGCTTGAAATCAGGGCTGGGATTAAAAATAAGAATTCCTAGTAAATATAGCATAATCATTATGGCTTAGCATTAGGAGACTCTCTGTGACCAGTAATGGGCTACCATATGTTACACTCAGCATGTGGCTACACTAGGTTCACTCAGCACCTGGTGTCCATACTGCTAGATTTTGATTTGGCATAATCAAAAATCAAAGACTAGAAAAGGTATTCGTTGGCTAGGTGTGGTGTGCGGCATCTGTATTCTTAGCATCTGGGTTGTTGAGACAGGCGAATCATGAATTTAAGGTCACACTCTCCTCCATAGTGAGTTTGAGTAGAGCTTGAGCTATATTTGACGGTCTCAAAAACTCAAAAGCAATTATATGTTAAACATGTTTTTATGCTTCTGCCCAATGTAGATTTGGAGACATAAGGAGAACACAAACAATTTTAAAATACTGGGAAAAAGAAAGAGTTGGAATAACTGAAAATGTGAGTTGCTACTGAGAAATATACATTGTCACCATGGTGCCTATAATAGCTTGTGCATGACCTTCAAAAAATGGGGTTCAAGACTCAGAGAGAAGGTACTTGGGAAGAAAGGGATCCAACAAAGAGGAAGGGTAATAAGAGGGGTGAACATGTTCACAGTACATTAAGAAAATGTACATACTATCAAAATTAAAAAAGAAAAATATTTACAAAACTTAAAGCTCTATGATTACTTACACAATTCATAATTTAAGTAAGACTAAAAGCAAAAAGTTTCCTTTTGTGTTCTAATCATATGAAAACAGATTTCACAGGACTTAGTTAACTTTCACTTCTAACTCAGAAAACTTGACCTGAAGTATTCTCTTTTAAATTCTTTTACAGTAAATATTTACTGAAGATGTTGTATAATCTGATGACCACCCAGGCTTTTAACTTTATCTAAGTCATCTACTGATAACTGCTGTCTTCTCTGGATTCTTCTCTTAACTACAAACTGTATCAATCTATTCTTGGCTTTGTTAAGAGTCAGAAAAAAATGTCAGCAATATTCCAGAATTATTATGATACAAATATTTATAACAAGATTGAATGTTTGATTATGAAGACATATCAGAAATCAGTTCACTTCAAGATTGTTTTCATAGAAAGGAGCTAATCTTTGAATGTCACATAAATCCCAGATTATAACATTGCACGTGTAGGGGGTGCTGAGAGCTTCCACTCCCTTATTCCTTCTCTCTCTCTTTTGCAACTTTCCTCCTACCTTCACGACTCTTTACCTCTACCACTCCATTGCTTAGTTGCTGATTATGGAATGTAATGTTTTCATCTCCAAATCATCATTTACTTGCAATTCTGAATCCTTATTTAAAAAGGCCTTAGATCTTTCCTATTGTTAGTTTTTCCATTTATGTATAAAGACTAATTTCTTGTACTTTACAATATTTTTCTGTGTTTCATTTCTATTTACTGATTCATCAATAATTTTGAAAGAAAAAGAATTTGAGGTCATTATCAGGATTCCAGAAAAAAAAGAGAACAAAATAATGGTTCCATTGAGGTGCTATTTAACATCAGGGCAGGCAAGTGTGTCATGGGTAGTTACAGCCACATTTATGTTTTTGCACTTCATTACTTAACTGTGAAATGAAAGAGATATTTTTGTATTATACAACATTTTATGTTTACACTTTAAGTTTATACTCATATCTAGAAAATCAAATTATTTTAGCTGCATTAATTCATTTCAAAGTATGCAATTGGCTTTGATTAAAATTGAAAAAAAATCATAAAGCTTTTCAGAATCATAAAAATGTGCTCTCTGAACATAAAATTTTATAAGAAAACAAAGTTTTAATGTTGCTAGTAATGCATTTTCTTTTAATGCATTATTACCACAAAGGAAAACATGTTTCCCCTTTGCCCCTCTAACTACAATTACTATAAAGGAAAACATATTTTCCCTTTGCCCCCTAACTACAATACTTGTCATCATCTTTTCAGTCTAGGAAAGAAATACACAATATCAGTGAAGTATAAATCTGAACATATAATTATAAAATTGGGTATAAAACAATGTTCTATTCTGTTACAGACATTGAAACATATTTACAGTCTTCTAAACTGGCTTGCTTTGAAATATGTGAGTCACTTTAAATCACACAAAAGAAATGCAATGCTGAAAATTCTGTTGTCACTAGAAACTGTACAGGTAATTTTCTGTTCATTGAACATCAAATGCTGTCAGTGATGTCCATAACTGTTGTGTCCACTTTGTAGCTGACAAAATGAAGTAAATAAAAGAAAATATGCAAGAATTACCGTTGTGTTTTTGCTGGTAAACTCCTGAGATGAGTAGGCTGGCTGGCCAATGAGACTCAGAGATCTTCTATTTCCCACCATCCTAACATTGAGATCATAAGATTTGAACAAGACTTTTTAAATAGGTTCTTGGAATCAAACTTTAGGCATCATGATTATATGGCAAGGTACTTACTAACTGTGTGGTCCCAATATCTCCTTTCCTTTTTTATTCAAATAGATTATAAAGATAATCATATCATCTCCATGCCTTTTGATATCTGCTTGGTAGGCATGTTTGAACATTGTTGTTAAGAAAACCTTTGTTGACAAGTATTTAAAATGAATCAACACATAACTTTAGTGTTACCTCATTCTTAGGTTACATACTGGAGTACAGAAAGCTTAAATTATTATGACATTGTACAAAGTGGAAAAAATGTTATTTTGCACGTTTGAATTTTCTTTTCTTTTTATTTTTTGTTTTATTCTATACATCTTTTTTCATCATGTATCTTGACCCCTTTCATTTCCCCATACCTTTACATCTGTTCTCCAACCATAGCCAGCAGCTTATGTAGGAAAATAATTACTAAGATTTCCAACTTAACACACCATGTGACTATTTATGTGCATTTCTTTTTTTCTTATATTTAAAATAGATTCTTTTCCCATAAAATCTATTTTGATTATAGTTTCCCCTCTCCCTACGCCTACCATTTCCTCCTGCCATCTCCTATCTCCTTTGGATCCACCCTCTCATTAGAAAATAACAAGCTTCTATACCAGGCAGAGGTGGTGCACACCTTTAATCCCAGCACTTGGTAGGCAGAGCCAAATGTATCTCTGTGAGTTCGAGGCCAGCCTGGTCTATAAAGCAAGATCCAGGACAGGCAACAAAATTACACAGAGAAACCCTGTCTGGAAAAAAAAAACAAAAAGAAAACAGAAAATAACAAGCTTCTAAGGGATAACAATGACACATGACAAAATAAAACATAATAAAATGAAGCAAAGACTATCATATTGAAGTTGGACATGGCAAAGCTTGGCACTGCAAATTAACAGAAGGAAAAGAATCCAAAGTGCAGACAAAGAGTCAGAAACCCACAAGTTCTCATAGTCAGGATTCTCATTAAAAAAAAAAAAAAACACTTAGCTAACAGCCATAAAATACATGAAGAGGACCTGGTGCACACCCCTGGATGCCCTGTGGTTACTGCTTTAGTCTGTGTAAACTCCTATGCTCCTTGCTTAGTTGATTCAGAGGGCCTCGTTCTTCTGTTGTCCATCCTCTCTGGCTCTTACAGTCATTCTTCTTCCAACTCAGGGGGAGTATTTGAGCCCTGAGGGAAAGATTGGATGGATACCTCCAATTTAAACTCTCCCTTTTCCTCTCCCTCTCCCTCTTCCCCTCCCCCCTCTCTTTCTGTCTCTCTCTCTGTCTCTGTCTCTGTCTCTCTCTCTCATACACACATACACACACACATAGTCATGAGTCTCTGCATCTGTTCACATCTGCTGCCAAATGAAGTCTCTCTGTTGATGACTAGATAAAGTACTGATCTATATAAGTATAGCGGAATATCATTAGGAATCATTCTATTGATTTTTTGAACCCATAATATTTGGTTATACCCTAGATCTCTGGAATATGTAGTTTCTTGTTCTTGGTTACTTAAGCAGTGTTAGGTATGAGTTCCTTCTCATGGAATGGACCTTAGATCAAATAAGACATTGGTTAGCTACTCCTATAACTCTGTGTCACTATTGAACTTGCATATTTTGTAGCTAGGACAGATTGCAGGTCATAGATTTGGGGGTTGCATTGGTGTCAAAGTTTCTCTTTTGGTAGCCTACAGAGTACATTCTTCAACAGAAAAGACTAGAACATATGTCAAGGGCTCCATGTACATGCCTGACTGAGTTCTCCATGTTTAATGAATTGTGCTGGCATTATCCTCAACAACAGGACCATAGTATCAGTTTGCAGACAGCAGCCTTTAGTCTTAACAACAACCTGAGTTGTTTGGGTATTTCCATGGAGACTCCTTGGCCCCAAACTCTCTGGAATTAATAACCTTCCATCCACTGGAAGCCTTACCTGGCTACAAGAGATGGTCAGTTGAGACTCTGTCATTACTAGGTGTACTCATTAGCATCAGCTTCATAGATTCAAGGAAGTTTCCACTGCACTATTTTAGCACCAACTCCCAAATGACACTTCGTTCCAGCTGTTCCTTTCAGCACTCTCTATCTCTACCCTATCTGTCTACCAATGGATTTCCACCCTACACTCATCCTTACCTGCCCTCAGTCTGCCCATAAAATCTATTCTATTTCCCTCTTCCATGGAGATCCATGCATCCCCATCCCCCAGTTCTCTCCTATTTACCCAACCTCTCTGGGTCAAGTAATTGTAGCTTGGTTATCATTTTCTTAAAGGTTAATATACACCTATGAATACATACCACGTTTTTTTTTTTTTCTGGGTCTAGAGTACCTTACTCATGATGTTTTGTTTCCTAGTTTCATCCATTTACCTGCAATTTTCATATTTTCATTTTTTAACAGATAAATAATATTCCATTGTGTAAATGTACCACATTTTCTTTGCCCATTTTTCTATTGAGACCATGTGGTTTCCATGCAATTTCTGGCCGTTACAAATGTTGAACATGTTTGAGCAAGTGTCTTTGTGGTAGACTGGATGGAGTGTGCTATGAGAATGTTCTCTTGGTATGCCTCAACAGTGGTATGGTGGGATCTTGAGGTATATCAATTTCAAACTCACTCAGGAACTGCCATAGTGATTTCCATAGTAGCTGTACAAATCCACACTCCCACCAGCAATGGTGGAGTGTTCCTCTTGCTGCACATCCTCACCAGTATGAGCTGTCACTTGTGTTATTGATTTTAGCCATATTGACAGGTATAAGATGGAATCTCAAAGTAGTTTTGATTTGTATTTCCTTAATGGCTAAGGATGCTAACCATGCCTTTCAGAGTTTCTCAGCCATTTGAGATCCTCTATTGAGAATTCTCTATTTAGATCTGTTTCACATTTTTCATTGTATTATTTGAGGTTTTTTTTTTTTATACCTATTTTCTTGAGTTCTTTATATATCTTGGATATTACTCTTCTATTGGAAGTAGAGTTGGTAAAAAATATTTTCCTGCTTGACGGTGGTAGTGCACACCTTTAATCCCAGCACTCGGGAGGCAGAGGCAGGCTGATCTCTGTGAGTTCGGGGCTAGTCTGGTCTATGGAGCAAGCTCCAGAGAAACCCTGTCTCCAAAAACCAAAATAATAATAATAATAATAATAATAATAATAATAATAATAATAATTCCCATTCTGTCAGCTGCCAATTTATCATATTGATGGTGCTTATCATTTTCAGTTTCATTGGGTCCCATTTATTAATTATTTTTTATCTTAGTGCCTGTGCTATTAGTGTTCTGTTCAGAAAACTGTCTCCTGTACCAATGTGTTCAAGGCTCTTCTCCACTTTCTCTTCTTTTGGGTTCAGTGTATCTGGTTTTATGTTTAGGTCTTTGATCTCCTTGTTCTTGAATTTTGTGCAGGGTGATAAAATTTTATCTATTATCTTTCTTCTACATGCAGAGACATCCAGTTTGACCAGAGCCATTTGTTGAAGATTCTCTCTCTTTTCCAGTGTGTATATCTTGCTTCTTTCTTAAAAATTATTTCTTGATATGAGTGTGAATTTATGTCTAGGTTTACAATTCCATTCTGTTGATAAACATATCTGTTTTATGCCAGTGCCATGTGGTTTTTGTTACTATAGTTCTGTTGAACAGCTTGAAATTGGGGATAGTGATACATCCAGCAGTTCTTTTATTGTTCAATATTGTTTAAGCTATTCTCGTTTTTTTGTTGTTGTTGTTTGTTTTTCTATATGAAGTTGGTAATTTTCCTTTCAAGTTCTGTAAAGAATTGTGTTGCAATTTTGATCAGGACAGTGTTAAATTTGTAGATTCCTTCTTTAAGATTACTATGTTTACTACATTAAGCCTACTAATCCATGACCATGAGAGATTTTTCCATCTTCTGATACCGTCTTCAATTACTTTCTTTAAAGACTTGAAGTTTTAGTTATGTAGGCGTTTCTTTCCCTTGCTTGTTAGAGTCACCCCAAGATATTTAATATTATTTGACATTATTTTGAAAGGTTTTGTTTTCAAGATTTCTTTCTCAGTCCATTTGTCATTTGTATGTATGAGGGCTACTGAGTTAATCTTGTGTCCAGCCACTTTACCTTATGTGTTTAACAGCTCTGGGAGTTCCCTGGTGAAGTTTTTTATAGTAACTTGTATATGCTATGATCTTCTACAAATAACTATATTTTGAGTTCTTCCTTTCCAAATTATATCCCTGTGATCTCCTTAAGTTGTCACATTGCTTTAGCTAAAACTGAAAGTATTGTATAGAATAAATATGGTGGAAGTGGACAACCTTGTAGTGTTCCTGATTTTAGTAGAGTTGCTTTGAGATTCTCTCCATTTAATTTGATAGTGGCCATTTGCTGTAAAATGATTTTATTATGTTTAGGTATGTTGCCTTTATCCCTAATCTGTCCAGGACTTTTTTTCATGAAAAGATATTAGATTTTATCAGAGACCATTTCTACAACTAATGAGATGATTATATGCTTTTTTTCTTTCAGTTTTCTTATATGGGGGATTTCATTTACTGGTTTTCATATGTTGAAACATCCCTGAATCTCGGGGATGAAGCCTATTTGACCATGTTGTATGATCTTTGTGAAATGTTTCAACTTAAAACTGATACTGGGTCTCTGCAAGCCAGGGCGTTTGCCAGAAGCCATTGAAAAATTCAAAAGTCTGCACTTTACTTTGATATATCTATTGTAGTTCATTTTAGTCTTTTTTAGAGAATGTTTAGCTCGTTACAAACATCACTTCAATTTCTTTGTTTATTACACTAGATTTCACTTAATTATTTTATTTTAATTTTTATCTTTTTTCTAGCCTTTACTGCAGTTAAAATAGATGTGGTAACTATGATGTTTAATTTAAAAATACCAAACACACTAAAACAAAGATTGAGCAGCATTCTATTGCATCACAATTCTATGCTTATCAAAATATGATTAACTTATTTCTAAACTTCTAGTTGAATAGAGGCCATTCTGATAAACAAAAATCAATTATGTGACTGATTGAATTTTACTAAAAAATGGTATTCACTTTTAGCTAATGACACTGCCTGGCCTTGAATATTATTAATCACATTTGCTTCCTTCAGGTGTAATCAAGAACATGATGGAAAGTCCTGAACACTTGCTGAAATAGTTCTGTAGTTCTATGAAATTTCAGAATTCTAAAAAAACAGTCAGTGGGAAAGCCATAAAAGATTAATGTTCCATATAATCTGGAATATTTTGCTACATGTCAATTAGGTTGCACAAAATTTACTTAAAACTTTATTTTTAACAATTATGGTTGAGTGAAAATTAGTACCTTAAGCTTTTTGGTTGGAACAGCTATTAGCTCATGGTTTATTATATTATTTCTCAGTACAATTGTCACACACACACACACACACACACACACACGTCTATCAATATATGAAAGTCATGACTACGATCAAGATCCTTTAGAAATTCATTCTAGGATAAATAATAATAAAATATAGTTAAATAAAAACAGTGAGAAATATAACCAACCAAGGGAAAAAGTTCGATAATTTAAGCAGAAGTTGATTTGGGGCTCTATTAAGTGCAAAGCATATCATCATGGGAGTGTTGCTGGGAGACTGCAGCTCTACCCAGGGCAAATTCGAGTGTGCTTTGTCAAGCTGGAATCAGCTGGATTCTCACTTACTTTCCCACATTTCTTCACCATTCGCCTTTTCCAACCCTAAAGCCAGAGATACTCAGATTTTGCCTTGCTTATTTCTATAATAGCATGAGTTTTTAAAATTTTATTTAAGTCCTTAATAAAATATACTCCTTTGTGCATTTTCTTTAACCTTCACTTTACTTAAAAAGTATAATCAGCCAGGCAGTTCCCGTCCCCTCCTCCCTTCACCCAGGCTGAGCAAAGTGTCCCAGCATAAGCCCCAGGTTCCAAACAGCCAGCTCATGCACTAAGGATAGGCCCTGGGTGCCTCCCAAACAGTTCAAGCTAATCAACTGTCTCACTTATCCAGAGGGCCTGATCCAGATCGGGGCTCCTCAGCTATTGGTTCATAGTTCATGTGTTTCCACTAGTTTGGCTATTTGTCCCTGTGCTTTTTCAGGAGGAGATAGGAATAGGGGGTGTGCTGTGGGGAGTATGGGGAGGGGGAGGAGGGAGGACAGGGAATCCATGGCTGATATGTAAAATTAAACTAAATTATAAAATAAAAAATTATAGATTTGTTTTTTAAAGTATAATCAAGGTTAAGGAAAGATCAAATATGTTACTAACAATCCACAAAAACAAGAACTTGCAAAATTAATTCCATCTTCATAATTTTTCTTCTCCTATTGTGGAATGAAGAAAAGAAATCCTGCAATGACCCATTTGTGTTTTGCGATTCTCAGAAGAGATGACTAAGTGAAAAAAAATGGAATGTACAAAGTTTATTACTTTGTGCCAACTTGAAATGATTCCCTTTAGGAAATAACTCAAGTTTCACAGCTAAGTAGAATTTATTTTTCTCATTAGTGCAACAAAACATTTAATTTGTTCTGTCTATGGTAAAGGAATTATTATACAGGATAATATCAATTCCTCTGCTACATGAGAAGTTCTTTGAAGTTATGGACACTATTTCAATGCCCACCTCTTCATACCTTCCTGAGGACCTGGCTTCCAGCAGGAGGAAAGTAAATATCAAGTCATTTTTACATTATACCCTTCTTGCACTATCCTGGTGAGCTCTAAAACATGGAATATTTTATATTTTTCTTCCAATTTTGTAATGTTACATTAAAAGTCAGCAGCATTGAACTTAATTGGAGTTCATGCCCCCTGGAAAGCAGCAGTGATTAAAGAGTTGTCCTTCCATTTCTGTGCTTGCCAGTGATTTTGGATGAGGCTCAAAGATTCTCTCCAGTGACACAGGCAGACTCTATCCTCCAATGGCATTCTTTACATCACAAATGATTAGTCCAACATTTTGTCCGCTGACCAGATATACAAAATGATCACCTTGACTAAATTGTAATTAAGATATTCTTATTCTCCAGACCCCTGCTTTTTGACCCTCAGCTTGACCCAGCACAGAACTTCTAAATGTCTGCTTCTGAGAGTCTGCTCAGAACAAGACGCTTTCTGCTTCACTTTCTGAAGAAAGCATTCCTTTTTCATGCTTTCCTCAGCCTAGCTGTGTGCATGTCATTCATAAAATAAAAGCTTTTCTGCCTAACCTTTATGAGGATTTCAGAGGATTTTAGAGTCACATTATTGTCTAAACTGCAAAATTATTTTCTTCTTATTGTAACAATCCTTATTTAAAGTGTCCCTCCCTTGAGTCCAAAGGCCTTTGACAAAGTTATACAGTTATTTCCAGCTTTTCTGGATATTTACCCCACTTGTCCTCATTTCCCCAGTCTCTCTCCACTGTTATCATTTCTAATTCTTTATGCTCTTTTGTATTTTAATCACATTATTCAATACATGCTTATTAAGGATAGTGTCTACTGATACATATTCAGAATTTCTTTTAGGTATATATGCTGACTATGCAGTCCTTTGTTTTATATTTCATGCAATTTTTTATATTTCTAAGATTATTTCTGATGACTACCTTGCATGATAATATAGTAAATAAAATAAAATAAAAATTCCCAATATGTGCCATTTTTTATTTGACTTCAGGGGTTCTTGGAGTTCATGAGTAGTCTCAACTAGTTTTAATGTTTAATTATTTTATGGTTCATTGTTTATTGTTTTGATTTTGCAAATTTTAGTTATTTTTTTTTTACAGTAAGTCAATATAATTGGAGTTATTACAGTTTCTACCAAGAAATTGAGGAACAAACTAGGTTATATTTATTCATATAAAGTTATTTCTGCAACTTGATTCATTCTGTACCATGTACATTGAAATCTAATGCAAAATATGTAATATATTCAAACATGTACTTTTCACTAATATAATGATTTACTAATCTAGGGTACTGAAGAGAAAGAGAGAAGATGTTTGGGTATCTTCTTTGGTGATGTTAAGACTTAATGTTGGTTAAAGACTGAATAAAGTAAATATTGGATATATATTCAATGTTAACACTCTGCAACCTCAGAGCATCGTGTGCTGTTTCTGGTAGTGTGCTGTTTCTGGTAGAATAATAAAAATCCAGTAAACTGGTAAAATATGTGTAAGATTATACTCAAATGCATATAGGCAAGTGAGTAAATAGATGGACTGTATGACTTGCTTTTGCATCACTGTGACCAGAATGTAAGATAATACTTCAAAACTAAGGAATATGTAGTCTCATAGTTTCAATGTGTCAGTACATTGCATCCAGGAGGGTAAAGCAGAGCACATGTGTTCACATCATGGCAGCTAGGAAAAAGAGAGGATCCCCACCTCAGTTCACATACCCAGGTGCCAACTAGAGAGCTTACTCAGAGTTCTAAGCTAGCCTATGGCACAGATATTCAGTTTCACTTCATTTCAAAGAGACAATCTGAAAGAGAAAGGGGGAGAGAAGGAGAGTGGAAGAGATAAAAGGGGAGGAATGAGAGGGGGGAGAAAGAGGGAGAGAGAATAATCTTTAATGACATCACCTCCGGAAACACCTTCACAGAAAAACTCCGAACTGTGCTCTCTGTTCCTTAACTAAGGCTAGACTGCCTCTCACAAAGGGCTTTGACATAGGGATTTCAATTAGAAAACCCAAAATGAAGAAAGAAGTTGGAAAATGATGCAAGGCACACACAATTGATTACATAAAATATTAGTATATGGATGATCTAATGAGAAGACAAAAATGGGATATTATCGTGTCTCAAAACTCCTCACTAGAAATAATTCCTTAATTAGAAGGGGAGGATGGAAACTACAGAGCAGAAACAATAGCTTTCACTGGTGTAAGAGACTTGAACTATACTGCTAACAAGGTACGTTGACATGACATGTTTCTCTTAATGTTTTTTCTTCTTTATGGCACAATAAAATTACATCATAACAATTATATTCTTCCTTACTGAAATTAATAGAATGCTACCTAAATATAATAATAATAATAATAATAATAATAATAATAATAATAATAAACTCAGTCAAACCTAAATTGATAAGTTGGCAATTAACCTTATAGTACTTTTTAATGTCAAGATCATTAAATAACAAAAATGGTTTAGGAGTTTTCCAATTCAATGTGTAAAAAGACAATTTGATAGCTTGTTCTATGAGAAAGATGAGCTTCCTTCTAAGAAAGTTTGAACATTTAGAAATACCATGACATAAATTAGAACTTACACACCTATGTGCAGGTCAAATCATGCATGTTTTTTGAAGTATTGATAGAAATGTAAACCAGAGACAAAACTGAAAATACTGCTAATAAAGAAATCATGAGTTTAAATGTATATCAACATTTGGAGTGTTAACACATGGGCAGAAGAAATCCAATGACACAGCGGTTTGCTTTCCCTTCCGCTCTGCTGTGCTCTTCAGTGACTTTCTCTCGAAAATGTTCCTTTAGCTTTGACACACACACACACACACACACACACACACACACACACACACACACACACCTTGCTTGTGGATTTAGTGACACATTTCTTTATGGCAGCTCATTGGTCATTTTTTTTTTCTTATAGTATTTTATTCTGAATTTCTAGGGATTTTTTTTCCCTTACAGAAAATTGATCCTCACTGCTATCTGAAGTGGGAATATTCTTTATTTCCTTCTACTTTTTTCTTTTTAAGCACATGTTCTCTTATTCCCTGCCTTCAGACTGATTCTAAGCCACAGGTATTCTTAGTACTTGGCATACATTGAGGTAGTGCAATTGACTCAGCCAGATTCAGAGTCTGATTCTAGGCTGCACTCTCCTTGTATGACAAAGATTGAGACTATAATCTTCCATCGGCACACAGGGGAAATGAGGATAGAGATAATTATACCATAAAACCAGTAGAATGGAAGACCATTCGTGAATGACAAAGAAGGATGTGATTGGAGTAGGTGACTTGTAAGTTCTTACACAGAAATTTGATGTATGTTAGAGCAGAAGAAAAGCTAGCACATTAAGGAGATTATTTGAAGACTATTGCCTGATGTTATAAATAAAGTAGAGTGATAAGAATGACTGAAAACAGTAGGTGGCTATTTGTGCTCATCACTTAACATTAATCCAGATGACAAATAATTATAGGTCTGCATCTCAATGTCAGGCAATTACACAGTGAATTGGTGAATGAGGCTTCAGTAGGATAAAAGTCATGGACCCTAGAAAGAAAAGCAGTAACACTTATCTGGAAAAGAATTGCTGCATGTTCACACATAAAATGAATGATCAGAGAAAAAGTGTTTTAATCTGAGAAGACACAAGACTTAAAATGTCAGCAACAACTGAATAAAATCCAGGAATGTGCTGACAGGAAAATTCAGAAGCAAGTGATTTTATAGTGTTACTGTGATATAAGTGCTTTTTAAATACAGGCTTCAATTCTGCATAGCAGAAACCCACCCAAGGTTTCCAAGTTATTAAATGAATACTAACTTTATAATATATAAATAATAACTTTATAATAAATGTCCATCCACTTATCTCATAGCCTCTTATTTAAGAGTCAGGTTATTTAAATTTTATCATCTGTAATCTCTTTAATAAGAACCATGTCCTACTATATGTGAGTATGTGTGTTTGTGTGATTGTGTGTATATGCTTGAGAATGTTTGGGGGAAAGTGTGCATGTGGAAGTCACAGGACAGTTGGGGTATTGCTCTTCAGTTGACATCAACCAAGTTTGTTTGATACCTTATCATTCACTGGCTTGAAAGTCATCGTGCAGGCCAGCCTGACTAGCTAAGCAGTCCCAGAGATCAGTTTATTTTAGTCCCCAAGTGCTGGGATCATATTCCAAGTCCCTCCTTTTGTTCACAAGAATTGTGAGGACCAAGTTACACAGCACTTTGTTTACTGTATATCTGTTTTAGCCTGATTTCTTAGTTCTTATGATTTTTATGTCAATGTGTTTAAATTTCTAGTTTCATAATTTGACAAGGATATGCTTTAAAAATGTTTACAAACAATTGTATATAGATACATGTACTTATGTCTATATGTGTCTTATGAAATATAAATATGAACATATGTTATTGCATATACATACATGTATATAAAATTCTGCATCTATTATTTTTATTTATAATCTTCTGATTGATTGTTTAGGTAGAAATTACTTTCCTTCAAAAATATTCTTTTCACAAAGTAATTCTAAAGTAGCATGCCTTTGTTCTCTCTTATATCCAAAGCCTTTCACAGAGCAGCAGCGTTCTGTACAATTTATTCACTTCTGGGCCTGAGACTGACAATTTGAGATTGATTAAGACAGCAAAGAGAAATAAAACACTCTTATCTGCATTGTCCAAAAGACTGTCTTCTAGTGACAGGTAATTATTTGATTTAGATAAGTTAAAAATAATACCCCCAATATAGCTCCTGAGTCATTCATGAACACTTCAAATATTTCATAGTTCATAATGTCAATGAACATTTTATTCTAAAAATAATTTTATTTGACCAATGCACTAATAGAGAATTCTAGTGAACAATGCTCCATTGGGATGTCTTATTTGGGGACTAAATTCACATGCTGCTGTTACTTGCTTTGAATTGAAGAGTAATTGTAATTGATGTGAACTAATCAAGAGATCCTGCTAAACCCAGAATAACTAAAATAGAGCTCTCTACATGGGAAAAATTATTATTTGAAATAGAAAGTAATGTATACAACTTTTAACATCAAAGTATTGTATACATCAATGGAAATAATTTGAAGGTTATATAAATTACTTGTCCCATTACTGTGACAGAACACCTGGCAAGCACCATGGGAAAGACAGTATGCAGAGAGTAACATCTGTTCTGTTTGTCAGTAAAGGCATGGAAGCAAAGTCTGGAGGCAGCTAGTCACAGTCCATACACAGAGAGGATAACGGAGAGAGGATGAATACCTATGCTTACCCTACTTTCTCATTTCTATCCAGTTCAGTTGACCAGCCTGTGGAATGATACTTGGAGAGGGCCCATGGATATATATCAGTTGCCTTCCCACCTTAGTTTAGTTAATCTAGATTACTACTCCTGTGACTACCCATAGGCTAACTTGTTCTAAGTAATCCCTCATAGTTATGACCAGAGATTTGACTTCTTGGGATTCTAGAACTTTTAAATATGAGAGTATCAGCTATATCAATGAGCTAAACATTCTTTTGGAATAATCTTCAATAAATACATCAATATTTATTTAGCATCAATTTTGTCCATGGAAAGTCTTCAAATTTCCTCAGAACTGAAATTAGGAATGAGGTTAAAATCCATTATATTCTTGGTAAAATCCGTTACATTGATGTGAAGTTTGAAATTTGTCACACTCAATATTATGACTTTTATTTGTAATTATATCTTGTTTTAAAATAAATTATTTTATCTTTTGTTCATTTGAAATCATATGAAGAAGATTCTGACAAAGTATGGCACTATATTTTACAACAAACAAAATATTAATAAAATAATTCATGGTATTCCCTTAGAAGGCTTTATTAATACAAAAATCTAAAATATTCTGCAAAATACTGAAAACAGGACTTGTTTTTGTTGTGGTTTCCATTATTCCATATCATGATCACAGAGAAACAAGGAATCTGTCTTTAAGAACCATGGTGTCAATTTACATGGGTGACATGAAGATATCTGAGAAAATATTCTGTGTATATGGCAAAAGCAGTGAAATTTGTGTTAATATTGTAAATTTTTTAAATAAAATAATCCTCTCTAAAGTGGACAGAAATAACAAGAGCAAAAAATGTAATTATTTTTATCTCTGTAAGAGGATAAATTTCAGAACTCAGTAATTTTCTCATACCTTTAAGTTTTAAGTACTTATCTGACTTTGATACTGTTTCTAGATCTTTTATGAGGATTTGTTAAATAAGGTCTAGAGACTATTAGAGACAGAAAAAAGATGAAAGGGAATGTGATTTATCATGACATTGCATAAGAAAATCCTCTATTTGGCTATGTGCTCAGCAATGGACTCTATTTTCTAACAGGTCCATATTTTTCATTAATAAGGGAATGGAGGTTAAAAATGATAAGAAAATATAAATTATAGCTCCATTCCCGAGAGACCATAGGTTTATGATTGTAGACAGAATCATTACCACACATTTAAATACATTAATGGCAAATTAACTTTTTTTAGACTGTGATTGCTTGAAAAATATCTTAGAAAGGAGACAAACACAGCTTAAAATAGTATTTTCTAATACAAATTTTACATTAGCTTCAATTATAATGGTACCTCAAAAAATCCACTCTTATTTACTAGAAAACGGGTTATGGAAAAAGTGTTGGGTATCAATTTTAGACTCCAGCTCAGTATTAGAGCTGATAATAATAGACTTCCTGCAGGGAACTAGGACAGAGGTGGGTTGAGAATGTGTGGGTTGGATAACAGGACAACAAATTAAAGCTTTAATAAGACGTACTAGTTTTAGACTGCAGTGTTTCCTTGGCTTAAGGAAGTTGTTCCCACTGGGAAGTAATCCCAACATTTGAGTTTCAACATTCAAGTTCCTTTTATCTATTGGATAATTGCAATTTTTTCTACACTCCTTAGATTTTCATACTTTAGACAGTACTGTATGTTTGGGTATGATTATAAGGGAATTTCTTTCTAATATCCCAAAGAAATTTTTTTCAATCAAATAGAAAACTTAGAGTCTGTGATAATGAAATCAACACTACCAGATAAATACACTGGTCCCATTTCACACTCATAATTATAACTCAAAGAGCAAAAGCCTTCAAGCTTAGACCTTTGAAGACATAATCGTATTAGAAAACCTGTGAATGTATTTACTAGCCACTGAAGAGAATACCGTATTATTGATATTTGAAGAATTTGTCTTTTCCAAGGCCATGCCTTCTTTTCTTCCTTCCAGTAGGGAACCTATATGAGTTCAAAATCTCACTATTGTAAAAATTCCTCCTCAGCAGTAGAGACTTGAGAGAGACAGACTCCTTTGCTATGCATATATTCATCAGAGAAGGGATGTGTCTCTTTGAGCATGAAGTGGGATGTTGGACCAATAATGTGAAACTTTTACTTTTATGCTTGAATTAAAATATTGCTCTGGGCTTTTACCCCACTCAACAAAGCACAGACTTTTATTTGGTATCATTTTTATTGCTGCTTTGCAAGTTCTATTTTATTCTCGAATAAGGAAGTCATGCTGTGAAGTGAAAGCACCGCTCACTTTAAAGTACCTAAAGCCTTTGGAAATGGCTTTAAATCCTGTTCTGCATCAGCTGACATGGTAGAATTTATATAATTGTCAAAGTCACAGATTTCACCTCAAACTCCAAGTAAACCAAGATAGTTCCAGAAATAATGCAACACGATTTCTTCCAAGTATAGTATGCATTGTTATATAATACTTCCGTTTTGATAAGACCTTCATGGTGAGAGAACACTCATTTAATTTATGTTTTTGGAGAAGCACCAGGATATCTGTTAGTGAAGGAGCCTGTGTCCTTAGGTTCTGGATTTACTATGAATCAAATTTTATCTATGGCTTTAGATCTTACAGCAGGCAAGAATGCTTAAGGATGCTTTGCTATTACAGAAGCATTTGAGAACAGAATTAGTATCTGTTTCATCTAATAGTTTTAACAGTTGGTACATAAAGCTCCTCTAGTTTCTCTCTTTATTTTTACCTTTTCCTGTATCACAACAATGAAATTTAGAAGTACTTTCCATAAAGTAGAGAACGTATACAAGACCTTCAGAAAAATCATCAATTTTGTTCAAATATGCTTGAAAACATGATCTCTTACATCTGGCAAAATGCTTGATACATGAACTAACATTTTGAATGTACAGTGCAACATATGGTTTGATGTTCCTTCCTGAATACAGTGTCTTGAACTAAGGGCACTAAGTATCCATGGAGACTGCATTAGATTGTGTATGCTTTTGCTTAAGCACATGGAAAGGACAGAAACACACACACACACACACACACACACACACACACATAAATACACATATACACAGTCCTCTACAGTTTGAGGACAAGCAGAGATAACCAAAATCATTGCTCACTAGTTTAGTCTCTTCCTTTTTGGTTAATAACTAAAAATTATTATTTTTCTCTGCTGAGTAGTACTCCATTGTGTATATGTACCATATTTTCTTTATCCATTCTTCAGTTGAAGGGCATCTAAGTTGTTTCCTGGTTCTGGCTATTACAAACAATGCTGATATGAACATAGCTGAGCAAATGCCCTTGTGGTATGATTGAGCATTCCTTGGGTATATGCCCAAGAGTTCCACAGCTGGGTCTTGGGGGAGATGGATTCCCAATTTTCTAAGGAAGTGCCATATTGATTTCCAAAGTGGCTGTACAAGCTTGCATTCCCACCAGCAGTGGAGGAGAGTTCCCCTTGCTCCACATCCTCTGCAGCATAAGCTGTCTTCTGTGTTTTTATCTTAGCCATTCTGACAGGTGTAAGGTGGTATCTCAGAGTCGTTTAGATTTGCATTTCCCGGATAATTAGGGATGTTGAGCAATTCCTTAAATGTCTTTCAGCCATTTGAACTTCCTCTGTTGAGAATTCTCTGTTTAGTTCTATAGCCCATTTCTTAATTGGACTGTTGGGCATTTTGATGTCTAATTTCTTGAGTTCTTTATATATTCTGGATATCAGCCCTCTGTCAAATGTGGGGTTGGTGAAGACCTTTTCCCATTCTGTAGGCTGTTGCTTTTTCTTGTTGACCATGTCCTTTACTCTACCAAAGCTTCTCAGTTTCAAGAGGTCCCATTGATTGTTTCTCTCAGTGTCCGTGCTAGTTCATGAGCTGGCTGTTTGGAACCTGGGGCTTATGTGGGGACACGTTGCTCAGCCTGGAAGGAGGGGAATGGACTTGCCTGTACTAAATCTGCCAGGTTGAGCTGAATCCCCAGGGGAGTCTTTGCCCTGGAGGAGATGGGAATTGGGGGGGGGGGGCTGGGGGAAAGGCAGGGCAGGGGCTGAAAAGGGGGAGGACAGGGGAACCTATGGCTGATATGTAAAATTGAAACACAAATATCTGTATTTAAAAAAATTGAAATAAAAAATAAATAAGAATAAAAATTATTTTTTTATGTTAAAATAGTTTTATGAGAAAATTTCAATATGCCAGCAATGAGTTCTCATGAATCTAACATTACTTTTTGATACACCAAAATGGCTCACAACTTTTACTATGAAACAGTGTTATAAATACTGTAAAATACTTCCTGATGCTCTCAAAAAGATCATGTTTTGTTTTCATTTTTTATAATCTGATGGGGTATATTTATATATTTATGTATCATACATAATCCTACAGGTTCTGAATATGCCTTACTTGATCATGGTAGATGAACATTTTAATATGTTCTTCAATTGGGCAGTATTTTTTTGGAAATTTTTGTTGCACATATTCATTGTCCATGTTTCTGGGTTTCAGAAGGACATTTTCAAACAAATGTGTGTTATATTCAGAGTATGTGTTGTAAACGTATTTGTGTGTCTCTGATTATTTGGCTGTAATTTTCTCTTTTGTGGTATTCTAATTTGGCTTTGATATGAGCATAAGATAAAGTCAGTGTTGCATCTTTCCTTCACCATTTTAGAAGTTTGAAAAACAGTTAAATTTTGCAATTTTTTTCCCTTTTTCTTATATATTATTTAACTTCTTCATTCCGATTATTTTTCTAGTTTTGAAGGAAACCTATTATCCTACTCAGGATCTGGAGACATTTTACATATTACTCTCCTAAAGTATATTTATTTTCATTAACATATTTATATCTTTTAGCCTTATGTTACATACTATATTTATTTAATGGATATCAGAGCATTGTACACCCATATTTTTAATATACCAAGATGTGTTACATTAATTTTAGAGTAATAAGAGTTGAAGTTGTCAATCAAATGCCCATGTATGTCAATACCTACCAACATTATGATGGTATAAATGATAATAATAGTTTATATCTGCAACCAATACTCAAAATTAATTTGCATTTTTCATCATCTTTAGTGGCTATTATTTAGCTAGGTAAAACATTTTAGAGATATTAAATTATATTGATTATATGGAACTATCTTATTTTATACAATTTTATTTAGTTTCTGATACTGATGAAAGTTCTATATTGGTACCATGAAGAGTGAGGTAAAATTATATTTGCAAAGCAATATTTGCTTTTTGTGCAGACAAAAATGGGGTAAGTAAACTCAGATAAAAATGATAATAAATAAAATTTTATAAATATGTCCCATATAAGACAAAGGATCCCTAGAATGGAAGAGTGTAGGCAGTTTGTAAAGTGTGCATAACATTTGGTGGGGATGACCCCAGAGACCGTCTTCTGTGTGTGCAGTTGTGTATTAGTGTCTATATAGGTATATTAGCATCATTTCTTACTAATGCATAGATGCTTATGCATCTTACTTCCATTTTTGTTTTATTCATTCCCACACCCTTTTTGATTTTCTGAAGGTTAAATTTAATATTTTTCCACTAGACCACTTTCAAGCTCAAGTTTTTTCCACTACCTCAAAATTTCTACAGAGGTTTGTTTGTAAATTAGTATCTTTGCAATGGTGTTCTCTGTGCCTCTTTCTCACGGACTCACTCAACTTCTCAGGCTAGCACAGTTTCTCCTTCTTGTTGTATGCCTCACAGCCTCGTTCTCTGCTGTCATATGAACTTATACTAGGAACAAATTCAATATTTATAATAGTACTTTTATATCTATGGCATGAAATAACACTCTGTAATATTGGAGAATATATTACCTCTAAGTTGATACACTGTCCTCTAAAATATTATTTTCATCTTAATAACCACACTTAAACAATTCTCTGAATTTTGTCTGTGGGTTTCTCCTTCAAAATGCTTTGTATTTTTTAATTTTTAAAATATAAAATTTTAATGCAATATTAACATAATACTAATTTAATATAACATTAATTATTTGAGAATTTCATATGTACATACAATATATTTTGATAAAATAATAAGCCTCAACTCTTCCTACCTCTGTCGTTTTTTCTTTGTTTTTAATAGTTTCTGAATTTCTTTTCTAATTTTCTTTTTCTTTATTCTTTGTGTCTTTCACGTCATGCATCGCGATTACATTTATTTCTCATCTCTGCCTTTCAAATCTCCTCTCCCAAAATAATTAAATAACTTTTAAAAGGGGGGAAAATCAGTCTCATTCTGGAAGCTGTAGAGTAACAAAGTGAGTCATTCAGTAAATGCTTTTCTCCAACGTATCTTTACTTGCAAGCGTTCATTGCAATGAGGCATTGGTCTGGTTCAAGGCCTCTGGTTTCTGCTACACTATCAGTTCTGGGCCCTCAATAGGACTCCTGTTGGATATCTTCCTATTGTCCTATGTTCTGGATATCCTATAAGATCTACACGATGTGTCCTGTCCCTTCACATGCTCAAATCATAGAAGGAGTAGCTGCTGAAGTGGGGCAACTCATACCCTCATTCTGTGCCTGGGGAGTTGCTGGATTGGTCAGCCTACCACATTCCCCCCTTCCTCACCACCACCAGGATGAACTCTCCACCACTGTCCTTGCTAGTTCACCCCTTGCAGGATGGTTGAGGTGAGGCCAGTTCTGCTTCACGCCCTTAGGGTTTGCTATCTCATACATTATCAGGACCAGCTCTGTGTTTCCCAGGCAAGGAGCAAGGGCCACTCTCTCAAGTGCTGCCGCTGGTGAGGGGCAAGGGCAGTTCTCTCCCTCTTAAGGCCTCAAAGCCAGATCTCCCATGTGCCATAGGCAGCAAAGGGCAGGGAAGGGACGAGAGCATGTCTCCCTGCTCGCACCATCATATGGTAGATGAGAGGCAAGGCCAGATCTCCCATGCTCACCTTCTCAGGGCTAGTTATCCCTCACCCCTGTCAATAAAGTCAGTTCTACTGTGCTGCCCAAGCGAGGGGCAGGACCCACTTTCTCAAGTGCTGCAGCCTGCGAAGGGGAGGGTCAGCTTCCTTGTCCCTGCCACAGATAGTAGTGGCAAGAAGGGGAGGGCATCTTTCCTTCACCTTTACCACCATAGACACGGAGGGTGTGGCCAGCTACTCCACACTCTCACACACTCAGGGTCAGATCACCCATGTCTAGGCCAACAGGGTCAGTTATACTATGCTGCCCAGAGGAGGAGGAGCAGGGCCCGCTTTCTTGAGTGCCACGGCTGGTAAGGCTTCTGTTGCAGGCAGCAACGTGTAGAGTAAGAAGTAATGGGAGGAGGAGGGACATCTCTCCCTGGTCCATGCCTCCACATGAGAGAAGAGTAGTAAGGAAGAAGAGAGCTTCTCCCATACTCACAACTTCAGGGGTGGCTCACCTACACCTTCTGTATCTCCACTAACAGGGTCTGCTCTCCTGCTCATGCTGCTCAGAGGAGATGCAGGGTCTACTGTCCCAATTACTGCAGCTGGTGAGGGGCAGGGGCAGCTCTCCTGCTTTTATGGCCTCGAGGCCAGCTCTCCCAACCGCCTCAGGCATAGAGGGGAGAGGAGTGGGCATCTCATCCCCACCTTGCTGCCTTAGGGCCGATGAGGGGAGAGGCTAGATTTTTCATGGTCTCAGTTCTCAGCCAGCTCACTCACGTGCCTGTCAAGAGGGTCAGCTCTGGTCTGCTGCCCAGATGAGGTTCAGAACTTGCTTTCCTGAATGTTGCTGCTGGTGAAGCAGAGGTTCACTTGGACATGGTAGGGGCGAGAGGGAAGGCTACCTTTCCCTCTCACCCCTACCACAATACCACAGACAAGGGAGGTAGTTCCAGCCCCGCCCCTCTCACACCCTCAGAGCTGGCTCACCCATGCCCCAGTCTACAAGGTCAAATCTACTGTGCTTCCCAGAGGAGGCTCAGGGCGCATTCTCCCAAGTGTTGAAGCTGGTGAGTGACTGAGTCAGATCCCTCACCTGTTGGAGGTGCAAGGTATGAGGGAAGATATCTTTCCCTTGCTACATGGTAGGCATGATCTGCTCTTCCTTTCCCCAGGGACAGCTTGCCCTTGGCTCTGTGAACAAGATCAGTGGTATTTTGTGGTGCTCAGGTGAGGTGAAGGGTCCTCTCTCCTTAGTGCTTCAGCCAGTTAGGAGCAGGACAGTTCTCCCTAGTGTTGCAATCAGGGAGGGGTTGTGGGACCACTCTGTACAGCCCTAGTTCCTCTTGGCTGTAGGTGGTATCAGGAGTCATTGATACCAACACAGACTGCTGCTGCATCAGGGCCATGAACCCAGACATGGGCCCCAGCATCAGCTCAGGCCCAGATATCACCAAGACCCTGAGTGGCCTCACCAGTTTCATCTCTTCAGCTATGCCTCTGTCCATAGTGATGGGACCATTCTCTCTCACCATACATTTTTTCACCATAATAGTGCCTGTCTGTCCATTTATGTAAGGCATCAGGCAGGCCTGTGTTTTCTTCTCACAGGCCTGCCCTGGGCCTGTGAGTGTGGGTTTCCATGTCCAGATATCAGTCCATCATGGCCCGAACACGACCATCATCAGATCCTAGCCTAGTCCACTTCAGGCCTGTGTGTTGCTCTCATTACCCCATTGAGCCCATCATGATCTGCCCCCTTTTTATGTATTTTTCAGATTTCTCTCTTTAAAAAAAATTTTTTTTCTATTACTAATTATTCAACTCAAGTCATGTGAATAAATTTTTTTTTGTTGCAATTTTTCTCATTTGTCTGTTTCTAGTATGTATCTTTTTACATTTTTTATAAATGACCTTTTCTGTTAAGAGTGGATAACTGGAATATTTGAATGTTAGCACAGGTCAAAATTTTTTTAATTGGTGTTGTTATAATATCATAACCTTTCTATGTAGAGCTGTGTTTATCATCTTTCTTATCTCTATAATGATCCTTCTGAGTTCTTCTGTCTCAATTAGCGGTTCCCACACTCACATCAAGTTTACATTTTACATGTGTTATCTTTAGTCAACTGCTCTTTTAAGGTACTGGATCCGACAGCTACAAAACATTTTCTTTACCTCAAATCTTAAATCCTGCACTCTTCTAGAGCTATGACCTCTTTGAAGACATCTGTGTCTCCTGTATGTACCTCATTAGGATGTTCTTCATATTTTTAATTGACTCTCTAATAAAATGTAATCAGCTACACAAACTAATAATGACATATTACTAAATAAACAAAAATGACTTCCTCATTATCTAGGGATATTATCACACTATATGGCCTGAAAAGTAAAAAATCTACTTTGTATTTATTTATATTTAAATTTTTAATTATAACTTAAATATTACCAAAATAATCAAGACAGTAATTTTTGATCCTTTAACCATTTCATTTAATCAAAAAATTTCATCCTAGAAAACTGCTTTTACAAAGTCTAAATTCAAAACATTCTGACATGTTAGTTTCCATATGTATAACATATTTCATTTCTGTAATTTCAAAGTTGGAGTACATATTGTCCCTGTTCAAAGGGCTTAGAACTTGACATTTGCATATTTAAAATAGCTTTATAAGTTTTTCAGATAGAAGCCATTCCTAAGTCATTGTGGACATACATATTCATACAATCATTGAGTGGTACATGTGACACATGATTGTATGTGTTCCAACAATCAGCAGCCTCACTGCTTCAGAAGTAATTATCTTTGAATTTGATAATATTTCTTTTTCAACCCTATCACATTTGTAAAATTTTATTTCACAAATAATTACAAATGAGTGTTCACTTGATTAAACTTTATCCCTTGCAAATTTGTAACTTTATGTAAGTTCTATTCATAAACTGATGTAATCTGTACTATTTCCTAGCAGAAAAAGAATTAAATTTTGATGAAGAAAATATTTAAAAGTGAAAAAGAGTATCTATATGCATTATGAAAATATAGGTGCTTCAAAAATTAGCTTCAAGTATGCAATCACATTTTGGGGCTACATGAATACATGGCCAACAAATTAAAGTCTCATATATACTTGCAAGTGTTCAATATTTAACACTTTCTCACTTTGGATATATTTTTCCTTTTATTAACAATACCTTTTTCCCCTCACAAAATATATCCTGATTAGCCTGATTGAGGATTACCCTCCCTCTCCTCCTCCAGGTTATTTCCGGATGTCTCCCATCCCGTCTGGATTAACTCCCTTTGTCTGCCGTAAGAAAACAAGCAGGCTCCTAACGGATAATAATAATAAAAAAAAATTAAAATAAAATTACACAAATAAATATACTGAAATAGGACAAAACAAAGGAACAAAAGGAAAAAAGCCAGTTACAGTGCATTTGATCACACTGTTAACACCGAGATTATGTTATTGACTGGAAAAACCTAATCCTGGCCATGGTGTAGTCAGTCCTAGCACATACCGTTAATCCAAGAGCTTTCTACTTGAGCATTGTAAACAGGAACAAATAAAGTCAACCATAGGTCTAGAGGCAGAGCAAGCAAGCTGTTGGCAGGAAGTAAACATCATAGAGAGTGGGAGGAAGTCAGGAGGATGAAGAGAGAGAGGCATAGGAAGCAGAAGGGAGGGACAGGTAGGAGTTTTATTTGACATAGCATAGTGGAAAGCTCTCTTTCTGGGATGACAGCAGAGAAGGAAGCAGCTGGGTGCTTTCTCTGCCTTTCTCAGCTAGCAGATTTTTACACCAGCATCTGGCTCCCTAGTTTTTATTGGTGAAATAGAACAATGGAGACTTAGTTAAAGACAGGAGCTTAGTTAAGAGACCTACCCTTGAGGAGATTGTTTTTCTAGTGAGGCTCCCTTGGAGAAAACTTACTTTTCATTTGCAAGTGCTTTTCAATTGAAGACAACTTCTGGATTAGGGATGGGGTATGTGACCAGTTCATCTTTCAGCTCTAGGACCTCATGTGGTTGAGATCCATGCAGAACATATCCATATTGCCTCTGTCTCTGTGCGATCTAATGTGCATCAGTCCTGTTGGGCTTTGCAGGCCTTGTTTTCCTGGTCTCCTCGATCCCCTCTGGTTACTTCTGACTACCACTGCTTCTACAGGTTCCCTGAGCCCTGAGGGGAGGAATTTGATGGAAACATTACTGTTCACAGAGAGTGTTCCAAGGACTTTCATGTGGTTTTGGTCTCTATATTAGTTCCCACTTGCTGCAGCAGAAGCTTCTCTGTTGATGGCTGAGCAAGATACTGATCTATGAGTATAGAAGAATGTTGTTATTATTCATTTTAAGGCTCTTCCCTCCTTCCTTCCTTCCTTCCTTCCTTCCTTCCTTCCTTCCTTCCTTCCGTCTTTCCTTCCTTCCTTTCTTTTTTGTTTTCAACAGTAGTATTTGGTTTGAAACTTAGATACATGTACTATCTAATTTCAGGATCTTGGTCATCTAAGCCCTGTCATGTATGGGTTCCTTTTAGTGGAATGGGAGTGTGTGTGTGTGTGTGTGTGTGTGTGTGTGTGTGTGTGTGTGTAGATATATTTGGACTCTTCAATATATTGCCTTCCAGTTTGATCAGCTCTATTTGTTGAAGATGCCATCCTTTTTCCAATGTGTACATCTAGCTTCTTTATCAAAATCAGGTGTCCATAGGTATGTGCATTTATGTCTGGGCCTTCAGCTTGATTCACTGATTAACATGATGTTTCTTCTTGTGCCAATGCCATGCTGATTTTATTACTATAGCTCTGTAGTTTAATCTGAGGTATGGTTGGTGGTACCTCTAGAAGTTTACTACTACTACTACTACTATTACTACTATTTAAAATTTTTGTTGTTTTTTTCATATGAAGTTAAAAATTGTGCTTTCACAGTTTTGATTGTGTTGTAATTTTGATTGCAGTGAATCTGTAGATTGCTTTTGGAATGATAGAAGTTTTTACTATATTAATCCCACTGTTCCTTGAATTTAGAAAAATTTTCAAACTTTTAATATGTTCTTTAATTTATTTCTTCAATATCTTCAAATTTTTATCATAAAAATCTCTTACTTGCTTGATTAGAATCATCCCAAATTATTTTATATTTTCAGGGGCACTTGTGGCAAGTGTTGTGTCTCTCATTTCTGTCTCAGTCTCTTTTATCATTTATTTAAAGGAGGGTGACTGAACTTGAGTTAATTTTATATCAATATATTTTACTGAAAGTGTTTTGCAGCTCTAGGAGTTCCTATAAAGAACTTTCAGACCTAGTTATGTATACTATTATATCGTCTGTAAATAAATATTTTTTAATTCTTACTTTCAAATTTATATCTTCTTTATGCCCTTCAGTTGTCTTTTTATTACTACTAAACCTTCAAGTACCATATTAAATACAGAAAGAGTGAAAACCCTTGTCTGGGTCCTGATTTTATTTGAATTTATTTAAATTTCTCTCCTTTTAAGTTTTATGCTGGATATGGGCTTGCTCTGACCTGCCTTTTCTATTATCTCTAATATTTTCAGGACTTTTATCATGAAGACATGTTGGATTTTGTCAAAGTACAACTTGTGATGTATGGTAATAAATTGAAAACACTCTCTCTGGTATATTAATAAATCCAATCCCATCTTTGTGGGAGTAAGTTACTTTCATTTTCTATTAGGAAATGTGGAGAGCCCAGATTTTTACATTAATTACCTACTGATTACATCCTTTCCACTTATAATGATATATAACTCCAGATTTTAGTTCACTGCACTAAATTATTAATTACTGTAAAATTAACTCTTTGATATCATGAAACTGGGAATATAATTAAATAAGTTGTTTAGTTTTATAATCCTATTTTAATTTAGCCTTTGCAAATATCATGTGTGTATGTAATATATCTTATATCCACCTAGCTCTCTCCACATCGAATTGCCTTGTGTCTTGTAACTTTCACACAATTTCATGTCCTCTTTATAACTCATGGAGAACATTCCTTTCCAGGCTTAGCAAACAATACAAAGAATACATACACTGGGCAGTGGTGGCACACGCCTTTAATCCCAGCACTCAGGAGGCAGAGGCAGGCAGATCTCTATGAGTTTGAGGCTGGTGTGGTATCCAAAGCGAGTTCCAGGAAAGGATCAAAGCTACAAAGAGAAACCCTGTCTGGAAAAAACAAACAAACAAACAAATACATACAATGAAAACGTTCAAATCAATGATTTTTTTCATTCATTTAGAATTGTTATTATCCAGAAAACAAATACTGTTTTATTTATGTAATGAAAGCACTAGCAAATTCTGTTTTAGCTGCTACTCCTTATTTGCCTTCTGTCTAGAAATAAGTAAAAAGTTAGAAACAGCAGTTTGACTAATGGAAGGGAATATTTTAAACAGAAATGGCTTTTCAGAAAATTTGATGTATTGTATAACGTTATTGCTGAACATGCATGATGTCAGTGAAAAATATTTCAAGCTATTGTGCTTTGAATAATCCATAAATGATCAGATTCCTATTTAAATCTGATGATGGAACAGTTCAAATGAGCATCTCCACCTCAGAAATTATGTTATGTTCTATTCCTTAGTTGTCTTCTTGAGTATTCATTCACATATTTAATCTACAGAGTATTTATTTGATGCTACATATAAGTTCTTTTTTATCTAATCCATTCTTTGTTACTTCTCTTGACCCATGTGGCCTCTCTTATTATTTTATTACTGGTGAATTAGTAAGTTTAGTTGGGGTTAATTATGGGAACATACCTGTAATTCCAGTGCTCATAAGGCAAGATAAGAGTTGGAAACAGGAATCACTAGAATGTCACAGGATGGCTAGCATGGTATAAATAACTAAAATACAAGCAGGACACTCATTCTCTTACTTGTCAACAAGTAAGCCACCATACCTGGTAGATGAAGATTGACACTCAACATCATCCTATTTTTTCATGTCATATGCATTTATGCGGGCATACACAACACATGCGCGCGCACACACACACACACACACACACACACACACACACACACACACACATGCCTGCAGGCACGTATACATACAGATACATCACAGATGCAATAAGCAATTAATAATAAGCAGTTAATAGCTTAAAGTACCAGTTTATTTACTCAAACTTTCTTTTTAATGTGTATTTTTAAAATATTTATTTATTTATTTATTATTTATTTTCTATTTTTGATATTTCTATGAGAAACTAAATCATTTTTCCCCTTAGGTCAGTAAGTAAAGTAGATAAACAGATTGGCAGATTTCTGATAGATTCACATTTGAACTTGCCTTCAGATCTCATAGACAGTTACCTTGTCTCTCTGGATTGATTGGTTATTTGCTCAGGGAATAAAAGGACTTGGGCCGTTTGCCATCCTGCAGATTAGTCTCAGTTTGCTCATCTAGCAACTCAAAGTTACAATAATGTCAAGATAAGTCCAAATAAATGAGCATGTTATCTAATTCAGTTTTGTCACACGTTAACATTTCATCACCCAAAGCAAGTAATAATGGATAACATTTTCAAGGGGGATTACAGTTCAGAACAAATATTGAAGACTGTTGACAGTAATCTATCACATGGGCAATGATAAATTACATAACATAAACAAGGGCTTGACATGTTAAGTCTAAATGGAGAAGCATGCTCTCATAGAAGGACAGAATACTCTTATCCCCTCAGTCAAACCCTGGAGTCTTGGGGTGTGTAAAACACTGGAAGTGCCACCATAAACAGTGGTTTTAGGTTAGATGTTTAAACAATAATTTAGTTATTTAGGAAGAACTTTGAAATCTAGGAAACAAAACTGTAATCGAATGATATTTGAGTAATCGGTACAGAATGATGTCTCAGAGGAAAGAATCAGGAAGGGCGTCTGAATATATGTAGTCTATAATGGCTACAACAAAATTGTTCATACAAATTATAAGAAACAATTTATGAACCTCCTTGTGTGGATATTCAATGCATGATTCTTTTAAAAGAGACACCAAACAAAGTCTAGAAGTATGCTCCAGGTTTCACAATTTAGTTTCATCAAATCTAGGTGACCTGAAAATTGTACTGAACATGAAGACGATGAGGATTGTACTGTGAGAGGAATAAAGAACAAAGCAAGTTCAAGATACAAGTGGACACATCTCAAGTGTATGGATGGTTGATAAAGTGAAAAATGAGAAGTGGTTTGACAAGTTAGTATATGAATAATGACAAAAACTGATAGAATCATCGAACAATAAAGATCTTTAGAGTGTTGTGGGCAAAAGTCACACTGAAGTACATTGAAGAGTACCTGAAATGTGAAGGAGCAAAGGTCTAAGTAGAGTAGCCCTTTTTTATTTATTAAGAAATTTTATTATTCATTTTACATACCAATCACAGATACCCCTCTTTCCTCCTCCCATCCCTCCAGCCTTCCCCCACCTCGCATTCCCTCCTACAAGAAGTTAAGACCTCCCATGGGGAGTCAGCAGAGCTTGGTACATTCAGCAGAGGCAGGTCCATGCCCCTTCCCCTGCCTCAAGGCTGTGTGGTGACCCAGGCCCAGCTCCAGAAGTCCAGTTGAAGAGAGAGAAAAGGAATTCTATGAGCAAAGGGCATCAAGATCGTGAACGGGAAGCCTACAGAGACAACCAAACCAAACTAGTGGGAACTCATGAGCTTTAGACCAACAGCTGTGGAGCCTGTACAGGACTGAACTAGGCCCTCTGTGTAGTTTGAACTGCTTAAGGGGTCCCCTGGCAGTAGGATCAAGATCCATCTTTGGTGCATGAGTGGTCCTCTTGAGATACATCCTTACTATTTTGACCTCCAAAAGGAGATTCAGTAAGATCAGAAAGTGCTATGGATTCAGCATAAGGACGGTTCTAGATGGGGGTTATGGAAATGATAGGATATTAATGATATATCTATACAACAAGCACAGAATAACAACCTGTGTATGTAGTTGGAGAGCTTCTCTCCAGGTGCCACCAAGCCCCTCTGGTCCCTCAACCCACATATAAAATAATCACATAGACATTTATATTTTTTAAACTGCTTGGCCATTAGCTCAGGCCTACCATTGTCTAGCTCTTAGTCTTATATTTAGCCCATTTCTATTAATCTATAATTTGACACGTGGTCCGTGGCTTACCAGTACCTTAAATCTTCCTTGTCATGGTGGCAGCTGGCAGTGTCTCCCTGCCCTAGCCCTCATCTCCCAGAATTCTCCTCCTCCTCCTTGTCCCGCCTACCCTATCCTTCCTGCCTGGCTACTGGCCAATTAGCATTTTATTTATTTTAACCAATCAGAGCAACACATTTGACATACAGAACATCCCACAGCAGGTATAGGATGATAATTCTAGGAGTGAACAATGGGCCAGGAGGTAGGGCAATGAGTCAGGAAGATATGACCAGGTGAGAGATATTTTAATGCATGAGGGAAAGAGATAAAAACATTTTTCTATGTTTTCTCATCCTTATGATATCTTAGTCAAAAGAAGAAGAAAGAAGGCAGTCTGAGTCTTGAAGAAAATGGAAGATATGGAAGATTTAAAAAAACAAAAAACAGAGGTGGTGGCTGGAGAGATGGCACAGCAGTTAAGAGCACTGACTGTTCTTTCTGAGCTCTTATGTTCAATTCCCAGCACTCACATGGTGGCTCAGAGCCAACTATAATTGTTTAGCTATAGTTTCATGGGATCAGATGACCTCTTCTGATGTGTAGATAATGTACATGCAGAAAAAGCACCTATTTACATAATGTAAATCAATCTTTAAAAAAACTGAAGTGTAAACCAAGTAGAGAAATATATATGACCAATATACTGAGTAGGAAATATGAATAAGGTTGCACATGCACCCACATTATTTCTGCCATGTTGTCTTCTTGATTTTCACAAACAGCACTTAGCTTATTGGGTTTAAGCATCACTATGTGTAATAGTCCACAATTGTTGTGCAAATGAATTTGTATTCATTAAAGCAAACTCATCTCATTTTTTTTTTTCAGATACTCTGCATCACATAGCATCCATGTTTAAGTCTTCAGCAGTCAAATACATGTAAATGCATATCATTCAGGTTTCAAAGCTGGCAGTAGAACCTGTGTGTTTTACACAGATCACATACCAACCTATGCGAAAGGAAATGGATGAGTACCTGATTAAATGAATAAGGAAAGAAATCCTTCTAGCTTATTGCATTGGTCAGAGATGAGGGAATGAGTATGTTTAACCTGACAAAAGATAGTAAAATTTTCTGTGCTTTATTACTTGTTTTCATAGAAGTCCTCACAGTTAATATATTATTTATATTTTAGTAGCATATACTGACTTTTAAATTTAATGAGAGTCTTTTGCACATGCATTCTATGAGGAAATAGGCAAGGAGGGGTTAATATATGTGTAAGAAAGTGGCTAGAAACAAAATAAGAAAACAAGACTGAAAGAACAAAACTGAAGATAGGTATCTGTCAATACATATTTGGAAAGGTAAAGATAGGTAATTGACATTCCCAGTGAAATTTGAAAAGTTGGTAGTAAAATTTGGACGACAGCACAGGCAAAACAGTTCAGGGGTGGCATGAAGCCTAAGTGTTCAGAGGACCCTGTTACTTCCCTAAACACAAGTGTGGGCAGTTAGTCTGTATCATAATGGAATAAGAATACGCTATTGTAATAAGTAATGGTATTCTGCTTTTTATTACAGAGTAAGGATCTTCTTAAATCTTAAAAGGGTCAAAACTGAGAACTTGAATTCAGGAGTACTATGTGAATCTTTGGCCAAATAAATGAACAGTATTCTATTTTACTTTTTTTTTCTGGAGGTTGGTGGAGAAAAGTAAGAAAGAAGGCTTTGAAATGGAGAAAAACATCAGTATAAAGCTTTGTATGGTGAACACAACAGAACTTGGAAGACAAAAATAAATTAAAAGTTGATTTAACTAAATTTTTTATTTATATTGTTATTTTAATTTAATTCCCTTTTGTTGATAGCAGGTTCTTCAAAAATTAATTGCTGACTTTTGAGAGTGCATATTTTGGGAGCGATTTAAAATTTAAAACCGTGTTCACTCTCCCAATCTCTGCAATTGAAGCAACTGGTTGATGGATGACTACAATGTCATGGAAGCAGAGGAATACATGATGCAGAAGACCCATGAGAATGCCAACCTTCAAAAACACTCAACACAATTGGAGAGAAATTCTGATTTTGGTAGATTGTAAAGCATAGATGGGATTACAGCCATTTATGGTTCTCCAGGAGCAAAGAGATCAATGCTGTATGTTATTTACATAGATAGAAGTGCCTGAGCCATGAATGCAGAATTACACCTTTTCATTAATCTAACAATCTCCATGGCATCCCAATCTTAGTATTTCAATCATTGCTTCCTGCTCCATCTCTGAATATTTTATATTCAATTCATATTGAAAACTATAAAATGAACTTTAAATTTAGGAAGATTTAATGATTTTCCAAACTATAGAAAGAAAGCTAACATTGGAAAAATACTACATTTGGATCAAGTTCTCCCTCACTCAAATTATACTAAACTGAACAATACAGTTATGAGCTAGTTCATTTAAAGATAATTAAGGTCATGAGGAAATTAAATCCTATTTTGTAGGAATGAAATAAAACTGAGTGATATTATATATAATCAAGCTTTTGCTTTCAAGGTACAAAACCAAATACAGGTTCAATCACTGATTGTTGGTCAGGCTTTATGCCTATTAGAAGGCTGAGAAATTAAACATAAACCATTGTTTCATTTATTTGTTTTAGTTACACTTAGATTTGAACACAGAGCTCTCATGGCTAAGTAAACACTATATTACTGAGCCAACTTTCAGCCTTGTGATTAACAAAAAACAAAAACAAAAACAAACAAAAACAAAAACAAACAAAAAAACAACAAAAAAAAAAACACTTACAGTCTTAAATCATGATCGCTGCAAAGTGTGTTTCCCATTTTCTATATCCTTAGTCAATAACAAGTTATTCTACACAAAGATGACTACAGAGCAGACTGTATTACCTGAGGCTGATGTATCATGTGGCTGACATGAAATTATAGGGATTAGCTTTGCTGTTGAATTTTCCCTGATCCTCACAGTAAACTTGGATGTTATGCTGAAACAGCACTCTCTAATATCACTAATGTGCATTCAGTCAAGCAACGATCAAGGGGACACGAGTTTTATTACAAACCATTATTTTAACAAATGTGCGTTGAATGGTCACTGGGTGACAGATACTACTTTAGGGTAAAATAGAAAACAGTGAGTAGAACAGATATGAACTATGTCCTCTTAGAGCTTGAATCCCCGTGCATTTTTCTGTCTGTAGCATATGTGCTATAGGACAGGAATGTGATAGCAAAGCCAATTGCTTTGCCATGGATCCCTTTGCTTTTCCACAGATCACATTTCCCTCTTACATTAAAACTTCTAGTTTACAGTTTCCAGCTGTGTAATGAGAAAAGAGAAACAATGGTTAATTGCAATCTGCATGCCCTCTTTTAGTAAACACTTAAGTCTGTTTACCATGACAGAAATTTATTAAGCTGATACCGGGTTACATTACCAACTTAGAAATTGCATAAATGCTGGTGTCATTAAGTAGCCTTTTCTCATAGATTCAAGTGCACAGTTATCTGAGGAAATGTTTGTAACATCTACTTACTTCACTTTTAAGGCTTGTGATATATGACTGCCATTGGACTTCCACTGGACTGATCTTTTAGAAATGGATAAATTGTTTTTTTTCCCCAAATTCTAAGACTTTCATAAAAATAAATTCTTACAAAGTACTATATAACATGTAGAGAACAAGCTGACTATTGTGAAAAGACAAACTGATGAAGAGTCAGGAGTTCTGAGCTTTATTTACACCTACATAATTTAAAACCATGTAATTGCATAAACTCACACTGTCTTCTCTCTCATCAATAAATGGAGGACAGTATGCTCATGTGTGTAGATGAAAGAATAAGACCATGGTAGAAAAGATGTAAAATATATCTGAAAACTTCTCTTCAGGTATGAGAATACTTGGAATCCAGCAAGTATTCAATAAATATGTGCTGACTGAATGGAAATGTTATTATCAATTTTACATTTGGGACTGAGGTGTTTTAATTCATTGTCAGCACAGTGATCTAGTATCTGAATGTAGTAAGGTGACTCATTTATATGTGACAGATAATCTGATTGCACTGCCCAGCTTAATTATATATCTTTGAGGGGAGCTAAATTTATTATAGAAAATGAAGGGCAACTTGCAAAACCATTCATCTTCTGGTGTGGACTACCTAGAAAGAGGAAATCAGAACAAAGTTACATGCAAAACAGAAAAATCCGGCCAGGTAGGAGTGATGGCTCATTGAATCCCCGATTCTCCTTATTACTATTTTAATAGCTGTTTGAAACTGCTAACAAGTAAAAAATAAGTGATTTTATGGAAATAGAAAAAATGTTTGAACCACATGTGACTCAACAGCAAAGTCAATAAGAAGATCATTTGTTCAAGTCCTGATTAAGGTACTATTTTCACCCATATCACTACAGCAAGAATATTGATTATATTCATGCATGCAAAATGGAATAAGAAATCAAGTTGCCTAATCAGCAACTGGAGTTTCATTATAATTACTTTCCTCATAAATGTGCTGTTGTCTATATCTTCCGTAGATTAATGAGGCTCCTCTTTTGCTCCTGACAAAGGTTCTCAGGCAATAATCCAAACGCCAAGAAATATAATTATTATCAAATATCCTCAATCTTGAAATATCCCCATTTCTAGAATGTATGGTCAATGTGATATTAATGAGAGAAATAAATTTCCAAATAATGCTTATTTGAAACATAAATAATATGAAATATACTGATCACATTTAAAAAAATCTCCTTCAGTAAGTGCTTAGGTACTAGATATCTCTTTGCAGGCTGACTTTATAAACCTTGTTTAATCAGATGGGAATCTCTCCAAGCAAAACTAGATTTTGACAACTATGCCTACTTGGATTGATCTATTTCCACAGATAAATTCTGTGTCACTCCTGGGTAATGTTCACGTGCCATGCCTTTCATCAAAATGAAAATATAAGGTGATTATTTTAAAGGAAATACTTATAAATGCTAAAGTAGAATGCAGATTAACTGCAAGAGAAATATTAATTCTGAGTGACAAAAATCTAGATTAACATTATAAAGAGACATATCTTGATTAGTAAAGAGTGTTTGAGGTTTATTCTGAGACTGTGTTAGGGGACATAGTCTCGGAGGGAAGAATAGTTAAGCGAAAATAGGGGAGTACAATGTTCATGATACATTGAGGATGGGTAGAATAATAAGGTAGATAATGAAATATAAAAATTTGAATAGTGCAATGGTTGTGTGTTTTAGAAGTTTTAGGAAGTCTAAAAATAATATTTAAGCTGAAATACTAAAAAAGGTCAACAGGTAGAAGTTTTGTGTTACTTCACAGTTGACTTGTAAATCATAATCTATGTATCTCACTGAATATGGTCCTTTTCTCCAATGAAATGCATAGAAAGAGAGCGACAATCTGTTCAATACCCTGTTAGCAATGCTACAAGACAGTTTTTATGGATACTGAGTTCAGTAATAAAAAGTGCTGTTTGTATTTTACATTTGTTTCTCAAATTGTGTTTTTTCTGTTGATTTTTATTGGCATTTAAATAGGGTATTGGCTCATGTTAGATTTTGAGAGAAAGTTTCTCCTTATCCTTTTGAGTCATAAATAATTTGATAAGCACTGGCATGATACGGTAGCAGCTTATGATGAATGGGGTTTGTGGGAGTGACAAGCTGAATACAGCCTGGTAAATGTCCCTGAAAGGCTGGGCTGGCTCAATTATTTATTTGCCAGGAGGAGCTAGCAGGGGTTTCTGTAACTCCCACTGCTTCTTTTAGGTTGTCAAGCTCTGCTGCTCCTGCTGCTGCTGCTGGAGTCTTTCTCTGGAGGCTATGTTCATTGACAATGTTGCCCGAGGTGTCTCACACTGAGAGTGACAACCTTAACAGCCACACTCTGGAAATGTTGCTCACAGCAGTCTTTGCAGTGGTCTTCAGCTAACTGTGTGCCTCAGCAGTAGCTTCCCCTCTTTCCTGACATCTGTGATATCAGCCTCTCTTGTTCTTATCCAGCACCTAATAAATTCCTACTTTCTTCTGTCTGGCTTCTAAAACAGTGCCATTAATTTTCTGTATTAGCGACTGTTCTTGTTGCTTAAATGAACTTCTTGATGAAAGTTGACATAAGGAAAGAAGGCTTGATTTTGGCTCAAAAGTTGCAGGTTAAATCCACTGCAATGGGGAAAGGATGGGGGGCAGAACAAGGAGTCAGTGTGTCCTTCTCCATCTGCTGTCAGAACACAACGAGATGGAAACTAATGCACATCTCTATGTTTGCTTTTATTCGGTTCAGAATCTCTGCCCACAGATGGAGCTGCACTCACTGTGTGTCTTTCATTGCAAAAGTTTTGTGGATAACGCCTCAATGATTAACATGGAGGGGTGTTTTTAGTGTTATTCTAAATCCATTCAGATTACAAAGAAGATGAATCTCTAGTATTTGCCCTCCCAAATTTCAACCATGTAAACAGTTGGTAATAAATTTGGTTTTAATCATGTATCCTTGTGAAAATCTACAGACTTGTCATGAGGAATTCTCTTGAAACTCACAGACTATCTCAGGTTAGACTAGAAATTGAGGCAATCCTCTTCCCTCAGCCTTCCATGTGCTGCAACCACAGACATGATCTATGAAACCCAGTTCTGCATTTTGATTTTGACATTATTTTAAAGAAATAAGCAGCATTTGCATGTGTCTGAAGTGCTTTACCAGTGAAAGAACTAAAAAAAAAAGATGCATCATAAGAAAGATAATGGTCATGTGTAAGTATTTTTATTGCATTGAAAGTTCATGCAATTTTTCAAAACTCCACATCTTGATTGTATTTTGGTATAACATACAGTATTAAATTTCTTCCTCACTGTACTAAAATATCTGACAGAAGCAATTTAATTCTGGATAGGCTAGCCTTGGCTCATAATTTAAGAGAGAAAGCCCATTATATTAGAGAAGGCATGGCAGCTTGGGCCATGCTTTGAAGGAGCTTTTCTTTTTTTTAATTTTTATTCATTTATTTTTTTCATTTTACATACCAACCATAGTTCCAACTTCCTCCCCTCCTCCTGCTTCCTCCATGTACCCCCATTCCTCCCCCCATCCACCCTCAGAGAGAGTCCGGCTTCCCATGGGGAGTCAACAAAGCCTGGTATATCAAGTTAAGGCAGCACCAAGCCCCTACCCCCTTCATAAAGGCTCAGCCAAGTGTCCCACCACAGGGAATGGGCTCTACAAAGACAGTTCATGCAGTAGGGACAAATCCACTGCTAGGGGCCCCACAAATAAACCAATCCACACAACTGTCACCCACATTCAGAGGGCTTAGTTTGGTCCCATGCAGCCTCCCAAGCTGTCATTCCAGAGTCCATGAGCTGCTACTACCACGGGTCAACTGTGTTCTGATGGAAGCTCCACCTCATGGCCCTCTTCCCTAGCATCCGAAACAGTCTGGAATGTTCAGGTGGAAGCACCATCTCAATCCCCCTCCCCTATCTCTCTTTCTCTTCAAACCCCGCCTCATCTCAGAAAGCCCACCAAACCAGGCACCTTCCCCAGACAGTATTTGAGGTCTAGCCCAAGACTTTCACTCCTGGTACCCCTTATGGCTTCTCCTCTTCTCCTGGGACCATCCAATAATGAACTGACTTACTACATAGGCAGCATTAACTCACAATGGGCAGATTTAAACAAAATTTCAGCTTGTCTCTGTGGATTTTCTTATCATGAACCTGACCCTCCGTTGTTCTTATATTATCTGTTCCCTCTCTTCAGCTGGACTCCAGAAGCTAGGCCCAGTGCTTGGCTGTGGATCTCTTCATCAGCTTCCATCAGGCACTGGATGAAGGTTCTATGATGACAAGTAGGATATTCACCAATATGATTACAGGAGAAGGCCAGTTCAGGACCCTCTCCACTGTTGCTAGGAATCTTCGCTGGGGTCATCCTTGTGGATTCCTGGGAATTTCCCTAGCACCAGCTTTCTCCTAACCCCCTGATTGTTCCCTCTTCTAAGATTATCTCTTTCATTGCTCTCCCTGTCTGTCCCATTCCCAACTTGACCGTCCTGCTCTCTCATATTCTCATCCCTCATCCCCTCTCCTTTCCCTCCACTCACAGTTTACCCAGGAGATCTTATCTATTTCTCCTTTCTAGGGCCATCAATGCCAGTCCCTCTCAGGTTTCTCCTTGTTACCTAGCTTCTCTGGGGCTGTGGATTGTAGCCTGGTTATCCTTTGCTTTATATCTAATATCCACTTATGAGTGAGCACATGCCATGTTTGTCTTTCTGGGATTGAGTTACCTAGGATGATATTTTTTTCTAGTACCATCCATTTGCCTGCATATTTCATGACGTCATTGGTTTTTTGTTTTGTTTTGCTTTTTTTTTTTTACTGCTGAGTAATACTCCATTATATAGATGTACCATATTTTCTTTATCCATTCTTTGGTTGAGGTGCATCTAGGCTATTTCCAGGTTCTGGCTATTGTGAATAATGCTGCTATAAACATAGTTGAGCAAGTGTCCTTGTGTGGGAGTCAATTTACCTCAAAACCCAGTAATACCACTCTTGGCCATATACCCATAGGATGCTGAAGGAGTGTTCAAGCAGACTTCTTACATCTGTCTTGCCAGACCAGAAAGCAGAAGACTTAGATGAGAGGACAAGCAGCATTGCCTTCAAGGGTTTATCTATTTCTATTAGCCTCTACTTGCCAAAAGTTTCTCATACTACCAAAACAGTGCCAACAACTGGCATTATGTATTCAAATAATGAAAACTTTGGCGACAGACCACATGAGAGATGTCACAGCCTCTCAGTCCCATGCCTAATTCCAACTTCAGAACAGTGAAAATAAATTATGTTTATAAAGAAACCAGTGAACAATGAAAACTAAAATGCTAATTTTTGGATTTCACCACAGATCTAATAAAACAGAAAGTCTGTCCTACAGGTAGAGTTATTTTCAAAAATTTATTTATTATTATTTTGCATGTATATGCATAGTTTGATTAAGGATGTCAGAGAACAACTTTTCTCTTGTTCAACCTTTAAGTAGGTTCTAAAGATAGAATTCAGGTCACCAGGTTTGCCTGAGAAAGTTCCTGTTCCTACCAATCCATCTCCCTCGTATTTAAATAAGGACCATTGTATGGACAAATTTGTTTGTTTGTATGTTTAAGGTTATACTATAATCACAACATTTCTCCCTTCCCTTTCCTCCCTCCAACCCTTCCTACATACCTCTCTCTACTCTGTCGAATTCATGGACTTTATTTTTACTAATTGTTAAGGCATACAGGTATGCATACACACATATTCCTTGGTACATCCAGTTCAGCTTGTATAATGTTTTAGTATAATGTTTCTGTTCCTACGAGGCTTTTCAAGACTGACAATTGACACTGGACAACCAATTAGTTTCCTCTACCTGAGGGAATACCCCCCACCCCTCTGCTTTCCTTAGTTGCCTATAGTCCTTTTGTGTAGGGTGTGGCTTCTTGGCCTTTTTCTTGTGCACTTCGGCATGTCCGCTGTCATTGCTCTTGTTCAGTTCATGCTTCAGCAGTCACGTTGGTGAGACTTTATGGTTTAGCTTCTGCAACCCACTTTTTCTAGATAAGTGATCTTCTTGTCAGACTTGTCATAAGGCATATCCTTATGATCAAATATTCTAAGAAGTATTTTTGGTATGACTCTTTCCAACTGCAAATGGAAAGGTAAAACTTGCCATTGATATCCTGTCAAGTTCTTCAAGAAGTTTTCTCTGACAGTCTAGGCACCATTTATACACATGTTCAAAAACGGCATATATTGAGGTAATTTCGCTTTAAAAACTCTGATACTAAAAACAGTTCAAAGCTTTGGCTGTAATTAGACTCATGCCATTCACAACAGTAAAGCAGATCTGCTGTACCATCTATACCTTCAGCATTGTGTCTTATTTTTATTTTTATTTTTTTTCTGAGACAGAGTTTCTCTGTGTAACTTTGTGCATTTTCTGGAACTTGCTTTGCAGACCAAGCTGGCCTCAAACTCACAGAGATCCACCTGCCTCTGCTTCCCGAGTGCTGGGATTAAAGGCGTGTGCCACCCCCCACCCTCCCCCCCACAGCACCATGTTTTGTTGACACCAGATGCCGTATACATAAGACTTACTGCTAGTTTCTAAACAGACATCTTAGTGATTGTTGTGCTCAGTAGTTCACCTGAGCACAAAAATATGTGATTTAATTTCACTTGAAAGTGGGATTTTCAAAAATTACAAAGAATTAATGCATTCAAATTGACAAAGTTTAATTACTTAAAGGTAACTGATTTCTTCTACAACATGCTGACTACAGGTAAATAATAACATACAGTAAGTGTGAAAATTTCTGAGGAGACTTTAAGCATGGTTCATGTAAAACACACTATATATGAAGTAATGGATCTATGAATATGCCATATGTAAATTTTGTTTAAATTTACACACACACACACACACACACACACACACACACACACACATATATATATATATAAACTCATGTGCTATATACCTTTAATGTTTGTAATTAGTATCAATCAAACAAATAAGTAAAGTGTTTTAAAGATGTGTAAGAACACATTACATTCCATGAACTGAGAAACTGGCTGAAAACAAAGATGAGTACATCCTTATCCAGCTGGAAGTTGGAGGAAAATAGACACCAAATGTCTCCGGGACTGGTCTCAGTTACAGAATAAACATCATTTGCAGTTTCTGGTCTTTCAGTTTTATATGTCTAATGACTTCATATCAACTGCATTTATTTCAATGAACACTTTGAAAACAGGTAGTTTCCCCATAGAATGCCAAATCATTTGTTGAATGATCTTGTTTCCAATTATAACATAAGCAAACTCTCTGATGTTTTTAAATATGATTGAAGCAAAATTAAAATGATTTAAGCCTTATTTTTAGCCCCTCTTTCTCTCTCTCTCTCTCTCTCTCTCTCTCTCTCTCTCTCTGGGTGTGTGTGTGTGTGTGTGTGTGTGTGTGTGTGTGTGGTGTGTTTTTGTGTGTGTGCATGTGTCTGCGTGTGTATGTATAACAACAATAATAAAGTAGATGCCAATAATCCAAGAGAGTGGGGGATGCCACAGAAGATGGGGAGAGAAGCTAGAATACCTTGGGAAAGATGTAAATACAGCTCTTATATAGAAATTCTTAAATGTAAAATATTTAATGAATTTATAACACTTGTCCATTTTATTATAGTCTCTATGTTTTTCTATTTATAAGGTTTTGAACATTTTTTTTCTTTTTATTATTAAGAAATTTTCTATTCATTTTACATACCAACCACAGATGCCCTCTCTTCCCTCCTCCACCCCCCATTCTTCCCACACAACCCACCTCTGATGCCCACCTCCTCCAAGGCAAGGTCTCCCAAGGGGAGTCAGCATAGCCTGGTACATTCAGTTGAGGCAGATCTAAGCCCCCCCCACCTCCCCGTGCACTCCAAGGCAGTGTAAGGTTTCTCACCATAGGCAATGGGCTCCAAAAAGCACATTCATGTACCAGGGATGGATTCTGATCCCAGTGCCAGCTGCCTCCTTAAGCAAGTCAAACCCAAATTGTCTTGCCTGTGAAGAGGGCCTATAGAGGCTCCATAGCTCTTGGTCCACAGTTTCTGAGTTCCAAACTAGTTCGGTTTGGTTGTCTTTGTATATTTCTACATCATGATCTGGATACCCTTGCTCCTAGAATCCCTCTTTGCTCTCTTAGACTGGACTCCTGGAGCTTGGCCTGGTGCTTGGATGTGGATTTCTGCATCTGCTTTCATCAGTTCCTGGAGGAAGGCTCTATGATGACAGTTAGGGTATTCACTAATCTGATTACTGGGGTAGGTCAGTTCAGGCATCCTCTCTAATATTGCTAGTAGTCTAAGAGGGATGTATGGACCACCCTGGGAAGGGGAAATAGATGAGACCTCCATGAGTAAACTGGAAGTAAAGGGGGGCAATGGAGGCTAGGGGATGGGAGATGAGAACATAAGGGTGTAGTTAGAGTTTTCCTGCCTGGCCCAGTCAGGACAAATCTCTCTTACCTGCCAGTCCCACAGTCTCTCAGACCTAACCAAGAAAGCACACAGAAACTTACATTGTTTAGAAACTGTATGGCCATGGCAGGCTTCTTGTTATCTGCTTCTTCTATCTTAAATTAACCCATTTCTGTTAATCTATTCTTTGCCACGTGGCTTGTGGCTTACCAGTGTCTTTACACGTTGCTTCTCCTGGCGGCGGCTGGCGGTGTCTCTCTCCAGTCTTCTACTTCCCAGAATTCTCTTCTCTCTTGTCCCGCCTATACTTCCTGCCTGGCCACTGGCCAATCAGAACTTTATTTACACAGAGCGATATCCACAGCATAAGGGAATGGGAGGTTAGAGCTGGAACAGGGATGGAATGGAAGAGCAAGGAAAGAGATACCATGACAGAGGGAGACATCATGGTGATAGGGAGAAACAGGGTGCTAGGGAAGTTCCCATGAATCCACAAGGATGATCCCACCTTTTTTTTTTTAGTTTTTAAATACTTGTGAATTTCTAGACTGTGTATAATCCTTGCTGTCTATCTTGATCAGCTGTCTTCACAACAGATGTAATATACTTCCACTGTAGGTTAATTACATTTTCTATTATTATGTTACAAAATAAGCAATTTTGCTTTAAATTTTTAATACAAGTTTATAGTCTAAACATATTTTCTACATTTTTAACGTATCAACACAACCCTTTTAATATAACCCTTGTCAGATTCTCAGACAGTGTTTACAGTGGTGAATATGTTAGTGCTCTGTGATTGAACATGAAAAATGTGCAATCTGTGTATTTCTTGTTTTCTTCTGTCATTTAATTAACTTGTCAGTAATTTTTCATTTAAGTCATGAGGGCCCAAACAGTACCATAATAGTTCTTTCCACATTTTTTTTTAATTGTACTTGTGTGTCCTTGAGTTTACTTAGCTTCTCTCCTTCCACAAGTTTGTTGAGACTGACTTCGAGATGTGAAAGTAGTTACTACTCCATAACAGAGTCGTGACATCTTCAGATTTTGCACTGTCATTTCAAACTGCTTAGTGGAAGGAAATGAAAAATCATCTCAGGTTGTGACAGTGTGCACTGCACTCAGCGAATCACAAAGGGAATTACTCTCATCACATTTGACACTTCTATTCAAGAATCATTTAACTCATTTTAACAGTCCCCCCCCCCCAGATCATTTTCTAATAACATGCTACCTTTTCTGAGACTTCCACATAGCTAAGCACAAATTTCTAAACTGCTCTGTTCCTAAAATGTAACAAAGAAAGAAAGGAAAATGATTAACAGGGGAGAAGGTACCAATCTCTGAACTTTTTGCTTGAAGTAAAGGTTACTTATCCTTCAAGTGACTCTTGTGATTATGGGAAATAAATGAACATCATGTATCTTGTGCTCAATGCTCAATTCTCCTGTTCGTAACCTTGCTAAGTTTAATAGTCATATATATATATATATATATATATATATATATATATATATATCCCATAACTTTCATTCAAATCTTCTGTTCTTAGAAGAATTTAGCTTTGCAATTTTGGTAACAAACATATTTTTCTAATTTTAATCTGAACTTGGTTAATTGTAAATCCCTTGAATTGGACTGAATATGAAGATTCCATTCATCATGGCTTCCATTGCGTGAAAGATTTTTCCCTACAGACTCAAATGTCCTTTTGCATACACCCCTTTTATTTAGCTTCATTTTCATTAATTAAAAAGTATACAGTAGCCTAAACCAGTTTTGACATAAAAATTTCTTCCTATTGATTAATAGATCAAAATATTTAAATGGAGTAAGGTTAATATGACTCTAAACTTTTGTCCCCAGGTTTTTATTAAAACAGTTCTAGACAAACTTTATTTTGGTTTTTTGAGATGGGGTTTCTTTGTGTAGCCCTGGATGTGCTGGAGCTCACTTCATAGACTAGGCTGGTCTCAAACTCACAGAGATCCACCTGCCTCTGGCTCCTGAATGCTGGGATTAAAGGTCTGTGCCACCACTCTGCTCTAGACAAACTTTTAACATACATATATAAACACTTAAAACTATGTGTCAAAGGCACACACTGGGATAGTGATTTGGTTCTGGGGTCTAGGCATTCTCTTTGAGCCTGACTAATAGGTTGATTCTAAAGAAAAATGTGACATATGAAAATCAGTCCCTGAAAGTTTTCTTTTGACCTCCTTACTCACAATGACTCATGAACATGCTATGTCTCCCATACGCTTACAATAAATTTAAAAGAGAAAGCATATACTCTAATAAATCGTTTGCTCTATATAGACAAAAGCATATACCTTTGGGGTTCTTTGAATATTTCAATACAATTTTCATGAAGTTATTGAGAATATAATGCCTGACAGCATTTTGGAATGAAGAATCTGTGACTTATTATTGGTTAATGGCACACTAAAATATTCCAATTCAATGAGCAAATATTGGGCCCTGGGAGCACTCAGATTTAGCATTCTCCTTACTGGCTCCCCTATATTATTATTTTTATTTGTAAGGAGCTATAATTTGTCTACAAAATTCATAGTCAGTTTCCAGAGGTCAACTACAATCACTTAATAAATAATGAAAAAAATAGAAGCAAATTCCAGTATCTATTTGGCTTCTGCAAAATAAATTAAATGTACTGACCTTCCCTAAGATTTTTTATTGGCTTGAGAGAGTACTTGGACATAAACTCCTTTTTGATTTGTTATGCTACAAACTACATCTAAATAAACACATGTTTTGTAGTATAATATTAAGGATGCTTCATTTTAAATTAAATCACATATTTCATAACATTTAGTTGGCATATTTTTTTATGAAGCTACTGTCCTCTGTGGCAAAACAATAACAAAGCAGCAATTATTCTATATAAATTGTCTTTACTCGTTGGGGGTTTGAATGCGCTTATATGTCTAAGAATTTAACCTCTGTAGCTATTAGGAATCCCCATAACAGATTTTGCAGAATGCTTGTGTTTGAATGTTGGTTGGTGATAATGCAATCATATAATGAAGGAGAAAGGTCAGTCAGCAAATAATTACCTATACAATACTTTTAAAAGATCACTGGGTTTATAACTCAGAGATCAAGACTGGTAATTATTTACTGCTCTCCTTGGCCATGTGACCCTGAGAGATTGGGGCCTAAAAATGAGGCAGAATAAAGTCTTATGCAATAGCCAGCTTTATTTAGAGCACCAGGCCATTTAAACTCTGAGGGTTAAGAAGAATCACACGAATAATATAGCCAATCATGAGTACAAACCACTCATGGGAAAAAAAAAAGAAAAAAAAAAAAAACCTGTTCTCTATAGAGGCACACGAGTAACAACAGCCAAAGTAAACTCAGTCCTATTGGGTATACCTGGAAGGAGCATGAACACACATTGCAATGTGGTGATATATTGTGTACTCTAATAGGATTTGCCTGAAGGTCAGGGAGCAGAACAAACCACTAGATTAAAAATAGAGGACAGGCAGTGGTGGCACACACCTTTAATCCTAGCAGTAGGGAGGGAGAGATCTGTCTGGATCTCTGTGCGTTCAAAGCCACCCTGGGCTACACCAGACTGACTAACTCGCTGAAGCGTCCCTTTCAGCTAGAGGCTTTTTCTGCTGAAGCCTTTTTGGTTGAGGACTCAGAGACATTCAGTCAGAGGATTCATGGAGTTGGCAAGGTGATTGTGGCTTGTTCCTTTGTCTCTCTGATGTTTCAGCATTTACCCCAATATCTGGCCATGGGATTTTATTATAAGACCATTTAGAAATTCATGTTACATTCTACAAACAATTTTGTATTTTGAAGAAACTTAGGTCACAAGACACTTGTCTTCTTTTCTTGGAATTTCCTCAAAAACGCTCACAAATCTCTTCACGCAGCTCCATTCTTGGACCATGTTCTAACAGTATTGGTATGTAAGTGTGTGTGTGTGTGTGTGTGTGTGTGTGTGTGTGTGTGTGTGTGAGAGAGAGAGAGAGAGAGAGAGAGAGAGAGAGAGAGAGAGAGAGAGAGAGAGAACATATACAAAAGTTAGAGATCTGAAGCACGGGAATGGTGCATTGGTAGTCTTATAGGGATATACAGTTTCACCTAAAAGTAAAAACATGCCTGACAGAGAGAAAAATGGTGATGGCCACCAGGAGCTGGAGCTATTGAATAGGTTGAGGAATGATGAGAAAATAAACAAGCAGAGCCCAAATCTGAGGTCAGACACAATAGCAATTACTAAGTGCTTAGAACTCTAACTTTGCCTGTGAAACAACAGCATGACAAACTGCTGGAATTAATCCAGACACATAGGTACTCTTTCTGCTGTATTGATCTATATAACTGGCAGTATAGTGCTTTCCTTCTTGGATCTTAAACTTTCCTCAAACAGCTTTTAAGAAATAGTGAACTACAGCATTAATAATAGCATATGAATTCTCTTCCCTTCTCCTGTGATTTTACCCAGTAAGCTCTAATGTTTTAATCTATCCTTTCTAAATGGCTGCTTTTTATATTTAGGTTACAAGTTAGCAGCACTGAGCTATCTTTACTGTGTGTATCTTCCAAGAGTTTTTGTAACATTCAAAGAAGAGCTCTTCACAATCCTTGGTCTTTTATGCCTTGTGCACTAAGCAGAAGCAACTGAACAATTTTAATCCTTCATATGACCAATGAATCCCAAGGTACTTTATTTACTTGCTTATGTTACAGGCAAGGTAGCATCAGAAAATAATTTTCTCTGTTATATGAGGCCACTAAATTGAGAAAATCTTCTGTTTGTTGATAATATTTTCTAGTGAATTCAGCACAATTCAAACAGACTGTATATGCCTCTACTTAATGGTATGTATTAATCTAATGATTAAGATAAACACTATGAAATCTTACTCTTTAACATTGTAATTTTTTAGTTATATAATAAAATAAGGCATTTCATGTAGGAAGAATTCAAAAGCAAGTAAGAGTTATGATCTTTACAATAGCAGAAGAAAGAATCAGAATAAAAGTTTAAGAAGACAGACCTTGAAGGTCATTGTGTGATGATAAATTGGTAACCCAATGAGAAGGAACAACAATGTTCATGCCTAGGCACCCAAAATGAGAGCACTCAACTATACCAGCTACTATTAACAGGAAAAGTAAACTCCAACATGAAAGCATTGGAGAACTTAAAAATGAAGTCTACATTCACTAATGAACTAAGAATCTGGGCAGAATAACAATAACAACAAAACAGAGGAAGGTCTTCACCCTGGACCAAAGGCAACAAATGGCATGAACAGAACTTTTCGCTCAAGTGCTGCAGATAGAATTCTTTACTCCAGCATGTGGAGTACTATCCAGGACCAATCACAACTGTCCACAAAAGTGTTTCAACAACAACAAAAGAAACATCATTTATCTTTTTCTGACTACAATGCAATAATACTAGAAGAAAATAATGACAAAAATTAAATTTATAAGATACTTTGAAATTAAAAAATGTATTAATGAATGATGAAACAGAAATGCATACACACACACATACATATACACATACTTTGTATCAGGAAGAAATAATAAAGATAAGAAAGAGGAATCATGTCAGCTTGATGGCATCTTGGTTAGACTGTAAAAGCATTTACAGAAATGATTAACTGAGGAGAAAAGATCTAACAACAAAGTCAGTTATAAAGAGCTCAGAGGAAAAAAATGTTCTTGTATGCTTCCCTTTGCTTCCTGATATCAGGTAATGCTTGATTCCACCCCTTGATTCCATACATCACTGATAGCAGACACCAGATTATTTTGATCTTGCAACATGAACCAAATACCAGCACCTTGACAAGGATTTTCTGGGCCTTCATCAGTAGATTGGAATGCTGGTGCATGCAGCTCCATGGTCTGAGCAGCCCTGGGTTCTCCTTACCTCCAACTGCAAATTGCAGTTGTGAGACTATTCTTCACCTGTCTTGTATGCAAATCTAGTAATTTATTTCGATAATACTATTTCTCTATCATATATTTTTGATAAAATAAAAGGTAGATTATTGAATCTACTTTTTAAAAGGAACTACTTGTTTTAAAAAGGATAAGCACTGAAATTTTTTGTCTGAATTTGTCAAATGTTAATAGACTAGACATTGTTAATGTAATTCTTGACTGTATATATTATATATACTCACTGTATATAGTTTTATATTAGTTATAATGTTTAATTTTAGACAAAAAAATGGGAAATGTGGTTGATAAAGTGTGCACCCCAATAAATTTATTTGGAGGTCAGAGAACAGAATAGCCACTATTTTAACATAGGTTTATGCAGTGGTTGCACATGACTTTAGTCCTAGCATTCAGGAGGCAGAGATCTGTGTGGATCCCTGTGAGCTCAAAGCCACACTGGAAACAGCCAGGTATGGTAACACATGCCTTTAATCCCAGGAAGTGATAGCAGGAAGCAGAAAAGTATATAAGGCATGAGGACCAGGAACCAGAAGCTGTTCAGTTTTTAAGCTTTTAGGCTTTTAACAGCAGTTCAACTGTGATCCATTGGGATGAGGACACAGAGGCTTCCAGTCTGAGGAAACAAGGTCAGCTGAGGAAATGGCAAGGTGAGGTAGCTGTGGTTTATTCTGCTTCTCTGATCTTTTAGTGTTCACCCCAATACCTGGCTCTAGGTTAGTTTTTATTAATAAAATATTTTAAAATTCATGGTACATATTTTGTTCTATTTTACATTGTTTCATTCCCCTAGAAAACTAAGCCTAATATATATTTGGAGAGAACACAAAAGATGAATTTCCCCTAATAAGCCTAGTGTTATTTCTGGAGCTGGATCTCCAATTCCAGTACATCTAAAATTGTTCAAGATTCTCTTGGTACTAAGGAGAACACTGGCAATCCATGTTATAAAACTGTTTGAAGAAGAAGTACACACGATGAGAATATTCACTGCTTGTATAAAACCTTTGGATATTTCTGGAAAAATAAGAAATATAAAATAGATGGCAGGATAGTCTAGTTTCTCTACATGAAGTAAAATAGGTAAAGAATAAGCTCAGAGGTGCAATTTTCCAGCTCCAGATGTGCATAAACACATCAATGCCTGCTATGGTTTTGCTGAGAGAGAATTTACACTCCAAAAGATACATGGAAAGATTGCTGAAAGAAAAATGCATGTTCTCATTCACTGTTTGAATGACATACAGTGCAAGTTTAACTCCTAGCTCCAAGAGTCATCTGTCATCAAAGTGCAGAACCAAAAGAAGATGCTGGGATTTTTAACTTAACATATAGATGTGTAGAACTCTAAAGATGCTGAGGATGTTAATGTCATATTAGGATGAGTTTATTTTAACTCATAAGGAAAGAAATTTACTGCCTTTAGTTCCAGATGCATCCCCTTCCCAACCTACACCTTGTCGTTATTGTCCTCTTCATTTTTGGATGATGTACTTAATCCTACATTGTGTCCAGAACTGGCAATGACTTTCCTTGAAGAGGATACCAAGCAAGACAATGTAATGGCCCTCTGAAGCCACCAACTCTCAGCATCCATTTTGCTCCCAGGCCCATAAATAGTTGTGCATGTCTGTCTCACAAGACCGACACTGGAAATAAAGTATATAGTGAAGCTATACTACGTGAGTTTTCTAGTTCACATGTGTGTGGAGTATGTATGAGAACAGGATTATAGTATGTGTGGTGATGCTGGCAACAACATAAACAATTTATGGCTGAATTTATTTATATAGATTCCACTGAGTGTAGATTCTTGCTATAGTGTTGAAGTTCACACACTATTTGCAAAAGTTTATTTGATTGATGGGCTGCTCTGCAGGTCAAAAGTGTTTGAATTAGCTGGAGTAGCCTATCTTCCTTTGATTGGATGTTGAAGGAAAATTTCAAAGCTTTAGAGAGAATATGTGGCTGGTGTAAATCTGCTGTGTAAAACATACTCCTTCCCAATGGGAAGGTCTTGTTGATGTGCTTTTCACTAATACATTCTTACTGATCTGTGAGCGAAGCATAGGTATACTTAAAGACATTAAGGACTCTGGCATTGCTCTACTCTCTATTTTAGACATTACAGTGGGAGACACTGCTCTTGGTTACCTAACTTAAATTCCATTGGCTGGATTAGATTCTGATGAGCAAGAACTAAGAATCAGCACTGAATTACAAAAGGCATACTGTAATGCACAGCATTATGTCTTAGTCAAACTCAGATAGACCTTTGGCAATAATTTCACAATCACAGTGGTCATAAAAATGAAGTATATAGCCTGACTGCTAAGTCCTTGATTAATCTATAATCAGAACTCTTCCAGAAAAATAATTTAGGGTTTTATTAATATATAGCAACAGAGAATATTAGCTCCTTAACAAATTTTCAGATGTTAGCCCCTTTTAGAGGAAACACACTGCAATGTAAGTGGAAGCAGGTCCTTTTTAGGAAGGCTGGTACCACAAGACTAGGAATTCTACTGTTGTTCTTTTCCCATCCATCTTCAAGTAGACCTATAAGCTTTTCTAAACACAACTGTATCAGATCTTCTGAGGCCTACTAGACATGGATTCTAAATTGACATGGAGTCTGGGTGTGATTTGTTGTTTTGTCAACACAAACTAGAATCTTGAGGAAGGGAGTCTCAATTATGTATTATGTAGATCACGTTGGCCCATGAGCATATCTGGATTACACTAATGGATGTAGGAAGATTTGGACTAAAGACTGCATAGGGCAGCATTCCTCATTTGGGCCTGAGCTGTATAACACTAAATTAAGTGATCCAAGCAGTAAGTACACATTCGCTTCTCCCTCCTCTTGACTGTAGGTGTGAGATGACTAGCTGTTTCCAAGTTCCTGCTGCCTTGACTTACCCACAATTATGGGCAGGACCTGGACTAGCAATTTATAATAAAAGTTTTCTCATCTATGTTGTTTTCTTTCAAGGAATTTTATCACAGCAACAGAACTAAACTCAACAATCCTCAAACGGTAGTGTAGCCCTTCAAAATAGAACCCCTGAAATCATCAGGTAGTTACTTCTGCTCTAGAAAAATATATAATTGTGGCAGATGTACTTATGAGTTCACAAAATTAACACATTTGTTCATTGACTACTCTTGGCTGCAAATAGCTCCATAGCTAGGATACAGAACTCATGACTTACCTCCATTGTGCTTTGATCTTGTCAGACTTACTCTTATATATGTATTTGTGCTTTCTGTCAGAACTTCTGTGAATTTATGTGTGCAACTGCCCTGTTTTATAAAACAAACAAACAAACATAGTTTTCCACAGCCTTCTTTCTGGCTTTTAAAATCACCATGTGTATCTACTCCTTCAGACACTTATATTCACTATATACTCTTTTCCAAGATTTCCTTTAAGCCGTGGAAGCAGGGGTGTGTTATAGATTTCCATATGAAGCTTGTGCATTCCACAGTGTCTTAGTCACTGCGTTGGACAGTTGTGAGCCTATCTTTCAATCAGCTTCTACTGCAAAAGGAAGCCTCTCTGATGAGGGTCATTAGGTGCACTAATCTATGGGAACAACAATGTTCATTAGGAGTTGAGTCATAGAACCTGGAAAAACATACCTGATCCTGACTGGAAAGTTCATTCCTACTGGTGATGGCCATTCAGCATAATAATAATAATTGATACTCTACTAAGACATATTAATTACCTAGTCACAGGTTCCTGGCACCACTAATAGTGCAAGTAGGCGTTCTGTCTCTGGTGTGGGCCTAAAATCCTATCAGAGAGTATTTAATACCATAACTTTTGTTCCACTCGTACTCTCAAGGGTACGTCTGTTTGTAGGATATGTAGATTTGTAGCTCACATGTCCACTGTTGGGGAAAACTGACAATCATTTATTTACAGCTTTAAGAACACTTGCCAGTAGGAATAACCCGCCTGTGACTAGGTAAATAATATGTCTACTGGAGAATCAATACTTATTCTCCATCACCAGTGAGAATGAATTTTCCAGGTCAGTATCAGCTCAATTTCTCCATGTTTCATGACTCAAGTGTGGGAATATTCAGTATTAGAGTTTTACTATCAAGTTCTGGAAGGTAAACAAATACTTGCCAACAATGCATAAAAGCAACCCATTTATGGTACCTAGAAGTTTATTTGATAGGCTATGATGTCTTTGGAGAGGCATTGCTCAATAATTATAGGATAGCTCAGCTTAAAGTTTTCCTATATGTGTATCAATACATTGCTGTGGGATAATGCTTTTGTACGCTGGTTTAATAAAATGCTGATTGGCCGTTAGCCAAGCTGAAAGTATAAGCAGGATAAGCAAACAAGGAGAATTTTGGGAAGAAAAAGGCTGAGTCAGGAGACACCAGCCTGCTATCCAGGGAGCAGCATGGCAAACAGGTAAAGCCACTTAACATGTATTGACATATAGATGAAGAGAAATGGACTGAGTTTAAGTGTAAGAGCTAGTCTGTAGTTAGCCTGAGCTAATGGCTGAGCAGTTTTAATTAATATAAGCCTCTGTGTGTTTATTTGTGTGTCCGAGCTGCTGTGGACTGGGTGGGATACAGGAACTCCAGCTACAATAAATGCATATATGATTGTGCATATTTTAGGAAGATTCCCCAGCAGTAGATTTCCAGATAGATCTTCAAAGTGTGTTAATGTTCCTTATTCCATCCAATATTCACATTCTTATTCTGTCCTCCCATCCTCTACCACAGTTACTAGCTCTGGTTCCCTTTCCTCTAATACTTTCATATTACCTAAATCTTCCCTTTCATTGAACCTCTGCCCAACATAGCTGATTGCTAGTTTCCTGACATCAATGAGTATTCCACTTAAAACATAGTTATCTAAAGTTTTAAAACTAGTATCACACAGAGAGATAAAAATGTATGATGTGTGTCTTTCTGGATTTAGATTACTTAGAACGATTTTCATCTTTATAAAGCTGTTTACTTAAAAGTGGCATAATTTGTTTTGTCTTAACAGCTGAGTAGTATTCCATTGTGTAAATGTGAATTTTTCTTATGTGTTCATCAGCTGATGGATATCCATGGTGTCTCTATATTTTTGGCTTTTAGGAACTTATCAGAAATGAACTTGTATGAGCAAGTATACTCATAGCAGGTGCCCTTATGGTAAGTAGCTGACCATATGACAAGATCTATTTTCAATTGAATTTTGAGGTACCTTCACATTGGGTTCCACAGTTGTTAGTTCAGTTCGTACTAATATCACAGTGAATAAAGGTTCCCCTTCTCCTAAATCTGTGCCCTCATTTGATGTCATTTTTCTTGTTTTATTCCTTATCTTAGCTAGCCTGACTGGAATAATACAAAGTAAGTAGTTATTTATGTTTTCCTGAAGTTTAAGTGTCCTAAGCATTTTGAAATTTTCCATTTTCTATATTTTATTCAACACTTTTTGTTTATGATTTCTTCACCTGGAATTTGCTCATGCCCACTTCTAGTCCTTAAATTGTTCCTTATAATTTTTATTTTGGAATGATTGTTTTGTGTATAATCTAAACGGCTTTGCTGAGAGTATATTTTGATGGCAATACAATATTTGGGGGAAACATATTACCTTGATGATTCATGTTGTTTGTGTTTTTCCGATGGTACCTAGAAATACAAAGTTAGGTGTGGCCAGTGTTCCTATGTTTGTTTGGCCTGTGCTTAGATCTCTGTTTTCTGTTACCTCAATTTGTCATGTTATGCATCATCAGATGAGGTTGCATACAGGACAAATTTCCCCCTGATGTGAAGGTAGAGTCAAAATAGGTGTGAATATCACTACTTTTGTGTACAGTCCTCTGGAACTGGGAATGGAGTTCTGATAGTGATTGAAGTCACTGCCCTGGAGGTAGCAAAGGACACATTGTTCCTACGTAGAAGGGGTGGAGTCATAGTGGGGATGGGATTCTCTACATGCCCCTGAGGTACACAGGTGGCAGGATCGATTTGCAGCAGAGGGTTGAGTTTTTTTGTCATGATATTCTCACTTTGGAGGTGGTCAAAGGGAATTGGGTCTCCCAAGTGTTGTGGGGTGACTCATGCCAATGGTTTTTAGTTTTGTTTCAATGTCTTCTATGATCCTCCCAAGAACTTACTGAGGAAAAGAAGGCTAGGGTCCTATTTATTGATGGTTACGCACATGATGTAAGCATTACCTGGAAGTTGAGCAGTGTAAAAAAGGAGTCTCTGGGAAACCTCTGAAGAGTAGTATTGGAGATCAATCTTAATATCGGACAATGATTCAGCACTGCACATGGTTTTACATTTGAGTGAGAGGAAATATGGCTAATGGGAAGCTATCACAGCTCAAAGGATTGATTGAATAGTGGTTCATAGACTGTAGCCATTGATCATGCTAGATGCTCAGGAACTTCAATGTGATTGAAAATTGATGAGAAAGTTGTTTGAGAAAGGTTTGTGTGAAAGACCATTCTAAATGGACAAATATATCAAGATACTTTTCTCACTGATAAACACACACTGAATGATGATCAGTAAAGGATAAATTCAATAAGAAAGTAGATAGAATCATGCACTATGTGGATAATAGTGAATTTCTTTCTCCAGAAATCCCTGTGATTGTTAAATATACCCAGAAATAAAATGTCCATTGTTGCACAGATGGAGGTTATACATAACCTCAAGAATATGCAGTTTACCTCACCAAAGGTGACCTGAAATAGCTGTTACTAAATACCAAATACTCAGTCATCTGAGAACAGCACTGTGTGTTCTCTGGTACCAGTTTGCAGGGACCTGCCAGGGACCTGATGGTAGGTAAACTGCATTGGAACACTTCCATGATGAAAGGGCAGCAGTTTACTTTAATGGAATAGATGCTTATTATAGCTATGGATTCACTTTTTTTTACATGAAATGCTGCTGACAAAATTACCATCAAAGAACTTACAGAATCTCTTGCCCATTGTCATTTTATTCCAGCTTTACAAGCAAGTCATTTCACATTGAAGTGTGGAAATAAGCTTTAGGCAGTGGAATTTATTGGTCTTATATTGTTCTTCACAATCTTGAAGCATATGGCTTGATAGACTGGTAGAATGATCTTTTAAAGATTCATTGTATAGTGACATCCAGGTGAAAATAGACTGGAAAGCTTAGATGGAATTCTCTAGAAGTATATATGCATTTCAAATCAGTATTAATTTTTCTCTAATCAGGAATCACTCACAAAAGTTTTTGTCCTGTTCCTGAACATTAGGTTTTGCTGTTCTAGAAGTGTTGATTCAAGAGAAAATATGATGTTCTCCCCAGGAGGTATAGGAAACACAGAACTGGAAGTTTAGTCTCCCCTTACCCCGATGGGGCCAGTAGTGAATTTGAATCCATAGGCCTACGAAAGATTACATTATCAGGTATGACTGATCTAGACTTCCAGAGACAAATTGTACTACTACTTTACAAAGGAGGTAAAGTAAAGGATGTACAAATTGCAGGAGTCCTTTAGTTAATGTATCTGTGAGTAAGTTCAATGAGATACCGCAAGAACTCAATTGTAGTAGTTTGATAAATGACCTAGAATGTTCAGGAAAGAAAGGATGGGGAAGAATTTTCTAGATAAGGAACCATATCTGCTGAGGTGAATTCTGAGGGATGAGGAAATACAGAATAGTTAGGAGATGTAAATGTAAGATATAGTCATGTGACTACTCATATCAACACAGACTACTTGCTATGACTTTTTCTGTCATATTTTGCTAAGAAACATGTTCTTACATATTTGCAAATATTTTAGAAGGTATTTAAGATAGCTTTCTTTTACTATTAATTTCTCATATAATATAACACATACTGAGGTCATAATAGTACTTAAGTGTTGTTAAATGAAATAAGCAATTATGTATTGCAAAAAACCAAGTACTACCCTTCCTCTCTGCCAAAATCCCAAGTTCACAGAAATCATCTCATCTAAATTTCCCTGTCCCCACACTTGCTTTATTCCAGGCCCCAACTCCAGCAGTCATTCCCTAGGAATCCTTAGGCCACTCAGGTCAGGGAAGCAGTCAGGCTAGCTGTAGATTTTTGCCTTCCCTCTCCTCCTCCAAGTCGAATTGCCCAGTCTAATCCCCAACACCACAGCATACCACCTATTGTCACCCTCCCAACCAACTCTGACACCTTTTCCAGTGAATGACACCGACCTTCCATTCCAAATATCCTTCTGCTGACTAGCTGACTAATTGCTCTATCTCAGCCCCCAACTCTGATAAGCATTCCCTGGAAAGCCAAAGGTCACTTTGGCTGGCAAAACAGGTCTGTAGCTGACTACTTCCTGAAGCCTCTCCTCATTCTCTGTCCCATTCTCAATGAATGAACAGAAGACCCCCTGCTTTCCTCCCTTCTGTGGATCCACACAGCCCACTCCTTCTAGCCCACTATGATTAGAAATGTTAGCTCTCAATAACTAGAAACATAGTCCATGTAGAACCCTTGGTAGCCATACCTATCAGAATCATAGTAGAATTTGCTGCCAGACAATCCACAGCTATCACACCTAAGAACCAGAGAGAACAACAGAAACCAGGGATCAAAACACCCACCCAACAAAGACAAGACCAGATATTAGCACCTAGAATTAAAATCTTCCCAAACCAGGATGCCTAGATGCCAGCATACAAATAAAAATCAATAACAACCAGAATAATCTATCTTCACTGGAGCCAAAAATACCATAGCATACCTTGAGTATTGCAATATAGCTGAAGCATAAGAAAAATTGACTATAAAATAGCCTTTATGAATATGACAAATACCATTAAAGAAGACATGAAGAAATCTCTTAAAGAAACCTAAGAAAGCACACACATACACACACACACACACACACACACACACACACACACACACACACACTAACCCAGTGGAATAAAATTAATAAAACAGTTCAAGACCTGAAAGAGGAACTAAAATCTATAAAGAAAACCCAAACTGTGGGATGTCTAAAAATAAAAAATTTTGCAAGTAGAGCAGAGCAGGAATCTGAGAGGCAAACTTCACCAAGAGAATATGAGAAATAGAAAATAAAACCTCAAACACCGAAGATATTACAGAAGAAATGCACAGGTTGGTCAAAGAAAAGTGTTAAATAAAAAAAAATCCTGCACAAAACATTCAAGACATCTGAAACACTATGAAAAAATATAAATATAAGAATAATAGAAATGGAGAAAGGAGAAAAACCCAGGTAAAAGACCCAGGATTTACTTTCAACAAAATCAAAGAAGAAAATATTTACTAGCCTAAAGAAAGGGATGCCTATTAAGGTACAAGAAGCATAAAGAAGACCAAAGAGTTCTGCTGAGACAGGGAAGTCCCTTGGCACACAATAATTAAAACACTAAACATTTGGAAGACAGAAAGAACATTAAATACTGAAGGGGAAAAGACCAAGTAGCATGTAAAGGCAGACCTATTAGAGCAGCACATTTTTAACAATATTAATCTATAAGTCTACCATACAGAAGGTGGTCCAACCCAAAGAAGTTAACTACATCCGAGAAAATACAGGGGATCAATAATCCAGCAAATCAAAAGAGGAAAAAAATATGTACATACTAGTACCACAACCACCACCACCACCATAACAACAACAACAATAAATAACAGGACTCAACAAACAATGATCATTTTTATTTATATCTTATTATATAATTAATTATACATGTTAATTATATATTTAATATAATAACAAAATATATTAAATATGTTTATTTTATGATTATTTTATTAATTTAATCTCTCAATATTAATACTCTCATACTCCCAGTTAAAAGACTCAGAGTAACAGAATGGATGTGAAAGCAGGATATATCATTCTGCTGCATCCAAGAACATAATCACTCTTTAATATCAGGGATATATGTTACCTTGTGACAAATATAAAAGATATTCCAAATAAATGTCATTAAGAAGAAACCTGGTACATCTACTTGAATATCTTACAAAATAGACTTGAAACCAAAACTAATCAAAAGAGATAGAGAAGGGCACTCCGAAGTCAACAAAGACAAAATCAACCAAGAGAACATGAAATCTGTAAAAACTATACCAGATACAAAGGCAATGGAGTTCATAAAAGAAACACCAGCACAGCTTAAGTTACATTTCACCATCACACAAAGATAGCACGTCTTCAAAACCCAATTCTTGCCAATAGACAGGTAATCCAAAAAAAAATAAACAGAGAAATTCTGGAGGTAATTATCATTATAAATCAAATGAACCAAGATATACACATATATATTCAGCCAAACACAAAATAATATGCTTTTTTCTAGCAGCTCATGGAACTTTCTACATAATTAACACGATACCCAGATACAATGTGAATCTCATAAGACAAAGGAAATGGAGATGGCACCATGCTTTCTATTAGCAGTAACAAAAAGCTTACAAACTCATGGGAACTGAACAAAACACCACTTAATGAAAACCTGGTCAAGAAAGAAATTAAAGACTTTGTAGAATAGAAGAAAGATAAGTGAACAACATACCCATGTGTAAGGTGCCATAGATTAAAAGCAAATGGCACCCAGAGGGAGTGGCACTATTAAGAGCTGTGGCCTTATTGGAGTAGGTGTGGTTTTGTTGGAGGAAGTGGGTCACTATGGAGGTGGGCTTTGAGATCTCACATATGACCAAGCAGCACAAAGTGAGACAGACCATGTTATGTTACCTGAGCAAGATGTAGGACTCTCAGGTACCTCTCTAGCCCCATGTCTGCTTGTATGCCACCACATTCCACCATGATGATAATGGACTGAACCTCTGAACTAAAAGCCATTCAATTAAATGTTTATAGAATTTTCCATCATCATGGTGTCTCCTTACAGCAATAGAAAAACCTAACAAAACCATATGGGACAAAATTGAACGTGGCTCTAAGTAGAAAGTTCATAGTGCTAAAAGCATACATAAAAAGTAATTTGGCCTTGTGCATGTGTATGACAGATCTGTAGCTTGGTCTCTTTGTAAGGCTCCTATCAGTGAGATAAAGCTGTCCCTGGTGCTTAGCTGGCTTTTGGAAACCTCTTTCTCATGCTGGTTACCTTGCCCAGCCTTGACACAAGGAGAGGAGCTTGGTCCTACCTTAACTTGCTGCGCCATGCTTTGTCAAACCCACAGGAGGCCTGTTTCTTTCTGAATGGAGATGAGAAGTGGAAGGCAAAGGGGTAGATGGGAAACAGGTGTAGAAGGTGAAGTGGTGGGGGGATCTGAGAGGAGAGGAGGGATGGGTAACTGTGGTCAGTATGTAAAATAAGTGAAAAAATTATTAAAATAAAATAAAATATAAAAAATTAGTATGAGAGCTCTCACATTAGTAACTAGTAACACACCTGGAAGCTCTGGAGCAAAAGGGGAAACTCATGCCCCAAGGAAATAAGTATCAAGGAATAATCAAACTCAGGCCTAAAGTCAATACAATAGAAACAAGCAATCCAAAACAAATAAAGTAATGCAAATTATTAATAAAACAGAGTTGGTTCTTTGACAAAATCAGTATGTTTGTCAAGCCAAATTAGAATGGTAAAAGGAGACATAACATCAGAAAATGAGGTAATTCAGAGAATCATAAGTAATTACTTTAAAAACTTGAACTTCACCAAATTGGAAAACATAAATGAAATGAATGTTTTTTTGTACATAATTCTTACCAAAGTTAAATCAGATCAGATCTATAACTCTTGACAAAAAACAAGCAATCATTAAATGTTTCCCAGTCAAAAGAAGCCAAGGGACAGATGGTTTAAGCACAGATTTCTATTAGACTTTCAAAGAAGCGTTAATGCCAATACTCTGAATTATTCCATAAAATGGAAATTGAAGGAAAACTGCTCAGTTCATTTTACATAGTCATGTCTATCCTGGTACCTAAGCCACATAAAGACATAACAAAGAAAAGGAATTACAGACCAATACCTCTTATGAACATGGGTATAAAATTCTCAATAAAATACTTGAAAATTGAATCCAAAAACACATCAAAAAGATCATCCACCATTAGCAATTAGGCTTTATCCCAGAGATGTAGGGATGGTTCAACATGCATAAATCAATAAATGTAATCCACCATATAAACTAATTAAAAGATAAAACCACATCATCATCTCATTAGGTAAAGAAAAGTCCTTTGACAAAAACCAAAACCACCTCAGACAAAAGCCCTGGAGATAGGGATACAAGTGACATTCATAAGCACAGTGATGGCACTTTACAGCAGTACAAAGCCAGCATTAAATTAAAAGGAGAGGAAATAAAAGTAATTTCACTAATATTAGTAACAAAGTAAGATTGTCCACTAACTCTATACAGCAAAATAAAATTGAAGGAGTTTAAGGGGATACAAATTGGAAGAAATAAGTCAAAGTATCTTTGTTTGCAGATTATATGGTAATATACATAAGTGACCTAAAATTTTCCATTTGGGAATTCCTAAAGCTGATAACACGTTCAGCAAAGTAATTAGATACAAAATTAACTCACAAAATCTGAAGCCCTCTTATATACAAATTACAAACATACTGAAAAAGAAATCAGGGAAACATCACATTTCACAATATCTTTAAATAATATAAAGTATCTCATATAATTCATGTAATTCTAACCAAACAAGTGAAAGATTTGTATGATAAAAACTTTAAGATGCTAAACACAGAAATTGAAGAAGATATCAGAAGATGGAAAGATCGCCAATGCTCAATGATCAGTAGCACTAATATAGTAAATGACCACCCTATCAAACCACTGACAAATTCAATGTAATTTCTATCAAAAGTCTAAAGCAAATTCTTCCCAATTCTTTACAGCACGGTTTTCAGCTTCATGTGGAAATACAAAAACTGAGGATAGCTAAAACAATCATGAGTAATAAAAGAAATGAAGGGGATGTCATTATCTTAGACCTCAATTTTAGCTGCAGAACTACAAAATAAAAATAACATGGTATTGACCTCAAAACAGACACTTCAATCAATGGAATCAAGTTGAAAAGCCAGATAGTAAACTACAGATATATGTACACTTTCACTTTTATAATGAAGCCAAAAATACACATTGAGAAAAAGACAATACCTTCAACAATGATGCTGATCAAACTAGATAAAGACAAATCAAAATAGATCAATATTTATCAACCAGCATAAAACTCTACTCCAAATGGATCAAAGACATCAACATAAAACGATATACAATGAACCTGTTAAAAGAGAATGTGAAAAAAAAGCCATAAACTAATTTGCACAGGAAAGAATTTACAAACAGAAAACTGTTAACATAGCACCAAGATCAATAATATGTAAATGGGACTTGATGAAACTTACATGTTTCTGCAAAGCAAAGGACACTATCCTGTGAACGAAGTGGAAGCCTACAAAATGGGTAAGGATGTATTTACCAACTACATATCTGGTAGAGGGATAATATTAAAAAATATACAAAGAATTAAAAAAGAACCCTGAATATCAAGTAAACAACTAAATCAATTAAAATGAGACACTTTGAGACATATTCACCATCCTTAGTCAGCAGAAAAAGAGATATCTAAATTATTTTGAGATTCCATATTACAATGGATAGATTAGCTGAGATCCATAAAACAAATGATAGCTCATGCAGGCAAGGATGTGGAATAAAGAATGCACTCACCATAGCTGGTGGGAGCACAATCTTGTACACACACTAGTGAAATCAATAGCTGGTTCCTCAGGGAAATGGAAATCAATCTACCTTAGGTCCAGCTCTATCACTCTTGCACATATAACCAGAGGACGCATCATTCTACCACAGAGACACTTGATCAACCTGTTCAGTGCTTCTCCATTAATAAAAGCCAGATATTGGGATCAACTTAAATGTTCCTCAACAGAAGAATAGACTAAGAAAATGTAGTAGATTTACACAATGGAATTTTACTCAGTCACAAAAAAAAAAGAAGAAGAAGAAGAAGAAAGAAATCACGAAAATTTCAGGTAAATGCTAAAAAAAAAAAAGAAAAAAAGAAAAAAATCATATTAAATGTCATAACCCATTCTTAGAAAGACAAATATTGTACACATTCACTTATATGTGGATATCCTCTCTTAGGACAATGAGAGCCAATCTATAGATGAGGTATAAAGTAAGAGACTATGAGCAGGAAAGAGGAAATAGAATCGATAGTTATGGATGGATCATTGAAGGTGGGGGCAGGAAAGAGAGGATTAAGTAGGCAGGGAGAAGGGAGACAGATGTGGATGATGAGTGAGCTAAATTGGCAAGATAGCTAAAATTAAGGTTCATCTGAGGGGTAGCATGGAAACCTAAGGCAGTAGAAGTTTCATAAAATATTAAATATTTGAAAGCAACCTAATGAAATTGCCAGAGTAGAGTAGGCCAAGTACTGTTTGTTAATCTTATGTCACCACATGAATCTTGCTGTTCAGGGATTTGGTTATATCTAATGGAGTTGTCTAAAGGGAACTCATAGGATTTCCCAAGCCTTTCAGGATCTTGCTGAGACTGTAGGCTGCTCTCTACAGCTTGACCGGAGTCAGGACCCATTGCTAAGGACAGCACATACACAACTCATTGAACAAGAAGTTGAGCTCCTGCCTACATAGAGCCTGCAGCCCTACATTCAAGCATCTTTGGTACAAGACGGTACTTGGCAGGCTACCAAAAGAGAAAGGTAAAGAACAACCCAGCTATGAACCCTTTGATCTAAAATGCTGTCCTACCACCTATAAGATATGCCAAAGCAATGATGGCCCAACACCGTGTGAGTAAACATTGAATATCTGATTTTACTTAAGTTCTTCTCCATAAATTGGACCCAATACCAGCATTGCTTATGTGACTAAGAACCGGGGAGTAGATATCCCTGGGATCTAAAGTAAAAAACAAACAAACAAACAAACAAAACAAAAACAAAATACACAAATACTACTGTTAAAGAATAAGCTTGTCAATAAGATGACTCCTTACTCCTAATTCCATTCTGCTATACATATGTACATATATATATATATATATATATGTATATATATATATATATATATATTTCAGTCTCTGTTCAGCCATTATTAGAGAAGCTTCCTTATACCATGGATTGGAACAAATACAGGAACCCATAGGCAGCATTATGCAGAGGATGAGAGCTTGGAACACTTAGCCCTAAATGGGAAGTCTCCATTAAATCCCTCTCCCTCCTAGCTCAGGAAATCCCATGGAAGAGAAGGCAGAAAGAGTGTAAGAACCAGAGGAGACTGAGGAAACAAAGAAAACAAGGTCCCCTAAGTCAAGAGGATCAGTGCGCATATGAGCATACACAAAGACTGAGGAGCCTCCATGGGTCTGCACCAGGTCCTTCGTGTTCAACCAGTTCAGAGATTTTATGGAGTTCCTGAGTGAGTAAACAAGTGGCTTTCTGTTTCTCAAGCCTTCCCTTGGGCTCTTTTCATCCTGTTTGTTTATTTTCAACATATCTAATGTGCTAAATTGGGAGTTGTTATTATATTTTGTTTCATTTATTTTACTATCATCCCTTAGAAATCTTTTTGTTCTAATGAGCGAAAGTGCATGGATCCAGGTAGATGGGAAGGGGAGGGTGTAGGGAAGAACTGAGTCGAGTAAAGGGAGGAATAGTGATCAGGATAAACTATGTGAAAAAAAATCTGCATTCAGTGATGATGGGGAAATAAGGTAGAAACCAGTAGTTGAAGCTAACACTGAGACATCAATATGGGACCAACCATTCCTTTGGGTAGTCAGCTACATGCTATGAATCTAGTTAATAAACTTTTAAACTGCTGGGTTTTCCTAAGAATAAGATATATCCCTCTATATATTATCCTGATAAGAACATCAATAGTTGAGTTCAGTTCAGAGGCTTATATGTAAATATATGTAAGTATACTACTTTTCTTGAAGCATCTCTGATATTTTCTTCAAGAATGCTTTTCAGAGCTTTTTGCCCTTTTAAATTCCAAATAGTGTTCTCATATTTAGTAGCCTGCTCTGAAAGACTCTGCCATCCTATCCTATTTAGATGAAAATGGGTCCTGTTTATCCATTTCTGCACCCAGGTGGTTGATTCCCTGCTTCCACAGCTGCTTTGCTTGCCTCACCTCGCTGACGCAGTCAGCAAGAGTGCAAAGCTAAAATAGAAAACATGCAGAGTTCACATTCACACTATTTTTCTGTGAGTCTTGGCATATTTCCAGCCATCTATTCCCTTGATGCAGTTCACAGTAACTCAATCTCACTCTAAAAAAAAAAAAAACAAAAACAAAACAAAAAAAAAAACAAAAAACCAAAAAAACAACTAAGCATTCAGATTAATTTAGAACATATATGATTATAAATAATAAGCACCATATAATTAGAAACGAGAACACCTCAGACTATTAAAAAAGAGAGAGAGAGACTGTAAACTTAGAAAATAAATAAACTCACATGTTGCCCAATGGTGTTTTATTTCATTGCAAACTTGAGATGCTTTTAAAGATGTCAGTTTCTATTGTTTGGGAAATAAGGTTTCCTTTCAGAAAAAGTAACATATTTATGATGTGGTTGATAAGTGACCCAATAACCTGTACTTGTACTATCAAGTTCTCAGTACAAGGCCACCTAATATATCACTATTTAATATTCTGAGCATTTTTAGAAAGTTTCCTAAAAGACCCAATGAGTCAGTTTAAAGGACATGCAGCCAGGAAAGAGCCCTTGCTCTTTCCCAGACAACTGGCGTGATCATTTTCTTTTCTGATATATTTATGAAAACATCAAGTGTAATTCATAGAAAAGAGTTAGCTCAGATCACCAAAATAGCTTTTAAATTATTCTGCTCTCTCATGCCTTATTTTTGCACAGCTAAATCTGTATGTTCAGTAATTGGTTATTATCAAAATAATGTAACTTTTTGTTAATTTTGAACACAGATAACTCCATTTGCTGTTATACCATTTCTGAAGAATATATTAGTTCAGGGTTCTATTGTGATTTTAGAGTTCACCCGGAGGCTTAACATTTTACCTTCCTTCTGAATTTATGACTTCAGAAATTACTAAAAGTGAACGTGCTTACATAGGTTATATGAATAAATTTCTTGTTCTCTGTGTTCTCTGTGCTATTAATGAGAGTGACCCCATCCCAATTGTTGGACTCATTATTCTTTTACCAATGAAAATGAAAAAAGAGGGCTTCTTTGTTTACATATTACCTGCTTAGCTAGATCATCTTATAAAACATAATTACTACTCCGTGTAGGTAGAATGCTGTATCTACAGCTTCATAACAAGGAAGCAGATAACAAAAGTACCACTTTGATCATGAGTTGCTGGGAGTGAATGTCTACACATTACTCTGAGAAGGGACAATTTTTCTTTCTGGACCTGGAGCTAAACTGTCGAGCTCTATGAGCAGAAGAGAAGCCGTTCATTCATTAGCATAAATTTACTTTGGCTGAAGCTAACTCAAACTAAGCTGGATTCTTTGATTATGTTTAAACATGCAATATCAATACTCCAATGGCATCAGTTTCTCTTACAAATATTTTGAGCAAATAGGTATAAAGTTATATTTGCACTTGCTAGAAAAGAAGGAGTTAATGATGGTTTCTAAGGCTATGAGCTACATTTAGAAAGAATTTCTTCAGCTCCAAATGACTAATTTCATTGCAGCTAGCAAATATTTTTTGAGCCTGCATGCTGTTGTAAATTTATATACTGCCTCTTATAAACGCATCCATCATTCTTACTGATGATTTCATTCTTTCAGATCGAGTTCCAAGAATTACATTCCAAAGAAGTATATTTAGAGACTTGCAGTGAAGTTATACATGTACAAAAAATGTTTGATTAACAAAACAAAAAATTTTTCACAAATAATATACTTTTGTGATTCCACTCAAAAATTAAAAAAAGAACTAAATAACCAAGTATATACACAACAAAGAGATTCTAACTGTTCATCATTTTCAGTCTATTTCACCCCAAGCATATGTTGTCTAATTAATATTAGCTGAATAATAATTTCTGTCTCATTTCTTACTATATGCAGTAGTCAGAGGCTAATACTATCTACTTTTTCTCACACTTTATAAGGATAGAAATTAACAATTTCAGCAACAAGCCAAACCTTGACTAATTTTTCCTCCTGTATGACTACTTCTCTTGCACATCTGACATGGAAACTGGCTCAACCTACAGGATTCAGGGTTAGATGTTGTCTTCTTATACTCAGGAGGAACACCAGAGTGTATGTTCTGAATGCCTGCAAACAGCCTTTAAGTTTTATAAATCATATTGTAAGTGTATTTGAGTATATTTGTGTTAGCAACTAAAAAAGAAACCTAACACTGAAATTGTTGGTACTGAATAACAATTTCAATTGTTTTATAAGTATTACTAGTGTTGCCCTCCACGATTGGTTTGAACTCGTATTGTTAGCTCACTGTGAAGATTTTTCTTTTACTGAGATTTTTTTTGTTCCTGCTGCAGATTCACTGTCTTACTGTTCCTACTGATTTCTGTTCCCTTCTGACTTCCCTACTCATCCAGACTTTTGTATTCTTTTTCAGTCCTCCAAATAGCTGTTCTTAAACTATTACACATTCATATGTCATACAATAAAAGCATACTAAACTAATACTTTAACAATCATCTAAAATAGTCTGAGAAGCCCAGTGTGATGTGGACACTCATTTACATATATTTTTAATATTCTCAAATATCATTTAATATGTAACCATTTTGGGTGAATGTTGCTATGTACATATCAAATCTCATTCTACTCATCAAGTCTTTGTTGTTCTTTCATATTAAAATCTTTGTGAAATATTCCAAACTCTGTTTTTTATATGTTTCTTAAAGTTTCATGGTAAGTCCTGGATAATATTTCATCCAACAACATAATTTCTCTCTTCAATATATCTTCAGGAATTTTCATGAGGTTTTGTTTTTCTCTTTTGTATTGTTAATGATGACATGATAGTTCTTAGTTTCATTTTCATTATTATTATAGATTTTGACACCAGTATATGTAATATATTATTCTCCTTGAGTATTGTCTTTTCAATGTATATTTTAGAGGAGTTTTTGTTTTATTTACTAAGAACATTTTAGTGTGGCTTTTTGTATAAAATTTAAGATCATTCATTTAAATGTACTTCTTGGTTACTGCTTTCATTTCATTTATTTTGTCTATTAGGCTGTGGTGATATGTTATTTGTGCTCCAATAAAGCTTGCGTGGAGATCAAAGAGAAAAGCCAGACATTACAAGTAAACATAAAAGTCATGCAATTTTAGCACATGCCTTTAATCCTATCAGCTGGGAGGCAGGGATCTGTCTGGATCTATGTGAGTTCAAGGCCTCTAGCTGGAGACCTTCTCTCCAGCCCCTCCAAGCCCTGTCAGTCAGACAACTCACTTATAAAACAAACACACAGATGTTTATATTATTTAAACTGCTTGGCCATTAGCTCAGGCTTACCATTGTCCAGCTCTTACTCTTATATTTAGTCCATTTCTATTAATCTATAGTTTGCCACGTGGCTCATGGCTTACTGGTATCTTCTATCTTTCTTGTCATGGCGGAAGCTCCAGGTCTCTCCTCCCAGTTTTCCACTTCCCTGAATTCTCTTCTTTCATGTCCTGCCTATACTTCCTGCCTGGCTACTGGCCAATCAGTGTTTTATTTACTAACCAATCAGAGGAATGCATTTGGCATACAGAACATCCCACAGCAAATGCCACACTGGGAACAGAGCCAGGTATGGTGGCACACACCTTAAATTATAAAAATAGTTAACCATGGAGGTCTTGAGGTTTGTACAGACAGATAGGAAGTGACAGAGGTGGGCACAAAGAGGAGTAATGTAGCTGGACAGAGAGAGTAAATCAGAAGGCAATACATACAGGCATGAGTAGACAGGAAGTACCTCATATTTGGAAGCTATAGAGTTGGTGAGGTGAGGTTAGCATTGGCTGTTCCTATTCCTCAGATCTCTCTCAGGTTTTCACCCCTATATTTGGCTCCATGTTTTCTATTAATAAGACCATTTAGGAATTTGTTTACATTAGGCTCTTATTTTTTTTATTTTATTTTATTTTGGTTGCTGTGGATATTGCTCTGTGTAAATAAAATTCTGATTGGCCAGTGGCCAGGCAGGAAGTATAGGCAGGACAAGAGAGAAGAGAATTCTGGGAAGTAGAAGGCTGGGGAGATACCGCCAGCCGCCACCATGAGAAGCAACGTGTAAAGACACTGGTAAGCCACAAGCCATGTGGCAAAGTATAGACTAACAGAAATGGGTTAATTTAAGATAGAAAAGGTAGATAACAAGCAGCCTGCCACAGCCATACAGTTTGTAAGCAATATAAGTTTCTGTGTGCTTTTTTGGTTGGGTTTGAGCGACTGTGGGACTGGTGGGTAAGAGAGATTTGTCCTGACTGTGGGCCAGGCAGGAAAACTCTAACTACATTTGGTTTTTCAAGACAGGGTTTCTCTGTGTAGTTTTGGTGCCTGTCCTGAATCTTGCTCTTCACACCAGGCTGATCCTGAACTCACAGAGTTCTGCCTGGCTCTGCCTCCCAAGTGCTGGGATTAAAGTTGTGGACCACCACCACCCAGCCAGGCTTTTATTTATTTCTAATACATATTTTAATATATTTTATTTTGTCCTTTCATTAACCTTCAATATTTTTCATAATAATATTTCCTTTTAATTTTATGACTATGAATTTAATAAGTGTTACCAAATTGCTTTCTTTGTATGTTTTTGGAGCAACAGATATTGTGTTACTAGTTTCTTTTATTTTCCTCATTATTATTGTTTCTTTGTTATATAATGGTGGTTTTTAGTTTATATTAAGATGCTTTTCCTTTCCCCATATGCAAGCCTTCAAAAAATGGGGCAGCAATATCTGTGTGCCCATCTCTCAGTGGGTATACAACCCAGTATTCCTCTGGACTAATTGTGTTTTAGAGGAACATCGTAGTGGATTGTTTCAAGATTCTTGAATTCTGGAGTACTCTGTTGGACTTAGATGAGAGTATATTATGATTCAGGCTTACTCCCTGCCAGAGTGTTTCCCTTAGTACCCATAAGGCTCAGTTTTTAAAGTACTTCTAAATGAAATCTAGGTACACACTTCCACTTTACAGATCTTGCCCCCTGTGTCCTAAGACACAGAAACAATTTGGAGAAGAATACTATGAAATGGAGTTTGAGAACAAGATTATTATTAGTAAATTTGTAAGGCTATTCTTACATTAATATTATTGCTGAAATTTCTTTCAGTCATAAGTAAATAATGGATAGTTTCTGTGTGTAGTATCACTGTAGTTATAAAGTTTTTGAGAACGATAAACTGGTAGAGGGTATATGAGAGAGGCAATATGTGTTAGAAAATATAAATCAAAATGACTCTGAGATTCCACCGTGGAAAATCACAGTGTAACAGAACCAGAGGGATCAAGGTCTGTCGATGAGAAAAAGGCTTTATAGGCTTAAAGAGCCACATGACATTTTTCTTGTGTTTTGCTAAAAGTTGGTAGAGTTTGTGTGTATCAAGATACTCAAGAGCATTGTACAGAACTTAAAGTATAAATTAAGAAATCAGGGATATCATTGATATATAATTAGCCTCCTTTAATATAGAACATAGCAAAAGCAAATTATTATATAGATTCAGTGGAAAGTGGTATTTTTTTCATGGAGCAGAAATGAAAATGTTCCATGTTACAATATGAATGTAGGAACAACAGTCCCAGAAACATGAAGGGCAACACCATATACAGAATGATGCTGTGAAAAAACGGTTCTCGGTCTGAGAGGAGGGATCTATAAACAATGAGTTTAAAATGTCTATCATATATTCTATTCAGAGGGGAACCTAGCAAATTAGAGGAAACCAATGATAAATCTATGATCTAGGCATAAGCTAAGTTACATAGTAAAATATATTATTCTCTTACATGAAGGGGGTGATAAGTGCCCTACAGATCAGAGACCAGGTGGTGATGCATAATCAATAAGAATAACTTGGTCAAATTGGCAGCCAATGGGGACACACGTACAGGGGGACACCAATAAGGTTACTGAAATAGAAATGTCATAGGGACAGCCAAAATGTTATTGCTCAATCTATAAAATCCAAATAATAAATGATGGATGATCTGGTGGCAGAGGGCAGCTGCTGCAATAAAATATGATTACCCTTTCTCAGTCTCTGGATGTAATCCAACTTTTAGAACTAGTGAGGCACAGACTAATGAGATACTATGCCAGTAGGAGGAAAGAAGGTGTAATGTCAAAATACATACATGTGGTTATGATTTATCTACATCACTCACAAAGAGGTATGTGGCATTTCCTCCTGTGAAAACCCAGTAGTAAGGGGGAGTACCCTGACATTTAAAGGACTGCTGACAAATAGTATCTAGATGACAGCTTACATATTAAAGGTAACACCATGTCAGCCCTTTAAGCATCACAGTGGAGGGGTTGGTCAATTGAACTGCAGCCTGGATGTAAGAATCATTCAGCTGAACCTAATAATAACCTGAAATTCCTATAAACTATAAGTATTATGTTATCCTTATAAGATCAATAATTAATTCACCATCTGCTGTGGGATGTCTTTCTGTACACTGTGAATATATGTTGTTCCCATTGGTTAATAAATATGATGTTTTGTCCTATGGCAAGGTAGCTTAGAAGCAGGAAAGCCAAGGAGAGAGAGAAAAATGAAAGAGAAAGGCAGAGTCTGCAGAGACGCCAGCCTGCCATCAAAGGAGCAACCTGCCAGCAGACTGGCAAAGCCACAGAACATGTGGCAAAACATAGATTAATATAAATTGGTTAATTTAAGATATAAGAGCTTGCTAGCAAGAGGCGTACCATAGGCCATACAGTTTGTAAATAACATTAAGTCTCTGAGTGATTATTTTATAAGTGGCTGTGGGACCATAGGGCTGGCTGGAGGGGACTGGAAAAAACTTTTGGCTACAACCATCAATAAAACTACTTAGATGAATTCTGGAGGATTATAATATATTACTGAAATTAGGGTAAATCATAGTGATAACAACTATAGGTGCTGTACCATATCTGATCTCTTGATACATTTGCCAAGCAAGGTCTTAGGAACCTGAATGCAGAAATATGTCAGTGATGATACTGAGTCTCCAGCAGAAGCGATCTGTGCTGATTGGTGGTGGTTTTCTTTGGTTTTGTCAAGCTGGCATGAGCAGAGTGATCTGAGTTGAGGAATGTCAATGAAGGAATTATCTCCATCAATCTGTGCTGTAACCAGTCTGCAGTGTCCTATTCTCTAATTGCCTATTGATGTGAGTCATCCTATCCCGAATTAGCAAGCTGAGCAAGCCATAGTGAACAAGCCCATGGATGGCACATGCCCTGAACTCTGCTTCAGTTCCTTGCCCCGTGTTTTTGTCCAGCTTGAATAGTTATCTCGTGTTTACTCTATGCTAGACTATGATTTGGACATGTAAACCAAATAATCCCTTTTCTCCTCCAGTTGTTTTACTCATTGTCTTTATTACAGCAATCAAAAGTAAACTAGACCACAGTGTTTATTCATCAATTCATCCCAGAGCTTCCCCAAATCTTCCTTACTTCATCAGGAAGGATCTGGGTTTTATGACACTGTAAATAAATTCAAATTGTCTACTAATTTGCTCAAGTATTAGTTACTGGAGGAATAAAAAGACCTAAGAGAATATAAACTGTGTACTTGCGTTGGAATGTCCAAGCTAATTATTATACATATTCATTGACCTACCATATTAATAGGGTTTAAGGTTGCTGCTGAGGTGGTTTTCTTCTCCAAATAAAGCGATACCATATTCTTTAAGTTCTTCATTTCTCCTATGACTAAGAAATGATTGTAGCATGAATCTTAACAGGTGTTAATAACAAAAACAAACCTGGGGCAGGTATTGGGGTGAGTGCTGGAAGATCAGAGAAGCAGAACAAGCCACAGCTACCTCACCTTGCCAGTTCCTCAGTTGATCCTGTTTCCTTAGACTGGAAGCTTCTGAGTCCTTATCCAAATGAATCTCAGCTGAACTGCTGCTCTAAAGCCTAAAAAGTTAACCAGGCAAATGCTTCTAGTTTCTGGTCTTCATGCCTTATACACCTTTCTACTTTCTACCATCACTCTCTGGGATTAAAGGCTCACTTTCTGGGATTAAAGGCATGAGTCACCATGCTTGGCTGTATCCTTAAACAGATGGATTTCTGCCTCTCCATGCTAGGATTAAAGGCATGTGCTACCACTATCTATCCTCTATGTTTAATATTGTGGCTGTTCTCTCTCTGATCCCAGCAAAGTTTATTAGAGTGCACAATATTTTGGGAACACAATACCACCACAAATGATAGTTATTAAAAGGTATCCTTGCTCACTAGCATTAGGTTCTACAATTTTTAGGATACTGATTTTCACTCTTTTTCAATTTGTTTAGTGTCTAGCATTCTTTGTTTTATTGAAAGCATATTTTCTCATATAGTAAGGTGTGTTCATGGTCTCCCCTCCCTGTACTTCTCTGAGTTCTTCTCCACCTCTCCTTCCAAATACAATCTCTTTCTGTCTTTCATTAGAAAACAGTCTTCTATGGCATTACAACAAAATAAACAAATGAAAACTAGCACATCGGAATTGGACAAGGCAAACAAACAGAAGGAGGATAAACCATGAGAAGGCATATGAACAAGAGACCCACTCATGCACAATAAGGAAACCCATAAAAATTTGCTAAACAGGAAGTGATTATATATATATATATATATATATATATATATATATATATATATATGCAGAAGACATGGAGCTGACTCTGTGCATGTTGCCACAGTCTCTGAGTTCATAGAAACTTTGATCATGTTCATTTTGAAAGGTTTGTTTTCTTCACGTTCTTTATACCTCTCTGGCTCTTACAGTCTTTTTGCTTCCTATTCCATGGAGTCCCCTGAGTCCCGAAGGAAAGGATTTGATAGAGATATACCACTTAAGGCTGAGTGCTCCAAGGTCTCTCACTTTCTGCATAATATTTGGCTGTATCTGCCTTTGTTCCCATCTGCTGCATGAGAAAACTCTGAAAATGGCTGAGCAAGGTCTGGCAGGTGGAACAGCATTGTATAGCAAGGGTTTGTGGCTGGCTTCACATTTGTGTTCTCTTTAGATAGCAGTTAGAATACCTTTTTTTTTTACAAAATGATAGAAAATAGGAGTGAAGGCTTTATAAAGGTCCATGGTGGAGTTCTTGATATTTATTGAGTTATATAACTTTTGTGTTCACCAACAGGGCTTTAAGTGGTTGAATCAAAACATATATAGCTATGAAAATAGCTATGTGATAGCTCCAAAGGCCAATAAATTTTGAAAGGGATTAGACCAATATCCTATATAAGAAATACAAGGGAAATCTCTGAGATAATGAAAACACATACCTTGAGCAACAGGGTTCATTATACACTTTCAATGAAACATCTTTTTTTTTTTAACTACTAATTAGTCTTATTCTACCCAGTCATAAGTCTTATTGTTATTGTTTTGACACAAACATAAGTCTGGGATGAGTCACTCAGACATCTCAAGACATTAGATCAGATACCTTAATGACGACAAAAATGAAGTTATAAATCTAGTTATACGCTCAAAAAATTACAGGCCCAAATTTTAATACCAGAGCAGCTAGTTAGATCCCTTGTATTTCAGTTAAATTTATCAAAACATGGGTAACATTGGCCTTTGATTAACCAAAACATACAGAATTTAATGTCTGAGAGGGCAGTAGGCATGTTATTTGAAGGATCTGCCATAAATCCTGAATGAAATTCCTTAAGGGTACACTGTGAATAAATTAGTAGTATGCATTGATCATCTACATAAGATAGCACATGTAAATCTAACAGCATGCAACTCTATTCTGTCTACAGTTTTCTGTCATTTCAGTTTACTATCTAGATGTCATAGGTTCAAGAGAAAAACTATTCTATCAAAAAAAAAAATACAGCTTCCATTCGTTTGGCTATTTGTCCCTGTGCTTTTCCAATCTTGTTCTCAATTCATGCTCTTACAGTCCCTCCTTTCTCTCGACAATTGGACTCCTGGAGCTCCACCTGGGGCCTGGCCAAGGATCTCTGCATCCATTTCCATCAGTTATTGGATGAGAGTTCCAGCATGACTGTTAGGGTGTTTGGCCATCTGATCACCAGACCCTGGAGGAGATAGGAATGGAGGGGAGGGGCTGGGGGGAAGATGGGGGCAGGGACGGGAGGAGGGAGGACAGGGGAATCCATGGCTGATGTGTAAAATTAAGACACAAATATAATAAATAAAAAAAAGTACAGCAAGAGAACCACTGAATTTTGTACTTTCTTAGGCTTGGTTATGCTTGTTTCTCATGTTTTTTGACAATATCAGTGGAGAAGCAGAATTGTAGCATGAGAAATTGGACTTGATAATAAATAGAAATAAACATGTTAAAATAGTTGACTAAAAGAATGTTTTGTATTATTTGTAATTTTATAGATTTTTATGCTAATTAGACAAATTCTGTAAACTGATTTATAATTGATTAAAATGAATGGTCTTAGTGTAAGGTTGTTCGAATCGTAGATGGTCTTTTAATGATAATAATAATAAAAACCCTAGATATTGGCATAAAAGCTGAAAAATCAGAGAAGAAGAGCAAGCTACAGCCAATCTCGCCTCACCAGTTCCTCAGGGGACCCTTTTTCCTCAGACTGAATGCCTTTGAGCCCTCACCCAAAAGGATGTCAGCTGAACTGCATTTGTTCCTGTTTCCTCGAATCTTATATAAGATTTTTTTTTTTGTCCTTCCATCGCTTCCTAGGCTTAAAGACAAGTATGCCTCCCAGTACTGGGATTAAAGGTGTGTGCCCCCACTGCCTGGCTCTGTTTCCAGTGTGGCCTTGAATGCACAGAGATCCAGATGGATCTCTGCCTCCCAAGTGATAGGATTAAAGGTGTGTGCCACCACTGTCTGGCCTCTATGTCTAATCTAGTGGCTGAATCTGTCCTCTGATCCTCTGGCACGCTTTATTGGGGTACACAATACATCATCACAGTGTAAGTCATCTCAACTTTAGCCAACACAGCATTCAGAGGGTCTCCTTCAGAGAAAGAAGTTTCTAAGAAGAAGGTAGAGAATGAAAAATGAAAAGTATTAGTTATAGTCCAATAAGACATGGCAGTGTTACAAGTTTTAAGTTTTTCAACTACCTCTCACCTTTAAAATTTCTCTAGGAAGAGAGCAGTTACCTTTTTTCAATTTTCCAAATGTTAACACATTTTTGTATACTGTATATGTCAAGGATGTTTGTTTAAGTGAGAAACCTACCTCAGGAACTTGAAGATGTGGTGTTCAGTGGTTGGAGTTATTTGGGAAGATTATGAAACCTTTAGGATATATAATCTTCATGGAAGAAGTATACCACTAGGGGCTGACTTTGGTGCTTATACTCTCATTCCACTTCCTCTTCTTCCTGAGTGGGAATGGAAATGTAATCTCTCAACTTTCTGCTCAACAGTCCACTGCCATGCCTTCCTTGTCATTATATACTGCCCCTCCTGAAATGTAAGCCAAAATAAACTATTTCTACTATAATTTTCTTTGATCGTGATGTTTTTTCACAGTAACAAAAAGTAAATGATAAACCACATGTACACAGGAATAGATAGAGATTTATATAACACAATGGTGTGTATGTAAATTTCCAAAAGTTCTGTGCAGGGTCTATGTTCCTCCATAGCCAAGATTTATCAACTGTTAGTCTATACAGTGTTTATCTCTTCCACCCATATTTAACTTTGCTCAAAAAATTCCATTTCCCTAGATTGTGGACTTCTCATGTTAATGTAGAAATTTGAAATTCAGCTCAGTGTTCTAAGTATCACATTGATCTAATAAGGGGACCAGAATTGTTTGAGTATCATAGTTCAAAATGTCTTTTCACTAATTCACCTATATTTGTCCCAAGAAAATTTACTTAGAACTTTCTCTATGTAAAATTTCTTTTCAATGTGCTCCTTGGCAATCTTGTCTAATTTATGGTAAGGTTTTATTACTTATTTTAAGGTTTTATTATTCTATACAAAGAACATTTAATACTTTTAAATTAACAGTGGATGTGGAACTTGTTTGGAATCTGAATTTATTTGTCATTAGGTTCCCCATCCCTACCAACCAGAGCTCTAGGGTGTACCACATTTCCTTTTTGCTATGTATGATTACCCTCTGGAAGTTTATTTCTATTGACATATCGGGGTGAATGCTTCATACATTTCTTTGACTTTTAAAAGGCTCAATAATTGCATCTCTAAGATTCATTTTCTCATATTCATCTGGGTCTGAGAACAAAACTGACTGAAATGCAGTACGACCCCATTTTCAGTCCTCTGGATTTGAAACATATTCTCATGCTAATAAACTGCCTGGCATCATCTCATGCTTATGGCTGTGGCTACTGATTTTACTCAAAGGTTAGTTTTAGGCTGTAGGGATATTTTAATAACATATAACTCTAACAAAGCTACCTTTGCTATATTATATGCAGGTACTGCAGGTACTATTAATGAGAAAAGAAACATCAGTTCCATTGATCATTTGAGTAGAATCAAAATACTCTTCTATACTATCTTTGAAACAATAGTGCATAAATTAATATGTAGTTAGCCAGAAGATATAGGACTTATATAAAGATAAATATCCCTCCTTTTATTCAATTTTCAACAGGGACTTTTAGTATTAAAATAAGGTATGTAACTGTGTGTGTATATGAATTTGTGTGCGTATGTACATACATACATACATACATACATACATACATACATACATACATACATACAAATTCTTTGCATGTAGCTGAAGAGTATGCCAGAGCCATTAAATATGTGATGATGTCAGAGAACAGTCAAAATTCTCTTGCTACAATGTGTTATCTGGTTATTGATCTTAGACCCCTGAATTCAGCAGCAAGAATACAAGTTCAAATATCTTGCCATCCCTCACTTAATTTGTGTTTTTATTTGACTAATTTTGATTAGTCTTCATTATAATAAAGATTTATTTACCTGTAGAAAGATAATCTTTTATATAATCTATGTACATGTAGCATAAGTATGTATACTCCTATGTAAATAACATTTTTGGAAATTTTCTCACTGTATTTCAAATATAACTTTAGTTCCATAAATACTGTGATATAATTATATATGTCCTTGATGTACATAATCTAAATACATATTTAAAATCTAAAAACGGAAAATAAGCTCAGTTCTAATGTAAAGAATACAAAAGAAATGGTTAAAATCCTTTCTTAAAATCTTGGGAAGACAATGACATTTTGAACTCTGATGCTTGTCATTTACTCTATGAGAAAAGAAACAAAGTAATGCTGGGCAGCGGTGACACACACCTATAATCCCAGCACTTGAGAGGGAGATCCAGTCAGATCTCTGTGAGTTGGAGGCCAGCCTGGTCTACAGAGTGAGATTGAGGATAGGCACCAAAACTACACAGAGAAACCTTGTCTCAAAAAACCAAAACCAAAACCAAACTAAACCAAAACAACCAACCAACCAAACAAACAAACAAAAACCCAAGAAAGTAAAACAGCAATATGTGGAATTTAATGTTATCATTGTACACATTTTTTTTCTGGGGTGTTGACTTTTCTTCATTAAGAGAAGGCAATGACGTGAAAAAAGATTCAACCTAAGTACAGTTGGTAGACCAATAGTTTTCTTGTGATTTAAAGGAATGTGGGTCAGGGCTTACATAAAGGAATATGTCAATCAATTTAGATAGGAGTATTATCAAAAGCCCGATATGGATGAGGTCTTGGGAAAACCATGTCACTGGTCTTCCCTGAGTAAGTCAAAGGCACTTATAGTACTGATGATTCCTTTGTCATTCCAACAGTTGTTCACCACTATATAACCTCTATGAAAGGCTTCATGAGCACCATGGGTGCTAGGAAAAGAGATGCATAATGGCTATCCTAAATCTCCATCCAGTTTCTCCTTTTTAATTTGCTGATTTTAAGAACACCATTAAACTTAGGTTAGTACAGGTCCCTCATCTGTGAAATGAGAGCAAATAACATTGGTCATAGGGACATAGCAAGAGCAATTAGTAAGAAAATTACAAAACTATCATTGCCATCAGCTTCTTGGTCATAATAAATGCAAACAATTATAGCTTCTGAAATAAAAAATGATAAAATTAGAAATGCATGACTTTGCATAAAAAATGACACAGCATTAATCTCTAAATGAAGCCTTTTAAAATAATTATTTTAATATTTTCTATATCATTTTACGTAAATTAATATTGTCCTAATGTGCATAACATCGGTTCTGTTTATTTATTTTGCAGCTGTATTATGTTTATGTCCATTGCTTACATTTTAAATCACTGGAAATCAGAACAGGTTACAAATTGTTGGTTATGAAAGAAGAATAGCAGTTGCTGTAAGTGTTAGAACTCAAAACTGTAAGTGCAGAATATAATTATAACAATTTAATAACAGATGAAGCACTGCGCTCCAATCAAGGCTTTCCTCCGGATACGTTATACCAACAGCCTGAAAATAAGTAGAATTCAGAAATTTCAGTGATAAGATTTTACATTAATGCACAATGTAACTGAATGGAATTATCTTACAAATTACCTCACATGCAGAGTAGATTTCCTGCCATGATATTTGATCATAATCCACTGTGATCATCTATTTCTAAGGTTAATTTAATATGACAACATTAAATATTGAATTCCTATTATTAACCTTCCTAATTTAATTTTATGCTCACCAAGAAACCTTCAAATATGAAGTTTGGCATTTTATACTAAAAAGCTCCAGGAAGAGACTCTGGATCAGACCCTGTAGTTTTATTCCCTTTGGACTTTAATTGTTTTAGAAGCCATGTTCAGTGATGTGACCATGGTTTATCTGTGACAATTCTGGGGATATAGAGACACTTGATATTTACAAATTAGACCTCTTAGCTTGATATAAACTTGGCACTGAGGTTAAGGATTAAGTTAAGGCTTAGAGTGAACACTGTTCTGGGCAGCTGGCCAGCCAGCTCTAAGCATGTCTGCATCATTGTATGCTCCATACGTCTTTTCTTGAAAGTTCTCCAAGTAAGAGCTTATATGATTCATTTGATCAATATTGATAAACACTTACAGAGCATCCTCTCTTCTGCAAAGTGATTTAGAGAAGGAGCTGTGCACTCAGCCTGCTTACTAAGCTTCTCCATGGCGGTGCTGAGAAATGTGAGATATTTTGTAACTTCACCTTCTGCTTTACAGAAAATATTTCCCAGTTAGTTCTGTGAGAACTCTCCCTGTAGTTAATGCCCACTAGATACAAAATAACATTAGTGTAACAGGAATCTTAAATGGTCTTATTAATAAAATCAAACCTGAGGCCAGGTATTGGGGTGAATGCTGGAAGATCAGAGAAGCAGAACAAGCCTCAGTTTCCTCACCTTGCCAGTTCCTCAGCTGGTCTTGTTTCCTCAGACTGCAAGCTTCTGAGTCCTCCTCCCAATGGCTCTCAGCTGAACTGTGCTGCTCCAAAGCCTGAATGCTAACCAGCCAAATGCTTAACCAGCTAAATGCTGCTAGTTTCTGGTCTTCACGCCTTATATATCTTTCTACTTTCTGCCCTCACTCTCTGGAATTAAAGACTGGGTTTCCGGGATTAAAGGCGTGTGTCGCCTGCTTGGCTGTTTCTAATGTGGCCTTGCACTCAGAGATGCAGAGGCATTCCTGTCTCTGGAATGCTAGGATTAAAGGGGTGTGCTACCACTGCCTATCTTCATGGTTAATATGGTGGCCGTCCTGTTTTCTGACCCCAGATAAGTTTATTTCGGGGAACACGATACCACCATACGTTAGCATGAAGATTTCATTTTGAGCATGAAAGGGACAGAGTAAGGTTAGTTGTTGTGGGTATTGCCACCATTTGTACTATTATTCTTCCTCCCAAGCACTCCTCCTCCATTTCTATTCGGAAAGGAGCAGGCCTCCCATGATTATCAACCAAACACGGCATATGAAGCGAGACTAAGACTAAGAACCTCCCCTTGTATTAAGGCTGGGCAAGGCCACCCAATAAGAGAAAGAGGGTCCCCAAAGTGGTAAAAGAGTCTGAAATACTCCCTGCTCCCACTGTTAGTTAGGAGTTCCATAAGATGACCAAGCTACTCAACTGCCACATATGTGCGCAGTGTCTACATCAATCCAAGGAAGGCTATTTTAAAAATTCTTCAAACTATGACAATTTAACAGGATTTTTTTTCCCTTGGAAATGACTCATTATTTACAAAACCAGATAAAAGAATAATATAAGAATAGTAGCAAGCTGGAGGCAGAGAGATTGTTTAGCAGGAAAGAGCACTGGCTCCTCCTCCAAAGGAACCAGGTTTCTTTCCCAGCACCCGCACCAAGGCTAACAATACTCTGTAACCCAATTCCAGCAGATATGATGCCCTCTTCTGGCTTCTGCTGGCACAGCATGCATGCAGTACATAGCCTTACATGCAGGCAGAAGGACAAAAATAATTTAGAAAGAAATCTTTCAAAATCTTAGGTATATTAGAAGTGAAATGTGTTTCTCTGTTAATGAGAACAGCAACAATTTAAGGTTATAGAAACAAAATTCTGGTTTTATTTATTTATTTATTTTGTGTGTGTGTGTGTGTGTGTGTGTGTGTGTGTGTGTGTGTGTGTGTTGTCCACCAGGAAAATTCTGTCTCCAGAGGGAAAAGTATCAACGTCTAAAACCATCTAGACAAGTGGCAAAGACTCTTAGACAGGGGGAGGTGTTACAGCGTCATGTAATGCAGATAACAAGGCACAATGCACAGAGATCTCGTGAAAATTAGACAGTCTGCATAAATTGTCTGATGCATGGTGGCCACTCACAACTCATTATTCTTTCATGCAACTTGTCCTGCTTCATTTGTTTGTTACTAAAGGATAACCATATTTTCCTTTAAGCTTTGGCTATATAGTACCAGCTCTAAGCTGATTCAGTTTCCTGGAGGTTTCCATGCATCTGCCACCTCAGGACAGCACATTGAACATAAATCATGAACTCCCAACCAGTAGCTTCCCTCATAAGCCTGCTGCATCCTCATTCTTTGTAAAGCAGACAGAACACACATTTCTTTGTTGTTGTGACAAAGAACCACTGCTAGCACAGCACTACAATTTTAGTCCTGTAGGAGGAAGGAAGGAAGAGGAATGAGGTCTTGACATCCTGTGCTTGAACAGGCATTCTCACCCCTGGCAGGACTTATATTTTGACAAGATTAAGCTAAGTTGGGTGTGTGTTTGTGTGTGTGTGGTGGATATGTGTGGGGGAGTTGCTTTGTGAATCACTGTATTGCTCAGCAGCAACTCTGGATTCCACCATACTGATACCAGTGCCACCTAGCCTTGCAAACCGTAGCATCAAAAGGATGTCAGACATTGTCAATGTCCCCTGGGGGACAAAATTGCTTTGTAGAGAAACCTTACTTTAGCACACATTTACAATGAACTTCCTTATTATGAAAGGAACATGTCCTATTTCTACTCTACCTGGAATTCTTATATCTACTACTACTACATGTATTTTTATACTCATTTGAGAAGAGTGAGACTAATCCATATTTGAATGCACTGAAAAAAATTGGAACACAGTAATATTTGTTCTGAGCTAGCAACAATTTTATGACCTGGAGAACAGTGGTGCTGAGTTGTTGGTATTTTATTCTGAGGAGTTGGAATACACAAAATATTAGGGCTATGGAAGTTGCTGCCTACCTTGGTACATGCCATATATATTTACTGAAAACTGACTAAGTACTGGGAAAGTAATAATTTGTTGTGTGTTACTTATTAACAAGGAACATGTGATAAATGCCCTTATCTTTACCATAAATAATAAGTGTTAGGAATAGAAATTAGATTCAGATACTAATGAAATATTAGTGTAATGTTCTGTATGTAAAGTATTCTGTTTTCAAGAGTTTCTCATATTCAAAAAGCATACTTTAATAAGTACCAATAGAGTGCTATAGCCTACTTCCCAACTTAGATGACAAGGCACTAGTTTTACTTAGAGTCAGAATTCTCATCTTCAAGAACTAGAAAAACTGTGGCTGTATTTCAGTGGTACAGCACTTACCTAAAAGGTTTGCACCCCAAAAAGGGAGAGAGGGGGAAAGAACAGAAGTGAAAGAGGAAGAGAAGGTGAGAACAGATCCAACAAGGTTCCATTAATACTCAGAATCAGTGCTTCTCACTATACACTATGTCTTTGGATTTCATGACACAGACAAAATTAAATTCATGTAAATATCTTATTCACCACACAGAATTACTTTTTCAGGACGTGCAATGTTCTTTAATCCACATGGTCTGCCAGTTTGTTTCCTCTCAGTTACTCATCAGTTCTTTCTCCAGACCCCTCTATTGCTGTCAGTCTTTAAAAGCTATTTCACAGTCAAATCATGTCAAAGTTTGCTCTTCTCAGAGTAAGAATTCCTTTATCACGCTGCCACCCTATCTGACTTCAAATTATATACCATTATAATTTTTATACTTTGGTTTTCTTTACTTTGACTTGTAGATATGCTTTCTTTCTTTTTATTTCAAAGAAAAGACAGAGGCAATTATAACATTCTACACAGCTACTTCAATTTTATAAAGGAAAGATTGTTTCATACATCTATCTTTATCTAGGCTCAGTTTGGAGCAGAGAAAATCATTATTTGTCAAAAATAAATCTATTTTCTTTTATTAATCACAGATTCAGGAAATAAAATATCTCTTAAGTTTTGTTAGTTTATGAGTTTGATAGAACCTACTTTCATATAAAACTCTGTTCATTCCAGTTTGTCAAGCTGAAGCACGAGGATGGAGTGGTAGGAACCAAAGGTAGCTCAAGTTAAAGAAAAGAATTACTGCAACATACAAGATCAACAACCACTTAAAATGGCCAACAACCTTCTATACAAGGCATATAAGTTATAGACAGTAAATAAGGACATAATGGCATACAAGGCAGTTAACAATAAATTGAGTCACATCCATTTCTCTCTATGATTTTCTTGTGAGTTTATTTTTGGGGGGTTATTATTTTATGTTTGTTTTCTACCAAAAAAAGAGAAAGAAACAGAGAGAGTGTAGAATTGGGTGGGTTTGGAGGTAGGGAGGAGCTGGAAAAGGGAAACAAATGATGACCAGAATATAGTCTATGAAAATATATTTTCATTGAAAAATTAAGAAATTGGGTTCTCTTTGGAGAAATCATTTTCAAACAGAAATCTAAATCCTATTATTCATGAATACAATGGTCTCTTTGTTGGTATTATGCAAACTGACAGGGAGAGATAGCAAAATTACATATGTAGGTAAATGTGTTGAGATTGAGAATCGGTGAAAAAAAGCTAGGGTTGTCTTTCATTTGGTAACTTGAAATCTCTTGGAAATTCAATTTATACTGTACATTTTCTTTAGTTTTATTGGTAAGAATTATTTTAAAAGGAATTTGTTTTTAACTGTGTTAAGCAAACACTTTATGAAAAATATGGAACATAAGCAGCCTTTTCTGTCTGTGGTCATGTCCAGGTATGGGTCACTGTGGAATGAAATACAAGGTCAATTAATAATTTCCTGGGATAAAATAGCTATTGCACAGTACATGGATAATTGTTAATACTAATTTGTAGCATATTTTGAAAGTGCTGAAAATTTGGGGTTCAAATGTTCTCACTACAGAAACAAAGAACCAGCAGTTACTAAGATGGCTGATAGGTGAATTAGCTTTCATTGCACATACATGTGACACTGTACTTTTTTGATACATGGTCTCAAGTGTGTAGTTCAAGCTACCATCAAGTTCAATACCACCCTGCATTGGCACCCTGACTGCTTCAGTCTAGATACACGTTGTCATGTCCTACCTTGTCTCTATATTTGTAGAACTGATATTTTACAGCGGGAAAATTTCAGATATGTGATTAGAAAAAAAAAATATAGAACCAGATAGTAGAGAACACAAAATACAGGGAGCAAGGTTCTGCCTATTATAAAGAAAAGAAATTATTTGCACTTTGGATGCTTCTCCAAGAAATGACAGTGTAGAACTTAGGACTTCTATTGATGCAAAGAAAGTTGAGCATGTGAAAGAATGAAGGAACATAGAACATGAGTCAGCAGCTAAACTCACTCTTTCTTTCCTGCTTAATGCTAATGTAACCTGAAGGCAGTCATGAAAAAGTAATAAAATTAATTTGATTTTTTTAATGTCTATTTATGTTTATTACTCCACACATGTGCTGATTGCATGACTATGCTGCCCACATGCATGTAGTCACCAGCACACACTGATGACTAAGATGTAAGACCCTTTGCTTAACTTTTGAGCTGTGAATATGCAGTCACACAGCTGGAGTAAGGGCAGAATTCTAACATTGGTGAAAGGCATTATGGGAAAGAGATGAATAACAATGTGATAAATGCATGGAAATTTAGGAAGAAACCCATTTCTTTCTATGTTAATGTAATTAATAAACTAAAAAAGAAATTTAAAAGGAGAAAATTCCATCCATGAAGTATAAAGATATCAGTTGAAGTATCTGTGCTTGAAACCTATAATGTCCAAAGAATAATACTCTAAAGTATAGTTATTAAATATTTGATAAATTTATTGCATATATACATAGCAAGATACCACAGTTTCAGGGTAGTTACATAAAAATTCAAAAAATAAATGAAAAAAACTGTTATATACCCCCAATAGTTAACACTATTCCATGTATTCAAACAGAGGCAATAATTCTTATGCTGGGAATATAAATGAACATTCTAAACTAATAAGTGTATTTTCAGTATTCCAAAATTGTTCTCATCTTCTTCATGTCAGTGGTATATGAATAAATGGCCAGAGCCATATTTTCTGAATTCTTCAGATTCTTTCTTGTCATCTTCAGAGTGGTGTCTAGGTACAAGAGTAGCTAACATGAACAATGGATGTCTTCCTCTATATGTGAGAAATGGAACACAGGGGTTAGCTTATGCACTTCCTTCTTATACCTCATTTCTTGATGCTGCCTCTTCTCTTGAGGTTCGAGAAGCCATGTGGTGACTACTGGACACACTATGACTTTATGTATAACTATTTCTCGTGTACATGGCTAGGTGCATATGCATGTTGATCATTTTTAGAGTCTGACAGAGGAAGTAAAGCCTAAGGCATCATTTTCTCAACCATCTATATTAAAAGGGGAAAGGATTATTTTTGTTTTGCTCTCTATTTTTTCTTTTGTGATTTTGTTGTTATATCCCTTACATAAAATTCTTCCAAGAAATATTAAGTTCTGTTCTTTGATTCACAAAACAGGAAGCAGAAGCTGTAAAAGTCTCTCTTGGCAATAACCTGCTTTTTTATTAAGTCTGTCATGTACTGTTTTGTGTGTCAAAACCTATATTTAACTCTCTCTTCTTCTTTTACATTCTTAATAAACCAGTCTCTCAGACAGGAGAAAGCCATATTCTGAATTGGTAATGCTCCTTCACTTCAAAAAAGGCATTTTTTTCAATACTAAAATACTATATTTTCTGAAAAATGATTATAACACAGAAATGTGCTAAGTACTTTCCTTAAATTATAAAATTCTCAAAGTCTTTTGATATGGGGGTCATTAGAATCTTCAATTTTAGTACCTTTGTGAGCATTGAATTATTTTCAGACATGAGAGACACTGTGATTAAGGAATAAATCTTAACTCTATCTGGCTGCCGAGTGAGGTTTCATTAACACTGAGGATTTTTCTTCCACAAACATGAAAGAAAACAGAGAATGCCAGACAATAAAATACACTGAAATACTTATCTCTGAAGAATGAAAGTGTTACTAGTTGAAATTTTACCTGTAACCTTTACTGACATTCCTAGTATTCATTGAGAAAAAAGAAAATAACACATTTAAAAAAGATGTTTGTGTCCTGTAAAATATTAATTTTTTAGTATATATTTTTCTTACTTTATTTCTTTTTTTTTTTCATTTTCCTTTATTAAGAAATTTTCTACCCACTCCACATACTATCCACAGATACCCCCTCCTCCCTCCTCCCACTCCCCAGCCACTCGACATCCCCACATTCCCCAAATGGAGGTTTCCCATGAGGAGTCAGCAGAGCCCAGCACACTGAGCCCAGGCAGTTCCAAGCCCCTTCCCATTGCACTAAGGGCTGTGCAAGGTGTCACACCACAGGCACCAGATTCCAGAAGCCTGCCCATAGACTAGGGACAGATCCCAATCCCCCTGCCTGGGTGGCCCCCAAACAGGGTGCTGGGGAAGCTCTCAGAAATCCACAAGGTTGACCCCCACTTGGTCTGCTGGCAATGGTCCAGAGGGTGCCTGAACTAGTCTAATCAGGTGACCAGCCTAATGTCATCATAGAGCCTTTGTCCGTGGCTAATGGAGACAGATGCAGAGATCCGCATGCACCAGGCTGAGTTCTGGGAATCCAATTGATGAGAGAGAGGAGAGATACTGCAGGTGAGGGACTTCGAGATCATGATGGGAGGACGTGCAGAGATGACCGGCCACACTAGTGGAAGCCCATGAACTGTGGACTGGTGGCTGTGGAGCCCCCATGGGACTGGACTAGGCCCTCTGGATATGGAAGATGGTTGTTTGGCTCTTACTATATTTCTAAGGGAAGCTCTTAGTATACTTACAATAATTTTAACGTGTGCTCATAAATAAAGGATTTGAGGCCAGCATTGTGATCATTATTAAAATTCATACTTGTACCATTAGTCAACGCTATTTCACTTTCCCTCCTCATAGATACCATGGGCACTGAGAATCCCATCAGTCTCACAGGATTTATTTTATTCCATATCCTAGATAAGATCATTTTTGAAAAATAGACACTCTCCTTGATATAAGTGCATATTTTGAAGACAATTACTCATCAGTAATAATATGAAATTGTATATTAAAGCATTCATGTTCTGTGTGATGATTAAGAGTTATCCTTTACTTTCTTTTACTTTCTTTTACTTTCTTTTAATTTTAATTTTTAAATTATAGTTAACATTCTTTGCATGTCAAAGAATCAAAAATCAAGGGTTGGGGATTTAGCTCAGAGGTAGAGTGCTTGCCTAGCAAGCACAAGGCCCTGGGTTTGATTCTCAGCTCCAGCAAAAATAAATAAATAAATAAATAAACAAACAAATAAATAAATGAAATAAATAAATGAAATAAATAAATAAAACAAAAACCCCAGAGCTTTAAAAAATCTTCAGTTTCTGCTCCTGTGGTGTTTTTCAAAGACATTTTCTTTCTACATTAAATATTCCTAATCCTTCCCCCAAAATAGCTGTTGGTACTCATCTCCTGGAATTTATGATAATGTAGATGTTCATTATGTAAGAAAAATAAAGAAGATATTAAAAATATAAGAAATTACTGCAACTCAAAAGAGAGATATTTTGATACTAATATAAATTTAATTTAAATCATACTAATATTGAAGTCTTCATTTTTTCAAATGAAAACATTAATATTTATGACCCAGTTTGCTTCTCTGGTAGATTTTAGCCAGGTGAATTGCTGGTCATATTATACAATACCCTTTTTATGTTACAAACTACAATTTAAAGTTTCAGCTGTCAGTGAATATTTGTAACACAATGAGAACATGAGAAGGCCGAGTGCTTACAGCTAGGCATCCAGAAGTGAGACTATTTTTATGGTTATTTTTTCTTTCCCTGGAATTTCAACGCTGCTCCATTCCTTTCTATATCTGTGTCTCCACATCTTTGATTTCACAGGCAGCAGCACTGTGAAAGTGACAGGCCGAAGTGGTGCTCAAACAAGGAATCCTTCCACATCTTCTCACCCTGAGCATCGTGTCTTTCTTACCTTTTCATTCTCTTGTCTTCTGCTTTGTTCTTCAGGAATTGGTCTTTCTTTCTTCCTGTTTGACTGATAGGTGGAACCAAATTCATGAAAGCTGTTCAGGTAAACAGGTACAAATCTAGGAGACAGCAAGTCTAATGCCTTGATTTAGATTGGACTTGATGGGGAATATTGAAGAGAACACTTTAGAGGCAATCAATTGAGTCTGATGATGCTAAAAACGGATGAAAAGGGAACAAATCAGTAGTCAACATACTGATTTTTCTTGGCTACACAGATCAAAGCAGTATAGGATGGCTTTCACTCCTTCATTTTATAAAGATTTCTAACGTAAATTGTTTCATTAGATATAATGCCTTCTCATTTAGGGACCAAAAGAGATAAAGAGGGGTATTATTTAAATATTAAGCCAAGCATAATTCTACTTCTAGTCTGAATTCAGAATACAATTTAACAAAATCTAAGAAAGCTTAATAACTCCTGTATTTCTTAGAACTGAGATACATATTTTCATTATTGACACTAATCAGAAATGCCCTTATGGCAGAAAATTTATATGTTTTCTACTCAATTTCTTTGCTCAAATTTCTATTGTCCATTGTTCTCCAATTTATTTTGTAAGAAAATTTCTTAGTCTGTATATTTTTGTAAAACTGAAATAGTTGTAAGAGTGTCAGAGTGTTACACCTCACAGTCAAAATACAATGGCTACTGGAAATTGTCTTTGTTAATTTAACTGCATACATTATTTCATATTATGGCTACACAAGTTAGTATCTGTCTACTTGAACCAATGGACTCTGTATTCAGAAATAATATATAGGGAGGCATGATGTAAGAAGAGCAAATTTCTCTTCGAAGAGTAATAGCTCATAGTGGATGACATAAATACCTTTAAAGGTGCAAACGGAAACATTTTTCTTGGTGTTCTTGGTGATTTCTTAGTGTTTGTAACTTAATACCAAGTTAGGGAAATAAAATATCTCATAGAAGGCATGCAGTTACAACTATCCTGAAATAAGGACAAATCACTTCAGACTTAAATTTTGTCAGATGAATGGAAATATATATTGTTGAAAAACAAAACAAAACACAAAACCAAAAACAAAACAAAACAGACAACCAAAAATGAACTGTAACGTTCTTAAAATTTCTTCATGTTCTCAGCCTACAACCCATATGTCTATATCTATTGTGTCTTGATCTGAGAAGAGATGCAGAACAGATGGCATGCTGGGAGAAGGCTTAATTAAGCCGATCTTCTTGAGGAAAGATTTCTGCAGTCCACATTTCTGATTTATTCTATTTAATTTAAAATAAAAAATATGATAAAAAACATATATACTATGGTACTCAAAATCTTGATGAGCATTGGTAGACATATCTATATGAGAAACAAAGAGCTATTCTCTGTAATGATTTTTAAACTCTTCCATATACATCATTTGGTCAAGAGCCCATTTAAAATCTCAGGTAGTACAAATGAGATTTTTTTCATTACACTGTTGTTTTCCATGGCCCAAATGACATACTATTTCAAAAGAATAATCTCTCTGATTTTCATCACTTTACTCACCTTATGTCATTTAATCACCAGAAAGTCTGTTGATATCAAATGTATCTGATAAATCCAAATAAATAAAGCACTGTTTTTCTTCTTTAGAACCACAGTACAAAGCATTTATATCATAGGTTTTGTAAATACAGTCCATAGAAGTGAAACATTCTTCTGACTAATTAGAAAAAAATCCCTCTGATAAACCTTGTAAAAGGATACTTACATAATTATTATGTATGTGTTACTTATTGTCCTTTATGATATTCTACATCAAACAGGACTGAAAATACAGAGTCCAAATCCATTTACTATGTCTAATAATTTTATATGAGTAACAGAAAAGGCATAGTTTAATTTTAAAATTTTAATAAAAATTTGCTATCATAATAATTCTATAAATGGGATTCTTGAAGAAGCTGTGTATAGTTCTGTTGCAGAGAACTTTGTTGTCTGACATGAATGAGCTCATCTTTGCTAATCAGAACAGCAAAAATTAAATAAATACATGAATCAAGACAGGGTGAGAGGCAGAAAGGCAGGGACTGCAGGAGAAAGGGAGAAGAGAATGCAATGGGGGAGACACAGTCTTCACATATCATCAAAATAAATAGAATATTACTTGAATTCATTATTTAATGCTTCTTTAAAATATGTCAAGCCAAATTTTCAATTTTATATATGTGTGTGTGTGTGCGTGTGTGTGTGCGTGTGCGTGTGTGTGTGTGTGTGTGTGTGTGTGTGTGTGTGTGTGTAGTGTGTACCCTAATTAACATTACCGAAGGATCAGAGGGCAGAGCCAGCCACTGGATTATACACACAAGATAGAAAGTGGTGGCACACACCCTTAATCCTATCACTCGGGAGGCAGAGATCTGTCTGCTTCTCTGTGAGTTCAAAGTCACACTGGAAGCAGAGCCAGGCAGTTGGGGCATACACCTTTAATCCCAGTACTGGGAAGCACACATGCCTTTAATCCCAGCAAGTGACTTCAGGGCAGAGAATGGTAAGGGTGAGGAACCAGGAACTCACTCTATTTAGACTAAGATTTCAGTCAGAGGATTCATAGAGTTGGGTAGGTAATAGGTGATGGCTGTGGCCTGTTCTACTTCTCTGATCTTTAAGCTTTCACCCCCATATCTTGTTCTGGGTTTTTTAATATAATACCGTCTAAGATTTGAATGACATATATATTTTTCACAATGCTGCTTTCACATTATATATGAAAACAAAAGACAATGTTTTATCTCTAAAATATTCTTAATGATAGTGGTAGAAACTTTTATAGCTATTTTCAAATATATGTCTCCATTTTATGGTTTATTAGCTAAGAATGACTAACATGCATAATTAAGGTTAACATAATATATTTAGATACAGTATTATTTTATTTAATGCATTAGGTTTTTTAGTAATTTAAGAAGATTAGAGAAATATTTTCCTTAAATAGTGTGGAGAGTGCATACTTTACTTTTTGCCAACAGTGCTAAACTCATCTACAGCTACTTAATTTGCCACTGTGGCACGAGCATCATCAGCTAGCAGAAAGCAGCACAGTATGTCTATGTTCTCATTCTAGCAACTATATTCAGCAATGTTGACTGTTGTTAGCATTTATCTCATACTTGAAAACATCATTTCACCCTTTCAGTTACACATGAAAAGAAGCCTGCCTGAAAGAACAATTTTCTGTGTGTTCTAATAGTATGATATTCTGGAGAAGATAAAATATGACTACAGAAAAAAATCACAGGGAAGAATAAATTTATAAAGGTAAAATATTAATGTTATTAGGCCACCTTAAAACTATTCTATGTGGTGTTGGATGGACAAAAGTATGCTTTTTAAAAAGTCTTAGAACTTTACCAAATGACAATTAAAAAGAGGGAATCTTAATTTCTCAAATTAATACTATTTAGGAGGCCAGGGATGAATGCAAAAGTTAGTGTGGGTAAATAATTTAACTGTATAAATAATTAAATCCACAAAGCCAGTTTTCTTAAAGGAAAGTGAAAGAAACTGGTGAGACATGATTTACTGTGAAAATCAGTAATATCTGCACAAATAATGACAAAAGAGCTACGTCTAGCATTGTGTGAAAATTGATACTGATATTTCTCATAGGTGCACAGGTTAAAATTTCAAACCTCAAATCCATCTGTATTAAACTGGCACATTAAGTGGATGACTGGAGGTAGAGCTGAAATTTCATTCTTAGAATTGATAGATAACGAAAAGAAATGCGCTTAAATTTTCAACACAGAGAGTGATTCAAATTGGTGGTAATGATCAGGTCCATACAGGAAAAGGTGATTGCAGTAGATATAATTTTGTATTTCTGAATATAGTGGAGCTAGCACACTTAGGTATTTTCTTAGCCGGTCGGCTCAGAGTGCAATCAGGTCAATACAGGAAAAGGTGATTACATCTTGATATAATTCTGCATTTGTGAATATAGTGAGGTTAGTTTAGTTATGTATTTTCTTAGCTGGTTGGCTCAGAGTGCGTTCCACAGAAGCATGCACAGTACTTGGAATTTGGCTGGTACTAACATTCTCCACCTAAGGAAGTGAATGAGTTTTAGAGAACAGTTAATCAGGACTGGTGCAAGTGCTCTTGCAATGTTACTCAATAGTCCCGGGATAGCTTAACATGCTCACTGACCCAGTACAACCTATATAAAAAAATAGTAATATAATTAATAAAGAGTTGTTGATGGAGTCCCTCTTGGCCCCTTTACCCCACAACATATTAGATGTAATCAAATCTCAGTACTGGAAGCTTCATTGGATGACAAGAGATGGCCAGTTGAGATTCTGTCTTCCCCATTTTTTGATGATCTATTTAATGTACATCACCTTCTTATATATACATATTTTAGGAATGATCTACTCTACAGTTTTCCATACTAACTCTAAAATGATCCCTAATTTTCTGTCTTTCTCCATATCCTATCCCTCAAGCCCCCCTCCTTTCTCCCTCCCAACGTGATCCTCCTATTCTAGCCCTTACTTCCATCATATATGCCTATTTTATTTCGCATTCCTAATGAGATCTATGTGTTGAATCTAGTCCTTTATTCTATACCTAAAATCTGTGGTTCAATGGATGGTAGCTTATTTATCTTTGACTTAATGGCTAATATCGAAATGTAAGCAAATGCATACCATATTTGTTTTTCTGTCTCTTCACTAACTAACTCAGGATGATTTTTTTTTCTAGTTTCATCCATTTGCTTGCAAATTTCATGATTTTATTTAATGGCAAAGTAATGTTCCATTGTGTAAATGTACCACATTTTCTTTATCGATTATTCTGTTAAGGGATATCTAGGTTGTTTGAAATTTCTGGTTATTATGAATAGAGCAGAAATGAATACAGTTGAGCAAGTATCTCAGTGGTAAGATGAAACATCTCTTGACTATATGCTCAACAGCGGTGTAATCATCACGTTAGGTAGATTGACTCCTGCCTTTCTGAGGAATTGACACACTGATTTCCACAGGAGCTCTATGAGTTTGCACTCCCACCAGCAATTAGGTCCTACTGTTGTTCTTATTTCACAAATTCACTAGCATGACCTGTCACTTGTTCTGTTGATTTTAGAAATTCTAACAGGTATAAGATATGGTCTCAGAAAATATGTTGCTCTCTGTGAACTGACAGCAAAGCCCTTTTTGCCAAAAACAATACCTATACTGAGTATGCTGATGTCAAGCTGGTGCCTACAAAGAGCCTCCATGCCTGTATTTCATTGTCTTTCATATAGGATGGTACTCTGAATGTTACTGAAAGCAAATGCCAAGGCAGCCACAAATCCCTTATCTGCAATGGTGTACTCATTGCAATATATGTTAGGTTCATGGTTGCACAAAGCTTGTGGAAGTAACCAACCCATGACTGATTTGACTTAAGGTGCACGCCAAGAGATGTAACCTATACCTGACTCTGCTTGAGCGGCTAAGAAATTGAGAATAGATAGCCTAGGGACCTTTTGTAAAACAAAATAGTACTGTTATCAAAAAATGCAATACAATGACTTCTAATGACATTCTGCTATACTCATAAATCACTGCCTTATGCAGCTATCATCAAAACATCTTCCTCTGCTGCAGACTGGGACAAATTCAGAGACACCCAGACACACTTTAGGCAGAGGTGGAGAGACCTTGGAATACTTAGCCCTAAATGGAACCTGTCCATCAAATTCCTCCATTCACAGCTCAGAGAACCCAACAGAAGAGGAGGCAGAAAGAGTGTAGGGTTCAGAGGGGATGGAGGAAGCCAAGAAATCAACACCCTCTAAAATAAACACGAGGAAAGTTCATATGAACTCACAGAGACTGAGGCAGCATGCACAAGTCCTCATCAGGTCCTCTGTACTTGTACTGTGTGTTCCAGTTCACTGTTTTCATGGGATTTCCGAGTGAGACAATGTGCTGGTCTGTGATTATTGTGCCTTCTTTTGAATTTTTTGCCTTATGATGGTTTGTCTTACTCCATTCAGAAATGATGAGTTTTGTTCTGTCTTATTATAATTTTGTTGTATTTTTTAAATGAATGAATAGAAATCTATCCTGTAAAGTTCAACAACTGTAACTTATATCTGCTATAATACAGAAAATCACTTTTCTCCAATAGAGGAAACTCATGTATCAGCCACTGTGAGATAGATCTTACGTTCTGGAGCAGTTGAAAAACCTATAATAGACTCTACAGGTTTTTATGTGCACTTTTATAGTTTGGTGGGTTTTGTCTTTGCTTTTTTAATTTCATTTTTGAGCATTGTTTTATTTAGTTTACTTAGTTTTGGAAGTTTTCTTGTTTTTTTGTTTCATTTTTTGAGGGAAATAAAACTTAAAGTTGGATGAGTAGGAAAGAGGAGGGGTTCTAGAAGGATGTAAGGAGCCAAAGAATATAAAAATTTAAAAAGTACCTAAAAAAATTTAAAAGCACTGTGCTATTACTGATAAGGTTGACAAGTGAAGTTAGATATTTTAATCTAGCTTCGTAATGTCATTAATAAAGGAAGTGAGAGACTATTGAAGAAAATGGTAAATAACTGATTTAGGATGATCCTAGAATATATATTAATTCAAAGAGTGAGAATGTGTTTAGATAAAAGACAATAGGAATACAGATTTCTGCAACAGACACACAAAAACTAAAAGAAACTGCACACAATGGCCAATGATGAACAATTTAGCAACAGAATTAAATACTATTGAATTAAAATTCAAAATCTTCAGTATGAACATGAGAGAGAGAGGGGGGGGGAGAAACACATCTATATTTCAGATTTGCCTTCCAGAATATAGAGCATAACTCTCCACACCTCAAACGTGAGCGCAGCCTTGTAATTTCCTTCCAGGGAGCAGGGAGTACAGTCTGGAAAAGGACAGAAAGGGAAAGTATAGTTTCATAGTGGAGAATCTTGGAAAACATTCATTGAATAAGTACAAAGATTAATAGTAACGATGATGTACCACACACAATATAGTAAGCACAGTCTCATCCCTGGGTTCTTTCCTCCAGAATAAGATAGCAGCAGCCTAATGATAAGGAAAGAAGCCTTGGTGAGTTCCGCCTGAGCAGTAATGTACAATTCCATAGGCAGTAAAACTCAACAGCAGCTATAGTTTCTAAAAGGAAAAATTGTGGATATACCATTTATGTGGGTAAAGTGCAGGGCTTGTATTTTCACACTTGAAATTAAATAAGCCTATAGATCATTGTAGATCCTTCCCCTGTTTGAACCCATGGCTATGGTTCATTAAGAAGAGAGGATATAGTTGTGTCTTTGGTACTTATTTGGATTCTTTTTTTTCTAGTGCAAAGTTTTGAACCAAGGACCTCATTCCTGTTTGGCAAGCTCTCTACCAAGGATGTATATAGCTCGAGTTCCATGGCTGTGGTTTCTCAATGAAATACTTAGTGGAACACTTCATTAAATGCTTTTGTTGTTGCCCCTCTTGTTGACAGGTTGAACAACTGTGGTTTAGTTCAGAGCATAGTAACAGAAGCCAATTAGAGCGGTTTGTCAGCCTGGTAAGTTTGGACCTTATTCTTTCTCTCTGTAAACTTAAGACTGCTGTAATAGCCACTGTCTAAAGTTTAGGCGGCTTAAGACTTCACATCGGTATTGTCTTCTAGCAATGTCTGTCAAAGACACTGAATTGCCAATTTCTGCTAGCTCTTTGAATAGGAATAAAACTAATTACTTCAATTCATTGAATATGATTTGTTCTGTGTGTAACATTTCGTGGGAAAAAAGAGCATCAAATATTATTGAACGGGGATTCTGCATATAAAAATGATACAATCTCAGTCATGAAAACCATAGTTCAATTTTTTTGGGCATAAAGTTGTATAGTAAAATGTTACAGTAAAATATTAGGAAAAGGAGATGAGATTTAAAATTCAGGAACACGTATGTGAATATTTTTAAAAGAGAATAATAAAAAGTTTCTAGCACTATAAACAAAAGAGTTATGGTACAATAATCACAGTAAAAGACAATGAACCTGTGTTTATCACATGAGGTAATTTTGATTTTAATTTTATTAAAATTGATTTAATGCAAGATTATCTGTTAATATACATTACATAAAATGGAAAATAAGATTTTATCTGATTACCAATTGTATTGAAATTATACAAATTGATGTACACAAACATGCACATTTTTAAAATTAGTAAGCAGACAGCATTGAGTTAATAAGACTATAAACATATTCTTTCTCTTACTTTCTTTACCTTTAAAAGATTTGCAAACTCATCTTCTCTAATTCCTTTGACAAAAGAATAATGTAAAATATTTCATGATATTTAAACCTACCATTCTTTATGAATAAAACAAAAATATTTAATATCTTGCTATTACATTATGTTGATTCCTGTTTTATTTTTTATTTATTTTTATTTTTTATTTTTTCTCCTTTTTTATTTATTATCTTTGTGTTTTAATTTTAAACATCAGCCATGGGATACCCTGTCCTCTCCCCTCCTGCTCCCCCAACCCCCCAGCTCCTCCCCTCCATTCCCATCTCCTCCAGGGCCAAGACTCCCCTGGGGATTCATTTAAACCTGGTGGATTCAGTACAGGCAGGTCCAGTCCCCTCCTTCCTGGCTTAGCATAGTGTCCCTGTGTAAGCCCAAGGTTCCAAACAGCCAGCTCATACACTAAGGACAGGTCCTGGTCCCACAGCTTGGATGCCTCCCAAACAGTTCAAGCTATTCAATTGTCTCACTTATCCACAGGGCCTGATCCAGTTGGGGGCTCCACAGCTTTTGGTTCATAATTCATGTGTTTCCATTCATTTGACTATTTGTCCCTGTGCTTTTCCAATCTTGGTCTCAACAATTCACACTCTTACAGTCCCTCCTCTTTCTCGACAATTGGACTTCTGGAGCTCCACCTGGTGCCTGGCTGAGGATCTCTGCATCCACTTCCATCAGTTATTGGATGAGAGATCCAGCACGACAGTTAGGGTGTTTGGCCATCTGATCACCAGACTAGGTCAGATCAGGTTTTCTTTCCACCATTGCCAGTAGTCTACAGTGGATGTATCATTGTGGATTTCTGGGGACCTCTCTACAACTTGGCTTCTTCCTGTTCTCATGTAATCTTCATTTATCATGGTTTGTTATTCCTTGTTCTCCCTTTCTGTTCTTGATCCAGCTGGGATCTCCTGCTCCCCTAAGCTCTCTTTTCCTGGAACCTTGCCCTTCATTACTCCCACTGTCATCCAGGTTGTTCATGTAGATCTCATCCATTTCTCTGTCATTGGGTGATCCCTGTGTCTTTCCTAGGGTTCCGTTTTCTAGGTAGCCTCCCTGGAGTTGTGTAGCAGTCTAGTCATCTTTGTTTTACATCTAGTATCCTACTATGAGTGAATACATACCATGTTTGTCCTTCTGAGTCTGGGTTACCTCACTCAGGATGATTTTTTCTAGATCCATCCATTTGCCTGCAAACCTCATGATGTCATTGTTTTTCTCTGCTGAGTAGTACTCCATTTTGTATATGTACCATATTATCCATTCTTCAGGCATCTAGGTTGTTTCCATGTTCTGGCTATTACAAACAATGCTGATATGAACATAGCTGAGCAAATGCCCTTGTGGTATGATTGAACATTCCTTGGTTATATGCCCAAGAATGCTACAGCTGGGTCTTGGGAGAGATGGATTCCTAATTTTCTAAGGAAGTGCCATATTGATTTCCAAAATGGCTGTACAACTTTGCATTCCCACCAGCAGTGGAGGAGAGTATTCCTTGCTCCACATCCTCTCCCGCATAAGCTATCTTCGGTGTTTTTGATCTTAGCCATTTTGACAGGTGTAAGGTGGTATCTCAGAGTCGTTTTGATTTGCATTTCCCAGATAATTAAGGATGTTGAACAATTCCTTAAATGTCTTTCAGGCATTTGAGCTTCTTCTGTTGAGAATTCTCTGTTTAGTTCTATAGCCCATTTCTTAAATGGACTGTTGGGCATTTTGATGTCTAATTTCTTGAGTTCTTTATGTATTCTGCATATCAGCTCTCTGTCAGATGTGGGGTTGGTGAACACCTTTTCCTGTTCTGTAGGCAGTCACTTTGTCTTGTTGACTGTGTCTTTTGCTTTACAAAAGCTTCTCAGTTTCAACAGGTCCCATTGATTGATTGTTTCTCTCAGTGTCTGTTCTACTGGTGTTATATTTAGAAAGTGATCTCCTGTGCCAATGTGTTCAAGACTATTTCCTATCCTTGTTTTATATCATTTTGTCTGTGGTGTTTTCAAATCCTTTCTCCTCGCCCTGATATCTCTCTCTCTCTCTCTCTCTCTCTCTCTCTCTCTCTCCTCCTTCCTCACTTATGATAGTTCAATTTAATACCAATAATACATATGACAACAGCAACTCTAACAAAGGAAAACAGTTAATTTGGCTTGTCCTATAGTTCAGAGCATTAGTCCTTTCTCATCATGAAGGGAAACATGTTGGCATGCAGATAGGCAGTTTTTTTTTTATTACTTTCATTGAAAATAGATTTTTTTTTTTACCACGATCATGTTTTCATCTCCCTTTACACATCCCCATAACTCTCCACCTCCCCTCCCATCCAGATCCACCCTATTTCTGTCTCTCAGTAGATAATAAATGTGCTTCTAAGGGATAATAATAAAAGAAAGGAAAAACTAACACATCAGATAGGACAAAGCAAACAAAAAGCACAACAAAAACAACCAAACAAAAACAAAAACAAACAACAAGAAAAGACACAAAAAGCAGATAGAGATGGAGAGACACATTTATTGGCACACTTAAGAATCCTATGAAATCACTACACTGGAAGCCATAGTACACACTAAAAGGAACTGTAAGGTGAAAAGTAAAGAAAATATTAAAATGTATGTAAATAAATTTAAATAAAAAGGCCTAACATGACATTAGGAGACAAATAATTTCCAAAGGTACTGTGGTGGTTTGAAAGAAAATGGCACCCTGTGGGCTTTTAGGGAGGTAAGGTCTTGTTGGGATATGTGTGTCAGTTTTGGAGGAAGTGTGTCACTGAGGAGAAGCTTTGTGGTCTCAGATATTCAACCTGGGCAGTGTGTTTCAGTTTCTTCCTGCTGCCTGTGGATAGAGATGTAGAACACTCAGCAATCACTACCATACCATGTCTACCTGCATGCCACCATGCTTCCCTATGTGATGATAATGGACTAAAAGTCTGAACTATGCCAGCCACAATTAAATGTTTTCCTTTACAGAGTTGCCATTATCATGGTGCATCTTCACAGCAATAAAATCCTAAGGGAGACAGGTACCATTGACTTTGTGTTCTATTGGCCATCTTCTTTTTGTATGCATCGTGTCCTTAAGAGTTGTTCCCAATGAAAGACTCCTTAAAAAACAACTAGATATTCATTCTTTAGGAGACAACTTGTGGGTTAGGGATGAGGGCATGTGTCCACCATTCCATTCAGCTCTAGGACCCCATTTGGTGCAGAACAGTGCAGGCTCTGTGCATGCTGCCTCAATCTCTATAAAATCATATATGTGTCAATATTGATGATTTAGAGGACTTTATTTCCTTGGTGTCCTTCACTCCCTTTGGCTTTTATTGATTTTCTGCTTCCTCTTCTAAAAGGTTCCCTGAAATCTGATGAGAAGTATTTAATGAAGATATACCATTTAAGGACAATTGTTCTTTGGCCTATCATAATCTGCACATTTTTCCAGTTGTGGGTCTCTGTACTTTTTCCCATTTTCAGCAGGAGGAAGCTTCTCTGATGACACCTGAAGTGTCATTGTTTTGTTGTGTTATTAGTTTTCTGGTTTTTTTTTTTTTTGTTTGTTTGTTTGTTTGTTTTTAAGACCAGGAGTATTTTCTTTTACATAAGTGCCTAGGCTACCTATGTCTCAGGTTTTGGGTTAGCCAAGCAGTGCCAGGTATGAGTTTAATCTTGGCGAATGAACCTCAAGTCAATCAGATATTAGTTGGTTACCCCAACAAGCTTTATGTCACCATTGCTCCAGCAAATCCTGCTGGCAGGAAATCACTGTAAATCAAAGGTTTGTGACTTTTCTCTTTAGAGAGCTTACAGATACCTGTTCTCCTGAAATGACTAGTCATTTTACATTTCTAAGAAAGTTAATTTTCCTTGCTGCAACTAAAACATCTCTTACAATAATGTAAATTATAAATAATTAACAATTAAAGGTTAATGAGTATGTGCAAGTATAATTGAATGATTCTTATTTATTTATAACTATATTATATATAGTATGTCTCTGTGTGTATATACATACAACAGATGTAGCCTCCTATTCAGTTCATAATGAATTTTTTGTTGGCCTTTCATTGTGCACTGAGGTACTTAAGGACCACTCACAATTGTGACTTCTGCAGCTCTCCTTTTTTGCCTTGGACTCTCTTTGGGATGCTGTGACCATATCTTTCCTGTAGTTTTGATTTAAATTACAAAATTATTATGCTTTCCTAAAAATTATTGTATTAACATATAACTAAAATACTATCACTTTTTAATTCTTAATTTTCAAGTGGTTTGATATTATTTTCCAAATAAAATCTAAATCCTTTTTGAGGCTTCAATGGCCCTTGCCTATAGTTTGTTGTTTTAGATTCTCCTACTACTTTTCCCCTGACCTCAGAAATCAACCTTCAATGTTTGTCTTGTTCAAGCAAGTATTTCTTAGTATTTTATAGCCTGAAGAAAATTTTAGAATACTCAATATTGTCATACTCTGATTTTTAACAGTGATATGGTTTCCTGTTGCAAAGGAATTCATGTGTGCAAATGTCACATGGTAAAAGACTGCTTTCCAAGCATACACAACAATGTTTCCTTTAAATGTCTGTTGTCTGGAACTGTTAAGAACTGTTAGTAAAGAAAACAAAGATTATAAAAATGAAAAGATATTAACTGAGAATATATTTGCAAAGTATATGTAAAGTCAATAAATACTGTCAAAAATATAATTATTAAACTTCAACAAGGAAAAACCCATAACTTAATCATAAAAATCCCAAACATCTGATAGATACCATATCAAAGAAGGTGTATGTATATAAAAACTTATAAGAGCAAGCATAATATCATAAGTATTAGAATATAAAAATTCAAACAGTATTGGAATACCACAGAAACAACCTATTAGAGTAGTCAAAGGCCAGGAAAATGACAATACCTAAATAAAATCATCTGTCCATTGTTGATAGAAATGCAACGTAGACAACTAAATACTGTCATTACTTCTTGACTTTGTCCAAAAGACGTACAGAGTTAGGAACATGCACAAATAACCACAAGAGGACCAACATAAACTATATAGCCACAATCAGTGGCTTCAGACATAATTGCCATTATTACTAGTGAATAAGTAATATAGTATTAAATAGGTTACAGACAAACTGTGGAACACCAAGAAAATGAGTTACTACTGAAAGTGAGATATGAAGGAGTCAAAATACCTTAAAGAAAAAATATTTTGAAGTGAACAGATTTGGTAAAATGCTAGTTTCCAACTATCTTGAATTCTGAAAAGACTAAACTAAGGACACAAAAGAGCAGCATGTGCTGGGATTCACTGGCAGGGAGAAATGGATACTTATAGCCTGGGATTTTAGGAATAGTGAAAACTGGATACATGCCATTCTCTAATAGAGCAAACTCATAAATGGCTCAGCACCATGACTACCCTTTGGTGTAAGCTGTGTATTAGGTGTGGCAATGTGTTACCTATGGACTCAAGGATTTCAGCAAGCATAATTTATTATATGCTAAAGGAAAGACTAGCCACAAATGAGAGAACAGGATATGTATGATACATGAGGACTTCTTCAATGCCAATGTTATTGTGAATCTAAAATTATCCTAAAACAATAAAATCTGAAAAAAGTTGATGTGTGTTTCACAACATTGTTTTATATAAGTTTGTTTATTTTTCTACTTCATAATGTTCAGAGACTTTGGTTTTATCAGAAACAGTACTTAATTGGTGATGTGCACTAGCTGGATTGGAGGAGACATTGGGTGACAACGTCTCAGCAGTCATGATGTTAACTTTTATCTTTGAAAATCATGTCTGCCTAGTTTTTCTACTGAGAAGTTAACATTTCTTCTTTTTTAATTTATAATAGGTTGTGATATATTTAGAAGCATTATAAATATTATAAAGTTCTCTAGCTTTCATCTGGTGATTTTAGCACATGTCAATTTTATCTATTGGCATTAGTCCTACATCTACAAAAGTTTCCATTGTAATAAGGAGCAATCCTGTTTCATTTACTTATGTAATATTTTAAAAATATTTGAATAAGCCACTGCACACACACACACACACACACACACACACACACACACACACACACTACCCTTCATTGCCCGACAATTTTTGAATAACAAACTGGCATGAAGTATAAACATGGAAGGGAAAGATCCGAAGTTCACAGCAGATCTGAGGAAGGAGGAACCGTGTAGGAGCAGCACAGTAGAACTGGCATCCTAAGCACTGAAGTGAAGCCATGTTAATTACATTTAAAGAAATCTGAGACATTACGTGTTTGGGAAAGTCAAGGATCACATTGTTTTAAGAAATGAGGCTACATGCCATACAGGGATTAAAGGTTATTGAGGTTATGATTATTTTCTCTGTTTATGAAATAAAATTGCTGTTTATAAAATGGAAATATGTATTTTTGCAAATTCTTATAGATTTATTTTAACTGTCAATAGAATTAGTAATGCAGACTAAAATTAATTGACTAATTAATTTCTATTTTGCATGCGGCTTCATTTCAGTTTGGTTTTCCTCCAGTATTTCTACTTAATTGTATTCTAATTCACATTCATGTTTGCTTTCATATTTCATTATGTTTATTTGTGTTCCCTAAACTTGATTTACTTTATTTCTGTCTACTATAAGTTCATTCAGGTTTTTTCCCCTTATTTTTTATTATATTTGTGTTTTAATTTTACACATCAGCCATGGGTTCCCATGTCCTCCCCCCTCCCACTCCCACCCCCACCTCACTTTGTTGTCTAATTTCTTGAGTTCTGTATATATTCTGGATATCAGCCCTCTGTCAGATGTGGGGTTGGTGAAGACCTTTTCTCATTCTGTAGGCTGTCACTGTGTTTTGTTGACCGTGTCCTTTGCTCTACAAAAGCTTCTCAGTTTCAACAGGTCCCATTGATTGATTGTTTCTCTCAGTGTCTGTGCTACTGGTGTTATATTTAGAAAGTGATCTCCAGTGCCAATGCATTCAAGAGTACTTCCTAATTTCTCTTCTATCAGGTTCAGAGTAACTGGATTTATGTTGAAGTCTTTGATCCACTTGGATTTAAGTTTTGTGCACAGTGACAGAGATGGATCTATTTGCAGCCTTCTACACATTGACATCCAGTTATGCCAGCACCATTTGTTGAAGATGCTTTCTTTTTTCTATTGTACATTTTTGGCTTCTTTGTCAAAATTTATATGTTCATAGGTATGCGGGTTAATGTCAGGGGCTTCAGTTCGATTCCATTGGTCCACATGTTGGTTTTTATGCCAGTACCAAGCTGTTTTTATTACGGCAGTTCTATAGTAGAGCTTGAGGTGGAGGATCGTGATGCCTCCAGAGGTTGTTTTATTGTATAGGATTCTTTTGGATATCCTGGGTTTTTGGATTTTCCATATGAAGTTGAGTAATATTCTTTCCAGATCTGTGAAGAATTGTGTTGGTAATTTGATGGGGATTGTGTTGAATCTGTAGATTGCTTTTGGTAAGATTGCTATTTTTACTATGTTAATCCTGCCTATCCATGAGCATGGGAGATCTTTCCATTTTCTGACATCTTCTTCAATTTCTTTTATCAGGGACTTAAAGTTCTTGTCATATAGGTCCTTCACATGCTTAGTTAGAATTAACTCCAAGGTATTTTATATCATTTGTGGTTTGTGGCTATTGTAAAGGGTGATGTATCTCTGATTTCCTTCTCAGCCTGTTTGTCTATATATAGGAGGGCTACTGATTTTTTTCATTCAGGTTTTTTATTCTGGTCATTTTTTTTAATCCTTTGAGAGAATTTATAACTATTCTTTTTGAATTCTGTATCTTAAATATTATTTCAGTTGTTCCTTTTGAATCCATCCCTTAAAAGTTGATGACTTGATGAGGTCACATCTCAACTTGTTATGTTATAGTGCTGGTGTTATTAAACACAGTCTTCTAGATTTAAGTTCAAATGTAGAAAGTTAGGCTGAAGTGAAGAGAATGTAGTGGTAAAAGAAGTCACTGGGTCAGCCCAGGGAAGGATTGGAATGTTTTGGGTTTTTTAGTCAGTGGGCCATGTGGTACAGAATAAGAGGTAGATACACCAAGTGTCAGATATTTCCAAGGTGGCATGAATGAAAGTTTTTTTGTTGTGTCTTTTACCCTGTCAGGTTCCAAGTGTTTGTTACCCTGCTATCCTGTAGAGTAGAACAGCTGAAGAGAGCCCACAGGTGGTTGTAGGAGTTGACTGCATTATTTGGGCCTCTTTCCTTGCAGGTTACATGGGTGGGACAGAGAACTGGAGGACTTTCTGAGGCATCAGAGGAAGCTGTGTACGTGGCTGGCACAAGGACATGGTGATTTCTTGTATCTCATTTCTCTAACTTCTCTTGCTGTTTGAACCGAACAGTTGAAGTTTAGAAGGTACTCATGGTAGGCAGCGGTGAGAGGAAGCGGGATTTTTCATTCTTGTAAGCAGTTATTATCTAGATTTGTGTTTCACTCAACACTCTTTCAGTCATCAGGAAAAGTAATGAGTTTAACAGAATACAGTCTCCAACCAAACAGAATTAATGAATGTTACCCGAGGACATAAAAAAATAGAAGCAAATTCTGAGAACCCCAGTTTCTTCTCTACTCTACTCTAATTTTATCTCTTCTGTCTTATCACTCTTTCCTGGTGTATTTTCTACTTTTATGCAAATATAATTAAATTATTTATTAAAAGAAAACATTATTTAAGATAAAGAGGAAAAGAAATACTGATTCTTATATTCCCCAGATAAAAATTTGGCTAAATCCTTTAATTATTATTTTTCCTGACTGATATCAATACTCTCTGGGATTTGATAAAGAATTTCAGATAATACGAGTGACACACAAAGCCTCATTTTCAGATTTTTGTTTTATTAGTTGGAACTTTGTCAAAATGAGAGGAGGTACAAAGGAGAGTCAGAAGGAGTTAATAATAAAATAAATATGAGTTTTGGGTTTTCTTTTATATGTATGGTTTCATCTCTACATACTAACTTGTATAAAAGAGAATGCTATCAACATAATCAAGCATTACACCAAGAACTTTTTGTTTTTCACTGGAACTTTCTTATTTCTCAAAGTTAGATATGTCAGATAAACAGTTTCAGATGCTTAGTAGATCATTTGCTTCCCTTAACCTCAGAGCTAAAAATGTCATCAGATCATAACATAAACAAGAGTTTTCTCACTCCCAGGCAATCTGATTATCTGTGCTCCCCAGCAAAGTATTTGCTGAATGTCTTGGCTTATGACTTCTTATTTTATTACTAAAAAATGATTGAAATAGCTTTTATGTTATGACAAGTTATTTGGGTCATTATGAATCCTAGTACTAAGGTCGTTCAAATATGGCATGCAATGAAACCATGTTTATAGTTTTTGAACTTAGACTGTGTTTTCCATTGACAATTCTAATTATGATTAAAATTATAATTTTGATTTATTACTACAAAAGCTGAAAAAGGTAAATTGTTTTGCCGTTATAGCTATGTCTTGCCTGTTGGTTTAAACACTAATCTATCTACTCTGCAGGAAATGTGCTTTAGGATTTAATTAGAGCAGGAACTTAATTATAGGTACATTTAAGAATGCTAGTTAATTTTTAAGTAGGGATATTAACTTTTGACTATTCAAAATAATAAGATGAAATCATATAAACCTTTAGATTTAAGAATTGAAGGAGTATTTAAGAGAAGTAGCTAAGTAGTAAGGAAGAAATGTGAGTTTTTAATTGGAAGGTCATGGGAACCTTCTGTTGTGAGAAAGTTATTGCATACTCGGATGGAATTTTGTGTGGCAGGTAGTGTTGAAATTGCAATCAGCCTCATGAAGTTGGAAAGCACTCCCTAGACCACAGTGGAGGAAACAAAAAGATCTTAAAGGTTATTTCAGTTTAGACCTAAAACTGTGGATTCTTGCAGTAGTTGTGTTCTCTCATTGTCTTTCTGTGAGTAATGAAAGGCGTCTTACAGTTCATTGCAGTCCTGTGACAGTCTATGAGACGAGTTGGGCTTCCTGGATGCCCAAATGCTGGTATAACAACTGTACATAATTTTAATTTGCTAATCACTTATGGTCTTTTATGATGGAACTAGAAATGTAATATTGTCTTTTGACTGACAAAGGGAAGTTAATGTCATAATAGTAATTTCTCAGGACCAAAGTATAAATACTACATTACTTGTATTCAATTTGTCCCTGTGTCAGAGATTGTTTCCTGAGTGATGGTAGATGACCCTTTTGTAAAACTATTGTTCTAAGATGCCCTGGAATTTGCCATCATCCTTTCAGGGCACTGCCCCCTGATTTCAATTATCTCCCCAGAAATCTGAGTGGTGTTTGTAAAAGAAAATGTTATCGATACTTAAAAAGTAAGTACTAAAAATATTTGGATGTTAATCATCAATTTGTGGAAATATTTATTATTTATCAAACATTCCAAAGTATAGTATAGAGTAGTGGGTTATAACAAGTATTTTTAGACTGTTCTATATTCCTGTAATATTGATAATTTGTAAGTAAGAAAAAGTTGTAATAAATAGTTTTAGAGACTGAGAAATATATGATTTAGATAATAATCAATTTTAGGTTTTCTGAGAGGCTCCTTTCTTGATCTTAGATTGTGTTGTTTTGTTGTTTGGTATGTATTCACATGGGAGAGAGGTTAGAGGCCTATCCATGCTCATCTGTTAAGGATACAGATCTCATCTATGAGGGTAAGTCCTAATAAATTAATCACTGCCCAAAACCCTTCCCCATGTGATATCATCACAAGATGAGGCTTTCAATGTATACAGTTTAGAGGCTTAAAATTCCAAGTAGTAATAATATGTAGAAATGGATATAATCCCCAAATCATTTGTAACTATATCTATGAAAACCAAATTACAAATTAAAATGTCCTCATAAAATATATTGCCTTAGTTGTCCAATCTGATTTTTTTGAGACAGGGTTTCTCTTCTTGATCACTTGAGATGCATTATCTTAAAATCATTATTCTGTACTTTTTGTTCAGTCATTTCTATCTTAAGAATATACTGGTAGCTATTTTTTCTTCTTGTCTCTATTACTCCATCAGATCCTAAAGGGGCATCTATGAACATAACAGTAAATGTTAGTTGACATTTAGTGACATCATATAGAAATATTCTCCAACAGATTCAACTCATCTTTTTCCTAAGTACTATGACCTCAGTAATGAGAACACCTTAGACTATGCCCAAACCATACCAGTATATTTCAGCAACATAGTGCTTTAACTATCCACCTATACATATAATAGAAAATTTGATGTCAGAATATTGTTCATGGAGTATACAACTTGAGGCATAATGTTAATGGTGTACTGTCAAATTTACAGATTTTGCATGTTTTGTTTTAGAGAACACACTAAAATGAAACCTCCAAGTCATTATTATAACTATTGCCTCATATTTAGAGAAATTTAATTTCATATATACTTTATTTGATAATAAGTATCAGTTTTAGTACTTAAAATTAAAAATCTCTCCATTATTTTTTAAAGACAAACTATGCCTCAGTTTCTGTAATATCACTATGATATTGATATCCTGATTTGGTGATCTCTCTCAGAATGGAAAAAAAAATCACTTACTGAACACATGAACAGTTAAGGACACAGTAATGGCTCTCTGAATGATCTGACATTTCCAGTCAACCATAGCTGTATCACTGTCCTTTCCTGGTTGAAACATCAGCAGGATTGCTAGGAACACGGAGATGGTATTAACACAGACATTTGCTTCTGCATACACTCATGCTGCCTGGCTGCCTTTTCAAACTTGAAGGACATTTTCTCAGTTTACAAACAGCCTTTGTTTTAAAATAAACTACCCTGCTAACACTATGCATGCTAAGTTTATGCCTGTGGCATTTTTAGAAGCAGAGCCACAAACCTTGGGGAATATAAATTTAATGGAATCCTGACAGCTCCCTATCTAACCATGAGAATGTTGTCAGTGTTAGATGGTATTCTTCAGGTAATACTGATGAGGTCAGCTCTGTAGAGCAAGCTAATTGCAAGATGTGTTTCTGCTGACAAATTGTAAAGTGTGCTTATACATGCTATATAAATACAATGTAGTTCAAAGCACTGGGTAGAAGAAGAGCTATCAGTAAAAGTCATTACTTCAGTTGAATAAATAGGAAATTGCTGTTCCTAGCATGTTTTAGATTACATATGTGAAATACACACAATACCAATCTGTCATTGTGAAAATACAATCATTTTTATTTATGATTGATTTTTAAATTAACTTACTGAAATTAACCAATTTTTGGACTAGAAATGCCAATACAGAGAACATACATTTATCAATAATAATCAATTTTATTTCATTATTATAATTAAGAACACAAAAGTTCTACAGGTTTATTTCACAGAGCACCAACATCTTTTGTTGAGCCTACCCATTGTTGTTCAAATCTTCGGTGGTCTTTTAATTAAAACAAACAAACAAAAACCTCGGTACCTGATATTGGAATAAAAGCTGAAAGATCAGAGAAGTAGAGCAAGCCACAGCCACCACCTAGTACCTCAATAACTCCATGAATCCTCTGACTGAAATCCTTTGATTCTTCACCTGAAAGGGTCTCAGCTGAACTGTCTTAGTTCCTGTTTCCTAATGTCTTATATAGCTTTCTTTGCCCTGCCATGACTTCCTGGGATTAATGGTGTGTATGTTTCCCAGTACTGGAAACTGATATTTATTTGAGATTGACCCATTTACCTTCATTCAAACAATATGCTGTGTACTTCCTTTCCTCTACTCATGATGAACCATTTTTTAATAAGTCCTGTGAAAGTAACCATAGCTGCAGTGATCAATTCAATGTCCATGTCTTTTCCAGAAAACAAAATTTAGTAGCCCTACTTCCCTGCATCTGGGTCTTCCATTCTTTATTTCCTCTTCCATAATAGTCCCCATCTTTGGGATGATGGTTATAGATGTCATATTTGGGGCAGACTGTCTCACAATTACTAATTCTCAGTGCTTGATTAGCTGTGAGCCCTCCATTAACTCCTCCACAGTACATAAAGAAGCTTTTTTGATATCTAAGGAATCTGTTATATTATAATTATATCTTCTATGGATATAAACATAGATGTTTATATGTCAGTTTGACACCATATCCATTTAGGAAAATAACAGGTAGCATTTTCTCTTAAGACTATGGCTTCTCAAGTCACAGTTTCTTGACTGGGTATCCAATTCCAAATATGTGTTTACTCATGCGAGGTAGCTAACATTATACAGAAACAGTTACTGCAATATAGTCATGCCACTCTTGCGTTGGTGGGTGTATCTTGGTAGGAAGGCCATTGTTACAGCTTGTGGAGTTCACAGCTGGGTAAGACAGCTGACAATGACCTAATACACCCAGCACCCTTGCAAAGGTGTCTTCATATCACCTTCCTGAGCTCAAAAACCTACCCAACATTGCATATATACATATATGCCAGGAAAAATTAAGCAATTCTATCATTTTTATAGTAAATTTAGATATGGTGTTTTGACAAGTGTGAAAACAGGTACAATTTTGAACACACTTATTTTAAAAGACTAATGCAAAATATAAAACTATTTGTGGTTCTATATGGCTAAAAATTAAAAACATTAAAGAGCCTGGCAAGATGGTTAAACAATTAAGAACACTTTATACTCTTATAGAAGACTTTGGTTCAATTTTCAACACTTACATGGCTGCTAAGTGCTGTCTGAAACTGAAATTCCCAGGAATCCTAAGTCCCCTTTTGGTATCCAAATGCAGTACACATAGCATGGTATATATGCAGACACAGCACACAGAGAAATAAAATATTGTTTAATCTCATAAAAAGGAAATTATAAAAGCTTTCTTATAACATTAAAACGTTTTATGATTCCATATTGACAATCTAAATTATCTTCAAATTATTATAAATATCAATAGTTGATGAAATAATTTTATTAAAACCTAAAGAATAGAAAGAGCCAAGTACATCTTCATAGAAATAAGCATGAGAGAAACAATGCTATATGTCAAACATCAAAATCAGTTTTACTGGATTGCTGTTGCTGCCAGTATACAGATATAAAACAAGGTAAGATAAGAGGATATATCCTAAATACATACTAAAAATTGAATTATGTCTCAAATATACTATACATTTTGATTGATTATGATTGAATCATAAATATTATCTGGAATCACTATATATGATTTTGAATAAAAATATCATGAATCAAAATGCTAAATTAAAGTGCAAAACATTAATATATTAAATATACCTCATGTTTGAAAAGCTTTACATTTCACAATAATTTCAACATTAAATTATTTTTAAAAGGTAATGGCATTTTTAGACTTCCTTTGCACATATGTATTACCAATAAGTGTCTCCCATGCTAATCAGAAGAGTATTTTAACATTGCATTAAGAACAAAACTGACAAAGAGTTATACAATAACTCCATGAATCATCACAATTACTCATTGTTTTCTCAAAAGGGTAATAGATTCCATTTTTAGTGTATTACCACTGATGGGGTAATTTTCCCATCAGATATCAGTGCAGGGTAATGAATAGTTACATCTTAGTAAAATATAAAACTATTTCAAAGATCTAGCTTCACTCTACTCCAAAATTTCTAGGAAAAACACAGTTTCAGAATAATAGATATTGAAAAAACTATCATAATATTTTACATACTTAAGATGAATTCTAAACGTCTTTAGTTTCTGCCATTGGTGATAGTCATATGTTAGAGTCATGGAGATGAATATTCAATTGTGTCACCTACACTGAGTCAGGCCATTTTGTCCATGTTGTTTTGTCTTCAGATATGTATTTAAAGCAACTAGTCATAACAAACTAACCCAGTTTGGAAACTTGAGCAGTAGGACATAGCTGGCAAAAGTATTACCTGAAGATCTTGATAGTTATTGTTCTTGTCCCAAATTCTATTCCATTTCTCTTTCCTAATTTATCAATATACAGGTATTTCTGATCTTTTTCACTACAACCAGGAAGTCCAATATAACCTCTCCATCATTATGGTCTTTAACCCTCAAACAATGAGTCAAAGTAAACATTTCTATCTTTAAGTTGCTTTTTGTAATATAATTGGTTATAGCAAAAAAAAAATTCTAACATAATCATTAATGGTCAAATAATTCCCTCTTAAAATTTATGAGTAATAAGGTCTGGAGAGATGACATTCTGCTCTTCCAAGCGATCCCAGGTTGTCTCCTCATATACATCTGACAGCTTACTACAGCCAGTGGCTCCAAGTCCAGGGGAACCAATCCCCTCTGCTAAACACATGGCCACCAACACAAATTATTATTCATTCACACAGTTACACATAAATGAAAATAATTTTTTTATAAAAAATTTTTGAGTAAAAGAAAGAATATTAAATATTCTAATTGATAATAAATGAAAATAAATGAAGAATATTTACCAAGAGTCTGGATTAGCTATAACAATGTATGAATATTTGTGACTATGTATTTCAGAATATGGAAAGCTTATTAGAACTTATATTTCTGTCGAATATTAAATAAGAGGAAGTCATAAAATGTAAGGGTCTGGGTGGGACAAAGGCCTTTCATGTGCCGGTGTACAGAAGAAGGAATGCTGGCCTTCTGTTCCCTGCCAGGCCACACAAGGCCAGCCATGGAGCAACACCTTGTCTCTGGTCACCCTGGTGACCCTTTTCACTGTAAGCTGTGGTCACATGTTCCTGACACTGAGATGTGAAATGCTTTGTTTACTAAACCATCATGCATCTTGGAAAATAACAGCTAGAGAGACACTGACACCCAGTAATGGTGCTGTCTGTTGCCCTTTGTTGATTTGTACTCTGACTCCTCACTCAGGGTGTGTATAGAAGTATGTGACAATGGAAATGTACTTACTTGGGTCGGCAGAACTTGTACCCATTCTGTTTATTTTTCTCATCTGTAGTTCCTCCCTTAGACTGCCAGTCTGAATCCAGGAAGAACTGCTGGTCTCATTCAGTAAAACATTTTTAAGTATGGAAGTTTAATAAGGAAAATCTCAGGTATGGATATGAATACGAAATAATCAGAATTTCCTGTCATGAAAAAAATTAAAGTATCTACAGTATATATACGTACTTATATGTTGGGCCAGACATTTAAAATCTTTCAGTATGTAAAATAAGAATAATTCTAAATTCATGACTATATTTTATTCTGTTATTTCTATTTTAATGCAAAGGAAACCCAGGCCTTGGTCCATGCAGTAGGATAAAGTCAAAAGACATACAACAAATATCAACATCAAAATCCTTTGAATGCTTATGTTTAGGACAAACATAGAGCTTTTAGCCAGCTCAGAATGCAGACCTTCTTACCAGGTTATCAAGGAACTCTAAGAAATCTCAACAGTGTGGTTTATATGTGCACACATATATTTGAGAATACTTGTTTCTTATTTTTATCTTGTAAAGCTCTCAGTAACCTATGGAATCGCTGTGAAAGATGGGTATTAATGACAAAACTGAAGACAAGACTTGAGGATTCTGGGTAATGGGAGGATGGCAGATGTTTTCAACTAACTGTAGCATCTCCTGATACTGAAATGATTCAGAAATTAGTGAGTTGCCACCTAAAAGCAATTGGGATGAAAAAGTATGGACATTATTTAGTTACCAATAACATCATTAACTAGTTACAGTGGATGAGTTTAAGGTTTTGGAAATGAACTAAAATATTATTCATTGAATCAAAATAATAACATCAATTTTGAAAGAACTAAAAATGATAAATGTGTTTATAAAATTTTCAATAATTAAACGTTGCTAGAGGTTTTATAAATGCTCTCACCTACAAATGTATATGAAGAAAATACAATGATATTTTTAGGTAAAAAAAAAATACTTAAAAATGTAGGGAATGGTGACAAAAAATAAGGAAGATATTTGTGCTAATTTTGACTTTTGTAGAATGTATACTGTGTTTTAAAAAGGAAAAATGCAATGTATATACAAGCTTTCCAGGTTAATTCCACCGACGAAATCCAGCCAGTATCTAGGCTATTTAAATCACATGGAAGCACAAACAAAATATCACACTTCCTCAAGTCTTAAGGATAACTGAACTGTGATTTTCAGTGAGGAAAGAGACTTGGCACACATTTGAATAACAGTAAGAAACGAGAATTAGATAGAATGTCTACATGCATCATTGTGAAATGACTTCTTGTGGTCATGAAGCATTTCTAATAGATTTAAACAGTAAATTCCATAGATTTTCTTAACTGTTTTCACTCCAGGAACATCCAAGATGAAACTAGATGACTATGTATTAAACAGTGTGAGTATTCTTTCTATAGATGCAATCATTAGGGTTAGATCTGGCCATTCTGATGATTCTCTTCCTCCCCTCCCTCCTCCCTCCTCCTCCTTCTCCTTCTCCTCCTCCTTCTCCTTCTCCTCCTTTTCCTTCTGTTCCTCCTCATCATAATTTAGCAGTTCTTGAATGGTGGGTCTCAACACATTTGACAAACCTCTATCCCAAAAAATATTGACATTATTATTCATAATAGTAAGAAAATTAAAGTTATGAAGTAGCAGTGAAAATAATTTTGTGGTTGTGGGTCACCACATCATGAGCAACTGCAACTCTATTAAAGGGTCATAGAATTAGAAAGCTTGAGAACCACTGTCTTGGATTGTTATTATTATTAATTATTATTGTTGCGTGTATGTATATATAAGAAGGAGTTGAGAGGGAGAGTCTGATGCATATGTAGAGGCCAGAAGATATTTTTTAATTCAGTCCTCTCCTAATAAAGAATCTAGGATCAAATTTAATTCATCAGGCTTGGTGGCAAGAGCCTTCATGGTTGGGGCAACTCATTTGTCTGTAACTGTTTATTATTATTATTATTTTTTTTTATTAGTTTGATAATTCCATAATGTGATTTGATAATACTCACCCTCTCTCACCAAATTAAAAGACACAGCAAGATTAAATGGAAATAAATATTCAGAATTCAGAAAGTGGACTATTGGTAGATTTGTAGTGGTTCAGTATTTGGAATGCATACAAACAAATCATATATACAATGAGTTGAGTCATATATTGGGACAATTCATTTAAACCTATCCTTGTCTAATCGATGTGGTTACCATACATGTGAAATATATAAATTTAATATCATTGAAATAAATTAAAATTAAAATTTGTATTCCTTAACTACACCTGATATATTATTTTAGAGTGGCTTGTATATAGGAGATTATCAGCATTGATTTTTTTATTTCTTTGGTGAGGCTGAATTCAGAAAAGGTTAACAGTTCTGAAATTAGGCCTAATGAAAAGATGGATAAGCTTCACCTTAACTCTAGACAGTTTATCTAGGAAATTCTGACATCATTTCTTATCAGAAAAACTCAAGACATATCACAAAATATTTTTAATCACATATTGAAAAAAGTCAGTTCCATTTTTAAGTATCCTATCTCATACCTGGCTGAATTGAATGAGTTGAAACCTTTAAAGTTACATACCAAGGAGCTGTTTTAAAGCCTTCTCTCATCCAACTTAGCCAAATATATTTCCTTCTAAAGTGTCAATCTAAAGAAATAAGTAACTTTATTGCAGATGAGGCCACAAAAGGACTAAAGAGTTAAAACAGGTTAATTTGTGAAAATAAATTTTGTTAACATTCCAAAACCTCAGACAAGCTCTTGAGATACAAACATGGAAGTGTTTTACACAGTACTGAAGCAATCTTATCTTAAATAGTGATTTTCGACTACAATAATAAAGCATTGCTCAGTGTAATAGGGTTGAACTCTTCCCAACTATGTGCTCAATCTTGCAAGGTGTATAACATATACTTTGATTTTAAAGTTTGTACACCTATTTTTATGGCCACATCTGTCAGACTGAGTATTACACCGTTTGCAGAGCAAGGTACAAGTTGTTTTGAGTTAGAGGTAAGAGATGAAGCATAAAAATAAATGAATGTCAAAGAAAATGTTTTCTCGAACATTCAAGAGCTTGGCCTCATGAGAACGTATGAAAGCTTACTCAAGGCAGTAAACATTTCTTTCTAAAAACAACATGGTGTTGAATGGCAAACGTTCAATGATGCAGCAACTGTAGATTTGGCTACACTATTACTGGCTTGTAGGTAGTTTTGTGCTCAGTTTTCATCATGCGCTGTGTGCTGCCAACATTTCTCATAGTATTTATAAGTAATCCATAAGAATAAAAATAGTAGGATTCAGGAATATACATATAATATTAAAATTAAATTTAGCAACATGTTAGAAAAATGTATAATGCTGTAATCTGAAGCTACATAGGGAAACCCTTGAAAATATGATATATATGTTCAAAATGGATGAATGCACAGAAGAAAGTTCTTGCAAATGGCATGGTAAATAATGGAAAATGAAATGTAAGCATCTTTAGTGTTTCCAGGCAAAAGTCTCTTAGAATACAGAGGTGCTGGAACCATGAAAAATGAAACTGTCTAAGTAAGTATAAAGCAGTTCAGAGATACCTTGGCTATGCTACCAATAAATTCTTTGTATGGAAAGATTGCATGATTGGAGCTGAAAAAATGCTCAGTGGGTAACGCACTTGCTAAACAAATGTGAAAATGTGAGTTAGAGTCTCCAGACTTTACCTAGCCAGGAATGACAGCACAGAATCCAGTGTTCTTGTGCTGAGATTGGAAATAGAAACCAAAGATTACCCAGAGCATTAAACAACACAAATCCTGCTTCAAACAAGGTGGAGGCCGCTGACCGCACATCTGTCCCTTAGCATGCATCCAAACTCACATGAGTACACACACATGCTGTGTGTGCCAACACACACACACATACACACACCACACACACACACCACACACACACACACACACACACATCACACATATATATGCACATTCACATCTTATCTACACAGAGATTTTTTAATTGATACTTTTTATTTAAAATATATATGAATTATAATTCAATATTGCAGGCTTGATTGATTCAAAAAGAGAGGAGTTTGAAATGAGAATTTTGAAATGGATTTTGTAATAATTATACATTCCTTGTGATTGGTTGAAAAATTTAGAAAATATCATGTTCACTTAATAAACTCTGTGTAAGAAAGATTCTAAGATAACAATAGGCAAGCAAGTCTCATACTTATTGATTACATTGTCTTATTAAATATTTTAGACTATGGAATTATGTTAACAATGGAAACAAGACTTAAAACTATATCGAGGCAAAAACTCAGCTGTGAGTACAGTTTTAGTTCTGCATACATAATGCCCTAATTAGTCTTTGAAAACCCAAACTGAAAAGTAGTCAGTTAAGTCTGGATACAATATAGATAATATTTATGTCTCATTTGGGATGTTTCATGATATATAAAGTTTTGGGATCTAGTTATTTGAACTTCCCTAAATGTCACTTTACTGACTGCTAATATTTTACCAATTGCAAGAACATTTGAGGTTGAAGCCCAGAAATGCACAGTTGTTGAAAATAGTGGAGGGCACATTTCAAAAGTCCCACATAGCTTTTCATGCTTTATTATGCATTTTCATGTATTATGAAATATAGTATGCTTCTAAGTTAGTAGCCACAAATAACCAAATTACACCAAAAGTATAGGCCATTTCCCAAATCCAAAGTATTCTTTGTGCTAAAAATTCTATCCAAATTTCATGGTACTTATTTTATTCACATCTTTACAGATACCATATACTGAAGACCATAGATTGAGCTTGTATAGACAATGATCAAAACACTCTTTCCCTAAAACATCACTGTTCTTTCTCAGGAATTGTATGTACTGCTTAAAATATTCCAGAGTAGCCACTTTTTGTTAAATTTCATCAATTAAAATATGCTGAGAATTCCTTGTCTTCTCTGACCTAAAACAGACAAAACATGTATGGTCCTTAAGTGTTATTTAAAGCACACAGTTTCAAAGAAAACTGTCAAGAATGCATCTTGAATTGTTATGATTTTATTTATGAGAATGATAGCTTGCTATTATAAGATTATTGCAATATCAGGAGTAATACTGCTCAAAACAGAAGTTTAGAATAAGGGTGAAGTTGTAGAGAAAACTAGAAATGTGTGCTCATAAAATTAGTTCCATGGAAAGTATCTACATATACACCCAACCTGCTGTCCATTTGTCCTTAAGTTTTATCTCTCTGAGAGATAATTGTCATCTAGCATTTCAAACTTACAAGAGTGTCATTTCGTTGTGGGTATGAAGGTATTTTCCAAAACATTATTTCATGCTTTAATTTTATTTGTATAAATGTTTTGTCTGTATGGAAGTATATGTACTTTCTGTGTGACTGATGTCTGTGGAGGTCGGAGAGGGCACTGGATCCTGTAAAACGGTGATCCAGTGTAGTTAGAGATTACCTGCCTGGCCCAGTCAGGACAAATCTCTCTCACCTGCCAGTCCCACAGGCTCTCAGACCCAACCAAGAAAGCACACAGAAACTTACATTGTTTAGAAACTGTATGGCCGTGGCAGACTTCTTGTTATCTACTTCTTCTATCTTAAATTAACCCATTTCTGTTAGTCTATACTTTGCCACATGGCTTGGGGCTTACCAGTGTCTTTACATGTTGCTTTTCATGGCGGCAGCCTGCGGTGTCTCCTTCAGCCTTCCACTTCCCAGAACTTTCTTCTCTCTTGTCCCGCTTATACTTCCTGCCTGGCCACTGGCCAATCAGAACTTTATTTACACAGAGCAATATCCACAGCACTTCCCCTTTTCTTTTTTTTTTTTTAAGGAAGGCTTTAACTTTTACATAGTACAATTACATATAACAAAACAATTATCAAGGAAGAATTACAGTTACAATATTAAAGAAGATATCCTATCTATCTTATATTTATGAGTCTAAGGTTTTATATCTAACTTACCTTTTATCATAACTGAGGAAATTATAACTTTCTAGTCTTCAACCACATCAAATACCTCAGAAGGATATAATATTACCTGAGAACCGGGAGAAGGATGCAAGCAGCTTTCGGGAGTCTTGCAGGGTGGACAGAGACAGCTGGCAGCCTGAACAGTCACCTAATGTTCCTTTGTAAAGTTGGGGCATTTGTCTCCAGCCCACAGGGCTAGAGTCTCTAGGTCACTTCTCTCAGTGTCCTGTAGAATGTCTGGCAGTTTCCTTTGTGAAGCAGGAACCCGAAGGACCATTTTGAAAGCAAAGTTCAGTGGTCACCTGTCTATAGGTCCTGCATGTCCAGTCGATCAAGCAGTCCAGGCAAGAACAGTTTCTTGCCCAAATGGCTATTTTTGCCAAGGTGAAGATAAACTCCATATAAAGTGTCTTCAATGCCCATCCTCCTCTCTGAAGTAAATCGGTGCTGCCAGGAGCAGACATGTCTCACTGTCCAGAAAGTCTAAATTTTAAAAGTATTTTAAATGCCATATTCTGTAGGTCTTTGAAGTATTTGAAGATTACCTATCTATCTGAAATATCTCTATGTATATCTAGAAGACTTAACTAACATGGCTACGAGTATGATTATCATAGATGACTAATTATTAATCTATTTTTAATTATCCATTTCAATTTAAAATGAGCTATAAACATAATACCTTAAACACGATTAGAAATATACACACAGTATAACAAAATTAACTTTAAGTTTGTATCAATAAACTAAAATCTATACCAATGTAAAACATTTTAAACAAGTTGTTGCTCTTTAGATGTAAATTCCTTAATCTACCCTTTCATCCTATTATATCTGTATCATATCTCCTTTTCTTCTTTAGAAAGAGATCTCATTTATAATCAAACTGCTTTAAAGAAAAATATTGTTTTTTTTCTGTCCCACACCAGAGGGCTCTTCTGATTTGGGACACAAGAATCTCTTAACCTTTTCTTTTAGCAATATGTCTGCGTTTAGAGAAGGAGTGAGCCAATTCCATCTCCAAAGCCAGCTTGATAATTTTGGGAATGTGGGCATAGTTTCTCTTACTACTTCCTGCTGGAGGGGGGCGCTGTATCTTATGGGGACACAAAGAAAATTTTAGGATTATGGAGTAGTCCATTAGGGTCAACCTCTGAGCCAGTTGCCTTGAAAGTATTCTGGATGTTGAATCATCTGGGCCATGGTGTCATCAGAGACCTTTCAGGTGGTCTTGGCTGATCAAACCTGATGTATCTTAATCTGGAACAAATCCACAGCCTCTGGCTTTCTGTGGAAACAAAAGCAGAGACTCTTTTCCAAAGCAACATACCCTGATATCCAAATTTTGAAGTCAAGTTACCTTTAAAATTTACATATTTATTTAACTCAACAGCTTTTACGATCAAATCTTTTTCTGCAGTTAAAAGTCCCAAAGACAAGACAAACCAGATTCTCTGTGTAATATCCATCTTTGTAAGATTAAAACGCCACTGTGGCTGCTGGTTCCGCCCACCTCAGCTTCCCAACATGGCGGTGGTACAGTTTACCACCAGCTCTGTTTCTGGAGCCATGTGTACCATCAACTATCAGAAGCAATTCTATTAAAGCAGCGCATAGCCCAGAAAAAAAATTTTTTTTTTTTTTTAACTAGCAAAGGCTAAATCCACCATGCAGCAGAGTAAAGTGTCGCTTATAGATTCCTCATTCCCGCCACACTGCAGGTCAGACGCACACGCCAGGAACCCGACATAGTAGCTCAAACCGGCAGGCTGCCACTTACTTGAGAGAGACAACTAGGAAGTTCTTTTTAGCTCTGTTTTAGAATCTTTTTTCTAAGGTTTTAGGTAGAAATTCTTGCCCCACGTTGGGCGCCACTTGTAGTTAGAGTTTTCCTGCCTGGCCCAGTCAGGACAAATCTCTCTCACCTGCAAGTCCCACAGTCTCTCAGACCCAACCAAGAAAGCACACAGAAACTTACTTGTTTAGAAACTGTATGGCCGTGGCAGGCTTCTTGTTATCTACTTCTTCTATCTTAAATTAACCCATTTCTGTTAGTCTATACTTTGCCACATGGCTTGGGGCTTACCAGTGTCTTTACACGTTTCTTTTCATGGCGGCAGCCTGTGGTGTCTCCTTCAGCCTTCCACTTCCCAGAATTCTCTTCTCTCTTGTCCCGCCTATACTTCCTGCCTGGCCACTGGCCAATCAGAACTTTATTTACACAGAGCGATATCCACAGCAATACAGAAGGTAACAATTCTATCCCTTCATTCTGTTTTGTCTTTTACTTAATTATTTTAAAAACAAGGAAACAAAAAGAACCCCTGTGGCCAGAGTTTTCCTGCCTGGCCCACAGTCAGGACAAATCTCTCTCACCTGCCAGTCCCACAGCCACTCAGGCCCAACCAAGTAAACACACAGAGACTTATATTCCTTACAAACTGTATGGCTATGGCAGGCTTCTTGTTAGCTGTTCTTATATCTTAAATTAACCCATTTCTATAAATCTATGCCTTGCCACATGGCTCATGACTTACTTGTATCTTACATCTGCTTCTCATCATGGCAGCAGGCAGCATCTCTCTCCTTAGCCTTCCACTTCCTCTCTCCTTGTCCCCACCTATATTTCCTGCCTGGCTACTGGCCAATCAGTGTTTTATTTATTAACCAATCAGAGCAACACATTTGACATACAGAACATCCCACAACAAACCCCCTACATACAGGTGGTGTAAACACTAAATTTTCACCTCCTATGTTAAGGGAGAAAAAAGAGTTTTTATCCTAGGAAGTGAAATTTCCAGCATATATATGGGCATTTAATCTTTGAATATAAAAGTAGAAATGTTTAAGATACTTTATATATAATTACTGGCTTCAGTTAGCAGCTCCTTAATTTTCACTTAATATATTTAATAAGAATGACTATTAACTGTTATCAAATTCAAGTGGTTTAGGCTACACATTGTAAAATTAAACAGTAATTTCTCAGATTTGCTTTTTTCTTTAGTTTTACATTGTTATTCGTTTCTAGCTATTTTTCTTTTCATGTGAATGTAGATTAATGTAAGCTGGGGCATGGTCACATATCCCTTTAATATCAGCACTCAAGAGACAGACACAGACAGATCCCTATGAATTTCAGGCCACTGTGTTCTAACAGAGTAAGTTCCAGGAGAGCCAGAAGGCTATTACACAAAGAAAACTTATCTCAAAACAAACAAACAAACAAACAAACACCAAGAATATAAAAGTAGAAGTTGTTAGCTATAGAAAAAACTTAACTGCTAATGGGCTTGCCATGAATATATGGGTATATGAACTTGATTTATTAGACCCAAACAACAATATCAAATATAGTATCTAGACAGAGTGACACATGCTTGCAATCTCATAGTTGGGGAGGCAAAACCAGGTATAATTTGGGGTCACTTGCAAGCCAGGCTTTCCAGATCTATGTGTTTTCGTCAAAGAGAGATCATGTATCAAAAGGTAAACTGGACAGCTCCTAAAAAATGACAGGCAATGTTGGTATCTGATATCTGACTTCTCTAATATAGATGCAAAAACAGTAATACCTATACACATAGATGCAATCATACCCACACATGCCCACCTATACAAAGTATACACATTCTCAAACAGAGAAAAAGAGGCAGGGGAGGGAGGGAGAATAAAGGAGAGCGTTATAGATAATAGATCAGATAGAAAGATAGATGACAGCCAGATAAATGATAGATAGGTTGATAGATGATAAAGAATGTAAGAATTTTGCTGGAAACAATTCTATTTGTGTCAGTTGTTTCAATAAAATATTTTCCTTCTGTTACAGAGCTAGAAATTGTAAAATTGAAGTTATTACATTACAAAAAGCACATGAAAAATTTTAGCCTTCTGAAGAGGATTAACTACTTAAAGAAGGCTTAGAAAACTACCAACCAAAATTACTTAAAAATTCTATGCTTCATTTTGTTGAAAAAATTACTATAAATAAATATTATTTAGATAGTTTTGAAAATGGTGATTTTATTATTATTATTGTTGTTGTTATTATTTATTATTTTTTTGGGTTTTTCGAGACAGGGTTTCTCTGTTGTAGCTTTGTGCCTTTCCTGGAACTTGGTAGCCCAGGCTGGCCTTGAACTCACAGAGGTCCGCCTGGCTCTGCCTCCTGAGTGCTGGGATTAAAGGCGTGTGCCACCACAGCCCGGTTAGTTTTGAAAATGGATCATTCTGACTTAGTATGTTTCTTGTGTTCCTATTATAAGAGAGTGACTTTATATCTCTAAGCACAATCTATTGAAAAATCAAGAATAAATTAGGAGATTACATGTATAAATACCAACTATGCTATGCTCAACTTAAAACTTATATGTAGAAGAGTGGAGATCAATTTTAAGAAAAATTAAAGGTGTAATATCTCAATAATGTGCTTCTGAAAGAAGAGACCAACTGAAGGACATTATGCAATAGAAACATATTCTGTTCTTAAAGGAAATGACCTAGTATAGTGAAGTTGAATTTGTTGAAATGTCATGATTTCTTCAAAGATTAGCAAAAGTCTAAGAAACAGAAAGAATGCATATATATCTATCTTTCATGAGAAAGAGAAAGTGAAGTTTTGAATCACTTTCTTTCATAGAATCTGATTAGATTGGCAGCATGCCATTTTCTCTGAAATCCTTAGAGCTATGAAAATTCTAACCAAAAAAAAACTTGCAATATCCATTACACCTATTAAAATATTTAACAAAAATTGAACTGCTATCCTGTTCATTAAAACAGCATGTTAAGTGTTTGAGTTTTGTAAAAATCAGCAATGTTACCTTGATTAAGATTTCTGATTTAATTTCATACAATGTATACCAGTATTTTCATTATTGTGAAAAATCTCTATGAGGAGAGGATAAATTATTTTCTGAGATTAATTTATTTCATTATTTGTGTGTATGTATAACTTTTTTACTTGTAAGTGTGTATGTATACAGCATGCATTCCTGTTGCCAATATAGGTCAGAGGAGAGCATCACATATTAACTTAAGTTAACTTAACTTAAGGTGATTTTGAGCAATAATGAAGTTGCTGGGAAAGAACCAGGTCCTATGCAAGAGCAAAAAGTACTTTTATCCCACTGATCCATGTCCCTAGTCCTGAAGGACAGCATAAGAAGAATAAAAATACATATTTGGGTGCATGGTTTCAGGGAATTCATTCAGTCCATAGGTACTTGGCTTAATTGATTCTTGACTGTGATCAGGGGACCAGTTACTGTTACTTGTCCAGAAATATATGAAGTAATGAAATGTACTTAGACTATTGTTCACTATCTAAATCTTTCATGAAATCTCCATGGATGATGTCAAGGCCTGCTGCTAGCTTTATTGATGTTCCTGGTCACTTGAATTATCAGAGTAATCCTTTCTGAGTGCCTCTGAGGTAATTTTTCTAGGCAGTCTTGTGAAATTAGAGACCCTTAGGGTTCTCTTACTAAGGAAATATTTTTTCAAGTACATTAAAACTTTTATAGATTTGGCCAGGTGGTGGTGGCGCACACCTTTAATCCTCACACTCGGGGAGGCAGAGCCAGGCAGATCTCTGTGAGTTTGAGACCAGCCTGGTCTGCTGAGCGAGATCCAGGACAGGCACCAAAACTACATGGAGAAACCTTGTCTTGAAAAACCAACAGGGGGGGGGGCACTTTAACAGATTTCATAATTCAATAGGGCAGGTCCTAATATGCCCTCAAGTCATCCTTCCTCTTGCAATGGTACAAGGTGTTGGATTTCTTTTAATGAAAATAGTTGTTTTAACAGTCATATTTCCATTATCCATACACTTTTATGGGAAATTTTTCTTACTGAAGTATAATCTGGTTGGGCAAATCTCACAAAGTCTTAGTCCTAAATGGAGAGCGGAGCAGAGCAAGTCTTCTCTAAGTGACAGTGCACTGACAGCTTATCCTATCCTGAGCAGTCAGCTCTCAACACACATGCAAGTGATCAGTACTAATGGGACTCGCAGGCTGTATTTACATACATTTTACAAATACTGTTATCATACGCACACTGAGTGTGCATTTCACAAGTATGCTAAAACGAAGAATGAAATACAATGAGGGCATGGATTTGAGATGGGGTGGGGAAGGAAAATGGAGGACTTAGAGGTAGAGTGGGTGAAATGGACAGGAATGTGTGAAAATGATGCTCATCTTTAAAATTTGTAAAAAGAATTAAGATAACAAAGAAATAAGTAAACCATTGAAAAGGTTTTCTTAAAGTGTTTCTTCTCTGCTTTGTGCTGATTCTCATGGCAAACCTAGCTAAGATTACTTAACAACAGCCATGCCACACCTTGAGGACTAGGTTGTTTTGTAATTTTTGTGACAGATAATTAGTATATAATCTTTATTTTTTTCTTGGTTAATGGTTTTCTGGGGTTTCTATACCCCATTCCTATAAACTGTCCCAAACTGTTCCTTAAACCGGTTCCAAAAGCTATCCAAATGACATCAGAAGGCATGGTCATAGTAATGAACCAGCTCCTCCAGTGCAATGTTCTGTATTAAGAGTTCATCATTGTGGCAAATACCTTAATGAATGGCTTAAAGGAGAAAAATCTTTCATTTTTCTCATATGGGCTTAAGTTTCAAAATTGTTTCTTTTTATCTGTTAGTGCTGAACACTTGATAGGGCTGAACATCATGGCTGGAGCATATGTTGGAATAAATCATGCCATCTCATTGTACACTGGATGGGACACAAGGAGGGAGGAGGGTACAAAGAGAGGAAGGGAGGGATATACATACACACACACACCACACACACACACACACACACACACGAGAGAGAGAGAGAGAGAGAGAGAGAGAGAGAGAGAGAGAGAGAGAGAGAGAAAGAGTCTAGGATAAAGGACTCAGATGTTCCAGTGCATAACACCACATTTACCCTCTCTCTTGCTGCCCCCTAAATAATCAATTGCTTCAACTGGAAAGAAAACTCGGCTATTAAAAGCTAAGAGTCATAACCAAAACATTAAGATTACATCACCCGGCAAAAAGTGCCATTGGTTGCTGACCAAGGCTTTAATATATAATGATAGTGTCAATAATTTTAGCATTCTTAATCATTGCACAACCAGAAATAGAAAAATGATTGGAAAATGTATATTAACATTTTTTTTCAGACAGAATTTCACTGGATTTTGTAATTCTGGCTCTCCCAAAATTCACTCTGTAGACCAGGATAACCTAGAACTCACAGAGGTCTGTATGCCTCTGCCTCCTGAGGGCTAGAATTAAAGGCTTGTGTCATTGCTGCCTGGCTTAAATATATTATTATGGGTGCAGACAGTTTGTAAGAGCCTGGAGACTACAAAGACTGAGGTGAGACTGTATCTCTTGAAAATTATAGGGAAGCTGCACTCATGACACCTCCACCACCTGGCTATCTAAAGAAGACCTGAACAATGGCAATATCAATAGAAAGACTACCACAGAAGGGTTTAAACCCCAAGGCTCTCATGACCGGAACAATGGGCAACTGATGACTGCAAAAAGATAATGTGTCCTTCAGGGATGAATTCCCTAATTCTTTGTCTAATACAACTGAAACCACACATACATACACAACTAAATGGACCTCATAGGTTATATTAATTTATAGTTTTTCATAAACAGCAATAATAATTAATGAATCCAAGGCCATCAGTTAGAAAAGGAATGAAGGGGGTGGGGGATAGGAGGAATGGGAAGAGGAGAAGTGATATAATTGTATTTTAGTTTTTAAAGATTTGGAATCACAAAAAAATGTAAAGGCAATAATATGTATCAGAATACTGCATCATCTACATCTATATATACCTGTCAATGTATATACTTTGTGTTCTGTGAGTCTCTCATATTTCTGCACATGTGATGTAAGAGAAACTAACCATCCTTCATTCACAAATAACATTTTTATAATTTTTTAAGACAACAATATTGAAATATAACCTTTCTCCCAAAATTAAGAACATGTTTGCTTAAAATGTTGAATGGGCACCTGGAGAGATGTCTCATCCGTCAAAGGTGATTACTTTTAATTCTCCTTCAGATAATCACATTTTAGTTCATAGCTTCCACAACTACCTATAACTACAATTCCAGAGGGTCAGCCACCTCTTCTGGTCTCTACAGGCCCCTGGAAGCATGTATTGTACAAGTACTCACACAAGGAAAAGCACATACATATAAAAAAGTGATACCTGAATGTTTAAAACAAAACGCTGGACAATAGAGATAATTACTCTCTCAAATGAAAAGGCACACAGGCTTACAGTTCCTACTGAAATATGAGGGTTCTAAGTACACAATTCCTCTGACGTGTGTAACTCAGTTTACATTACATCTGTCACCTGTACAGTTTTCAAACCATTTGATAACAGTGGTTTTAGAATCTCCTCCTATAACAATTTCAGGAGTAGTTGGCTATGTTTCTCGCACCAAGTATGATCTCTCCATGCTGAGTGGGTTTAGCACAATTTGAGTCCTGTTTATTACTACCAAGGTAGAGCTGGGAATGGGAAAGGTAGCCTTATACAAGGAAGACCACACCATTTATTGGGTTCCAAATGTTCATCCCTGAAAGCATACATACAAGTAGCATTATAAGGATGGAAATGATTTTATTTAGGAGTATTTGTGCATATGCACAGACATGTAGGCACTCAAAAAATTAGTAAAAAGGAAATCATGAATTTGAAGGAGATTATCAAGGAGTATTGAAGTGTGATCCTAATTATTCTTAAGAATAAAAACCCAGAGTTAGATATTAGGGTAAAAGCTGAAAGACTAGAGAAGCAGAGCAGCCTGTCTCCACTAACATTATATGACTGTCTCTACCTTCCTAGTTCTGAGATTAAAGACATGAGCCTCCCAATTGCTGAGATCAAAGACTTGAGATTCCCATGTGTTGGGATCAAAAGTGTGCACCACTACTGCTCAGCTCTGTTTCTCTTTTAGACTGGTTCAATCTCCTGTAGCCCAGGATGGCCTTGAACTCCTGATCTTCCTGCTTCTTCCTCCAAAGTGCTGGGATTAAAGGTATGTACCACCACTGCTAGGCCTCTTTGGTTAACTAGTGACTAGCTCTGCCCTCTGATCTCCAAGCAGGTTTTATTTGTCAGAACACAAACTAAATATCATATAATATAGTATATGGGAGTGTTTGAAGTGAGGAGAGGGAAGATGGAATTGTAATTAGATTATAATCTCTAAAATCTATGGAAATTTAGATTGGATGCTGTTATAAACATTTTATGCTCAGGTTATTGTTATTGCTTCAATATATGAATACACACACACACACACACACACACACACACACACACACACACATATATACTCTCACTTGGAAGACTTAGGGCTTTTTCCTAAATCTAAGACATGGTGACTCACATGTAGACAAACTTCTAAATGGTCTTATTAAATTAAAAACAAGGAGCCAGATACAGGGGTGAAAACCTGAGAGATCAGGAGAATATGGAAAGCCACAACTAAACTTACTCACCAAACTCTGCAGCTTCCAAAAGCATCAGTTACTTCTACCTACCTATGCCTACATGCCTTGCTGTTCTACCATCTGATTTGCTCTGTCTGTCCAGCTACATCACATCCTCTTCCTACTCATCTCTGTTACTTCCTGTCTGTATGTACAGACCTCCATGGTTAATTAGTATTGGCTGGCTCTGTTCCAAGTGTGGCCTTGAACTCACATAGATCCAGATAGACCCCTGCCTCCCTAGTGATAGGATTGAAGGTGTGTGCTAACATTGTATAACTTTTGTGTTTACTTATAATGGCTGGCTTTTTCCTCTGATCTCCAGGCAAGCTTTATTTATTAGACCACAAATAAAATATCACCATAGACAGAGTTTGGTACCTTGAAAGTGAGATGGGGTTTCAGACCTCTACTATCCATTAAATTATATATATATATATATATATATATATATATATATATATATATATATATAGAGAGAGAGAGAGAGAGAGAGGGATATAGATATATCAATATATCACAGTTTTATAGATTATGATGTGACATTTGTTGGTAGTGTTTCAAGTTCAGAGACATTTGAGGTAATATATTGTGTACCCCAATAAAGCTTGCCTGAGGATAGAGGCCAGATAGTGGTGGCACACACTCTTAATCTGATCACTCAGGAGGCAGGGATCCCTCTAGATCTCTGTAACTTCAAGTCCACACTGGATACAGAGCAGGCAGTGGTAGCACACACTTTTTTATCTCAGTACTGGGAAGCACACACATGCCTATAATCCCAGGAAGTGACATGACTGGGTGGAGAAAGGTATATGAGACATGAAGAAACAGAAACTAAGGCAGTTCAGTTGAGAAGTTTTCGGATGAGGACTCAGAAGTTTTCAGTCACAGGATGAGTGCAGTTGGTGAGGTGGGTTGTGGCTTGCTCTGCTTCTCTGATCTTTCATCTTCCATCCCAGTATCTGGCTCCAGTTTTATATTGAAAGACTGTCTAAGATTTCAAAAACAGACATTAATATGGTGATCAAAAGATAACTGTTGAATCCTTTTATAGAATAGAATTCCTGTGAGAAATATCTATTATATAAACCTAATCTTGGACAAACATTCCAGTTCCCTTATCTCTAGGGATAGAGGTTACACTGAAGTCAGTTTCAACTGAAAACTTCAGGAAATAACACTGTTTCTAGGTCCATTCTTGTCCTACCCCAGAGGATGGAATACACTATTTCTTGACTACTGACTTGTCATTAAAGTGGAATTCTTATGGGAATAAAGTATTGAAAAATTTCTCTGGCAAAAGAGAGAAATATTTCTCTGGGTCATATGTTACCTTAAGAGAAATTCTAATTCTCAAGAGAAATGTTTGAAAGAATGTATGAGTTTTCTTTTCCTCTAATAGAAAGAATGTAATACATCTTTACAGATATAGCCTGAATTGAGAGATCATATTTATTGTGATGTAGACATCCATATTAAAACAGAAAGCCAGGATGAATATCTTACAGCCTCTTCTTCTCAGGCTATGCATCAGAGGCCCCTGCTGCCTCACTTGGGCTTGGTTTTTACTTTCTTATTCTGAAATTTCATGTAGTAAGTCAGGATTGAAAGGAAAACAAAGTTGATTAAGGAAAAATGCTGTACTCTGTCAAAATATCTCTTTCCTTGCTCTCCCTCCCTGTCTCTCCCCCATGTCCCCACCTCCCATCCCCTCTACTGCCTCCTCTCAGTTTGCCCAGGAGATCTTTAACACTTTTCCCTTCCTGGGGTGATCCATATGAGTCCCTCTTAGGGTCCTCCTCTTTACCTAGCTTCTCTGGGTTTGTGGACTATAGCCTGGTCATCCTTTGTTTTGCTTCTAACATTCACTTATGAGTGAGTAGATACCATGATTGTCTTTCTGGGTCTGGGTTCTGTAACTCAGGATGATTTTTTTTTTAAGTTACATCCATTTGCCTACAAATTTCATGAAGGTACTATTAAGGAGATGGGGAGAAATCTGTAGTTAGGGAAAACCCCAGGAACTCACAAGATTGTTCCCAGCTAAGATTCATTGTAGTTGAGTTTCTAAACAGTCTTATTAAATAAGAAACACAGAGCCAAATACAGAGGTAATAGTCAAAGAGATCAGAGAACTAGGGAAGAGCCCTTACTACCTTATCTTACCATCCTGCTGCCATTGTTTCCCTAGAGAGAGCTTCTTTCTGTGTAACCTGTTTTTATTTCCTTTCTGTTCTCATTGGATGTTCTCATTCTTTTCTTTCTCATTGGCTCTAAGCCCAGCCACATGACGTCCTCATCACTGCTTGTCTATATAGACCTCCAGGTCTCTGTGGTTGGTAATTGGGTTAAAGGCTCATGTGCTTAACCACACAGAGACTCTGTCTGCCATGTGATTGGATTAAGGGCATGTGCTGCCACCGCCATACTCCTCTTTATGGCTGTGTGACCTCTAATCTCCAGGCAAACTATATTTATTATCATACAAATAAAATCACATTTCAGCACAATTATAATATCACCACAACTCATACCAATGGTGAAGAGAGTTTTTAAACTAGCCTTTCTCTACACTCAGATTGGTGTCTATCCTAATTGCCATCATAGAACCAACATCCAGTGGCAGATGGAAGCCGATGCAGAGACCCGTAGCCATGCACTTGGCCAAGATCCTGGTGGTCAGTTGAAGAGAGGGAAAAAGGATGGTAAGAGTGGGGTAGGGTGTGTGTGTGTGTGTGTGTGTGTGTGTGTGTGTGTGTGTGTGTGTGTGGTGTGTGTGTGTGTGTGTGTGTGTGTGTGTGTGTGTAGGTGTGTGTGTGTGTCAGGATCATGACGGGAAAAAACACAGAGATAGCTGATCCAAGCTAGTGGGAGTTCATGGACTCTGGACTGACAGCTGGGGAGACTGCATAGGACCAAACTAGGGCTTCTGAATGTGGGTGAAAGTGGCATGGCTCGATGCACTTGTGGGTCCCCTGGCAATGGGACCGTGACTTACCCTGGGTACACAAACTGGCTATTTAGTCCCCGTTCCCTGTGGTGCAATGCCTTACTAAGCCTTGCTGCAGGAGGAAAGGGCTAGATCTAGTCCCACCATGATATAACAGCCTGTGTTGACTATCCAAGGGAGGCCTTACTTTCCATGAGGCCATGGGTGTGAGATGCGGTAGGTATGGGGCGTGGGAGAAAAGTAGGGAGGGGAAATGGATTGGTATGTAAAAGGAAAAAAAAATTATTTAAAAAAGCAAAAATCAAGCTATGAAAATTTACTAAAATCAAAACATGAATATTGTAATTAATAGCAATTTGGTGGAACACAAATTCCATAGTTATGTTCAACATATGGTTATTGCTTGTCAGGGACCTAGGGATAAATGGTAGTTAACAACATAATTTATTTTATTTTATTTTTTAAATTATATTTGTGTTTTAATTTTACATATCAGCCATGTGTTCCCCTGTTCTCCTCTCTCCCACCCCTGCCCCTGCCTTCCCCCCAGTCCCTCCCCTCCATTCCCATCTCCTCCAGGGCTAAGACTCCCCTGGGGATTCATTTAAACCTGGTGGATTCAGTACAGGCAGGTCCAGTCCCCTCCTTCCAGGCTGAGCAAAGTGTCCCTGTGTAAGCCCAAGGTTCCAAACAGCCAGCTCATGCACTAAGGACAGGTCCGGGTCCACTGCCTGGGTGCCTCCCAAACAGTTCAAGCTATTCAACATAATTTTTAATAATAAGGACACAAAGCAGGTACATAAAAGACTATGACTATTATCTTGTACTACTGTGATAGGATAGGCATGCTGTTCTCACATCAACGATGTAACTAATTTCCTGCATAGATACCTTAAAAGACCCTTCCTTATAAATGCCAGTCTCTACAGGAAGGAGAGGGAGTTCTTACGCTTGTGATGCCTGTTCATTTTCTCAGGCTCATTTCTTCCTCCAGTTTCATTAAATGTCTTAGCCTTTCCAGCATCCCTTGTGAACCAGGTCAGTGTCTTTCCTTCAAGAACATTCTTTGCCCTCTCATCCTCAATTTAATTTAAATATTCCCCTGGTAGACTCTCATAGCACTTATGGTATTAAATTGAAAACATTTGTCTACTTCTCTGTCTTCTTCAATGGACTGAGTTCCTTGAGGACCAGAAACTTAACATTCATTTGCACTCTCTTCACAACACAATTCTAAGCACACAGTAGCCACTGAGCAAACCCTTTTGAAATGACAGCTACCTGATGGTGTGGTATCTAAATCATTGGACTGATTTGAAACCTTTAGGAAACATTGAGAGATGGGAAAGGTGAAGTCCTGAAATAGTACTACAGATAAGAGTTAATTGGAAATAGTCACTATTGTGATTATTGTGATATCATAGAGAACCTCTCCTTTACTTTTTTTTAAAATAGTACTTAAGGTTTATTGGGGCATTCTAGTATGGGTACAGGGGTTAGTCCATGCCGTTCTTGATGTACAAAGCCTGGATGTTTCTCCAGTTTTTCTTGAGCAAGGATACCAAGAAATTGAAAACCAGGTGGACGTTGTAGGCCATCTTTCATCTTCATGTGGCCAACATCAACAGCCTCACAACACCCTGTACAAGACGCTGTGGGAAGTCCTGCACAGAAACCAGCACAAGCGCTGCTGCAAGTTTCTGTAAACAGGGGAAGTGCAGGTCAGCCTGAAGATCTCTGACCCTCAAAAGGACAACGTTTCTCAGGAACATCAGGCATAAGCTCACTCCTCATGCCAAGTTCTTGATGTGCACCATGGGGATGGGGGACCAGCAGCACTGTGATAATGCCAAGGCCTTGGCTATTCCCCACATGGGCATAGAGGCACTGAAGAAGCTTAGTAAGAACAAGAACTTCCTCAAAAAGCTGGCCAAGAAGTATGATTATGATGCCTTTTTGGCCTCTGCATCTCTGACCAAGCAGATCCCATATATCTGGGCCCAGGCCTAAGCAAGGCTGGCAAAGCCCTTCCTTGCTGACAAAATAAAAACTTGGCTAAAGTCAATAAGGTAAATCCAGGATCAAGTTCCATAAGGGGCTGTGTCTGGCTGTGTCTGTCCCCTCACTTCTGATTGAGGAATCATCTAGCCTTTACTTATAGGTAACTAATTTTAATTTTGTAGATGATATTACATCATTTTTAAGTATTTGATCATACTTGATATTCCAGACTAAATATCTACAATTCAACAATAATATAACTGATTAAATGTTTGGATTATCATGCTCATTGTGAAGTTGATTTTTTTCCTAGACAACTAAAATTGCCTTTTTAAGTATAAATTATGGCTGCTTAGTTTATTGAAATTTTGTAGTCATTTAAAAATGTAAATCCTGATCCAACTTACATAGTAACTGTATGCATACCTTCCTTCTAAATTGACTATTTGCATATCAAACAACAGAGTTTCTTAGCACATTTTTTACTTCAAATATTTATTTAAGGATCAGAAAATTTGATTATAAGTAAAATGATAGCTAACATTATTATTTTACCTTCTAGTGTGATACCTAACCAACAAAATATCACATAACATAATTTATTTTAAATGTTAATATAATAATGAAAATAAAGTACTTGTATATAGATTTCTAAATTATGTAAGATAAATTAAATATATACACACATATATATATATATATATATATATATATATATATATATATATATATATATATTTATATGAGGTTATTCTGTTTCCGGAGCAAAAAATCAAGTTAATATAATTTGAAGGACATGTAGTATAAATTCACTTTTTATTTTGTTTTCTTTTGCTTCCCTTATAACTTCTTCTCTATAATCTCTTTGAACCAAAAATATGGTACTATTAGCACCAGGACATATGAAGCCACATATCATGGTAGAAAGCATGCTGGGCAGCTTGTTTTACCTTCAATAATTTTCTTAATGTTCTCATAAAAAAGTCTTCTGCAGAGACTATTGGGAATTGAATGTAGCTATTATCTCTTCCTCTGCAACACAACAATTTAGATCTCAGTTTAATGCATTTAAAATTTTTATTTAAAGTATAAGAGCCCATGCTTTTATATATTGCCTAGAGCTGAGGATATGGCTCAATTGTGGAGTGATTCCCTAGCCTATGTAAAGCCCTAGACACAAGTATGATGTAACACACATAGAAAGAACAAACAGATGTTGATTCTATAGGCTATTCCTGATGATCCATGGAAGGATTATTCGATTAAAAATCTTTATAAAGTATAAAATGTAAGAATGTGAAGAGGGAGGAAAGATTGTAGGAGACAGGGGCATGGAGGACACCAAGAGAACTTGGGCCACAGAGTCAACTAAGTAGGACTCATAGGGCCTCACAGAAAATGAAATGAAATCACAGAGCCTACAGCAGTCTGCACCACTCCCTCTGTGTACCTGCCCATACTCAGACCCCATTCTGCACAAGGAATCTCTTCTTACACAAAGTCCACCATGATGGCCTCTGTCATGAAGTGAGGAAGTCAAGGAGCCCTCCCTAGGGCAGTTGCTCCGCTCTTGGAGTTTCAGGCCCCGCCCCCTGCACTTCACAGGCTGACACAGGACAATTGTGAATCTAAAGCTAGCCTGCCACAAACAACAAACAAACTTCAGTCCCAAATCAAAATTAAATTTATGGGCTGAATAAAATTTATATATAAAAATGAAAAAGAACAGATAGTAAATATTATTGTTGCTTTGGGTTTCTATCTCAAGTTTTATGATGGTAAGCTGTAAGAACTTATTTTATATTTACCTTCCTTTGCCAGGAATATCAAGATATAAAATAGTTGGGGATGGGGAGAGGATTAGAGGTTAAGAGCAGCTGCATAGGACCCAGCACCCATTTTGTGCTGTTCATAACTTCCTGTAATCCCAGCTCTCATGTGTCTAGCACACTTACCTGGACTCGGAATATGCACTCACATAAATATGCCATTGCTCAGTCATATGCACACATATGAGTTATTTTATCATAACAATAAAAATAAAAATGGAAAGAAGTATTAAACAAAAGACCAGGAGGGAAAAATGATCTCCTATCATGGTTGCATGAACAGCTCCTCTAGATTTAAACTGTGAGAGAATTCTAAGGAAGTGCCTCAAGAAGTCAGAACTTACCCCATGATTACATGGTTAGGATCCATGACTAAGAATTAAAAAAAAAAAATGGGTAGAGTACTGCAGGAGTGAGAGACAAGGCAGTAAAAAGTCTTCAGACCTGGAGATGATATTCTAAAGCATTTACTAGATACTGAAAAGACATGGTTCACAGAATACTTACCAGGGCCAGAAAAGAACTTTCCTGGAAAACTGGAATTGTCTAATTCTCAACAAATAGATGGACAAACCACAGCATTATTGAAAATTGCCTCAGTCAGCTTTGGAAAACCTACACTGAATGCTGTTTTATTTTTCCCCAATGTTTCACCAAGTGATTTTCAGATGGATCTATTCCAATTAACCTGTTATAAAATGATGTTTTGTAATAATTTTAAGAATTATAACTGTGTAAAACCCATTGTGATAATCCTTATTTCCAGTACCAGCCAAGCATTAAGAAGAATACCAAATACAAGAAAACAACTCATGCTCATAATAAGAGAATTTAGAATGAGTTAATAAATAAATAAATAAGTCTATGTTGACACAGATGGTAGAGTCATCAGAAAAGGATATTTAAAAGACACTTTTTCTGCATTCCATTTATGAAAAAATGATAAGAGTTGTAGATGATATAAACAATTATGATTGATATATTCTTTAGATGATGAACATCTTATGTAAGATAACTGTTATGCTCAGACAGTAATGTAGCTAGCTAGATCTGTTTGGTGAGCCCCTGGCAGTAGGACCAGGACTTATACTGGGTGCATGAAATGGCTATTTTGGACACATTCCCTAGGGTGGGATACCTTGCTCACAGGGAGGAGGGGTTTGGTCCTGCCTGGAGACTCACTAGGCCAGACTTTGTTGATTTACCAAGGGAGGCCTTACCTTCTCTGAAGAGTGGATGGGGTGGAACTGTGGAGAGGTGAGGAAGGCAGGAGAAGGAGAGGGAGGAAAAAAAGATCACCAGATGTTTCTGTGCATAATACACATCTGTTTCCCTTTTACCAAGATACCTCTAGACCAATGGCAATCAATCAGGATACTGAATCCTAGAAATCCCTTCACTCTAGCCTCTGCCATAATGAAAACCTTACCCTGCCAGTGCTCAGGGCTTTCCACTCTCATTGCTGCCTCAGACACATAAAGAGTCCAAGCTCGAGCTTGAAATAAAGGCTCTTTGTTCTCACATTCAGAGGGCCTAGTTCTGTTCCATGCATGTTCTCTGGCTAACAGGTCGGAGTCCATGAGCTCCTACCAGCTTGAGTCAGCTATCTCTATGGTTTGAGCTCCTACCAGCTTGGGTCAGCTATCTCTATGGTTTTCCTCATCATGATCTTGGAGATCTTATCTGAGGGTTGGAATGTGTGGAATGTCAGGTACTTCCCCTTAGATTCACCCCCACCCCCGCACCCCTGGGAGGAATAAGCTTATGGTTTTTCTTGGATTCAGGTGTTGCCCACCAGTAAGCCTATCATGGCAGCTATGTCTGGGCCCCTAAGCTTGTCATGTCAACTGGGTGGTCAAACTGTTTTGGGCCTCCTAAAATAACAATTCTTTATAGAACATAAAGAAGATCAGAGACTATACAACAAAAGATAACTAAACTTGAATTCATAGCTACAGAAATATAGACAATTAAGAGAATATAAAGAATAAAATTAATCAAGTCTTTATTTGTAATTAAAATAATCATAAGAAAGAAATATATAACAGAACTAGCTTGAATAAATTTTGACCACATGATCTTAAACTTGCTAAAAATTAAAATTTTATAGATTCCTGAAGTACAAAATGCTTTACAAAAAATCCAATATCTAACTTTATGAAGTTTGGTTGTGTCTTGGATGAAAGAAGAAATTATTGTCAATAAAAACAAAACAAAAAAAAAATAGGAAGAAAAAAAGAAGAAAAAAGAAAATTCTAGGGAAAAAAATACAATGGAAATTCAAAGAACAATTCTAATTGCTTTAGGTCATTCTGAACATGTTGAGTGATCCCAGATGCAAAATGTTCTATTGCTGGTAGGAAAATAGAAGTCACATGAGAGTATTACATAATTTTTCCAATGAAATATCCAACATTATGATTATAAAATATGATATTATATTATGAAACAAATTAAAACTAAAATTGCTGGATTAAAGTTCTCAACTGTGAAAAAGGAAGGTAACATGCATGAGCTATTTCTTACCAGAAATAGTGTGCCCAGTTGAGATGTCTTTAATGTATCAAAATAAGACATTTTATGTTATGATTTTGCAGGCACTGAAAGTGCTTTCTGAGGAAAATATAAAAAATACACACATATATATATGTATATGTTGTAAAATATTATTTTAAGGTGTGTTACTTTTGTTTATGTTGTACTTGTCTAACTCTGTGAAGCTGTGTTACTGTGCCTGTCTAAAACAACTGATGGTCTAATAAAGAATTGGCCAATAGCAAGGCAGGAGAAAGAGATAGGCAGGGCTGGCAGGCAGAGAGAATATCTAGAGAAAGAAACCTAGGAGAAGAAAAGAGATGGAGTAGTGAAAGGAAGAGGAGCCAGAAAAGGAAAAGGACTCCAGGGGCCAGCCACACAGTTACTCATAAAGCCACAAAGTAAGAATAAGACTTATAAAAATAAGAGAACAGAAATAGCCCAGAGGCAAAAGATAGATGGGATCATTTAAGTCAAGAAAAGCTGGCAAGAAACTAAGCCAAGCTAAGGCCAGGCATTCACACACACACACACACACACACACACACACACACACACACACACGTATATATTTCTCTAAGAACATGAAAAATTAAGGGCAAAAAAGGAAAAAGCAAACACTTTGAAATAATACTTGAACGTATTCCCTTTCTGGTTTACAATTTATGCCCAAGGCATATAATATCTTGATAAGTGAGACAGTTGATTAGCTTGAACTGTTTGGGAGGCCCCCAGGCAGTGGGACAGGGACCTGTCCTTAGTGCAGGAGCTGGCTTTTTGGAACCCGGGGCCTATGCTGGGACACTTTGCTCAGCCTTGGTGTAGGAAGGATGGGACTGGACCTGCCTCACCTGATCTACCAGTCCAGGCTGAATCCCCAGGGGAGACCTTGCCTTGGAGGAGGTAGGAATGGGGGGGCGGATTAGAGGGAAAGGCTGGGGAGTGGGAGGAGGGAGGACAGGGGAATCTGTGGCTGACATGTAAAATTAAATTAAGTATAAAATAAAATAATAAGTAAAAAATAAATAAGTAAAACTAACTAACTAACGAACTAACTAACTAACTAAATATATCTCAAAACTCAATAAGGAGAAACAGTGAAAGCTTCAAAATGAGAATGTATTTCAACAGAAATCACATTAAAGGAAATATGTTTATAAAACATGATTATATGAGCCAGGCGGTGGTGACGCACGCCTTTAATAACAGCACTCAGGAGGTAGAGCTAGGCGGATCTCTGTAAATTCAAGGCCAGCCTGGGCTACAGAGCAAGATCCAGGAAAGGTGCAAAAGCTACACAGAGAAACCCTGTCTCGAAAACCAAAAAACAACAACAAGAAAAAAATCATATGAATATACTTAGACAGTAGTTAGCTCTTTATAACAATATGAAAAAAAATCAGATGAATGAATATTACCTCTTGGGTAGGGATGGAAAAACTGCTCAGTGGTTAGGATCACTGACTCCTTTCTAGAGGATCCAGATTCAATTCCTAGCACTCACATGGCAGCTTACACTGACTCTAACTCCGGTTCCGGCAAATGCAACACTCTCACACAGAAAGATATGCAGGCAAAACACCAATCCCCTAGATGCTCAACATCTGAAGCAATACTGATTTACACAAATAGTATTAGTACACTTATCGTGCATGCTTAATTTAGCAGGATAAAAGGGTATGTTTTAGAAAAATATTGTTATTCTTCAATTTGTGTGTGTGTGTGTGTGTGTGTGTGTGTGTGTGTGTGTGTGTGTGTGTGATGATGCAGCTGTCCCAATAGGTCAAAGAGGTTATTTAGACAAACACTCATGAAAGTATTTGTACAGCAGCTGTATTTACAATAACTCCAAAATAGAATTATTCTGATTTTTCTACAAATGAACTAACAACACTATGTTGAATATCTGAAGAGTAGGATGCTGCTTATAAACTGTTGGTGTGCTTGCAAATGCTGATGAGTTTGTCACTGTTAAATACTGGGAAGCACCTGGACACATCTGTCTTTAATTCAGAGAATATACAAATTAATCTAAACTGACAGAAATTTTACTGAGTTTCTGGAAAGAGGGTTATAGATGGATGAATGGAAAGAAGAATTCTTAGGGGACATGTGGGACTTTGGGGGTAGGAAGGATATTTACTATTTAAGCATGATACAGAGGCAATTAATATGGATATATTTATAATATTAATTATACTTGGCCAACTTTTCCCTCAATATGAATTTTCCCACTGTATGGAATTAAAAGGAATTTTTTTGAGACATTAAGCTTTGTACTTTTGGAAACTTTGCTATAAAGGCCCCACATTTTAAAAATTAAATTATCATTAAGCTCCATAATTCAAAACACTTCACCAAACTTATCTCATTATATTAAATTTACTACTTAGGAAACAAATAATTAGTTCTTTAAAAACATTATATTGAACTTGGAAAGCAAACCAAAACCTCTTTATTAAGAAGCTCACAGATGGTTTATTCTTTGTAAATTAGTGGAATCACCTCTGAATTCATTATACTAGAAAACTTTGAATTTTAATTTGAGAAATTCCTCTAATTTAACTTTATTTTATGATATTAATAAAAAAGTTGCTTAAATCAAAGTTGTATTACTATGGTAGTGAATTATAAATAATTAGGATATGTTCATAGTCTACTATTTATCTTATATAATGCTATAGATACATATTAAAGCACGAGAAGACTAAAACGTCTACATTTCCTGGAATTATTATATTAAAATACATGTGATCCAATGAATGTTAAAATGTACTATAAGTTTTCTACTGATAGTGAACATGCCAACAAATAGAATCTAATTCATTTTTATTCTCTGCTTTTACATAAATCAGACCACAGAGATCTTTTCAATGTTCTGCTTTGTTGAATCATTAAAAAGATTTTGTTATTTTTCATGATCAGAGCCTGCTTGCTGTAGCTAAAGTTTAAAAATACAAGAGCAAAACAAACACCACCAACAACAATAAAAACACTTCCTTTCTCTTTGAAGATAGTCTAATTACTGTAAACTTTCATCAACCCTCACACACAGAAACTGGAAGGACTGGACCCATATTTCAAGGGGCCTGACTGAGAGGGCTTGCCACCATATTAACATTTCCAAGGAAGTTATCATCAACATCATCATCTGCTGATATCTCCTGAACTGCTTCTCAGTGCAGGCCAAAAAATTCTCTATGCAGTGAAACAAAAGAAGTTTTTTCTGAAATCTTGATTAGGGATCATGCAGATATCTCACTTTCCTTCACAGAACACAAGTTCTTTAAAGCAAGAGGCTTTTACTGGATTGATTATATTACACATCCTAAAGTTGATAGTTTATATTTATTATAGATAAAAACATCCAACTTTTCTGGACTAAGGAAACTTAGTAAGCTTTAAAGTTGATTGTTTAATGTTTTAGTAATGTAATTGTCATTAGCAGACAAAATACTGGTAGAATTAGATCTCACCATGTGTAAAATGCAAGAAACTGCTTCACAGGGAGAGATGAACTTGTTCTGCTTATAATTTTACATATTTTCTAATCCACAGCAAAATGAACTAATATGAAAAACAAAAATATTTAGATGTCATTTATTTAAAATAACTATATGTGACTAGGAGACTATGTGATATTCAAATATTGTCCTTATTTAAATCACAAAATATTTAAGAATAAGAACTTGAGCCTGAGCATATAAACTTGCTTTACTTGTTTTTAATCATATACACTCACAAATTCATTGGCTGTTTTTTTCTTCCTTCCTTCCTTCCTCCCTCCCTTCCTCCCTCCCTTCCTTCTTTCCTTCTTTCCTTCTTTCCTTTCTTCCTTCCACCCTCCCTTTCTCCCTCCCTTCCTCCCTCCCTCCCTTCCTTCCTTCCTCCTGTCCTTCCTTCCTTCCTTCCTTCCTTCCTTCCTAACTTCCTCTCCTTCCTTCCTTTCTTCCTTCCTTCCTTCCTTCCTTCCTTCCTTCCTTCCTTCCTTCCTTCCTTCCTTCCTTCTTCCTTCCTTCCTTCTTTCCTTCCTTCCTTCCTTCCTTCCTTCCCTCCTTCCTTCCTTTCTTGTTCTTTTGCTTTTGAGAGAAGGTTTCTCTGTGTATTTCTTAGGGTTTCCCAGACTGTCTTGGAACTTACTCTGTAGACTAGGCTGACCTCGAACTCACAGAGATCCACCTGCCTCTGCCTCCCCAGTGCTAGGATTAAGGGGGTGTGTCACCACTGCCTGGCCTCATTGGTATCTTTCAATGGTTTGGTTAACGTTACATTCTCTCTACTCTCCATTCATTAAAAAAAATATGTATTTCAGAATTTCATGCAATTTATTTTGATTATATTCATAAACCTTACCTCTACTCCTCCTAGATCCATCTTCTATCCTCTCTCTGCCCAATTTTGTGTCCACTTTTTTCATTAAACCCAACAAATCCAATTTGGGTTATCTATATACTCTTGGGTGTATGCCCATCTACTTGAGTGTGGTCAATGTTCCAAAAGCCACTAGAGAAATTCCATGTCTTAATGTATCTGTATCACTTCCCTTCCTCCTGTCATTCATACAGCATTGTGTAAGAAGAGGAAGACAGTTTTGTGGACAAATTTCTAAACAGTTTTAGTAAATAAGAAACACAGAGCCAAATACAGAGGAAATAGCCAAAGAGATCAGAGCAATAGCCATGACTAGCTTTAGCTTACCACCAGCAGTAGCTTCCCCAGAGCACTTCTTCCTGTGGGACTTGTGTTTTTATTGCTTTCCTGTTCTGCCTTCTCATTGGCTCTAAGCCCAGCCACATGGCTTCCTTAGTCACTGCCTATCTATACAGAGCTCCAGGTCTCTATGGTTGGTACTGGGACTGGGATTAAAGGCTCATGTCACCATGCTTGGCTGTGTGCTTGACCACACAGAGACTCTGCCTGCCATGTGATCAGATTAAGGGCATGGGCTACTACCAAGTAACTCTGCTTATGGCTTGCAATGTGACCTTACTATGTGACCTCTGATCTCCAGGCAAACTTTATTTTATTAACATACAAATAAAATCACATTTCAGCACAATTAAAATATCACCACACAGATTAAAAGAGCCAGAAGTAGTGGATGACCAGAAGATGACACTATTTTATAAATATAACAGGGAACACAGAATTGTGAACTCATAGTGGTTATAATATTATATACAAGACCTACGAAAAATCTAACCAAACAAAATATCAGCAATGAGAAAGAGTGGACATGAATTCTACCTGATACCATAGGATTTATTATCAATTGATATAGAAAAGGAAAATATGTATAATCAGTTAGTTCTTAAAATATTGTTAGTTCTTTGACTGTTTCATACTGTGTATTTTTCTCATAATCACCACACTCCAAAACTCTTACTCAATTTCCCATTCCCTGCATACAATTATTAAATATCTATGTATAAATTGTGTATATTTGCATGTGTGTACTTCTGTATCTAAATTCAGCTATATGTGGGCCCATGCACACTTTTTGAGGTTCAGAAGATAAACTAGGTTGTGAGTTCTTATCATCAATTTTGCTTGAAATAGGGTTTGATTTTCAGTACTGAGCATACCAATCAAGTTGGTAGTCAAGCTTTGTGAAGGCCTGCTTCTGATTCTCATCTTCCCATAGTAATTTGTGGGTTACAGGTACATGCTGTAATGCCTAGACTTAAATGAGTTATAAAGATTCTAATGCAGATCCTCAAGCTTGGGCAGCAGGTGCTTTACACTATGTCTCTAGCCATGCCATAACATTTTAATGAATGATGCAATATTTTAAAAATAAAATGTCCTCTCCAAGAGTATGCGAATATGAATATAAAAACTGCATTATTCCAGATTGCTGCATTTCATCCATGTTTACTAAAACATTCATTTGGCTAACATGTTTATTGCAGTGCATCTGGACTGCAGAAAAGCAATTTGCTAGGTCTCACACAATGTCCTTGAGAATGAGAATTATCTTTGTTGGAAGGAATGATGGGATTGTCAGTGGCTGATCACATACATAAAACTCTGCCAGCAGAGAAGTATATTCTAGTTGGATATGACAGAGCATTTGGTTTTGTCTGCCTTACGTTTTTTTTTTTTTTTTTTTTTTTTTTTTTTAAATCAGTGGCATTCATGATTAATTTTAGGCAACACAAAGTTGAAAGTGATGTCTATCATGTTAAATGACAAATGTCACATATAAACATGAAAACTCAAATATAGGGAAGCAGCCGACCCCTCTTATAACACAACTGACAGGGACAGTTTTGTTGCTTTGGTTTGATTTTTGGTGATTTTTGTTTTGTTTTAGGTTTGTTGTTTTTGTTATTGTTCTCAAGACAGTGTTTCTCTGTGTAATATAGTTTTCTGTCCTGGAACTCATTTTGTGGACAAAGCCGGCCTCAGACTCACAGAGACCTGCCTGCCTGTGCCTTCAGAGTGCTGTCCTCCGCCCCCCTCCCAGGGGGCAGTTTGCTAAAACCTCAGATGATTGAAATGGAGTCCAAATTGGCCATCCATCCTTCATCACCAAATGCAGCTTCCAGTACCAGGACCGGGTTAGATCCAATTGAGTTGCTGGGCAAAGGTGTCTCATAGAAATCCTCAAAAATACATGCTGTTTCTAAGACAATAGGTTGCTCTGCACAAGCTGACAGCCAGGCCCTTTGGCTGAAGGCAATACCCACACAACTCACTGAACATGGAGAGGTCACTGGAGCACAAACATGGAACTGTCCCCCCTCCGTGGTTCTTTGGTTCAGGGAATGTACTCTGCAGAATACCAAAAGAGAAACATAAAACACTAATCCAGCCACAGAACCTTTGAGCTTCAGTATGTCCTTCCTGCAAAATATACTAGTGCAATGGTGGCACAAAGCTTATGGGGGAAACTTTAATATCCAATTTGACTTAAGTTCCACACCATGAGATAGAAGTCTTACCCAACACTGCTAGGGTGACCAAGAACCAGAGTCTTGATAATGCAGAGACCTGTAGTACAGCCACATAAAACTGGTCTGAGAGAAAAAGAAAAAAAGTAACAATGAAATGTTACTTTTTATAAATAAATTTAACTTTTTACTAATTATAATCTGCAATATATAGTTGGAGTTCTTTTCAGTCCTGCTTGGCCCACAGTCAGGACAAATCTCTCTCACCTGCCAGTTCTGCAGCCACTTAGGCTCAACTGAGTGAACATACAGAGACTTACATTGCTTACAACTTAGTATATGTATAATATCTTAGATAAAACATATTAAGTATTAGATTCAGGTTCTTTAGGATAGGACACCTTTTGGAATGATCTTTGTAACACATTATTTACCTATGCTCTAGACTTCTCTGGATTTTAGTATGTGTTTCTTGCTTGATGTTGTTCCCATTGGTTGTAGTTCCATCTTATCTAGGCCATTATCCCTCATTACTCCTTGACAATATTTGATAACCATTCCTTGGTATACAGTCTTGTATTAGGTTAAAACCTTCTCATTTAGACAAAAGAGGGAGTTGTAGTGGGTAGCCATTCCACCTTTGACCTGGAAGTACTAACCCCCATTGAGGCTTCCTTAACTGTCATGCCTACAAGGCTGAGAGAAGACCTTGAAGACAGGAGATCTGGATGTGCAGCTCTCTTCGTTCCTGGACCTTGGAGGTAGACCAAGCAGAGTTCTCCAGAGAACACCGCTGGACTGTGCTACACCTTTCCCAGACTGTGTTACCTATCCCTTCCCTTGTGATTTACCCCACAAAATAAACCTTCCTTTTTAACTACATGGAGTGGCCTTACTGATTTCACCAATAGTTATCCTTGTCTTTCACTTAATGCCTCTTCCACTTGTGTGCCTACCCCACCCATGTCATTTACCTCCTCCCCTTTCATTGTGACTATTTCTTCCTTCATACCACCTGAAGTATATTTCCCTTGAGCCCTCACTAGTTTCATTATTTTTAAGATAATGGCAGAACCCTGTTGTTGAAAACATTACATGCTTGAGTCATAGGACACAGATATAACATTTTGGGACTTATTCGGAAGTTCCATCCTATCATGATAGATTTCATAGTTCTTGAGTAAGATATATATGCTATGTGAAGAAAAAATATAAATATTTTACCTAGTACATATTTTCCTCTAGTTTTACCAGAGTTCAGAGTGAACTCTGGAAGCCTCAAAAACAGCTGGTCTGGCAAGCTGGTCAGGCTACTGATTTAACTGTGAGACAAATATAATTAGAATAATCCAAAACTTTCTAATTATGCATAGGTCCAGTCGCACATGACAGATCCCTTTTTTTTTTTTTTTTTTTTTTTTGGAGGAAGTGTTAACTAGGCCAAACCTTTTGGCTCACTACATGATAAGAAATGTTAGATAATCTAATATGATAATCTAATATGCTGTATGGATCCAGTAATAAACTAACCCCTATGTTCTTATATTTATACTCAGAACTTATTTTTCATTAAGGTAGTGTTAATATTGAGAATCAAAAATATTCAGTGTGGATAGAACATGAATTTCAGAGTCCTCAACTCCAAAAGTTCAGTGACCCTCTTAGAAGAGGGAAAAGCTATTGGATGAGGTAGCTGTAGTTGATATCTGCAGGGAAATGATATAAGCTTGACATGACAGCCATTGGATGCTCACAGCCTACTGAGAGCAATACAAAATATGCATACAGTTTAACAAGTCAAAATGCCAGTATGAATAACAGAGGGTTCATGAAATTCTACCCCTAGCTGAGAATGTATCAGCAATTTATGGCTGATGGAGAAGATAAAGGAAGTTTTCTTCCGGGCTGTAGATCCTGAGAAGCTCTCCATCCTTCAGTGGTCAGTTAAGTACCATTGCACACAGAAGCAGTACTAAGTGAACTAAGTAGAGCTAAAAACAGAGCAGAAAAAGTTGAAAAGCAGAAGTATTGGTGATGGCATTGGAAGGAAATCAATGTGGAGAGGGTTTTATCACAATATATTATGTGTGTGGATAAAATTATGAAACATCTAAAAAGTTTTAGAGTGTAGCATTCAATAATTTCCATCTTAAACCAAATATGGTCTAATTCTTGTCTTCTTAAATTGAGATGTCTGGATTTAAGAAACTTTGTCTAACAGTATTCTTATTTGTTTCTGATATCTCTTGATGGTGCCACCAATGGGAAAAAAACTATTAAATTTTTACATTATAATAGTGACATAAGAAAAAAAACAGAGTTCAGATTAAAATGTATTGGACAAATGTATAGTTGATGAAACAGTTTTTACTTGCTAGACCTTAGGGCAGGGTATTTTCTTCTCATTTGAAACTCAGGATCAAATTACAAGCTGAACTTGCTGATTGCATATGACTTTTAATCTTTCCCAGACTACACTTTCAAGGGTTTTTAAGCTCTTCAAAGATCTGGCTTCATATTGAGTCTTCATATTGATAAATCTTTTTTTGATAAGGCTTAACTCATTTATCATTTATTCCTCACATAAATCCAGTATTTTCACCTTCAGAATCAGAAAATGCCCTCAGGACTGTTGTGATTTGTTCACACTTCCTGTAATCATTTTCATTCCATTTTTGTCTCTGATGATTTCTATTTCATATAAATGGTTTATTCTAGATATGTATTTTTTAAAAATATGAACAAATAGAATTGAAGAACCAGGAAATAATTTAAGAACATTTCATTTATAATGTTTCTATACTTCAAATATTTGATATTTTAAAATGTGACATATTTCTTAGAGATCTAGAATGAGAACTGATAATAACCAACTTTTCTGACCTTGGTAAAAAATTATCTACAAAAAGGATAGATTTACACACCTAGTTCAACAAGCTTGTTGTACAGTTTCTTCAGTAACCATCTTAATGACATGGCTTCTTTAAGCTGTCCAGCATAGTTACACTGTTCATAAATTGAAATCATGTTATGTAATTCACATGTAATTTTTATATATCTTTGCAAGAATGAGACTTTGAGACATTTATTTGTTTACTAACTCACATTCTTGTTTGTAGCTAAGAGAGTCTTCTAACTTACTCCATAGGCCAGGCTTGCCTCAATCTTCAAACTGCCACTATAGCCTTTATAGTATTGAGAGGAAAAGAATGTAATATCAGGACATTTTTTATTACTTTCTTTTATTGTTATTGTTTATTTTTGAGTTTGTAATTTAACATCAACATTACTCTTTCCTTTATTTCCTTCAGATGCTCCCATATACCCCTCCCCATTATCTTTTAAATTCATGGCCACTTTTCATATCAGTTTCTTTCACATGCATATCTGTATTTATATATTCATGTATATTCCTAAATACAAACTGTTTGAGTCTACATAATGTTAGTAACATGTATGTTTTCTGCTTGACCATTTGACACTGGAGAACAAAATGGTGTGCTCACCTCCAGAGAGAACAACGTTTCCAGCTTCCACCTTTACTCAGTTGCCTGTAATTCACGAAGGTGAAATTTTATAGGTATAGATACTGATGTTCCTACAAGATACAATCTTATAGCAAAATCACTGATTCTCTGGATTCCTAGAATCTTTCTACCTCTTCATCCACAGTGCTCCTTGAGCCATGGAGTTGCTATATAGATGTATTGACAGGTAATAGGCTCCAAATTTAACATTTTATTAATTGTTTTGTTAGTGTGTTTACTTGCTTTTGTTTTGTTTTGTTTTAGTGATTTCAATATGGAGCAAAGACAGGTTTCCTGGATGACAGCTAAAGACTACATATATCTGCATGTAGAAGGGCAGATGTTTAGAGATGGATGTTAATGATTATGGAGGCTTAGTAAATTAGCTGTTGAAGCTAATTATTATAATAATTATGCAATAATTATCACTGAGTTAGTTAGGTTTCTAGTACTAGGCATGGTATCACCCTTGCTAAGTAGCTCTTAAGTTGAAACTAATTTTATATGAACCAAAGACCTAAACCTAAATCCTGAAACAATGAAACTGTTAGAAGAAAAAATAGGAAATGCCCTATATTCCAGAGGTATAGGAAGAGACTTCATAAGGGCTCAGTATTTTTTAAAATATATTTGTGTTTTAATTTTACACATCGGCCATGGGTTCCCCTGTCATCCTCCCTCCCGCCCTCACCCCCACCTTCCCCTCTTCCCCTACCCTCCATTCCCATCTCCTCCAGGGCCAAGACTCACCTGGGGATTCATTTAAACCTGGTGGATTTACTACAGGCAGGACCAGTTCCCTCCTTCCAGGCTGAACAAAGTGTCCCTGTGTTAGCCCAAGGTTCCAAACAGCCAGCTCATGCACTAAGGACAGGTCCCGGTCGCCACAGCCTGGATACCTCCTAAGCAGTTCAAGCTATTCAATTGTCTCACTTGTCCAGAGGGCCTGCTCCAGCTGAGGGCCTTTGGATCATAATTCATGTGCTTCCATTTGTTTGGCTATTTGTCCCTGTGCTTTTTCCAATCTTGGTCCCAACAATTCACACTCTTATAGTCCCGCCTCTTTCTCCACAATTGGACACCTGGAGCTCCACCTGGGGCCTGGCTGAGTATCTCTACATTCACTTCCATCAGTTATTGGATAAGAGTTCCAGCACAACTGTTAGGGTGTTAGGCCATCTGCTCACCATACTAGGTCAGATCAGGTTTTCTCTCAACCATTGCCAGCAGTCTACAGAGGATGTATCATTGTGGATTTCTGGGGACCTCTCCAGCACTGTGCCTATTCCTGTTCTCATGTGATCTTCATTTATCATAGTCTGTTCTTCCTCATTCTCCCTTTCTGTTCTTGATCCAGCTGGGATCTCCTGCTCCCCTAAGCTTTCTTTCCCTCAAATCTTGCCCTTCCTTACTCCCACTGTCATCCAGATTGTACATGTAGATCTCATCCATTTCTCTGTCATTGGGTGATTCCTGTGTCTTTCCTAGGGTCCCGTTTTCTAGGTAGCCTCCCTGGAGTTGTGTAGCAGTCTAGTCATCTTTGTTTTACATCTAGTATCCTACTATGAGTGAGTACATACCATGTTTGTCCTTCTGAGTCTGGGTTACCTCACTCAGGGTGATTTTTTTCTAGATCCATCCATTTGCTTGCAAACCTCATGATGTCATTGTTTTTCTCTGCTGAGTAGTACTCCATCGTGTATATGTACCATATTTTCTTTATCTATTCTTCAGTTGAAGGGCATCTAGGTTGTTTCCAGGTTCTGGCTATTACATACAAAGCTGATATGAACATAGCTGAGCAAATGCCCTTGTGGTATGATTGAGCATTCCTTGGGTATATGCCCAAGAGTGCTACAGTTGGGTTTTGGGGGAGATTGATTCCCAATTTTCTAGGGAAGCACCATATTGATTTCCAAAGTGGCTGTACAAGCTTGCATTCCCACCAGCATTGGAGAAGAGTTCCCCTTGCCCTGCACCCTCTCCAGCATAAGGTGTCTTCTGTGTTTTTGAACTTAGCCATTCTGTCAGGTGTAAGGTGTTATCTCAGAATCGTTTTGATTTGCTTTTCCCAGATAATTAGGGATGTTGAGCAATTCCTTAAATGTCTTTCAGCCATTTGAACTTCCTCTGTAGAGAATTCTCTGTTTAGTTCTATAGCCCATTTCTTAATTGGACTGTTGGGCATTTTGATGTCTAATTTCTTGAGTTCTGTATATATTCTGGATATCAGCCCTCTGTCAGATGTGGGGTTGGTGAAGACCTTTTCCCATTCTGTAGGCTGTCACTTTGTCTTGTTAACCATGTCCTTTGCTCTACAAAAGCTTCTCAGTTTCAACAGGTCCCATTGATTGATTGTTTCTCTCAGTGTCTGTGCTACTGGTATTATATCTGAAAAATGATCTCCGGTGCCAATGCATTCAAGAGTACTTCCGACTTTCTCTTCTATCAGGTCCAGAGTAACTGGATTTATGTTGAGGTCTTTGATCCACTTGGACTTAAGTTTTGTGCATGGTGACAGATATGGAACAATTTGCAGCCTTCTACACATTGACATCCAGTTATGCCAGCACCATTTGTTGAAGGTGCTTTCTTTTTTCTATTGTACATTTTTGGCTTCTTTGTCAAAATTTATATGTTCATAGGTATGCGGGTTAATGTCAGGGGCTTCAGTTCGATTCCATTGGTCCACATGTTGGTTTTTATGCCAGTACCAAGCTGTTTTTATTACGGCAGTTCTATAGTAGAGCTTGAGATCGTGATGCCGCCAGAGGTTGTTTTATTGTATAGGATTCTTTTGGATATCTTGGGTTTTTGGATTTTCCATATGAAGTTGAGTAATATTCTTTCCAGATCTGTGAAGAATTGTGTTGGTAATTTGATGGGGATTGTGTTGAATCTGTAGATTGCTTTTGGTAAGATCGCTATTTTTACTATGTTAATCCTGCCTATCCATGAGCATGGGAGATCTTTCCATTTTCTGACATCTTCTTCAATTTCTTTTATCAGGGACTTAAAGTTCTTGTCATATAGGTCCTTCACATGCTTAGTTAGAGTAACTCCAAGGTATTTTATATCATTTGTGGTTATTGTAAAGGGTGATGTATCTCTGATTTCCTTCTCAGCCTGTTTGTCTATTGTGTATAGGAGGGCTAATGTGTGTGTTTTTTTTTTTTTTTTTAGTTGCTCTTGTATCCTGCTATGTTGCTGAAGATTTTTATAAGCTGATGTTCCTTGGTTGAATTTTTGAGGTCACTCATGTATACTATCATGCCATCTAGAAATAGGGAAAGCTTGACTTCTTCCTTTCCAATTTGTATCCCCTTAATCTCCTTATGTTGTCTTATAGCTCTGGCTAGAACTTCAAGTACTATATTGAATAAGTATGGAGAGCGGGGACAGCCTTGCCTTGTTCCTGATTTTAGTGGTATTGCTTTAAGTTTCTCTCCATTTAATTTGATGTTGGCTGTTTGCTTGCTGTAGATTGCCTTTATTATGTTTAGGTATGTTCCCTGTATTCCTGATCTCTCTAAGACCTTTATCATGAAGGGGTGTTGGATTTTGTCAAATGCCTTTAATGCATCTCGTGAGATGATCATGTGGTTTTTTTCTTTGAGTTTGTTATATGGTTTATTACATTGACGGACTTTCATATGTTGAACCACCCTTGCATCCCTGGGATGAAGCCTACTTGATCATGGTGGATAATTGTTTTGATGTGTTCTTGGAGTCTGATTGCCAGTATTTTAGCATCAATGTTCATGAGGGAGATCAGTCTGTAGTTCTCTTTCTTTGTTGCATCTTTGTTTGGTTTAGGAATCAGGGTAATTGTAGCCTCAAAGAAAGAGTTTGGTAATATACCATCTGCTTCTATTGTGTGGAACAATTTAAAGAGTGTTGGTATTAAGTCTTCTTTGAAGATCTGGTAGAATACTACACTGAAACCATCTGGTCCTGTGCTTTTTTTTTTGGTTGGGAGACTTTTAAGGACTGATTCTATTTCTTTAGGAGTTATTGGACTATTTTAATGGTTTATCTGGTCTTGATTTAACTTAGGTATGTGGTACTTATCCAGAAAATTATCCATTTCTTTTAGATTTTCCAGTTTTGTGGAGTAGAGGTTTTTGAAGTATGACCTGATGATTCTCTGGGTTTCCTCATTGTCTGTTGTTATGTCCCATAAGGGCTCAGTTTGACAAAGATTTAAGGTCAAAAATTCAAAGTGGGAGTTCATGAAATTAAAAACCTTCTTCAGATAAAGAAACTATCAAACAGGTGAAGACATTTAATAAGACTGTTTAGAAATTTGTCTACAACAAAGCCTGGAGAATGAAAGAAAGCCTGGTGGTGGTAGTACACACCTTTAATCCCAGCACTTGGGAGGCAGAGACAAGCAGTTCTCTGTGAGTTCAAGGCTAGCCTGGGCTACAGAGTGAGTTCTAGGAAAGGTACAAAGCTACACAGAGAAACCCTGTCTCGAAAAACCAAAAAAATCCCCCCCAAAAAAACAAAAAAAACAAAAAAAAAGGAAGAGATTCTTTACCATCTGAATATTTGAGAGAGGTTTATTACCCCAGAATAAACAAAAGCAGAATGAATGAATGAATGAATGAATGAATGAATGAAAGAAAGAAAGAAAGAAAGAAAGAAAGGAAGGAAGAAAGAAAGAAAAGAAGGGATTGTAGTTAGAGTTTTAGGGTTTTCCTGCCTGGCCCAGAGTCAGGACAAATCTCTATCACCCACCAGTCCCACAGTTGCTCAGACCCAACCAAGTAAACACTCAGAAACTTATATTGCTTACAAACTGTATGGCCATGGCAGGCTTCTTGTTATCTACTTCTTCTATCTTAAATTAACCCATTTCTATTAATTTATACTTTGCCACGTGGCTCATGGCTTACCAGTACCTTATGTCTTCCCTGTCATGGCAGTGGCTGGCAGTGTCTCTCTTCCCCCAGCCTTCCACCTCCCAGAATTTTCTTCTCTCTTGTCCTGCCTATACTTCTTGCCTGGTCACTGGCCAAACAGCATTTTATTTATACAGAGTAATATCCACAGCACTTCCCCTTTTATTTTTATTTTTATTTTAAAGGAAGTTTTTAACTTTTACATAGTAAAATTTCAGATAACAAACAATTATCAAGCAAGAATTACAGTTACAATATTAAAGAAGATATCCTATCTTTATTATATTTGTGAATATAAGGTTTCATATCTAACTTATCTTTTATCATAAATGAGGAAATTATAAGTATCTAGTCTTCAACTACATCAAAGACCTCAGAAGGATATAATATTACCTGAGAACCAGGAGAAAGATGCAAGCAACTTTCGGGAGTCTTGCAGGGTAGACAGAGACAGCTGGCGGCCTGGACAGTCACCTAATGTTCCTTTGTAAAGTTGGGGCATTTGTCTTCAGCCCACAGGGCTAGAGTCTCTAGGTCACTTCTCTCAGTGTCCTGTAGAATGTCTGGCAGTTTCCTCTGTGAAGCAGGAACCTGAAGGACCATTTTGAAAGCAAAGTTCAGTGGTCACCTTTCTATGGGTCCTGCATGTCCAGTTGATCAAACAGTCCGGGCAAGAACAGTTTTTTGTCCAAATGGCTATTTTTGTCAAGGTGAAGATAAACTCCATATGAAGTGTCTTTAATGCCCATCCTCCTCTCTGAAGTAAATTGGTGCTGCCAGGAGCAGACATGTCTCACTGGTGCTGCCAGGAGCAGACATGTCTCACTGTCCAGAAAGTCTAAATTTTAAAAATATTTTAAATGCCATATTCTGTAGACCTTTGAAGTGTTTGAAGATTACCTGTCTATCTGAAATATATCTATATATACCTAGAAAACTTAACTAACATGGCTACAAGTATGATTATCAAAGATGACTAATTATTAATCTATTTTTAATTATCCATTACAATTTTAAATGAGCTGTACAAACATAATACCTTAAAAAAGAGTAGAAATATACACACAGTATAACAAAATTAACTTTGTTTGTATCAATAGGCTAAAATCTATACCAATGTAAAACATTTTAAACAAGTTGTTGCTCTTTAGAAGTAAGTTCCTTAATCTACCTTTCATCCTATTATATCTATATCATATCCCCTTTTCTTCTTTAGAAAGAGAACGCATTTATAAATCAACCTGCTTTAAATAAAAACATTGGTTTTTTTCTGTCCCACACAAGAGGGCTCTTCTGATTTGGGATACAATGATCTCTTAAACTTTTTTTTTTAGCATTATGTGTGGGAGTGAGCCAATTCCATCTCCAAAGCCAGTTTGATAATTTTGGGAAATTGGGCATAGTTTCTCTTACTACTTCCTGCTGGAGGGGGGCGCTGTATCTTATGGGGACACAAAGAAAATTTTAGGATTATGGAGTAGTCCATGAGGGTAAACCTTTCAGCTAGTTGCCTTGAAATCATTCTGGAATTTGGATCATCTGGGCCATGTGTCATCAGAGACCTTTCAGGTGGTCTTGGCTGATCAAACCTGATATATCTTAATCTGGAACAAATCCATAGCCCTCTGGCTTTCTGTGGAAACAAAAGCAGAGACTTTTTCAAAGTAACATATCCTTATATCCAAATTTTGAAGTCAAGGTATCTTTAATATTTACATATTTATTTAACTCAACAGTTTTTACGATTAAATCTTTTCCTGTATTTAAAAATCCCAAAGACAAGACAAACCAGATTCTCTGTGTAATATCCATCTTTGTAAGATTGAAACACTGCTGTGGCTGCTGGCTCTGCCTGCCTCAGCTTCCCAACATGGCTGTGGTACAGTTTACATCCAGCTCTGGGTCTGGAGCCATGTGTACCATCAACTATCAGAAGCAGTTCTATCAAAGCAATGCATAGCCCAAAACTTTTTTTTTTTTTTTTTAAACTAGCAAAGGCTAAATCCACCATGCAGCAGAGTAAAGTGCTGCTTGTAGACTCCTCATTCCTGCCACACTGCAGGTCAGAGGCACACTCCAGGAACCTGCCACAGTAGCTCAAACCTGCAGGCTGCCACTAACTTGAGACAACTAGGAAGCTGTTTTTAGCTCCGTTTTAGAATCTTTTTTCTCAGGTTTTAGGTGGAAACTCTTGCCAACAAGTTGGGCACCCTATGTAGTTAGAGTTTTCCTACCTGCCCCAGAGTCAGGACAAATCTCTATCACCCACCAGTCCCACAGTCACTCAGACCCAACCAAGTAAACACACAGAAACTTATATTGCTTACAAACTGTTTGGCCATGGCAGGCTTCTTGTTATCTACTTCTTCTGTCTTAAATTAACCCATTTCTATTGATCTATACTTTGCCACTTGGCTCGTGGCTTACCAGTACCTTATGTCTTCCCTGTCATGGCAGTGGCTGGCAGGGTCTCCCTTCCCCTAGCCTTCCACCTCCCAGAATTCTCTTCTCTCTTGTCTTGCCTATACTTCCTGCCTGGCCACTGCCCAAACAGCATTTTATTTATACAGAGCGATATCCATAGCAAAGGATGAAGGAAGGAAGTAAAGAAGGAAGACAGGAAGGAAGAAAGAAAAGGCATACATAGAAAGTTCTCAAAAATTAAAAATAAAAAGATTAAGAAATATTTTAAAACTCTTCATCATCTATGGCAATTGGGAAAATGCAGATCAGAACATCTTTGTGATTTTAGTTTATACCAGTCAGAAGGGCAAAGGACAATTGAACAATTGACAACAAATGTTGTTAGGGATTTGTGGAAAACGTAACCCCCATTCACTGTTAGTGGTATTGCAAACTGATGTAGCCACTATGGAATTCAGTGTGGACAGTTGTCAAGAAGCTAAACTATAAGTACACGCAGATACACCACTCATTGATATATACTAGAGGGCTTGAGATTTTACTCCTCAGATACTTTCTTAGCCAGGTTCATTGCTGTTCTATGCATAATTCATAGGAATAAAAAACAACCTAACTATCCTACAACTGACTAATAACATAATTAAAAATGCTACATATACACACTATGGAATACTATTCAACTGTAAAGAAAAATGATATTATGAATTTTGCAGTTTGAATGGAACTGGAAAAGATAATATTGAGTTTAGCTAATCCAGACCCCGTTTTTTCCTATTGGAGGCTTGTGGCTGCAAATCATAATATGTGAATATACAGTCTATAATAACTGCAGAAATCAGGGGAAAACATGGGACCAGTACCATGATACAGGTTTGGGGAGCAGTGGAGAGATGAATATCAAAATATAACTGATCAATCAGGGAAATGCAAAAGGGCAGGGCTCTTTAGGGAGAGGAGGAATCAAAACAGCAGAAGGTGAACAGGGCCAAAGGGAATAGTGGGACTCAAGTGATCAGTCAGAAAAAATGTGAAGGGTTTAGGGAGGTATACAAAAGGAAAGAGGTGGGGGAGTTGCAAGAAGAATGTCTGAAAGACCTACAAGTAAACACATTATTAATTGCTTATATAAAACCCCTATAATGCATGTAATTCACTTTATTGATATGTATATAAATTTAACTAACTTATCTCATATGGGCCAGCAGTGCTTCCTCCAAGAGTCAAATATTACCTAACAGAATACCCCAGAACCAATTTTTAAAGGAAACTTTGGGTTGGGTATTGGTTTGTGGTATTCAGTTTTAGTTGCCAATTTTGCACCATATAGAATCAGGTGGGAATGGAGTCTCAGTGGAAGATTATGCATATCTCATTGATCTGTGGGTAGCTTGGTTATATTAATTGTGTTAGAAAAAGAAACACTTGTTGTAGGATGGACTGTACCCTGCCTGGACAAGGTGTCCTAGGTTAGTGAGTACAGAATATGAATTGAGTGGAAGTGCATTTTGTGTGCATTGATTCATTGCTTGTCTGCCCTTTTTCTTTTCTTATTAAGAAATTTTTATTCATTTTACCAACAACCCTCTCATCCATCCTCCTGATCCCTGCTAGCCTCCTCCTTCCCAACCCAACCTCATCCCTCTTCTAAAAAGGTAAGGCCTTCCTTGGGGAGTCAGCAATGCCTGGTACAATTAGTAGACACAAGTCCAAGCCCCTCCATCTAGGCTGTGTAAAGTATCCCATCATAGGTAGTGGGCTCCACAATGCCAACTCATGTACCAGTGTTAGATCCTGATCCCACTACCAGGGAGCTCCTTAAACAGATCAAGCTACACATGTGTCTTGCTTACACAGAGGGCCTAGTCCAGTCTCATTCTGGATAAACAGCTGTTGTTGTAAAGATCATTTAGTCATTGGATGACAGCTTCTGTTGGAGAAGTGGTGGAGCAAGGGGAACACCCCTCCACTGTTGGTGGGAATGCAAACTTGTACAGCTACTTTGGAAATCAGTATGTCAGTTTCTCAGAAAATTGGAAATCAATCTACCTCAAAACTAAATTATACCATTCTTGGGCATATACCCAAGGTAAGCTCAGTCATACCACAAGTACACTTGCTGTCTGCTCTTGACTGTGGATGGATTTGACTAGTTTCTTCAAGCTCCCAGAACATAAACTTTCCTGCAGAGAAGAATCTGAAACTTAGACTTGTAATTCAAATAAATATTTTCTCCTTTAACTTTCACTGTCATGGTATTTTATTAGAGCAACAAAAAATCTAATGACACTGAAGAGGTATTGCTAAGTTTGAACCTTGGGTCATGTGCATGTTAGACAAATGCTTTCTTTCCCACAGAGTTATAGCCTCAGCTCTTGGAATTGTGTGTGTGTGTGTGTGTGTGTGTGTGTGTGTGTGTGTGTGTGTGTAAACTCCAATTCATACTATGGTCAAACACAGATTTTGAAAATATACATGCACTCTTTAAATATGCTTACCTACAACAATAGGAAATAAGATATGCTCCCAGTCAAAAGGTGCTGTCACTCAACTTTTCAGAATTTTAGATACGACAATGTGAGTTGGTGTCCTTTCTGATTTTTGTTTACTACTTGTCAACATGAAATGAAGAACAAGAGTTACTTGTGTGAAGATTTGTCCAGTGTTCGGATGATATTTTTACCAATTATTGTATTCATGGAAAATCCTAATATCCCAAAAGATGATAAACATGAGGTGATTCATTCCATGTGAGAAGAAATTTTGGAAAATTTAAATTAAAACTATGAACTCAGGTCTACTAACCCATAACTCTGTGTTCAAATCTGTTTAAACTTTATTCCTTCTAATTTTTTTCAGGAGCAATTTAAACTAGAAAAATAATGCTAACTGTCATTTAAATATTGATGGGGTTTATAATATAAAAGGGTTTTATTTTGGGGCTCATCTTTGATGTATTTGTGTTTAGTTACTCTCTTCAAAGGAATGTTTCAAGAGCAGACAAGTGAAATGCAATTATACTGTTTTTGTTGCTGATATGACAACCAATTAAGTTGATATTTATTGGTCTAATTTTTCTAACACTGAGCCAAGAAAAACAGCTTTATTATTAAAATGTCAAATACTATACATATTTTAACAATTACAGCATTAGAACAAAATATTTTAGTATCTATATATATACATATATAATAATCACAAGTATTTCTATATGTAATATATATCTATATATCATACAAATGTCTATATGTAATCACAGCATCTATGTAACACAAGGCATTAAAACCCTTACTGTTCTAATTATTTTGCAGGACACCTATACACTTTAACAATTATATTACATGAATAAAATCTATTTTCTCTGAATATCAAAGTAACTTGAAATTAATTCTTGCAACAATCAAACCACCATCATTTGAGAATCTCCTCTCAAAAAGTATCAAATATATCACCATAAACTCTTTAACACTCATCATTATTTATAGCAATGTCACTTGCTAATATGTCCTTACCCAAATCATCTTCATATTCTAATTTTTCTCAATGACCTGAATATAGTCTTATTTTCTTCATGTAGTTTTAGCCATGCATTTGCTTACTTGATGATTTGTTCATTTTTTTTTCTCTTACTTGTAATTCACTGAGCTAAATTTGTTCGGATCTAGGCATTAAATCAAGTTTATTTTCATAGAAGCTATGAGATGTCAGTATCCTATCTGTGTCTACTAACAATGTCCCTGTACATACAAGCACTTATAAGTCTTTCCTAAATACCTTTAGCCTAAGTGGTTACTTCAATTATACTCCAAATTCTCACCAGTTCTCATGAAATTTTATGCTTTTACTTTCCTAGTCTATTCAAAATCTTTTAACTATTAGCTAGTTGGCTCACAGCAATCAATATATATTTAATTGAAATGAGAAAAGAAATTAGGGAAACAAAAATCTTCATCATCAATTCCCTTTAACTTTGATAAGCAAAGCTACATTCATTACAACAAATTGCAGAGCATCCATAAACATTTAGAAACATGCATTTTCATTTGATCCTAAAATTAGGCTACACTCTTCTGTGTTTTGTATATAAATAACAACATACTGGCCTCATTAAAATTAGTAATGAGAATTGATTTTATAGAGAATGATCTGAATTTTATGCATGTCATTCTAACTGGGCTAATGAAATGGCTTTGGTTGCCAAGAGCATTTCAGTCTGGCTATCTGGAGTACATTATTTTCCATGTGCTTCCAGAAATAAAAGCATTCATTTGCACTTCTAGACAGAAAATGTGGGTGTCTACAGACTTCCATACAGAGCTACAGAAACCCAATTGGACAATAAAATTCTTTAAAGTGTCTCTCCAGATGGCTGAGCTGCTGTTCCTTCACGTGGAGCTGCAACAGCCTACTTTAGGTGATGGCATTTCTGCCTGTTTATGAAAATTGTCAAGAAAAGTTTAGAATCCAAAGAACTGTGTTCAGCTTTGCCAGTGATCAGCATTATTTACAGGACTTTTGAAGTGTGATATTTATCATGCACCTGATGTTAGGTATACATAATTTTCTTCAAACAACAATATGAATGAACCCTTTTTCCGAACAGTGACAAATAATTTATGGCACATGAAGAAAATTTTGCAAAGGGAAACTTTGAGTAACAAACTTCATAACACGTTGACAGTCAATAGTACATTTTTTTTCTTTAAGAAAGAATAAATTGAAGACACTCCCCTTGAATTTGGCATGATAAAATTATTTTTAGTATGATTACAGCTCTTATAAAAATGAGTAATGATCATACAAATGTTTTTCTCTCAATCTGCTGTGAAGTAGCAGCAGAATATTCTGGATAGACTGGATTTTGTTGGTGTGCACAGATGTGTATAATTACTGTTTTACTTTGCTTGAATACAAGCCATCTGTTTACTTTAGGATGATTAGAGCATTTAACAACTTCAACCTTTTCTAACTCTATTTACTTATTCATTCATTTATTTATTTTCTGTCCATGAAATTTAAAAGGATTTCTACAAGAATTCCCTCAATACTGCAACTTCAAAAATCTGTGAACTCTGAATAGTATTGGTGTTGACAGATATCAATATTTCCCTACAAAGGGCTGTAATAAATCTTCTTTGCAAAAATGTTTTATTAAATAAAGATTTACTCTGTTAACAAGATTGATACATTCAATAGTATAAATCAAAGATGATCCTGATTCTCTGTGCTTCCATGTCTTTGCTAGTTAAAAACAAAAACATGACCTACTTTAATTTCAAGGTCATAAACTACTGAAATATTCTAATCTGAGTTGATTTTTAAATTGCGCAAGAAATGATTTCATGAATAAACTGTTAATAATGGTTGTGTGTATGTTGACAGTGTTTGCTTCACTTATTGCTCTGTGTCAAAATAATGCTCCACTTTAAAAGTGCGATTTTGAGTTTCTCTAAAGCTTTTGCATAGTAGGAGTACAATAAAGTTTCTTATGAGTAATTCTCACTCGCTGGGTCTACTGGCAGAGCCCTTTGTTGTGTGAAGTTAGTGGATGGTTGTCCTGGAGGTCCATGTCCATTTCCCTCATTGTCATATTTTGTTCCCTATATGGGAATTGATCCAAACCTAATGCTAATACAGACTTGGCTTTCTATTAGCCTTTGATGTCTCCAAGCCAAATCACTTAGGTGGTTGTGTTTTTTTTTTTTTTTTAATGAATCTTCTTATATATTGTTTTACCATTTCTTTTTTAATTTTTATTATTATTTTTTTTACTAACTCCACATACCACTCCCAGACCCCACTCCTCCCTCATCCCACCCCCATCACTCTTTCCCAAGCCACCCCACATCCCCATATACCCCAAATCAAGGTCTTCCATGGAGAGACAGAAGAGCCTAGGTAGGTCCAGGCCACTTCCCACTGCACCAAGGCTGTGCAAGGCATCACATCACAGGCACTGGGCTCCCAAAAGTCTGCCCATGTACCAGCAACAGATCCCAATCCCCCTGCTTGGGTACCCCCCAAACAGTTTGAGCCAAACAACTGTCTACCATATCCAGAGGACCTAGTCCAGTCCCAGGGGCTCCACAGCCACCAGTCTACAGTTCATAAGCTTCCACTACTATGGCCGGTCATCTCTGCACATCCTCTCTTCATGATCTGGATGTCCCTGGCCTGCAGAATCTCTCCTCTCGCTCATGGATTCCTGGAGCTCAGCCTAGTGCCTGGCGGTGAATCTCTGCATCTGCCTCTATCAGTCACTGAACAAAGGCTCTATGGTGACAATTAGGTTATTTGGTAGACTGGTCACCAGCATAGACTAGTCTAGGTACCCTCTGGACCACAGCCAGCAGACCAAGGTGGGGTCATCCCTGTGGATTCCTGACAGCCTCCCCAGAACCCTGCCTCTTCCTATTCCCATGATGTCCTCATCTATCATGGTATCTCCCTCCTTGCTTCTCCTGCTGAGTTCTCCATTGTGTATATGTGCCACATTTTCTTTATCCATTCTTCAGTTGAGGGGCATCTAGGTTGTTTCCCGGATCTTGCTATTACAAAAAATGCTGATATGAATATAGTTGAGCATGTGTCCTTGTGGTATGATTGAGCAATCCGTGGTATATGCCCAAAAAGTTCTTTACCAACCCCACATTTGACTGAGGGCTGATATCCAAAATATATGAAAAACTCAAAAAGCTAGACTTCAAAATACTGAACAATTAATTAAAAAATGGGCTACAGAGCTTAACATAGAATTCTCAACAGAAGAATCTCAAATTGCTGAAAGACGTTTAGGGAATTGCTCAACATCCTTAGTTATCAGGGAAATGCAAATCAAAAGAACTCTGAGATACCATCTTACACCTGTCAGAATGGCTAAGATCAAAAACATTGAAGACAGCCTATGTTGGAGAGGATGTGGAGCAAGGGAAACACTCCTTCACTGTTGGTGGGAATGCAAACTTGTACAGCCACTCTAGAAATCAGTATGGCAGTTCCTCAGAAAACTGGGAATAAGTTTTACCATTTCTTTAATTTTCACATTATAACTACGTAGTTTTTCCTTCCCTTTCTCTCCCTCAAGAACCTCCCATACACTCATCTTTGCTCTCTTTCAATACATGCAATTTTTATTCATTAATTGCTATTACATGCATACATATTTATATTTATGAATGTATATATATATATATATATATATATATATATATATATATATACATATAGCAGATCAAAACTCAAGAGTAAAAATGATATCTAATGTTCTTAGAAATAAAAACTGATAACTTCATTTTTAACAATTTATAATATTTAACTTTAATTTTTAATCAGTTAATTTTAATATTTTCAGTACTTGCCGAACATCACCAAAGTAGTTTGCCAATAACTAGTTTTAGATTTGTAGCTTCTTATTTTACATTTCAGTGTTTCTTTTTGTAAACTTACATCCTTGATACATAGTTTTATTGTGTTTCTATGTCCTAAGGATTGTCATTTATAGTCAATATTAATTTTTCAGCATCTTCAATCCTGATTAGTCATTTTCTTCATGTTCAAATTATTTTTTTATTTAATTTTAATTTTTTTTTTTTTTTTTTTTTTTTTTGGTTTCTCAAGACGAGGTTTCTACGTGTAGCTTTGAGCCTTTCCTGGATCTTGTTCTGTAGACCAGGCTGGCCTCGAACTCACAAAGATCTGCCTGGCCCTGCCTCCCAAGGGCTGGGATTAAAGGCGTGCACCACTACCGCCTGGCTCAAGTTATTTTTAATGATATGTTGATATTCTACTTTTATTTGTTGATTATTTTTATTTGTGACTAATGCAGAAAATATTTCTTCATATTCATGAACTATTGCGTGTTATGTTAATACATGCACACATTATATATATTAATGCAGAACATTTTAGAATTTACCATGTATTTAAGGAAGAAAACATTCAAACACATGTATTTTAGAATTTAGAAAAATGGGGCTGGAGAGATGGCTCCGGGGTTAAGAGCCCTGGCTGCTCTTCCAGAGGTCCTGAGTTCAATTCCCAGCAACCACATGGTGGCTCACAACCATCTGTAATGAGATCTGGTGCCCTCTTCTGGTGTGCAGACAGAACACTATATATATAATAAAATAAACAGTTTTTTAAAAAAGAAAAATGACAAATTATCATCACCACTAATTATCTTATTGTAAAGTTACACAGCAGAATTTCTTGCCACTACCTGAGCAGATAGATACACACACGCACACACACACACACACACACACACACACATACAATTTTTCCACTTTTTTTTGTTGTTGTTGTTGTTTGTTTTTTGTTTTTTGTTTTTTCAAGACAGGGTTTCTTTGTGTAGATTTGTGCCTTTCCTAGGACTTACTTGGTAGCCCAGGCTGGCCTCAAACTCACAGAGATCCACCTGGCTCTGCCTCCTGTGTGCTGGGATTAAAGGCGTGCGCCACCACTGCCCAATGATTTTTCTACTTTCTAAGATTTTTCCACTTTCTAAGAAATGAATTTCCTTGATTTCATATATGAGTGAGAATGAATTGTACTTGTCTTCTTTGATTTGACTTCTTCAATTTACAAAACAATTACACTTCTTTCCATGTTGTCCCAGATGCAAGGATATTTTTCTCTATTCTGCATATTTTTGATGTGCTCATATCTTTGTTTGAGTTAGGATGTTGCTCTGTTGATCATGCTGTTCTCCCACTGATGTCCACCCTCTTCCCTCTGCCACTAAAAGGCCTGGTTTAACGGATGTGCCACCACACACTGCACAGTTCTGGAGATTTTAGTAATTCCATTGCTAAATTTCAGGAAAATTTTGGTCTTTTGTATATATTCATTGGTTTATTTGTGCTTTTTGTATATCTAAACATATACATACATATGTAATTATAATGCAGCAGATATACTACAAGAGATGGTACCTCTTCTATCTGGACTATAATATACTTCTATTCTTTGTGCTGAGATAGAATTCACTTTTAGAACTTCAATTATCAATATTTTGTCATCTCTTTTTTGAAATACGTTATATATTCATTGAAACTGTTTTATAAAGCATTCATATTATTTACTTGATTTTTCCTTTTAAAATCATTCTTTTCAATCTTATTTCTTAATTTAATATGTCATCAAATCTTTACCATTTGAAACAATGTAAAATTTTGTTAACAATAGGGAATTAATTCAAATCAATTTCTACATTTTTCTAAGAAATGTCTCTCTTATTACAATAAATATTTCTTTGAAAAAAGTTATTAGGAAATGCATTTCTAGTTTTTCATTTGAAAGCTATGTATAAATATATAACCATTTATTCTGAAATTTATATGTATCTTTTTAAACATGGGTATTTTTATATATTACATTGTTGGATTTCTCCACAAGAAAATGTGTTTGGATCATCTATTTCAATCATTTGGCCTGTTTCCATTATCTCTGTATTTATGCATTTTTATCTTCCTGTTCAGTCTTTTCATTTCACTTTTATAAATTAGCCTTTTTCTGAGTTTTCCATTTCAAAACTAATCTTTAATCTTAGTTTGAGATGAACTTTTATCTCTGTTTTGGAGGTGTGGAAAGTCTATTCTTCATAGCAGCAGGTAATTGTTATTTTCTCTTCCCACAAGACTTGACTATAAGGTTGTAAACTCAAGGTCAATGGGAAAGGTGAGTGTTTCTTTTATAAAATGCTACTTTTGAAGAAAGCAGATAATACAAAATATACACTATATTTGATCTCCAGTTTCTATTTATGACCTTCATTCTAGTTATTATCCAATTTTGAATGGAGGGCTTTATTGATTTCTTTTGAGAAATGATATTGCTGGCAACTCTCACCTACTTTCTAAGCTAGGAAATACTTTTTTCTTTCATTTTTTTATATTCTTAATGATTTTGTTTTAAGTGATGACTTTTATATGTTACTTCCATATTTTCTTTATTTCTATGGCTTGAAACAAAATGTATCTGCTCAAGTTCTTATAAGAACGTAAGTCTTATAAGTTACATATGTGCCTTCATAGGACTGTCGCACCTATGGTTCAGTGTCTTTGGCATGGGAAGGTACTCTGTAGACTACCATAAGAGAAACATCATCACCAACCCAACAACAAAACCTTTGATCTACAATTAGTCTTGTCTGCATAATAGGCTAAAGCAAAGTCTGAATTGACTGAAGGCCCACTCCATAAGCTGGAACTCATTTCTAACACTGCTACAGTGACCAAGAACCATAGACTAGATGGCCCAAATAATACCCATCAAATAAACAAACAAACCAAAATGTACAACAAAATGACTTCTAATGACATTAGGAATATAATGAATATTCTGCTATATTCTGCCATATTCATAGATCAGTATTTTATTCAGTTATCATCAGAAAAGTTTCCTCCTGCAGCAGATGGGAAAAGTACAAAGACCCACAGCCAGACATTGTGCAGAGAGACAGAGACATCTTGCTATACACAGCTCTGAAGGGATTGTATCCATCAAATCCTTCCCCTCAGTGCTCAGTAAAACAAGTGGAAGAAGAGGCAGAAAGAATGTAAAAGCCAGATGGGATGGAGGACAGGAGAACCAGACCCAAGAAACCAAATGAACAAAGCTCATATGAACTCACAGAGACTGAAGCAGAAATCATGGGGCCTGAGCAGGTCTGCATCATGTCCCCTGCATATATATTGTAGCTTTCAGTTTGATATTTTTGTGGGAATCAGGAGTCACATAAAAATAAGTGGGTGTCTTGTTCTTGTACCTTCTCTTGGGGCTCCTTTCTTTCTATTGACTCATATAACGTTGATGTAGCAGAAATAATTATGTTTTATTATATCTTACTATATTTTATTATGTTAGTTTTATGGTTGTATATTATAAGCTAGTTTCTGTCTAATGAGAGAAAGAAGGGGATTGGATCTAGATGTGATGGGCAGTGTAAAGGAACTGGGAGTATTAGAGGAAGTGAAAACTGTAAGCAGGGTGGATACATTGTAACAAAAATAATCAATTTTAATTTAATAGAAAAAAGGTAAAAATATTCTCAATTGTTTATTTCTCAATAAATTTTAATTGTGAGTCATAAAGTTAAGTTGATAAGATCATTCCATGTTCATTACTGTAGTACATTAATATGAGGAGCTGGGATTAGCTCAACATGGAATATTTACCTGAGTAACTGGTCACTGGTAGACCAAGTGAAGCAGAAGTTTTAGGAGGGTAAGAAGTGTATTCTGTGTTCTTTCTACACACATTTGCACTATGACTGTTTCAGAGAATTGATGTTTGAACAAGTGACTCTAACAAAATTAAAGATAATAGTCAAGTCAAGGTACTTTAATTTTTTTCTTTTGATCATAGTCCTTCTGATTTAACAAGATGGAATCACAGAATAATGTTAATTTGCACTTCCATGCTTGCAAACAGTTTTGAACACATAAACGTATTTCTCAGTCATTTGTGTTTCCTTATTTTAGAACTTTCAGTTTTGTTTCAATACCTCCATTTGTAATTGGGTGATTCATTTTCATTTTTAGTTGTTTGAACTTCTTTTTACATTGTACATACACAAACTTTCTTGTACTCATAGCATGACAAAGAATTTTCCCCATCTGTATTGAGTCTCCTCACTTAGATGATGGTGTCCTTTACTGTATAGAAACTTTTTAGATTCAAAACCTCACATTTACCAGTTGTCAGTTTTAATGGATGGAGTTCTAAGATTCTGTTAAGAAAGACATTTTCTGTACCTAGAATTTGAATGATATTTCCTTCTTTCTCATATAACTTATTCAGGAAAGGAATTTAAAGGAAGAAATGAAAACAAATTTGATCAAAATACATATGCATGTATGGTATTCTCACTTTAAAAATGTATGAAAATTCTACTCTTAGCTCTAATGAGGGATATATTAATACACTGTATATTTTATTTATTCTTTTGTTTTGTTTTTTGAGAGAGGGTTTCTGTGTGTAGCCTTGGTTATCCTGGAAATCAATCTGTAGACCAGCCTGTCCTTGAACTCACAGATATCACATGCATCTGCCTCCCAAGTGCTGGGATATAGGCATAACCACCACTTCCCAGCAACATTTTATATTTTAATTATATAGTATTTAATTAGATATAACTGACATTGTAGATTGTGTTGCCCATTGTCACTTTGTTATATTTTGATCTTCCAAAACAAATGAACCTCTGAAACAATTCTAAATGCAATTAAGTGGTGTAATTGTACATGCTTTGAAGACAGTTGATTTAATTAGCTATTAAAGTAGTGCCATGAAAGTTACCTAAGAACTATGCTCAAGGGAGCAGTTTCTCAACACTTTCAACTATCTACCCTTCTGCAATATTCCAGAGGACATGCTAAGAATTCGTGTTCTCAGATCTAAATGCACTTAGGAATTTCAAACTCATATATCAGTTCATCCCAAATCTCATTGTAACACTCCCACAAAACAACAAAATTTTAAGGCCAGTATCAACTACAAGAATTTATAGATCAATATAATAACAATAGACTTTAGACAGCTTCTCCCAAGGAGTCCTGATTTATTATACTAATGTGCTTATTATTTTGTGTTTTCATCTCTCTCACTCCTTGTCTTCATCCTATCATTTTTCTTTGGGATATTTTAGATATTGCCATAAAAAGTACTATCAAATTTCCCTCATGTGTTCCCTCATGCTTCTGTTTTGGAACATGTTTGGTTCACTATGCTTAACTACTCATAATAGCTGTCATAGTTTCTTTTTCTTTTTTTTTTTTAATTTGATTATTTTATTTTATTTACTCTTATCTCATACAATGCATCCTGACTTCAGCCTTCCTTCCCTCCACTCATCTCATCTCCTCCACCCCTCAGTGTCCCCTTTCCCTCAGATCCACTGCTCTTCTCTTTCCCTTCAGAAAATAGTAGGTCTCCTAGGGATATCTACTGAACAGCATAAAAGCAAGAAGACTGACACAAACCTCAGATCACGGAGGTCTGAGGCAACCCAGAAGAAGAAAGTGTCCAAGAGCAGGCAAAATAGTCTGAGACACCCCCACTCCTACTGTTAGGAGTTCTAAAAGAACACAAGCCTAAACAATCACATCATTTATGCAGAGGGCCTAGCACATACCTGTAGTGGATAGGCATCCCAGCATTGGCCTGGAAGTTCCAACCCCCACTGAGGCTTCGGTAATGGTCACACCCACAAGGCGGGGCGGAGGAGGAAGCGGAAGACGAAGGATCGGGAAGGACTCACTCTCTTGGTTCCGGGACGCGGGACGCGAGAGGTGGACCGAGCAGAGTTCTCCAGTGAACGCCGCCGGACTACCCTATTCCTTTGCCAGACTCTGCGACCTACCCCTTCATTTGTAAGTTACCCCACAAAATAAACTTCCCTTTTAACTACGTGGAGTGGCCTTAATAATTTCACCAATATCTGGCGCCCAACGTGGGGCCCGAACCCACGACCCTGAGATTAAGAGTCTCATGCTCTACCGACTGAGCTAGACAGTCTTACCCATTACTCTGAGAGTTGCTACAGAATCTACAGTTAGTCTAACTGAGATTTAACTATCTGAGCTTTCTCACAATACCCAACAGAGATACCATCGCTCCCTAAACAACAGGAAGCAATTCTAAGAAAACAATGCCCCTTCTCCCTAAGGTTCATATTTCTCAGGGTTATGGTTCTAGGGTTGGGGGTGGAAGAAACTGTTAAACTCAGTACTCTCCTTAAGGAAAGAAAATATGTCTCAAAAAAAAAAAAAAAAAAAAACATGGGAAAAGAAGAAATGGAATGAATAGGTATAAGATATTATGGTAGACTGTCATATACATTAGTAAACAAATTTAGTAATATAGCAGCCTTTGCACTGTTATGAATTCTTATATGTTGATAAAATTATAAACTTTTTACATTCCTATTTAAGATAATTTGTATATTGATACAAATACAGAACTATGTTTGTTATATTGTACACATATTTTTACTCTCATGTGAAATATTTTTATATTGATACAAATGTGAATTTATATCTGTCATACTGTATGTATGTTCTACTTCTGTTTAAGATATTCTGTATACTGATATATATTTAGGATTTGCACTATACATTCCTACCTCTGTTAAAGTTATTTTGTGTATTGTCACAATTTAAAGTCATTGTCCTTTTACTGTACATTTGCTTACAGACTGTTTGCCTTATTTATAGGAAGCTTAGTCCTTAGGTTGTTTAGGTAGATAAGACTTACATAGTTATTGTCACCTATGCTTGTCATCTCTATAATTATGTTAGTTAGGTTATCCAGATTTATAAATACATAGGTCAGATGGACAGGTAATCTTCAAACACTTCATGGACCTAGAGAACATGGCATTTAAATAACTTAGAATTCTGTTGACGTGAGACATAATTGCTCCTGGCAGCACCAATTTGATCCCGAGAGAATGTTGGGCTTCTAAGACATTTCCATTTGGAAGTTTGTCTTCTTGGCACAAAATGGCCTACTGGGCAAAGAATTGCCCTCGCCTCAACTGCTGACAGTACAAATGCTGTCCTTTCTGGACAAGCGGGACACAAGGAAAGCGACCACTATACTTTGCCAAGACAGGGTAAGATGGTCTTTCAGAATTCCTGCTTCTGAAAATGGTCTGTCAGATACTCTAGGCCTGTAGCCAATTTGAATGCACCAACGATACTGAGAAACGTTAGGTGACTGTCCAGGCTGCTAGCTGTCTCTGTCTACTCTTGCAAGACTCCCGAAAGTTGCTTGCGTCCTTCTCTCATTTCTCAGATATTATTATATTCCTTCTCAGGTCTTTGATGAGGTTGGAGATTAGCAGTTATAGTTACAACTTAGTGTATATACATATATAATATCTTAGATAGGATATATTATGTATTAGACTCAGGTTCTTTAGGATAGGACACCTTTTGGAATGATCTTTGTAACACGCCACCTACCCATGCCCTAGACTTCCCTGGATTTTACTATGTGTTTTTTGCTTGATATTGTTTGTACTTATTGTAATTCCAACTTATCTAGGTCATTATCCCTCATTACTCCTGGACAATATTTGATAACCATCTCTTTGTATATAGTCTTGTATTAGGTTAGAACTTTCTTATTTAGACAAAAGGGGGAGATGTAGTGGATAGGCATCCCAGCATTGGCCTGGAAGTTCCAACCCCCACTGAGGCTTCGGTAATGGTCACACCCACAAGGCGGGGCGGAGGAGGAAGCGGAAGATGAAGGATCGGGAAGGACTCACTCTCTTGGTTCCGGGACGCGGGACGCGAGAGGTGGACCGAGCAGAGTTCTCCAGTGAACGCCGCTGGACTACCCTATTCCTTTGCCAGACTCTGCGACCTACCCCTTCATTTGTAAGTTACCCCACAAAATAAACTTCCCTTTTAACTACGTGGAGTGGCCTTAATAATTTCACCAATACATACCCATGCATGCCTTGATATTGCCGATTCAATCTCTGTGATCCCCCACAAGGCCTGATTAGTTGTTTCTGTGGTCTGTGTTCTGGTGTCTGAATCACATCTGGCTCTTACAATCCTTCCTCTCCCTCTTCTGTAAGATTCCCAAAGCTCATTTAATATTTGGGTATAAGTCTATGTATCTGTTCCCATATGCAGCTGGAGGAAGTCTCTCTAATGATGATTAGGCTAGGCACAGAACTATAACTATAGCAGAATATCATTAGGAAGCATTTCACTGACATTTGTGAAGGGGGCAATAGAATATGGTTCTAAACTAAATCTCTGGACTATCCAGCTTCTGGTTTCTGGCCATCTAGGTAGTGTCTAATGGGTTCCCTTTCACTGTGTGGGCTAGACTGTCATAGTTTCTACATGTTGATTTTGTATCAGACTACTTGTTACTAAATAGATGTTGGGTAAAACCAATTAAAAAAGGTTTAGAGAACTTTTCAAATTTTGCTAATATCTTTTTGATCCCATAAATGTTCATGTCTTCCACAGATAGCTCAAATAAGCCTCCAAAATATTAAAATCAGATTACAGTTCTGTTCTTTCATCTAACAAATTGCATGTCATAAAAGGATTATGACATCAACTATTACTTTGGTTCCACTTAGATCTGAGTTGACCCCCAAAATGACAGAGCTTTCAGTATGAGGTACAATGGTACCATAGTGCTCATGAGATTTGGTATTAGCTGAATGTCATGACCCATTACTCAGAGATAAACAGAGTATGTATATTTTACAGTTGAAATAACAATTTCTAGATTTGGGCTGTAGATTATCAAAACCATTTTTTCTCTATAATTATTTCAATTTTCTTGAAATTAGATTATGACTAACAGTTTTCAGCCAAATTTCCCAAATAAGAAAAAAATAAAAATAAAATACCAGGGGTTGGGGATTTAGCTCAGTAGTAGAGTGCTTGCCTAGCAAGCATAAGGCCCTGGGTTCTATCCTCATCTCAAAAAACAAAAAACAAAAAACAAACAAACAAAATACCAAATAAATCTAAACAAGACAACATCTCATTGTTCCAAAGGTTTGCATTATAGCAGATTCCTTCCTGTTTTTTCACTTGACAACACATCAATCAACAGCTTGCCTTCTGCATGAGTAGTTTCACTATCTGAAACAGTCTTTAAAAAGCTTTTGTTATGCAGAACAACTTCACAATAGATTAATATTTTTCTTGTGCTAGACTTCTTAGGACTGAGATTGTGAGTGTGTACAAATATGCCTGAATATCTTATAAGTGTTTCTAATTAGGTATAAAAATAGAAAGTCATTACTGAGTCTATTGGGGGATATTGAATTATGATTTGATATTAAATGTTAATTATTTCTTTGCTATTTCATAGGTATTTCTACAGGATATTATTTGTTAATATTATATTTCAAACTATTATTATAATTTGAAAGTATGACAAGTTTTATATGGTGATTTGTAAGATTGTAGTTAGCAAAATGAAAGATAATTCTACACATGACATAGAAAATTTGAAAATATGTTTTGAATGAACTAGTGAATCAGTGCATCATTTAGAATATAACAAGAATATGGAAAAAGTATATGTATAAGATTTAAACATTATTTTTGATGAGTAGCCTGCTAATTTTCAGTAAGGTAACCAGCAAATACTAAAGTATTTTATGTGTACCTTTCTGAGTTATGGCTGGCTACATTTTTCCAAAGATAATCAGTAATCTCCAGACTTTAGATGGTGAGCTTACTTTTCACATACCATATTGCTTAAGATGTTTAAAAGTAATTCTTCTTATGTCCTCATTCCTACTCTCTGACTCAAAGGCTCTGATAATGCTGAGATTCTTGCGAAAATCCTTTCAGAAATGAGACTATATCATCACAACATTGTTTTGATCTTTTATTGCATTCTCAAGCACCCCTGCCTTCCCCCACACAAAAGGAGATTCAATAAACATACAGCCTACTGGATGAGTACTTCAGTTTATTGATAGTCACTCACACATTGAATAGACTTTACCAATGAATCTTTGTTCATAACTTCCTTTGATAGTCAGTCACACATTGAATAGACTTCACCAATGAATCTTTGCTCTTAACTACCTGAATGGGAGATGCACAACTCAAATAAATAGAGAAATAAAGTTCTACCTGCTCAGACACCAGAAACTACATTATGTGGTCCATTTAAAGTTATGTCTGGTATCTCCCAGAGGATCTTTGGAAATGGATACCTTTGAGGTTGTTTGACTGAGAACTATGAGTCTCATAGTCATATACATTTGAATACTTGCTCCCCAGTTGGTGAAACTGTTTGCAAATGATTAGAATTTGTGACTTTGGTGGAGGAGGTGTAACGTTTTCAAAAGCCTACACCATTCCTTGCTAGCATTCTTTCTGCTCACGGATTGTAGATCAGGATGGAAATGGTCAGCTGCTGCTCCCCTGCCATGTTTGTCTTATGCTCCCATTCTTGCTGCCATGACAGTCAGGGACTCACCCTCTGCTACTGTAATCCCCCATAAACTATTGCCCATAGAAGTTGTTTGGGGAAAGCTGTTTTTATCTCAGAATTTGAAAAAAAATAACTAAAACCACCTTTATTACAATCAATGTCAGAGCCAGAGGGGATGGAGGAAACCAGGAGAACAAGGCCCTCTGAATCAAATGACCAAATATCATATGAGCTCATCGAGACTAAAGCAGCATGCACAGGGCCTGCACGTGTGTGCACCAGGTCCTATGTACATATATATTACAGCTTTCAGTTTAGTATTGTTTTAATGGGACTCCTGAGTGGATCTCTGATTCTTCTGCCCTATCTTTTTTTTGTTTTTTTTGTTTTTTTTTTCCTTCTGTGAATTTGCCATATCCAACTTTAATGGGACAAGTTTTGTTTCATATTATAATATTTTATTTTGTTATTTTTTGTTGTTATCTCTTAGAAGCCTGTTCTTTCATAATATGAGACAGACAGGGAGTAGATCTGAATGGGAGGGCAGGTGTGGGAAATTTGGAGGTGTAAATGTAGAGGAAGCCATAATCAGGATATATTGTATGAGAGACTAAAAGGGAAAATAATAGTATTTAAAAATGTTTGGAAAGTTATTATTCTAATTAATTAATTAATTAATTAATTTATTTATTTAATTTTATTTTTTAAAGGATGAAGAAATTTATTTTGGTTCATGGTTTCACAGATGTCAGTCCATACTTATTTGGTCCTATGTTCACAGGCAGAACACCATAGTACCAGAACCCTATGTTGGAGGACAGATGGTTATATATGGAAAACCAGGAAACATAGAATTACAGGATCCATGGGCTGAGTATAAACTTCAAAAGTTCACCCTTACTGACTTACTTTTGCCAGCTGGCCCATGTCCCAAAGGATCTATAGTTCTCAAAACAGTGTCACATGCTGAGTACTAGGTGTTTAACACAAGAGTTTGTAAAAGTAAGGCATATGTAAGATTCAAAACACAATAAGTACCAATGAAATTAAGACCTTATCTATCTGTTTTCTTTTTATCTAAATGCTTTCCTACTATAGCCAAACTATTGGAAACACATGAATTATGAATCAAAAGCTGTGGAGCCCCCAACTGGATCAGGCCCTCTGGATAAGATAATTGAATAGCTTGAACTGTTTGGGAGGCATCCAGGCAGTGGGACCAGGACCTGTCCTTAGTGCATGAGCTGGCTGTTTGGAACCTTGGGCTTACACAGGGACACTTTGCTCAGCCTGGAAGGAGGGGACTGGACCTGCCTGTACTGAATCCACCAGGTTTAAATGAATCCCCAGGGGAGTCTTGGCCCTGGAGGAGATAGGGGGGAGGGACTGAGGGGAAGGTGGGGGTGGGAACAGGAGGGGGGAGGACAGGGGAACCCATGCCTGATGTGTAAAATTAAAACACAAATATAATAAACTAAAAAAAGGAAAAATGGTACTTGAAAAAAAAATACTGATGATCCTCTCTCAAAAGAGGAAAAACAAAACAAAACAAAAAAGGCCAAAATGGAATTGATCAACTATGAGTGAAGCTTAATTATGAATTTAGAAATCAAAGTGATATTTTGTTCAAAACTGTTTTCAAGTAATCATTCTATAAACACCAATTTTCTCTGGTTGTTACTATCCATCAAATTAATTTATCACAAGCATAAGGGAAGTACGCTAAGAACTTAAAGCCTTTGTATTTGGGATCCTCAAGAGCAGTTATTGGCTGGACTGAGAAAATGTATGTACAAAATAAATAACTCACTCAATGAAGGAGTGCTGGGCCTTGGTTTCAAATCTAGTATTTGTAGCATGAATCTTAAAAGTTCTTATTAGTAAAATCAAACCTGGAGCTGGGTATTGGGGTGAATGCTGGAAGATCAGAGAAACAGAACAAGCCATGGCTTCCTCACCTCGCCAATTCCTCAACTGATCCTGTTTCCTCAGACTAGAAGCTTCTGTGTTCTCTTCCAAATGAATCTCAGCTGAACTGTGCTGCTCAAAGCCTGAACCTTAACCAGCTCTTGTTCCTGGTTTTCATGCTTTATATACCTTTCTGCTTTCTGACATCACTTCCTGTGATTAAAGGCTCACTTTCTGGGATTAAAGGTATGAGTCACCATGCCTGGCAGTTTCCAATGTGGCCTTGAACTCACAGAGATCCAGAGGGATTTCTTCCTCTAAAATGCTAGGATTAAAGGTGTGCATGCCACCATTTTATAGCCTCTGTATCTAGTGGCTGTTCTGTTCTTTGACCCCAGATAAGTTTATTAGGGTGCACAATATTTTGGGGAGCACAATACCACCTCAAGTATTCATAGTCTGTATCTCTTTTTCTGAATTTCAATTTACTAAATTATTGTCCATAACTGGCAGCAAAATTTAGAAACATTAATAAAATATTCATCTTCAAAATTATTTTTAAAGAATCCTCATTCAGGTTTACAAATTAAGGCTAAATGATTCAACCTCTTCTCAGTAATGGCTAATATATCCAAATTAAAAGTTTTCTTTCTTCTAGTTCAAATTATATTCTGATATAAACATGTAACTTAAGTATCACATAAGTTTTAAAACTTATTTTATAATTATGTTTTATATTACTATAATACTTTTTACCTGTATTTTTTGGTTGTTTTGATTTTTGTTTTTTTTTTAAAGAGAAAGACTTTACCCTGGCTCATCTGGTCCTGGTTTATTTTTCTTTAATATCAGTTGTAGTTTAAGAGAACATAAAATTTAAAGCTTGAAATTTATGTGAATTACACAGGAGAATCAGAAACACCTTAAACAGTGAATTAATTACTATTCCCTTCATTTATTTGAGAAATAATTTCTCAAATTTCTGCCTTTTTCTCAGATCAATTAATTACTTTTTTTATTTTTTTATTTTTATTTTTATTTATTTTTTGTTTTTTTGAGACAGGGTTTCTCTGTGTAACTTTGCGCCTTTCTTGGATCTCACTTTGTAGACCAGGCTGGCCTCCAACTCACAAAGATCTGCCTGCCTCTGCCTCTTGAGTGCCTGGATTAAAGGCATGTGTCACCGCCGCCCAGCTTTCACATATATTAATTTTTACACTCATATTTATTTGATGTACCCTGATTTCATACTTTTATATATTTAACAGTTTTTAATGTTTAACCCTATACATAGAACCAGGGTAAAACTAAATATTATGGGACACCATCCCTGTCTTTCTGTCCAGAATCAGTTCAAATAAGTGGCAAAACTATAGAAAAAATAATACATGCATTTACTCATATGGTATGAATAAATTACATGAGTTAAAAAATAATACTAAATAATGATCAGGAACATGTTTGTTAGAAGTAAAGCACACCATGATTTCATATCTTTTCATCTTTGAATGTTCTTCTTATCTGTCAGTGATAGCTGTAACGGCTATTTAAAAAATAAGTTTAATTATATATTGAACATTATAAAGAAAAGCAAAACAAAACTAAAACCTGTTCAATACCACCAACTGTTTGTATTCTAAAACGAAGACGATATCTTTTGTGCTCACTCATAAAAAAGAATAAAGTGGTATGCTGTGAACAATGACCTCCAAAACATCACTACAGTCAATATAATGACAAGTTTCATTAAGTGTTTTTTTTAAAGTACCCTTCAAATAGGCAAGTGACATAATGTATTATGAGAGTTTAATAATTGTAATTCTGTGCTGAACTAGTCTTTGACCTTAGGTAAATTACTTTCTCCTATGTGATTCATTCTTCTATCAATAAAAGGAAGAAGCTAGAATAGATAATTTCTTTGGCCTTTTCATCTCAAAATATGTTTAATACATTTTATATAATTAACTTTCCCAAACTACCAGCGGCTAGGCTATATCAACATGTATTCAGTGCAGAAGGGCTGAAGCAGCTGTGCACTGAGCAACATTTTCAAGCCATTTATTTTTTTGCAAAGAATCATTTTTTTCTAAACTAATTTTATTGAAAATACAGAGAAACATGTAGCATGTGCTAACAGGGGCTATGACACTGTTAGGCTTCAAACAGAAATATCTCTCATAGACTAATACATTAGAGCAATAATTCCACAGTATTGTTTAGTGGGATAGAAGGTTATGGAAACTTTAGTATGTACTGACATATTTGAAGATGTATGTCACCCGAGCTTTTATGAACTCACTTGATTTCTTTATTGATCTTTCTGCTTCCTATATGCCAGTTGAAATTTGATCATCCAGCTTCCTTCTCCTATCAACCACATATTATAGTCTCTCCCTCCCCCCCTCACATACACACACACACACACACACACACACACACACACACACACTTGCTTTTGGTCACAATATTTATCATAATAACAAAAAAGTAACTAGTAATACACTTGGGAACTAGTAAATGTGGTTTTTTATCTGTATCTAATAATTGAATCAGGAAGGTTAAAACCTAAGCACATACATAATCTATATTTTTGGGTAGCTAATTTTTTTTTATTGAACAAGTTAAGTAATATGATTAACAATATTATACTTGCTCTTTCTCTGTTGCAAATTAGCACCAAGACAAGTTAGGCAGCAACAAGTAAAGTATTTCCAGGAATTTAAAATTTTTGCTAAATATTAATACAAAGAAACTTTGATATGTGCATGTATAAGATAGGAAGCATAAAATATCTCTTAAAAAAGAGTTTAAATGCTACTGAAAGAATCAAAGAAACCTAGGTAAAATCTCACAGTTTTGCAAGAATAAAATATATCCTTTGTTATTTTCTAGATGTTCTCTCCTAAATTCACAAATCAAGGTTGGAGAGATGGCTCTTTGGGTTCAGTTGCCAGAACCCACAGGATGGCTCACCACTGTGTACTACTCCAATTTCATGGCATCCAATGTGATTTTCTGGCTTGGTTGACATCAAGCAGATACGTACTATATACATATACATGAACACAAAACAAGAAAACACATGAGATGAAAATAAATGACTCTTTAAATTTCTATGTCAATTTGAGAACAAGAAGTTTTCACTTAGAATTAGATTTAGAGTTGGACAAACAGAAAAGTCATCAAAAATGTAAAGTTCTGGCCATATATAAAACAATAAGTATACCTAATAATTAACAGGTTATTATTCAAAGTGGTGGTACAGAATGGAAATTATAATTATTAACAATGATAATAAAGGTGATAGCTGAATGAAAAATTCAAATAAGTCTAATCCATGCAATGAACAAAGTCAGTTTGTTAAATCAAGCAATTGCGTGATCAAGACAAAGAAAGCAAACCACAAGAAATATTTCTTGTGAGTCAGAGAATTTACATGTTAGTCAAGTATCTCAGAAGGAATGATTACATGCCTGCATCTTTCTAATATTCTACTATTAAAAGTATACCAATTATCTAAGAAAATATCTGTAATGTTAACACACACCATACACATACATGCACACACACACATACACACACACACAACCACACACACAGGCACATATGCACACACACTATCTCTCTGTCACATACACATAAAATAGGGTCTAGCATTTCATTAAAAAACAAATAATACAGGAAACTGGAGAAAATGCTCAGGTATTAAGAGCCCTTGCTGGTCTAACAGCAGACTCAAGCTCAGTTCTTATCACCCACATCAAGCACCTCACACTCTCTGTAACTATGGCTCTCAAGGGACCTGATACTTGCTTTTTACCTCTGTGGTCAACTTTACCCATATAGACATGCACAAAATCATAAATAAAAATAAAATAAATCAATGATTCTTTAAATTAAATTGCTACTAAATATTATAAACCAATGAAAACAACTAGATTGAAAGGAATAAATACTGCATCACCAAAGAAACCAGTAAGATAAAAATAAATAAAAATAAAAATACAATAAACATGATACAGATGTTATTATGAAACCATCAATATACAATTAGTCCTATTTGACAATATTTATTTCATTTAAGAAAACCTGAAGTTGTAAACCTTATGAGGTATGTACAATATTATTTTTCATATTATATTAGAAATGTTAAATGTTTAGCATCTTTTCAATTTGCATATTGAATTTATATAGATGACTTAATTTACATGTGAACTTCTATCTTTCAGAGTCATGACTGTTACACAGATTGGTCTCAATGCACAAAGCTATTTACAATAATAAGTAACAACAATTCAACAATATCAGATAGTATTGCCAGTAAGAATACTGTTATTAAATCAGTTGACATCTTATATAACTCCCAAGCACAGTGATATACACAGTGTATTGGGAGTCAGAATCCCATGATTACTTGAACCTACCAGTTTATTGGGAAGACTGAGGCTTTAAGAGCATTGATTGGAGATTCAGAGATTCAGTTTTGAATCTGGGCTTAAGTGGCAGACTAAGAAACATCAAGGTGAAACTGTACAAATGGCTGTACAGAGAATGAACCAGAGAAAAGAGAATGAAATGAACTTAACTGCCTGATCTAGAAGTCAAAAGGTTTCCCTTCCTTCCTTCCTTCCTTCCTTCCTTCCTTCCTTCCTTCCTTTCTTTCTTTCTTTTTTTTTTTTTTTTTTTTTTGGTTTTTGAGACAGGGTTTCTCTGAGTAGTCTTGGTTATCCTTGAACTCACTTTGTAGACCAGGCTCCTAGAAACTCAGAGATCTGCCTTCCTCTACTTCCAAAGTGTGGGGATTAAAGGCCTGAATCCTCACAGAAACAACCAACCTGGCTCACAGGAGCTCACAGAGGCTGAAACAACAACCAGGGAGCCCTGCATGGGACCTATTAAGGTCCCTCTCTATATGTGACAGTTGTGTAATTGTCTACTTGAGGGACTCATAACAATGAAGGCAGGGGCTTCCCTAATACTTTGGCTAGCTCTTGTGACCTATTCCTCATACTGGATTGCCTTAATACAAGGAGAGGTATCTAGCATTACTCCAGCTTGATACATCCTAGTTCATTAGTGCTCATGGGTAGCCTAACCCTTTCTGACCAGAAACAGAAGAACAGTGGATTGAGAAAGGGGCAGGGTGGAGTGGAGGTAGGGGAAAAGAATAGAAGGAGAGGAAGGAGTGGTGTAAAATTAATAAAAATAATATTAATAATAATAATAATAATAATAATAATAATATGTGTGACATGATTGTCCAGCCCCAAAATGTTTCTTAAGCATGTAAGCATGTGTTTGCAAATGTCGTGGTGCATGTTAATGGAGAACATGGCTGTACCTGTGATTTCTGATGGCTCTTATTGAGGCTCCAATCCTACCTGCCAGCTAGAGACAAAGTAAAGCAGAAATGGACCCTTAGATAATATTTGAAAAATGTGACTCCACTTCTTAAGAAATGCTTCTTCGTTACAAGACAGACTAAAGTTTATAAAGAGATGAATATACATTTTAATGTCTCTATACCAATCACAGAAATAACGCAATCTAAATTTCCTAAAGTAAGTTCTTTTAGAAAATAATTGTCTTGGAGCTAGACTCAAAAGAAAGTTGTGTAAAGGTTAACCAGTATAGAGACATGTTAGTGATATTTTAATGAGCTATTAAATAGAACTTCATGTGTTTATAATCATTATTTATGCAAAATAGGACTAAATCTCACCCCCTCTTATACATCATGTATGAACAATATTTTGTACAGGAGAAAAGATTAATAAATAAAAGAACAAATATTAAATTTCCAGAAATCAGAAATAGGCTTCTGATAGTAAAGGGGCCAAGAGGCTTTAATATAGTTGAAGGATTTAAGGTTGAAAATACAGTAAAGAAGTAAAGATTTGTGTCCCATCATAGGTAGTGGACTCCAAAAAGCCTGCTCATGCACCAGGGATGGATTCTGATCCTACTGCCAGGGGCCACATTAAGCAGATCTAGCTATATAACAGTCTCGATATACAGAGAGCCTAGTCCAGTCCCATGCAGGCTTCACAGCTATTGATCTAAATTTTATGAGTTCCCACTAGTTTGGTTTGGTTGTCTCTGTAGGTTTCTCCATTATGCTCTTGATGCCCCTTGCTCTTAGAATCCCTCTTCTCTCTATTTGACTGGACTCCCGGAGCTCTGCTTGGTGTTTGACTGTAGATCTCTGCATCTGCCTCCATCAGTTATTGGAGAAAGGCTCTATGAAAAGCTCTGTGATGGTGGGACACCTCCCTCAGCCTTGAGGAAGGGGGAGAGGCTTGGACCTTCCTCTACTAGATGTACATCCCCAAGGGAGACTTTACCTTCTTGTAGAAGGGAATTGGGGGTGGGTGGAGAGGGGGAGGTTGGAAAGCAGGAGGAGGGAAGAGGGCGATCTTTGGTATGTAGAATGAATAAAAATTTTTCTTAATTAAAAAAGTAAAGATTTAAAGAATTTATAAAAGGAAATGTAATAGAAGAGCTTAAACATTCAGGCTCACAATTCATGGCAGCTAGAGGATCAGAACAACCCAAGGAACAATGCTTGAGCAAGTTTTGAGTTTTTTGCACCTTTTAAAAGAAAGGTAAGAAGATTGGTTATCAGCAAGAACATATTCTTTTCCCACACAGGACATATGATACAAACACACACACAAACACACACACACACACACACACACACACACACACACACAAATATACATATGTGTGTATTAAATATATGATGATACATATAAAGTACATATAGTATTATATGTGTGATATATACATAATTGGGATTTATACATAATTGGATATATATATATGTATATATATATAATTCTTGTTTAGCTTCTTAAATATTCTAAGAAATTTTTCTTGTAGATTTTTGACGTATTATTCTCTACTGGTGCTACTTTTGGATTTTCAACACAATATGAAAGAAATATGAATATTTTCATTTTGTTGAATTTATAGACTTATTGTCTTTCAAGTCACTAAATAACTTGGATAAAAAAAGATCTTCACATTTTTAAATATTTTATCCTAAGTGCAAATCAGAATTCATGTCATGGATTCCACACCAAAGACATAAATGTTTTATCAATGATCAGTTACTAGTGTTTTCCTTGAAAAATCTCCATATACATAAATGATGACACCTATTTCATTTAAATAATCATCCTTATTATGGTGACATATAATTAAAAATCTGATAAGTGTGACAAAGCAAAAAAATGACAGAAAGTGGAATGCTGAAATTTATTTGTGTCAAAGGCTTATAAATTATTTCCAGATTAGGACTTTTTATATTAAGAAACTGTGTCATCTACTATGTATTAGTAATGAGTAGAGTTCATCTTGCCTTTGATTTACTTTTGAAAGTCTTAGAAAAATACTTGTGAGTTCCTAAAATACAACACACTGAAAATATGTCACGAACTTAAAAGTAATATAAAATATTTAGTGATCTGAAATTAATGAGAGGCAAAATGTTTCAAAAAATGTCTAATTTGAGCCTGTTGGTGGTGACGCATGCCTTTAATCCCAGCACTGGAGAGGCAGAGCTAGGTGGATCTCTGTGAATTTGAGACTATCCTGGTATACATAGTGAGATCCAGGACAGGTACCAAAACTACACAGAGAAATCCTGTCTTGAAAAACCAAAAGAATGCTATATCTGGGTCTTGGGGAAGATGGATTCCCAATTTTCTACGAAGCACCATATTGATTTCCAAAATGGCTGTACAAGCTTGCATTCCCACCAGTAGTGGAGGAGAGTTCCCCTTGCTTCACATCCTCTCCAGCATAAGCTGTCTTTAATGTTTTTGATCTTAGCCATTCTGACAGGTGTAAGGTGGTATCTCAGAATTGTTTTGATTTGCATTTCCCTGATAGTTAGGGATGTTGAGCAATTCCTTAAATGTCTTTCTGTGGATGCAGAGATCCTCAGCCAGGCCCCAGTTGGAGAGCTCCAGGAGTCCAATTGTTGAGAAAGAGGATGGACTGTAAGAGTGTGAATTGTTGAAAACAAGATTGGAAAAGCTCATAGACAAATAGCCAAACTAATGGAAACACATGAATTATGAACCAAAAGCTGTGGAGCCCCCAACTGGATTAGACCCTCTGGATAAGTGAGACAATTAAATAGCTTGAACTGTTTGGGAGGCACCCAGGCAGTGGGACCCAGATCTGTTCTTAGTGCATGAGCTGCCTGTTTGGAACCTTGGGCTTACACAGGGACACTTTGCTCAGCCTGGAAGGAGGGGACTGGACCTGCCTGGACTGAATCTACCAGGTTGAGCTGAATCCCCAGGGGAGTCTTGGCCCTAGAAGAGATGGGAATGGAGGGGAGGGGCTGACGGGAAGGTTGGGGCAGGGGTGGGAGAGGGGAGTTCAGGGGAACCCATGACTGATATGTAAAATTAAAACACAAATATAATAATAAAAAAACCCTTAGCAGACAAGAAGCAACCCATAATATGACACTCTCCTCTATGCTGTTACTAAAAACATAGTATTCTGTTTCACCAAGTCTCATGTTGCAAATAATAAAAATTAAAAGGATCAAGCTAAAATAAAAGAAAAACCAAAAGAAAAAAAGAAATATGTCTATTTAAATTCTTCAGATTTCTTTTATCAACATACAATAACACCTGAAAAGAATCTGTAAACATTATTATAAAAATAACTGTTAAACTATTTTATTCATAAAAGGGAATATTATTAATTTAGCATATACAATGAAGTGAGCTGACCAGAACATGGGAGAGCTCAGGCTTTCTATGGGAATGTGTGATACTATTTACGCTTCAAATCCAGATTGCTTTACTTCATAACCTGAGAAGAACGTGTTAGCAAAAGTTTCTCTGAGGAATAAGAGTGTACATCCCTAAATGTTTTCTACCTTCTTTTCCCTTCATATTTACTGTGTATTTGTTATAGTGTAGAATACCATGGAGGTTCTTTCCAATTAAAATTGCAGGATTTAAAGAAGAATATGCATGGTTCATATAGTTTACTGATTGTTTGCTATGGGTCATTGTTTCAATTTGATACCTTCCTACATTTCTTTTTCACAAAAATTATCAATGATTAAAAAGGAGCATAATATAATTTCTGTTTGAAATGAAATCTAATGTCTATTTTGTCAGAAATTAGGATAACAATGATTGTTTGAATTATCAATAATTAAAAAAGGAGCATAGGGGTTGGGGATTTAGCTCACTGGCAGAGCACTTGCCTAATAAGCGCAAGGCCCTGGTTTCAATCCTGAGCTCAAAAAAAAAAAAAAAAGAGCATAATATAATATAAATTTTGTTTGGCATCCAGGTGAGATGAAATTGAAAGTCTATTATGTCACACATTAGGATAACCACAATCTTGGTTCTTGGTCCTTCTAGATTAGACTACATTGTTCATCATTTTACACTAAAGAAGTACCTATCTTTAAAGATAAGATGTGTTTCTTGTAGGCAAGAGACAGCTGAAGATATTTTCTTGATCCATACAGCCAGCCTATGTCCTTTGATTGAAGAATTGAGGCTATTAATATTGAAAGTGATTATTGAATGGTGTGTGTTAATTGTAATCATTGTGCTGTTGATTTTGGGGGGGTGATGTTTATCTTCTCACTTGTACTTTGTATTTTGTGTATAAGGTATAATATTTCTTTCTACAGTTTCTTTGCTATGCTCATTGCTCTTTCTAGCTTGAAATACTGCATCCTGTATTGTCTTTGGGCTTGGATTGTTAGATTTAATTAATTTAGGTACTTTATATTAAGGAAAATTTTTTTTCTTTCTTTTCAAATACAGCACATAGTTTTGCTGGGTATATTAGTCTTGATTAGAAATTGGAATGCATTGCACCAGGCTCTTCTAGATTTCAAAGCTTCCATTGAGACATCAATTGTTATTGCAATGAGTTCTCCTTGTTATGTGACTTGTATTCTGAATCTTGTAAATTTCAATAGTATTGCTTGATTCTGTATATTTAGTGGTAAATTACATGGGTACTTTATTTTTTGATATTATCTCTTTGGTGCTTCCTATATGTTTATAGATATGAATTTCATGTTGTAAAGACATTTTCTCCTGGTTATTGTTGAATAATTGTGGTCTACACTTTTGGCCTGCACTATGTAGTATATTCTACACTATAACAAATACATATTACATCTGTTTCTGTAATATGAATATTTGGTCTTTCCATGAAATTACATACTCTATGATGCTTTCCTGTGTTCATTAAATATTTTACATTCTTGCTTATTTTGTTTAGATCCTCTATTTCGTCTTTGAGTCCTGTACCTATGACTTCTGCTTAATGCTTCTTATTTGTAATCATTTGTTTTGAGTTTTCTACTTAGGTTATTGGGATTTTCAATTCAATCTCCATATCTCCTTGAATCTTCCTCAATGTTCCTATCTATTTATTGACTTATGTTTTTAATATTTTCAAATCCTGGATTGTCCTAGTTTTTTTTTTTCTTCATTTATTTTACATACCGACCATGTCTTACCCCCCCTCTTCTATTCCCTCTGCCTACCTTCCATCTACCTCCTCCCCATTCATTCCTCTTCTGTCTCCATTCAGAAAGGGGCAAGTCTACCATGGCCATGAACAAAGCATGGCACATCTTGGTGTTACGTTTGTGTTTTCTTGTGCATCAGTCAGGCATTTATGCTCTTTAAGTTCTTTGAGCTTTTTATCTGTGTCTTCTTTAATCTCTTTGAGTTCTTTGGTAATGTTTATGTTTGTGATTTTAAATTATGTGTTGATATCAGTAGTTCTTTTGTGCAGCTATTTCTACTGAACATTTTTAGGGGTGGATACTCACTTTTCTTTCATATTATTTGTACTTTTCCATTGTGATCTAGGAATATGGAATTCATTTGCTGTTGTTCTTTTTGATATGGGTAGAAAGGTTAGAAGTAGTTGTGGTGGGGTTACACATGAGGAGTCAGACAGGAAAGGGGTTTGAGGAAGCCTAGAATATGTGTTTAGGACAGGAAGGAGGGTGGCAGACTTGGCCAGTGCACTGGATATGGGCTTCAAGCTCTTTATGGGGCTAGAGAAGACATGGGGAAGAGAGAATGAGGTGGAACCACCTGACAGACACAGGAGAAGAAGGTACAGGATCTGGCTGGGTGGAAAGGCTGAGCATGTCCAAAATAAGTTTATTTTCTTTTTATTTTGTTTTTATTCTTCTCTATGAGTGTATCCAAAGCACATTTTCCCTCCCTCCGTTTCTCCTGTTCCTCCCTGACTCACATTTCCATCATATCCACTCCTCCTCCAATTCCTTACACAAAAGAGCAGGACTCCCAGGGATATCAACCAAATGTGGCATAAAAAGTTACAAGCAGACTAGGTATACATCCTCATATAAAGGCTGGATGAGGCAAGCCAGTAGGAGTAAACATGTCCCAGAAGGCAAAAGAATCAGAGACACCCCAACCCCACTGTTCAGAGTCCTGCAAGAACACCAAGCTACATAACCTAGCTGACACCCATACAGGGTCCATGTTTGCTGCTTCAGTGTCTGTGAGCCCCTATGAGCCCTGCATAGATGATTCAGTGATCCCTGTTCTCATGCGGTCCTTGACCCCTCTGGCTCCATAAATCCTTCCTCCTCCTCTTCTGTGGAGTTTCCCCAGCTCTGCCTAATAGTTGGGTGTTGGGTCTCTGCATTTGCTTCCATCAGTTGCTGGATAAAGCCTCTCTGATAGTGATTGGACTAGGATCCTCTTTATAAGTGTAACAGAATATCATTAGGAATCATATCTTTGACTATGTATGTATTTATGGCCAGTTTTGTTTGGTTCTATCTATCTAAGGTCTCTGGGGTACCCAGTCTCTGTTTCTTTGTCATCCAGGCCTGTCAGGTATGGGCTCCTTCTCCTTTTCTCAAGTTGAACCAGTCATTGTTTGGCCACCCCCAGAACTTTTGTGCCACAATTTCCCAAGAAGCTTTTGCAGATAGGACAAATTGTAGGTGGACAGTTTTGTGTCTGGGCTAATGTACCATTCCCACTACTGGAAGCTTTGCCTGATTAGAGAAGAAGGCCAGCCGGTTCAGGCTCTTTCAGTGTCCTTATTGGGATCACCCTCAAAGATTCCACGGAGTTTCCATGGCACTAGGTTTCTAAATTGGCCCCCAAATGCCGCCCAATTCCAATAGTCACTCCTAGTACTCTCTCCCTCCCTCCACAACCTGACCTCTCCTGTTCTCAACCAAACTTACCCCTTCCATGTCCACCTGTAAAATCCATTCTATTTACCCTTCCTAAGGAAACCTGTGCATCTGTTCTTGAGCACTCCTTATGAACTTAGCCTCGCTGTATCTCCAGAATGTAGCATGATTTTCCTCTACTTAACAGCTAATACCCAGTTATGTGATTACATACCATGGATAGAGAAAATGTAGTACATTTATGCAATGGAATATTACCCAGCTCTTTTAAAAATTGTCATGTGTTCTTTGATTGGTGGGCATCTAGGTTGTTTCCAGTTTCTGGCTATTACAAATAAAGCTGCTATGAACATTGTTGAGCAAGTGTCCTTATGTTCTGGATGAGCATGCTTAGGGTATATTTCTAGTATCAGTATAGCTGCTGAGCCTCGAGGTAGGTCAATTACCCAGTTTTCTGAGAAACCACCACATTGATTTACAAAGTGACTATACAAGTTTGCAATTCCACCAGCAAAGGAAAAATGTTCCCTCTTGCTCTCCATCCTCTCCAGTATGAGTTGTCATTTGTGTTTTTGACCTTAGATATTCTGACAGTTGTAAGATGGAATCTCAGAGTAATTTTGATTTGCATTTTCCTGGTGGCAAAGGATTATAAATATCTGATTCCTCTGATGAGATCTCTGTTTAAATCTGTACTCCAATTTTTTAATTGGATAGTTTGGTTTGTCAATATCTAGTTTCTTAGCAGAGGGATTTAGTGATTAGGACTTTGGGGTACCAACCCAGCCACAAAACCTTTTCCTTACAGTTTATCCTACCAGTGATATGTGATAGGTTAATAGGGGTACAGAAATAATGGGAAGGCCCACCCACTGACTGGTCCAGCTTGACACTATTTCATGAGAGGGATCCCATCCCTGAAACTGCCAGGAGGACCCAAAACCAGAGGCTTGATTGCCTAGATACCTAAGATAGAATCAAAAATGTCTGATGAAAAAAAGAAAAGAAAATGAAATGATTCCTAATGATAGTCTGCTATACTTATAGACAGGAGGCTGGCATGCTCACCATCAGAGGGGTTCCATACAGCAACTAGTGGAAACAGATGTAGAGACACAAAGCCAGACATTGGACAGAACTCAGTGAATCCAATGAGAGGGGAATGAAGGGTTACAGGAGTCATAGGGGTCAAGGACACCACAGGAAACCCCATAAAATCAATAAACCTGAACTCAATGGGGACCACAGAGACTGAACTGAACCAAGGAGTCTGTGTGGGTTGGACTTCAGCCCTCTGCATACATGTACAGTTGTTTAGCTGTGTGTTTTTGTAGGACTCTTAACAGAGGGAAAAGGGCATATTTTGATGTTTTTGCCTACTTTTGGGACCCTTTTACTCTTAATGGGTTGTCTTGTCCAGACATAATATGAGGAGAGGTACCTAGGCTTAGTGCAACTTCATAAGCTATGTTTGGTTGATATTCCTGAGAGGCCTGCCCTTTCCTGAAGGGAAATAGTGGAGGAATGGATGGGATGAAAACAACAATCTGGATATAATATATGAGAGAAATAATAATAAAAAACAGTCAAAACACTGAAAAAGATTAAAATGAGAAAAAATAATGCAAGGGGGTGAAGAGATCCTACTTGACTCTCTGGATCCCACTTTTCTCATCTGAAAATACTGGGTTAACTGCATGTCACATAGTTTTGATTGGTTTCATAACTATAAAATGAAACCAAAAGTTTCTAAAACATAAAAAAAATGACATTATGAAATTTGTAGGCAAATGGGTCGAACTAGAAAAAGTCATCTCAATCAGATTCAGGAGGAAAATGATGTTTCTTTATAGAATAATGTCAGGGACCAAGATGTCACAGACCAAACATGAACCATGTAAAAGTACTAGCTAGGCCAAAGAACAAGTCATACGCCCACTGCCCTTTCCCAAAGCAGTAACCAGAGGCCCCAAAGATAAGAGAACATTACACAGTCAGGTGCCATAACAATGGAACATAAAGAGCATTCCATGGTCAGGTAGCCTAGCAACAGAACAAATGGGCCCTGACCAGTGACCTTAGCCAACATCCTGCAGTTGCATGATCTGCATGTCTCCTAGGTCTTACACTCCTTCCACATTCTACACATCTCTTCTCTCTATCCTGCCCCTTCCCCCTCCTGTGCTATATAAGCCTTGATGAGGAAAATAAAATTTGCAGCTTGATCAGAATCCTGTCTTGCTGTCGTCCTTTGTGTCCTCTGTTCCTTTCATTCTCCCCCACAGGAGGGGCACCCCCATTGAAACCTCGCTGGCCAGGGCAGAATAATTCTTATCAGTTTTCACCTTGTAACAACAAATTACACTGTAATAAGTACAAGGTAGGAAACATGCTTCTAATCTATGAGACAAAATTATATAATGACCTACTTTCAATAATGCCTGAACTTGAATTTTACTTTCTTCAAAGTACCTGCAAATTTTCACTGTCAATAATGGAAAGACAAAACATCTGTAAGAGCAGGCCTGAGCACACACAATTCAAAAAAACTGTCTTCTCTTTTATCTCCATTCAAATTCTATGTTTGAGAATATGAATCCACAGAGACAAATGGCTAGGGCCAGTGACATTTTTGTGATACACCTGTATCTTTAGTTTTAGAGCACTAAACAGACATCTCTCATCTTGAAAGACAAGATGCTAACTCCTATATGGATACACAATTTGTGAACATGATAGGAATCTAAATCATCTTCTATGAACTAATAAAATAAATGAAAATAATACTGACTTTGAAACAACTACTCTGTGATAATTCAGGCTTTGCTTCCAGTAGTCATATAATGATGATGTGAACATTTATGGAATGTGACACATATTTTCATGTCAAATTGATATATAAAGATGACAACAGTGTCCCAGAAAAATAATTTTATATTTCTAACCCCTAATATAAAATCAAGCATATTCCCACATTGCATACTCTCAATATTAGTTTCTTTTAATATCACAGCAGTTTCTTGTTCAATTACAAAAGTTATCTTTTAATATAGAAAATATTTTATTTCCCTAGATATTATAATACAGAGGCATAAATAACTTCAACATTAATACAAAACATTTATTGAACCACACTATGGGCAATACTTATATGTGACAGGTACTTAACAGTGATGGATTGGATCCTACAGGAAGTTAATTAAGTTATTCAAGGCACTTGGTTTCTATTTGGAAAGTTTCCCTAAAAGCTCTCTTGTAATAGCTAATTGTACTCCTATTTTATATTACTTGACAGCCATGGCTGATGTCTGTTCTGCACCTGGTCTCCCACTGTGTAGATCTCAATGATAATTCTTCTAACTTACAGCAAATATATTGTTGTAATTGCTAGTAGGCTAAGGTAGTATTCTGATGTTAGAACCCACGTTTTTCAGAGAAATACATTCTAGTGTTTCTACAATAATAGTTTGGAAAGTAGAGTAAGATGCCATATATTTATGTAAAGATACTGAGTTACTGTCAGTAAAACACAACACTAAACAAACAAACAAAAATAACAATAAAGACCCCACTATCTAACATTCAAGCACACAGCCTTTTGCTTATTTCACATTGCTTTTCTTGATATTTTAGATTTCAATTAGTACAGAATATCTTGTCCTATTGTTCAGTGTTTCTATGATATCACATATATAGGATTGAAATTACATTTGTTTTGGAGTAAAGTCTCTACTCCAAAAGAAAGTAAAGCCTTTCTCTCAGTGCTATATACATGCTATGTACAACTACAACATGAATTTGGTGCATACAGATGTTCATTTCTTTTGTGAAGAGCACTAAATGATAAGCTCTGTACAGCTGTGCCCATTAATTTTTTCTTAAACCTTTTAAGTCTAGAAATGCATCAAGTAGCATTTTTCATTTATGATCATCATTTCTGTGTAGCTTGATTTTATATCTTCAATGTCTGTATTCCTTTCCAATATTCCAAGTTCTGGTTGTATGCCTCTTAAGTTTTATACATTTTAGTCTTATACTCCTATTCCAATTTTTTGTTTGTTTTGTTTTTTGAGACAGGGTTTCTTGATGTAGTTTTGGTGGCTGTCCTGGATCTCACTCTGTAAACCAGGATGGCTTCAAACTCACAGAGATCTGCCTGGCTCTGCCTCTGAAGTGCTAGGATTAAAGGTGTGCACTGCCACCACCTGGCTAATCTAGATATTTTTATGAACACCATACTAACTACTCATAACCTGTGTGCTTATTTCTAACAGCTTCCCAACTGGAACATAATTTTCTGTACTGACCTCATTTTTAGCAATGGCAAAAATCCTGTTACTTAGATTGGAATTAGAGTCAACTTGCTGTATTTTGTTTCGATTTGCACATCAAAGTTTAGCGAAGTTTAGTCATCGTGACTTCAAAATTGACAATTTTCAGACTTGATTATTGTTACCATGCTATAATGTGCATTACTTATCACTCTCAAGTGTAAGACAAATGAGATATTTGTCTATCTATCTATCTATCTATCTATCTATCTATCTATCTATCTATCTATATCTATTTTATATCTCCACTAAATTTGAAAGTCAAGCAAAGCAGGTCCAAGGGATTGTATATATCAATCTCATTTTACTTGCTGAAACATCCAGGTGACTTGCCAAATACCTTGTAATCTAAGAGTGAAACGTGGATATTTGTTGAAAGAACAAATGAAATAATCTCAAATTCCCCTCTAATTAAGCAGTTTGACTTCAACTTGTTGTAAATCTTTCTTTGAAAAAAAAAAAGTCATGATTTTAAATTACTACTTTATATTCAAAGTTTGTTCAAAGATCAGTAATGACTTACATAATCTGGAAATTCATATCCTGTGTGTATCTAACACTTCACTCAAATTGAACTTTTATATTTCTTTCTGGAAATTGGCAACACTCAATTAACTGATATGTTTATTGTTATCATAATTTAGCTTCATTTTTGTTAGGCTGTTTTGCAAAAGGAATTCCCCCTAATCTTCAAGTCTTTGCATATGTAACTTCAGGGGATACTTGTCTTAATTCCACTAGAAAATTGTACAACTTAGTGCAGTAAATATTATGCCAATTTATATGCTAACTTAAAATTTCTTTCAGGAAAGGTATATATCCCTATGTTTACCTATTTATGTAGTTATGCTTATTTATGATTCAATGAAGTTCATAAATATGACTTACTTTTTTCAATAAATTATTCTATATTTTGAGTACAGGGACATCTGGATAGAACTCAAAGGAATCAATTTTTAGCATTATATTCTACAAATTATAGGCTTGGTTTTCTGACTCAATCTGCATTTAAAAACTGCTCCTGAGTGCTATTAAAAAAGACAAAGTAGCAGTGGCATTGTCACTCCAGCAGAACGTCCTCATAAGCAGCAGCTATGACACAACAAAAGTGTATTCGGCAATAAAGCATGAGCCATATCAATTGCATTTGAGAGTAAACAATTCCAGTAGTTCCTGTTAATTCATAGTGGAGGATATTGAAACCTTTGGAAGAGGACATTCTCTGACAGCAGTTTACTTCAGAAAGTTTTGAACTCCTGTAAGCATATCTGATTCATGCATTCAGTATTTTGTTTTCTGAGAATGATGGGCGCACTGGCAATTTACTACTCCTACTTTGCTTTTAGGAAATCTCACATAATAGATATGAAGTCCTTAATCAGAATTTTAAACAAACATTTTGTTTGTAAAATACATTTGAAAACAAAGAGCTGTCAGATATGAGTCTGATAAGATAACCATATTGACTCCATCTCAAGAAATCAGTGTCACATTCATGTGGCTAAACTTCCATGCAATCAATTTCTATCTGAGTAGCCTGAAGAAAAGTTTAGCATCTCTGTGAAATTAAAGATTATATTTTTTGGCAAAAGAAGTACTTTTTTTTTACATTTTTATAGAATTCCACAACTTGAATCCCATAAAATACCATACTAGAAAGTCCTATAATTTTTCACCATAATAATCATGAAATGGCTTCATGATATAAGACCAAACTTTCTAAGAAGAACTTGTACTTCAATAGTGAGTTAGCTATAATCAATACTTAAAATTTTAACTTAGTATATTACTAAGCAAATAACATTTTCAAATGTTTTTACTATTTAGCATGCATTAATGTTGGAAGAAATTCATTCCTCACTAGAATGTCAGGCTTCAGGAAAATCATTGTTGTGCACATTATATTGGTACATTGTTACATGTTGCTTGAGTCTACTAATAAGCTGGTTCTGGAAGTAGGGTTACGTATTTCCATGATTTTCGTTGCAAAAAAGTTTAAGGGGTTTTCCATGGCCTCTTATCTGAGCATGAACAGCCCCTCCAGATTTGTGACAAGGAAAGAAGATAATTGCAAAGCAGCATTTAATTAATAATGTGCCCTTGCAGTCAGCTAGAAGATTAACTATTTCTAAATGAAGTTTCTTTAGTTTATCTTATGATATAACTTTTTATTGAAGGAAATGGAAGCTGGAACTTCAGCTATGAAAAGGTCATCCATGTACATAACTCAGAGCCAGAACTCCAATTGACTATCTCACCTTCCCCTGTTGCTGTGTGTGTGATGTTTGCATGCTTTGATATGATGATGCTGCCTTTTGCTGTTATTACAGTTTTTTGTTTGTTTGTTTGTTTTGGTGATGGTGTTTTTTTTTTATAATTTTGTTTCATTTGTTTTTTTGTACTTGTGTGTCTCAATGCAGGGAACATTCTTCTCTGCCAAGGACTCCCTCTTTTGGGAACTACAGATAGAATATTTTGAAGACATTTCCCTAGTCAATTTCTTCTACTGGGTGTTTTGATTACTCAATTTGGTGATGGTTTGTTATCTATATAGCCAGCTATCTAATTATCTGTCTTTTATTTCTCATTTTACTTTTTATTTTAGCTTGATATATATCTCATGTTCAGTTGGAATAATATTACTTGAATGTATGTTTTCAGGGTCGACCATCTACACTGGAAAACCAATTGGTGTACTCTTCTCTGGGAAAGACCATCTTTCCTGTTCCCAGCTCTACTCAGTTGGCTGTAGTTCTTTGTGTAGAGCTGAGGCTTTGTAGGCTTTTCTTTGTCAAATTAGGCATGTCTATTGTTATTGATATTTTTCATCTTGTGTTTGGGCAGTCATGAAGTTGAGACTTTATAGGTGTAGCTGCTAATATATTATTTTCTGTAGCGGGCTTTTTTTTTTCTTTTAGCCCAACAACCAGCTCCCAAATCATGACATGGAGACTTATTACTATTATAAATGCTTGGCCTAGCTTAGGCTCATTTCTGTCTAAATCTTTCAACTTAAATTAACCTGTTTCTTTTTATTTCCATTTGCTTCAGAGCTTTTTACCTTTCTTCCTTCTGTGTATCTTACTTTGGCTGTTTATTGTGTCTGGATAGATGGTGGTAGCCTGGCTTCTTGCTCCAGGTGTGTCCTTCTTTTTCTCCCCTATTCTCTTCTCCTTTCATTCTTCTCCTGAGCCTAGATTTCTCCTATTTCTCTCTGCCTATCAGTACTGCCTATCTCTCTCTTCTCTAGCTATTGGCTGTTCTGTTTTTTGTTAGGCCAATCAGCTGCCTTAGGCAGGTAAGGTGAAATAAATGTAGTACATTTTTACATAATTAAGCACACACCCTTACATCATTAAACAAATGCAGCATAAAAGTGTAACATATCTTTAAATAGTTAAATAACCCACAACAATTTTCCTTAATTTAAGTACTTTCTTCTAAGAGAAAATACTGTATGCACATAGTCCACTACAGCTCCCAAATTTTTCTCAAGTCATCAGCTGGAGTATATTTTGTCCTTCATAAATCCTTCCCCTTTAATTAACCATATTTGACTGCAACGTTTCAGCACATCACTATGATAATTGTATATTTACCTGCTGTCTCTTAGACTAAGTCCTCGAGAATACAAATTATGTTTTATTCATTATTTCAGCTGGTAGATATTCATTTTTAAGTGAAAGGTATGTTTACCTTTTCTAATGATCTGTGATGTCCCTCTCACTGCTTATAAGCATCAGAAAATCAATATTAGCCAGTGCTAACAAACATGCAGTGTTTTCCTGTTACCTATGTAGCTAAATCAAAATGTCAGCTTGATTTGTTTTAAATCTATACTCTGAACACAACTTGTTGTTTACCTTCATGTTCAGAAGTTTCAAATTCTGCAATCTTTCAGCATTACTTACCATTATTTCTCCATTTGCTGTGAGTGGCCATTGCATCATGGGGGACTTTTGCATTATTTATAATGAGACCAGCTTACATTATTTTTCTTGTTTCCTCCAAGATGGAATAGAATTTCACTTTCCTCACTGATATCTGTTGTGAATGGTATGTTTGTTTAGCACACATGAGTTTCTAGGTTCCATCCTTAGCAAATCATAAATTTGGCCTCTTGGTATATGCCTGGAACTCCATCTATTAGGAGGTGTCAAGAAAATCTGAAGTTTAAGGTCATCCTTGGGTACATGGGGAGTTTAGGGACAGCCTGGGCCACATAAAACCTTGTGTCTGAATAATAACACAAAGAAAATTGTTTCCACACACTATTAGCAGTAAGAGTAGGTAGACTTTTATAAATATCATTTTCTGAATCTATAAAGATTTAACAATTATTTATAGTTTTGTCACAACGATGTCATGTTAAATGGGACTAGAAATGTCTACATATTTATTCAACATTGGGGCTATATCAATTAACATGACACCTGCTATAATTTTCAGTTACTATTGAATACATACATAGTTATTATCCTAGAAATGATTGTAATTAAGATGATGAAAAAGAGCTTTTATGGCATCTAATAGAGAGGTATAAATGCAATATGTGAATGAAATCATATGTGTTTGTGGAAAGGAATGAAAATGCATGTGATATTGCAGCATGTGTACACCCATCCTAGTTACTGGTTCAGCCTCTCTTTGTTGTTTTCGTCTCTACATGCAGTCTAACAGTGGACTTAAACTGAGCTCCACTTACTTTAGTCTACCATTGCATTGTATTTGCTCATAAAGAATGTATGGGCCGTGGATCTAGTGGTGAACAGCTTTCTTTGTCCCTTAACGTCATGATGCTAACTTTGGACTTCCATGCTCAAACACAATTTCTTCTTACTCCACAATGAAGGAGCCAAACAAAACTTTCCTATAGCATAAATTTATAGGTTAACATGAGTTTGGGTAGGTATAGATGTATAAATAGTTTAAAATATTTTGTATTTTTATTTTGAAGTCATTCTTGTAAAGATAGAAGAACAATTTACAAATTAATGCTAGAACAAGGTTAGGTTATTTGTGTTGGGAAGTTTATTGGTTGAACAAATAACAGTGAGATGTGCCCAAAAAATATTATCTTGCATTCCCAATAACACAGAAAGAAAGATTAAGAATGCAACTATGCATAAATTAAACAATTTTCTTAATATGAGTAAAATATCTAAGAGAAGTATTTTAATTATATGTTGATTTTTATTAATTGTATAAACAATGTAATTTTGTGTATTTTTAAGTATATGATATAGAACAAGATGAAGTTTAAAATATTTTTACATATCATTGATGTGTTTTTAATGGATTTATCTTGAAGAGATTAAAAATCTCCTATGAGGAAACAGAATCCATTATTTTGCATTTTTTTCATCCTATGTATATATTTTTTGTTGTTTAAACTAATAATACAGTTATATCATTTCTTCCCTTCCCTTTCCTGCATTCAAGCCTTCTCATGTAGCTCTTTGTTGCCTTCTTTGAAATTCATGTCTCTTTGTTTTCTGTACTAACAATGTGTTCATATGTGTGTGTGTGTGTGTGTGTGTGTGTGTGTGTGTGTGATTCTAATTATAGAGATACACCTTGCTCAGTCTGTATATTGTCACTGTCCATTTGGTACTGATAATAAATTGGTGTTCTCTTCACTGGGGAAGACTCTTTCTCCTGTTTCCAGCATTCCTCAGCTGTTGCTGGTTCTTCATTGTGAGCTTTCTCTCCTTATTGCTGTTGTACTCTTGCAGGTCAAGTTAGGTATCCATGCCTTTGTAAAAACCATTGTCTCTCTGTTATATTCACAGAGATCTCATTAACTGACAAAATTCCACTGTCATCAAAATCATAAAGCACAAAATATTTCAATTTTCTGGTCAGAGCAGCATCCTTTCATTCTGAACTCCATTCTTGTTGGTCATTTAATGAATATGGCTTCATTGCCCTACTTCCCTACACTCTTATCTTAGAGTGGCTTAGAGAGATATTTTCTTCATATATGTACATTTCTAATAAAATTTTCACACTTCCTGAAGTGATGAGATGCTTAAGTCCACTTTTCTGCCATAAAGTATTTTCATTTTTATCATATTCAGCTCACTAGGATCTGTAGATGAAGAGCTATAAGAAATTAGTGGCTATAGAGAAAGGAAAACTCAGTCTTCTCTAGGAGCAAGGCTCTTATAAATTATCAGATCCCAAGAGGTCAGCTCTACATACATATATGTACAAGCAACACAAAATGGACTTAGCAGGTTGTACTCATATATATATTGTTTTCTAGAATGTATATGTATTTATATGCATATATTAATTTCATATAATTACTTATTTATCTTCTGCATGTTGTTTTGTTCTTTTGTTTTTTATTGTTGCTCCAAGAGCTACTTCCATTTTATAATTATTTTCATGTTTATTCAAAATTTTTCCAAACTCTTTCACTCATGACTGCATCATTAGGCTACTTTATTTCCATTATTGTTTTAATGTTTACTGTGTCTTGTAGTTAAAAAAAAAATCAGTTTCTGTGAAAAATATCAGGATTAAAGGAAATTTCAGAGCCAAAAGGTTTTATTTCCATTTAGAGTTCATAGTTCATCACTGAGGGAAGTCAAGGCAGGAATTCAAGCAGGAAGTTGATCAGAAACCATGGAAGAACACTACTTCGTGGATAGGTACAGGCTTATGTCTGCTTAGCTTTATGATATAAATTTAGAGACACGGAAAACCTGCTCATGGGATATTCAAGTCCACAGTTTGCTTTGCTGTATTATGTCAATTACTAATCAAGACAATCTCACACAGATATTCTCACAGACCTCTATTACAAGCAAGCTTTCAATTTAGATCCCATATCAAGTAACACTAGGCTGTGTCAAGATGATAGTCAAAGCTAACTTGGAAACTGTGTTTTGTATGCATAATAATGCAATGAGAAGAGTCAGAAGCAAGACTGGATTTTGGAAAATATTCATTTTCAAATACTTTGCATGTTTGTTTCTTTCATGATTAGCACATCTACTCATGAGATGACTAATTCTTAGAATATATAAACAGTTTATGGTTGACTTAATAGACACTCAAAGAAATTATTCCATTTTTTATGAGACTCAATTAATGAATTGCATTCTCAACTCTACTTGATTGTGTTCATAAATCAAATGCTTTTATTTTAAACATGACTTATAAATAGTTATTAGAATTTCAAAATAGGGATGGAGCTCATCTGGAAAGAGTGCTCACTCTTCTTACATAAAACTGGAATATGGCTTCCACCACATGAGGAAGCTCTCAATTGCCTGTAACTCCAGCTCCAGAGCATCTGATATCCTCTCTGTCTTTGGTAGGGACTGTGTTCATACACACAACCACACACACAAACACACACATGGCGAGCACCTACACACACACACACACACACACACACACACACACACACACACATACTGATAAATAAATTCAAAATTTATTAAAATATATTAAATTTATTAAAATAAGTTAAATAAAATAAATTAAAAATTACAAAGAAATTAAAACAAAACAAGTATGAAACATTGGAAAATGTTGCTTGTAATTCAACCAGGAATAAAATTTTAATTATGTTAAAATATTAAACATTATCAATTTGGAAATAATTAAAAATATTGTGAAGGGTATTTGAATCATATAAACTAAGGAAAAGTTTACTCAGAATATATTTTACAATTATTACAAATAATTCTTTATTATTCAAATGGACAATCTCTAAAACTTGATAACAAAAAGATTTATTTTCATTCAAACACTTAATGTCTCTAAGTGCAGCTACCATTACAGTTTCTTCTCTGAGCAACTTAATGTGATGGAACTTTTGTTAGGTAGACTGTTGTAACCACACTGGACATAAGTACAAAAATAACACATCATACCATAGCCACAGCCATCAGTGATGTCTGTGCTGATGACTGTGTGTCTCACATTCATTGTACAATAACAACAGCAGTAACAATAAACAAAATAAAATATTTCATGTGAAAGGAAGGATTCCAGTTCTATCCCATTAATAAAAAGCAAGTAATAGAAGCATTTAAAAACAACACCAAAATCCAGACATGAAAGATATATCCATGCCGTTAACTTTCTGTGTAAGAAACACAAGTTGATATATTTATGAAAATAGCATTCCAAATGTATAAACAAATTTTTATAGTCCTACTTCTAGGTGAAATACATGAGGTCCATACAATACAAATATCCTTGGATGATAGCAAAACTGGTACTACATGCATGGAGAAATCACACACACACACACACACACACACACACACACACACACACACTCATATTTATGTATATACATATATATGTGTATATGTATATTTGTAAATGGCTTGAATTTTAATGATATTTCTGTTGATTTAAAACTTAGACAACCCATTTAGTTCAAGCCTTGGAACTTGGGGCTAGAAAAAAATTTGAGCACATCATTTCATTGTTTTCTTGTGGATGACAGTTTTGTGACTGAAGGTATAAACCTGTTCCTTTGCATGTATCCCAGTATTGTATCCTAATTTTTGAAATCCAAGTAAATTACCTATTACTTATCAATCTGAAGATTTCTCAAAATCTAAGATATACTTAAATTAATTAATGTTTTTAAGTTCAGGAATAATAGCTGTGACCATGACATTAAAACAGGAAACCGATGCAGTAATCACAGCAAGCAATTCAATCATCTTTTGTTGTTGTTGTTTTTGTTTATTGAGACAGGGTTTCTCTGTGTAGCTTGTGCCTTTACAGGATCTCACTCTGTAGACCCAGGCTGGCCTCAAACTCACAAAGATCTGCCTGGCTCTCCCTCCCAAGTGTTGGGATTAAAGGCGTGCACCACCACCACCCAGCCAGCCCAATCATCTTAGTGTAGACCTAATGCTTGATCCATTCATACTCTCACACTTGTTAAGACTCACATATCCAATTTTTCTGATTAGCTATGAATGCAAATATATACTGATCATTACCACCCAGAGAGATTTCTTCTTATGCTGGTCTTTAAAGCTCATTTTCAAAAGTTCAATAATTACAGTTGATGAAATTGGAATTAACTGTATAAGAAAACACTGACATACATAGTGGGAATCACTGAAATTCCCAACTTCCATATGGCTCAACTCAGTCACCAATTTTGAAGGAAATTGCAGGCACTTTCATTTTGAATTTCTTTCATGTATTTTCATTATTAGATCTTTGTGAGGAGGAAAAAATGAACCATTTTGATGATTTATTGATTTCTTAAAATGTAGAGGCTATCTTAATTCTTATAATTAGTTAAATGTAATAAACTGCTTCCTAAATATTATTAGAGACAAGTATATTCTGATTCTTGGTCCAAATTTCTTCCCCCTAGTTGTTTCTTTCAAGCTACTTCTCTGATATAAGTAATACTTAACCAACTACTATATGAGCTTCTTAAAATTATTTAATTTCCTGTTTTCATTTGTCCTAAACTTAACAATTGATATTAAATATTACAGAAACATAATTGGATACTTTCTTAAATATATACATTATTAAGTAATTGCCAAATGAATCTAATTAAAACCATTAATGCATTGTATTCCTTTGTATGCTGGAGGATATTTAATGAGTTCACTGTTAACAATTTCCAATAAATATTGAGGTATTTATAGATATGGTTACCATGCTGTATATTAGTTACTAGAATTTGGCCTACATACCTAAAATTTAGTGTTATTTAACCATTGTAAACTATGTTTTGTAATAAGTTGTCAATATAGCCCCACAAAAGGAATTCAGACAACTCAAAAATCAAACAGAAAAGAGGACAAAGGAGGAGGAGGAAAAGGAAGAGGAGAAGGAAAGGGAGAAGGAGGATGAGGAGGAGAAAAGGAGAAGGAGGAAGAGGAAGAAGAGGAGGAAAAGGAAAAGGAGGAGGAGAAGGAGAAAGGCAGGAGAAGGAGAAAAGGAGGAGGAGAAGAAGGAGAAGGAGGAGGAAGAGGAGGAGGAGGAGGAGGAGGAGGAGGAAAGAAGAAGAAGAAGAAGAAGAAGAAGAAGAAGAAGAAGAAGAAGAAGAAGAAGAAGAAGAAGAAGAAGAAGAAGAAGAAGAAAGAGTGATGGAAGTAGATGACTCATTTCCATGATGGCTGAGAAAAGTTTTACAAGTACATGAAAAGACATTTAAGATCAATAGTCATCTATGAAATGAAAATCAAAACCATGATGAGACATTTTCACACCTTTGATGATTGCTACCTAAAAAGACAAAATACAACAGGAGTGACAGGATGTAGAGAGAGAATACTTGGATGCTACTTGTAGGAGTGTCACTTTTTATGTTTAAATATTGATAAGTGATTTTTTTTCTAATTAAACCAAACTAAATTTTTACTCTTTCATGGTATAAATTTGGATATAGTTAATAATTATCCCCTAGTTACTCTGGGCAAAATGTTTCCTTCTTTCTCCTAACTATACTTGTTTACATTACCAAATATAAAGCTGTTCCCATTAAACTTTCTCATTACTCCTTCCATATTGAACCCTCCCCATCTTTCCAGCATGTCATAATCTGCTCCTTTTTGAATTGTTCCACTGAGTGTAACTGTAGTTGTATGCATGAGTAGGAGTTACTTACTGAAACATGTTAACTTATTGGCTGCTGCACCACTGAAAAAAGTATCACTTCCTCCTCTAGCACCCTTTAACTTCCTAAAGAACCTCAATGAGAGAGGTTTGCCCTAGTAAGCCCCTTCTTCAATCATGATTAAATAGTGATAGGTCAAGTATTCTGCTGGTACTGTACAGGATATCACAGTTGCTGTGAGTTCATGATTGCAATATTTGTGTCATATCCAGGGGACAGCTTCACAGCAGTACTAACAAATCTTTCTATTGCACTTTTTTTCTCAATTTCCTCTTCCTTGATGTTCCCTGAACATTGGAAAGCATGATACAGATATCCTATTAAAGTTCGACCACTACACATTCATTATCTAGCCATGGTTTGCTTGGTTATGAGTCTTTGTGTTAATTGTAGTTCACTGCTAAAAGAGTGTTTTGTGATGAAAGATGAGAACAAACATGAGTATTTAGAAGGCAGTTTGACTGCATGCTCATTTAGCAAAGCAACAGGAATGAGTTTCCATTTCCCCCTGGAGTCTATGTCCTCCCAGCCATGGACTTTTGAGCAGGTTTCCAGTAAGGAGACATGAGTTGCCTCCTGTAGAATGGGCCTCAGTTTCAAGCATAAAACAGTTGGTCATGAAAGGTGACCTTCTCTTGCCATGTAGCTACCCAGGGTCACAGATTTGTAGAACCATTAATGAGTCCTTCTCCTCCATACATTTGTGTATGCTAGAAACACTCTACATCGTACACCAACCTTCTGAGTTTATCATCTAAAAATAAGTAAAAATAGAACAGTCAAGATTATACTTTATTTTGTGTATGTTATCTGTAAGCCTTTTAAGTTAAAAAAATACTTTCCTACTTGTTTTCATGGAGTTGACTTAAAGAAAATCAAGGTAACAATTTATGATTTTATTTCTTGTTTCCTTCTACATTAGATAAAGTGATTATGAATTATGTATTATATTTAGGAATTAATCATCACAATAAAGTTTGAACTTTAGAGATCGCTAACTGTTCATAATATACAAGGAATGTGAAGAAAAATTAATGAGTTCTACTTAACAATGTCTACACTTAACAAATTTTTTAACTGAATAGGATGTTTACTGCTCTACTAAAATCCATATAGTCAATATTTGTTTATAGAAGCAAAGTAGGTTTGCTCCTATACAGAAACATGAACCATTTCAAGGAGGAGTAAATAACAAAATATATGTTTAATTGTTTAATGTTTTACTTGCAAAAATAATAATGCAACTTTCTTGTTGCACAATATAAAGCTAAATATCAAAAAGGGCAAGATAGAGGATATGAAATAAACTCATCTTTATTTAATGGAACCAGTGTTGTTTTATATACATTTTTTGATGTTGAATGGAATACAAGAGCAGGGAAGTCCCTGAGGTCACTGTTCCTTATTGAGAAATCTGTACTGTATATTATTTCCCATCTCTGCAGTCTGTCCAAATCCATAGAAATCACATTGTGATGTGTGACTTCTAAGACATTCTTGCCACCTGGAGGTGGTTGATTCATTCCATATCTCTCTCCCTATTATCTTATCACCATTGAGAAAGCCCTTTGGTAATCCTGTGTTTCTTCCATTTCCTTAGGCAAACCGAACACTTGCTGAGTGAAAATAAGAGGCACTTATCATGTCATGAACATAATTAGTCACATTATAACCTGATGTATTTCAGCACGTCTTGGGGGAACTGAAGAACTACTAGAGAGGATAGTCAGAGCCAACAGCCTGCCTCATTTGCAGGACTCACTCTGAGAATACAGTCCACCACATTCTGATTCCTCTGCACTTTACTCACTCTCTCATATTCCTGTGCATTCTGGGACAACTTCACTATATGTGGCTGCAGTGGTAACATAAGAACGGCACATTTCTGTTAGGAATTGATTTTGGTATTGGCAAATTTAACTGGCATTTTGTAGTCATATTAGGGGTTGCACTTCAACACTGAAGTTGATTCTGTAGTAACCTACCAAGTGGCTCAAAATGTTGCCTATGTGGTAAATTTTCTTTAAATACAGCACTTATATGTGTAATTGTAGCATTCCTTAATAATATAATCATTTTGCTTACAAAATTGCCTGATCTGATTTCTTATCACACAATTTCATAGAGGGTTATTTGCTTATAGGAACCCTGGCTTTCTTATTTACTGAAGAAAGAAGCCATTATATCCTTTAAAGGGTGATTAGTAATAAGAGGTTGATTAATCACAAGCATTTTTGTGCTTCTTAATGTATGTGATTAATAGGAATTACCCCGATCATACTAAATATACGGGGGGACTTGTGTGAGAAACAGAATTCCGGAAAAGGCTGCTTCATTTTTTCTCTCATTTCTGCATGTTATAAACCCTTTATTCTCAGGTACATTTGACCATACCTATTTTCCAGATCCTACCATCAGTTCTGCCGCCTGAGTTTACAGACTCTCACCATACAATCCTACTTCCTGATGCTACTGACTCAAGGCCTATAGCCACTATTACTTACTTTTCTACTGCTGGTATATAACCCCATGAAGAAGTCAACTCCTAGAAAAGAAAAGAGTGTATTTGGGTTTAAGTATCCAGAGGGATAAGATTCCATGGGGCCAAAACAAAGGGAAGACAGTTAGACAAGGTAGCTGGAGCAAGAAGCTGAGAGCTCAGATCTTCAAGGACAAGGACAATGAAGACAGAGCAGTTAAACAGTGCACAAGGCTTTTGCTTCTCCAAGCCTGATGCCAGTAACATTCTTCTTCCAATAAGAGCACACCTCCCGAGTTTACTCAACCAGTGCCACAACCTAGAACAGCAGGTTTCACTGGAAAAACCCCAAGGTGAAAGAGGGCATGTAAGCAAATGTAAGGGACTATCTGCCAGGGAAGCTGAGCAAGGTTCCACTTTGAGTAGCCAAACGAACAAAACAGTGCTCTTAAGCACATGCTTTGATGTTATTATTACAACTTTAAAACATGCAAATATTAGCATGAGAGCTATTCAAATAGCATCAGCCTATTTTAATAATTTGTGTGGATAATTTATCATTATTCTTTTAATTTATCTTTCATTTTGTTTTTAGCTCTAGACATTACTAAAATATCATTAAGAATTTTAGAATATTTTCTTTGCCATGAACCAGTTCTCTCTGTTGTTATATTTTGTATATTACATCAAATCCTGATTTTATAACAGACCATATTTATTTGCTTCAAATTAAAAAACACTGCAGCTTTATTTATTTATTTATTTATCTATTTATCTATTTATTTGTTTATTTATTTACTTTTGGTTTTTCGACACAGGGTTTCTCTGTGTAGCTTTGTGCTTTTCCTGGAACTCGCATTGGAGACCAGGCTGGCCTCAGACTCACAGGGACCCGCCTGCCTCTGCCTCCCAGGTGCTGGGATTAAAGGCTTGTGCCACCACCGCCTGCCTACACTGCAGTTTTAAATGGGGCCCTTGTAAAGAAATCTTTTCTTGTATATGTTGGTACACCATCTTTCTGTTCAGGTTCTATGATGATGTCTAGTTGAAATTGATGATTTACCATTTCATTTTCTTCTATATAACAAATTTTGAATACACCCTTAGAAGCAAGCCTAAAGATGAGAATGAAAACTTTTAAGTGTATATGAACTGGTATAGGCTTTTGTGCTTGTCTAAATAATAAATTTCTAGAACTACAATAGAAATGGCCGAACATGAAATTGCAGCTCGCTTTCTTTGTGTATTTACTATTGGTATTGTTATTTTTATTATTTACGTTTTTACTAGGTAGATAGCTTACTAGGAGATAGCTCAAATCAGAAATCCTCCTGCAGGTTTTTACATACACACTCAGTCTTCATATTGCTCCTAATATAACAGTGTCTATTTTTTGAAATGGTAATATATGTCTTAGAATCAATAGATCACCTTAACAACAATCAGTTATTCCTAGCAAATATAAGTCACCCACTATTTACAGTCATGTTAGGAATAAAGAAGAGGAAAATTAAAGATGTCCAGGGACAATCATAGGAGAGGTTGTAACAACATCCACGTGGCAGTGAGAGCTCAAGCAGGACCAAAGTGTACCTCTAGCTGGGGAGCTATCGGCAATTGGCAACTGTTATAAATGGGCATCACGGTTTTCCTTCAGGGCATGCCCAGTGGTGAATTAATACACCCTCATCTGGGGATACATATCAAAGAGTACCTGGCTGGCAGAGATCTGACTGGAAGTGTTTCACAAAAAGTGAGGACACAAAGTTGTCTGGATGAGAAAACAGAAAACTTTGAGTTGAGCAAGGGGAATCAAATATGTTTAAAATACATTTTACGAACTTTGGAAATAATTAATAAAATGTGTTGGAAAAATGAAAGATAACCAGAAAACAAGTCAAAAATATAAATCTGAATAAAGAGCAACATTTATGCACTAGGGATTAAATCCTTCACTCTACCCAAGTCAGTATTTCCAAAGAAAAAAAGATCTGAATAAAGAAGACTAAGAAAAGCTGGATAGTGTTTACCTGAGAGCGATAAAGTACTTATATATCTATCCCTAAAGATGGCAGGGTAGCATAATAAAGCCTTATTTTAGGAAGGGTAATATAAGGGTGTAGAATTAAGAACATTAAAGTTATAATAGATCTTCATTCTTACAATCCAAATGTCCCATTTGTACAGTGGGTAAAATGAAGCCAGATAGTTTGAGTTAGTCTATTAAAACTAAAGCTCTCCTTGGGGGACTGTGTATTTTTTTCATACTTTTTTATTCCCACTTCTATTGTCAAATGTCCTTCTGTTGTGGAAAAACTGTCTGCCTTCCTTTTGTTTTCTCCTTTTCTTTTTAAAGACAGCTCTATCTGGGGATCTAGTTAAAAATAATTAGAATATGAAATGCCAGAGCCCAGAAGTATGTTTTTCTTCTCTTGTAACTTTTCTTGGATACATCATGCCACAATATAAAAATAAAATTATTTGTTGCTAACTCTTTTTATAGACTGAGAAAGAATGCAATATACATATAATATCTTACATTATTCCTAGAAATAGAAAATGTAAATAGCTTCATAATAGCACAATGTTTTGAAGCATGAAAATTTATTAATTAGTGTAATTATGTATGAAAGGGGAAGATTTTTTGTGGATAATATGAAGGGTTCCATATAACTATCATATTTGCCTTCCATTTATGCCTTTGTTCTACTTATGTTTTACAAAGGACAGAAATTGAATATATTGTCATAAGATACAGGAAATAGAGTAATAAGTAACCTTTATTATGCATTTTATATATTAGAAATTTCCAAACAATTTCATAAGTCCTACATACAGGACAAAGATAAAGTACCTAATAAACTTTAAATAGCTTTCACTGTTATTATTCAATTTCGTTTCATTTTTACCTGCAAATTCCAATGTTATCATAAAAATATGAATTAATAGTTTTGATATAATAAACTTAATATTATATCTGAAGAGAGATCTAAAGAAATAGTCTCAGCAGAAATCCTTCCTTCAAATTTCCAAATTATGCAGATAGTAATTGAAGACTAAATTAAACGTAACTTTTTTCCTTGCCTACACTGTTTTCAAGATATTTCTTGCATCATTACACTTCATCTCCTTTACAAGAATATGAGCTGGCTTATAGTATTTAGAATCATGGAGCATTTTCTTATTAATACAAACTAGAAATTTTACTTCAATTAGCACAAACATTTAAATATACTAATGACTGATGTTTTTTGTACTAATAGCGATATCCTGTTATCCATTCCTTCCAGTATTTTTTCTTTCAAATTCACACTATTTCTCCTCAGCTTCCTTTCAATTATACCACCAACATAAACTCTACCAGTTCTTCTCTTTTAATTCACATTGCTCTCACTTGTGCCTTCATTTTGCTTCTGACACCAAGAATTAGAAATATGACATTGTTACAAATGCCCTTTTTTAAAGGTGGATGTGAATTCTACTTAGAAAATATTTAAGATATTAAGAAGAATGAAATTTCCAGTGGCTCTTGTGTTTTCAAATGTATCCTGATAAGGTGAAGCCAGTCATCCAAGTAATATGTGAAAGGTAAAGTTGAAATCTTTGTCCTTTGTTCAAATACTTCTAAGGCTTAGGAGGAACCCATGATTAGTATAAAAACAACACATTTTTTGTTTGTTTGCTTAGCTTCTATACATTAAGGTTGTTCAACTATGGAAGCATGCACTGATATTCTAAAACATACTTTATGTAAACAGGAAGCTATAAAAAGTGCAAAAATGGACACAATTTAAAATGTATTCTTTGGGCCATTGGTTCTCCCTCTGATTAACTACCTCTCTTCACATAAATGAAAATGAAACAAACACATACATCTTCAGTGTACATTGAGTGAAAAACTGCATCTGTTTTTTTTTTTTTAATAGATTTAGAGATGATGGAATTAGGCACACATACCATGTGACAAGTACTACATCCTCCAGGTAAGTTTACCTATCTGCAGAGACTCCAACTTACCCTGTATAAATTCATAGAAAAAGAAGCCATCAAATAACACAGAAAAGTTTACTCTGGCTATTATTACTTGACTGACAATACAAAAAAAGGGGGGGGGGAAATATGCTAAAAATGTAAAAATATGTAAGAAGTTGTATATAATGCACCAAGTAGAGCATATGCTAGCAGATGGCAGTGGTTCAATGCACCCACAGCATGGTGTGTGCAAGACAGAAAGAAATAATGTACAAACTGTGCACTCCTGGCAGGGCATGGTATATATACTGATAGTGGAATACTGTAACACACGGGTGCAGCTATGGGAGCATGGAAACATACTCAAAGTATTACAAAGCACTAAAATGACCACTCAGATATAAATGCCAAGTAACTGGCCCCAGAGTCTACAGTAATAGTTGTGAGGTCAGAATTAAGTATCAATAAAACACAATTAACATAAGTTTCTGAGACAGTCAATTTTTGAATTAAAATTCACACATGAATATAAAATCTATCTAGGATAATAGCTTTCAAACATGTTTCCAATGGCAGTAGTAACTGACACAGCCTACTTGTCACTTTGAAATATACTTATATTTGAGCAATATTAGAGTCCGAGAGAGCTGACTGGGAAAGGGAGGGGGGGCTAAGATCTAAATAGAGTATTCATGTATAAATTTACCCAAAATTAAATTGTGAAAAGGCAAAAGCACAAACATAGATTTATTAACTTCCAATTAGGAGAACCAAAAGCTAAAACTATCTTACTGGCTCCATTTTATGTGTCTTATAATGGGTGGCCCTCTTTCTGGGGAGTCTGGAGCAAAATGAGCTTTGAGAGAAACATGTAAACTCTGCGGCTTCCTTCTCCTTGTCTTTCAAAAGAGAGAAATATCTAGTTGAGTGAGCCACCTGGGTAAGCTTGTATAAGATCTTCTGCCTTCCTTTTCCACATGTAAGGAAGCTATAGTTAACATCGAAATGCCTAATATTCAGGATCCTCTCCTTCAGTCAAAGGCACTGCCTTATGTACAGCTCATGCTGCTTTGAATCATTTTTCTTTGGAGCATGGCATATGCATACCTGATAAGGAATAGGACTCACATATTTTGGGGTGAATATGTGTTCTGTCTACCACCACAAACTAGGTTACTTCTGTCAAACTGAAGAATATGGATAGGTGGTTATTAACTGGATTCTGGAAAATCTGCATTTTGTCATATTCTCTACTACTATTTTGTACCACTACTTTACATAGAGTAGGAAGGGGCATGTTTGTAGCCACTTCAAGAATGTCTACATCAACTTGTTCTGTAAAATTAGAGGTAAATTATATAGAATAAACTCATGATTCTCAACTCCCATGAATTCTCTGAAAATGCAATACCTCAGCCACACTATGGGCTGTGATATTCTAGGAACATACAGTAAATGATGGTTTTAAAACCTCCTTCTGAGTAATGAAACAAGTCCAATTTTATTACTAGGATTCAAACTTGCATTATCCAGAGACTTTACTGATTGCATTTGCCACGCCTTCAAAATCCACAATTTGCAGCAGTTTTACTCAGTGTTGATGTAGTAAGTCCCCTTGTTTCTGCTCTTTCCAATCCCTGTGTGTGTTCTGCATCATCCGTGTGTCCTATGCAACCTCTCAGCTTCATTTCATACTAAGAGTGTATCTCCCTCATTTACCAGGTCTCATCTTTTCTTTTTTTTTCCACCAATTGCCTTTTATTCTGCTCCACAGGTTAATCAATTACATACCAGCCTGAAAACACTTTCTACTTACGATTTTCTCTGACTTGAATAATCACTTCCAGGTGTGTGTGTGTGCTTGCCCTGCTATTAATACATTTTGGCGCAAACTTCATCTTTTCATAATACAGTGAAAAGCTAAATCTAAAATAAGAAACCTCAGAAATACACCATGGTTTTCTCTCTTCTTTCCCTGACTCTTTAATATAAGCAATCATTTAAATCTTAACCTAATTACTGAAGGGTTGGATTTAAAGCTCATTGAATACAAAGCTTTCTACTTATATTTTCATTATATGCAAGAGTAAAGCATTTTAATTGACTTAATTTATCTTTTCCAATAACTCACATAAAAATACCATGTTTGTAAGTTTTCTACATATAAGAAAAATAAGATGTAAGGATTAGCAATTTGCTTAAGGTAAGTGGCCACTGAAGTCAGAACACAATATCTATGACTGCTGCATTTTTTTCTGGGTGACTGTGGCTCACCATCATCCCCAGCTGTTTCAGTTTTATCATGTGTGGAGAAGGACCTAAGCACTTTTTATAAATACTTGTAAAACAATTTGTTTCTAATTAATTATACTGAAAGATTAATATCACTGAAAATAAGGATACTTCTAAACTTATCATTTTTTTAAACTCCCAAACCTATTGTTTTATCCATTCACTTTTAACAAAATCAGTTCAAGTTCTTTTATGATTTTCCAAGATATGTGAAACTATTTGTCTGAGATGCTCTCATACACGCGTGCATTCGTACCCAGTGTTTATCTCTATTGTAGACAATTTTCTTCATTCTCAAAGTTTTATTTTTCTCTTAAATGTATGACATGCACAAATATTCTGCACTTGTACATTTCTTCTTATAACTCCATTAATTGTATTTTACTCAAATCAATGGAATGGAAGTGGATCTCTGTTATAGGCTAAAGGATGTATTCTCCAACTTCTTATGCTGTACTGGATTCCCATATCATTGTATCTTGAGCTAAGGATTTAAAAATATTAAGGTTAATTCAAGTTACAAATCAAGACTGTAATTAAAGATCTGTGATTTTTGTGAGAGTAAGTAACAGTAGATTCCAATGTGCACAATCATAGAGAAGACTATGGGAAACCAGAGGAAGTAGATACCCATGTGCACAGTCATAGAGAAGACCATGGAAAACCAGAGAGAGTAGATACCCATTTGCACAGTCATAGAGAAGGCCATGGAAAACCAGAGGAAGTAGATACCCATGTGCACAGTCATAAAGAAGACCATGGAAAACCAGAGAAAGTAGACAGGCACAAGCAAGAGAAGACTTACAACTCAGGGGTTCTGATGTGTTAATCCTGAACTTCCCCCCTGAAGAAATATGAAAATACTAATGTTTACTGGAGTAGCCAGCCACTTTCTGGCAGAATGCTAAGGCAGCATGATCAAAATAAGACATTTATTATTAATTATGTTAATTATAATTGTAGGGTAATGAGTATTAATATAGATGGAAACTTTTATTAAGGCATCAGGGTAGCTCTCAGATATCCTAAGGTGGAACATGTCACACACCAGTGGAAATAGCTGATTTAAATATAAGAAAATTAGATACTCTGTGTTTCGTACTAATATAAATAAAGAATCTCTATTAGTAGAAGTATTTGGCAAAGGTCAAAGGTCATTTTGGAAAGTTCCTTGAGATTCTTTTACACAGTTATGATAGCTGCCTACCAAAGAAATTGTTTGAATCTGGACATAAGGTTACTAAAGATAACTAATCCAAATAATAGCCGTTATTTCTCCTTCAGAACATATATTCATAGCATATTTTCATTGCATGAGCATGTGACAGGAAACAGCTGTGATAACCGTCAGAGGGGCTCTTGGAGTAAGGTTTACTTTCTACCCCTGTGAACAGTTACAATGTAAGAAATTAAACCACAGGCATGACCTCATTAATTTGCCAATTTAAAAAGTTCTGAAAGAGCACAGTTTCTCTAGCACACAGAGGAAAAGGTAGATTTACAATGATGAAAGAAAACATTGCAGAAAAGATAGTTAATGCAATGACCTGTGCTATAACTTGGTAAAAAGTAATTTATAGACTACTTTGGGAGGATGTCCAAAAATAACCTTCGACCTTTCCCAAATACTTCTACTAATAGAGATTCTTTATATATATATATATATATTAGTATGAAACACAGGGTATCTATTTTTCTCACATGTGCAAATTGGAAATTTTCCAGTGTGTGTTATAATTTTAAAGCATCTGTCTTGACTTTCTGAAAGGAATAATTATTTTCATTCAAACCTGCACTATATGGTACCTATAGGCTTGAGTTTATACTGGTAGCTATAAGTTAATTGTTTTACTCATAAAAATTTTCAGCATTTAATACTCATACTCAGGATTCCTACAAGCACTCTGTTTCTGAAATATTAGATATCTTGACAATATTACAGAATCCTTATGTAGTTTCAAAAAATACTACATAATAAGTTGTACATTTTGAGGAGGACTTTCATCTTCAGAGGAAATTTTACATCCTGATGTAATAAACACATTTGAACATTACTATAAAATATCTCTAATGTAGAATATATTTCTTGATGCTTAGAAGAAACCTATGACACATTTCCCAAAACTGTCTTGGCAAAATTGCCTTTATGTGCCCAGCTTTATTCAAGTACAGTTTCTCAAAGATGCAGTATGGCATTTCACCAAGGCCTCCATAAATAAATGTAGGGGAAAAATCATTGCAAAACCTCCCTAGAGTCTGAGCTGGCTTGAGAAAAGATAATTCAACAGGATATGGCTTACACAGAGTATCCTGGCATGGTCATTATATTTCTAAACCCTTTTCCCTTACAGTGTTCATATCTGTTTCTTGCTCCTTTCTTGTTCCTTCCGTTTCTGTGAATAAAGCAGGCTTAAAAAGTCACATTTATTTCAGTTTAATTTGGAATATTTTCTCAAACTGATTTAATGAAGACTTCTGAATAGTTAGATGAAATTATTACTCCATTTCACTGCCCTTCTTCAAGGTCTAACAAGAATATAAAAATGTAAATGAAACTGGAGAGGAAACAGACATTGCTTTATAAAAATAAACAAATAAATACAGATAAGGGATATCTAAACGGAATTTCTGATGACTTTGTATCATGTGTTCTCTATGTAGGGCAACAATACAGGAAGAAGCCAGCATACCGGCACTGCAACCCAATTAATAACTTCTGTGCAAACTGAATCAAAGATACGCATTCCAGAACACCCACATTACTACTGTTCTAACTCCCAGGACTGAGGATCTAAACAATGATACAGAATATCTTGATCTCTGGAAAAATCAATATTTAGAAAATATTTGACACTGCTCTACTTACCAGGCACACATAAAGGTATAAGAATTCCTGACTGTCTAGCAGGAAGGATATTGAAACTGTCCTTTGTTTTCACTTATAATGCCACATAAGAGGAATCACAAGATAATTCTACTGAAATAATCAAACCCATTCAATTTTACTGTGATAGATCACAGTGTGAGTTTTTGTAATAATTTAAGTTTGATTGGTTTTCTCTCTTCAATTTGAATCAATCACATTGGGAAAACATTGGTCATTTGAGACAGGCTTTTCTTATATCTTCCTCTGTTTGGAACCAGAAGCCAAAAGTTTATTAAGATATGAGATGGTGTCTAGACAAGTACTTTTTATTTATTTATTTTTTTACATGCCAACCATAGTTCCCCTCCCTCCCCTTCTCCTGCTCCTTCCCCACCTCCCTCCATGCAATCCTCCTTCCACTTTTCATAATGGGTAAGGCCTCCCAACACAGGCTGGCATACCAAGTTGGGGCAGGACCAAGATCCTCCCCCCTGGATCAAGGCTGAGCAAGGCATCCCACCATAGGAAATGGGCTCTAAAAACTCAGACCATGTATCAGGAATGAGTCCTGTTCCCTCTGCCAGGGGCCCCACAAACAGATCAATCAACAAAATTGTCACCCACATTCAGAGGACCTAGTTTGGTCCCATGCAGGCTCAGTATTTAGAGAGCTGGCTGCTCTTCCAGAGGACCTGTGTTCAATTTCCAGCATCTACATGGCAGCTCACAGCTGTCTGTAAGTACAGTTCCAAAGGATCCAACACCCTCAGTCAGATATAAATTCAGACAAAACATGAATGCACATAAAATAAAATCTAAAAAAAAAAAAAAGTACTTTTTAAACATGAGTGTTCTTAAACCTCTCAGGATATTTTGCAGAAGATTTGCATTTGGTAAGTAAGGATGGACACTGGGAACCTACTTTTCACAGAACCTAGAATTCCAGAAGAATGTTTATGAAAAGATGCTAATCTGATGTGAAGGACTACCCATAGAACAGAAGTAGGATATATTTTAAAGGTCACAAATGGAAAATTGTATTGTTACTTCTAATCTAGGCCACCATCTGCTGCAGAATCTCTTCACTGCAACTTTGTGACTGTTGCAGAAAAAAAAAAAAAAATGCTTATCTCAGTGCATTTGTCCCCCGCCCCCCAACCCCGTGGATAATTTAGTTGTTTGAGTTACAGTTAATTGGCATAGATTCTTTGCTACTGAGGTTTCCATGTTGGGATTTTTACTGCATGAAGAATGTATTGCTTTCTTAAAACCAAACCATCACCTGAATAATTGAACATGGAGCAAACCTAGGGGACAAGAGCTCTAACTAGTTCTGAATCTTGCTTTTCTTTCTAATATATTTTTCAATTTGAAAATGATCCATTAATCTGTCACTGACAATACATGAATGATAAGAGAACACAGTATGAACAAATTTTGAAAACTTTACAGTTTCTAAGAAAACATAGAAAATTATTTCTTGACCCATAATATTTTCAATTTTTATTTTTTTGTTATTTAGCAACATGAACTACTTACATATTTTGGATATCATCACTTCTTAGCGTTCATGATTTAAAAATATTTTTTATAAACATCAACAAAGTGTGGCCAATATCAAAAAGCTTTATCCTGTTTTTTTTTTTTTTTTTTTTCAGTTTTCGTAATAATTCAGATCTACTGGGACACTGTGATAGAACAGTACCATATCATTCTAAAAAAAAAAAAATGGACAGTGACGTTCTCTTCCATTCTTTCTTTAAGAAAATTTAGTATGTTTGTCAACCTTTGAGGATCAGCTGACTACCATGTCTGCACTCATTTCTTGAATGCACATGTTGTTGTTTAGATCTCTACCAATTTGTTGACAATGTAGTGATCCCTTGTTTACTGTAGTCTGGTGATTCATTTTGAATAAAAGAAAGACCATTGCCTGTAATTTGCTTTTCTATATTCAACATTTGTTTGGATTTTTGAAGTCATGTTATTTACAGCATTTTCTTCTGTTCTGAAAGGGTCATCACCAGGATTTTGGTAAGGATTACATTGAGAAACAGATATTGTGGACATATTAACATTCCTTAACTGCATCAGCTAGGCTATGTCTCTGTTTTTCATTGTCTTTTTAGTATATTTCATTGATGTAATTTGATACATTTACAAATTACAGAGCATGTGTTTTTCATATTAATTGTTTTGATACTATATATTTTTTTAAATTGTAGTATTTTACTTTTTGAGTAGAGCACTTTGGAAACAGACAATCTTCAAGGGTTCTCTATGTCCCCTCTACTTTACTGTGTTCATTATTTCTAACTATCATTGTTTGTGTTGCTATTGAGTAATCAGAGCTTTTCCATGTACATGAGTGTGCCTTTGTGAACAGAGATTCTCCCTGATTCCCTGTCAACTGGAATATCTCATCTTCCTTATCTATTTCTGCAGAATATTACTCTTTACCATACTTCATATGAGTCTTGATATTTCTGACCTCTTTTAGTTGCTTTAATCTTATCAATTTTTTTATTTCTATATTTTGTTTCATTTTGAATCTCCTATTTACCTCTTCAGTTGTCTGGCTTGCTATTCATCTACTTCTGCACTGATATTTGACATTTCTATGCTTCTGCCTTCATCGATCCTGTTTTTTGTCATTTTCTAGTTTCCTCAGATGTAGTTACTTTTTGTACTTGATATCTTTCTTCCTTTATAGCTGTTAGCTCATATATATATATATATATATATATATATATATATATATATATATTCTCCTTTCATGTCTGTGTTTCAAAATTTTAGCTGGTTCTATTTTCATTTGTGTTGGCATATTTTAAAAATTGTATATGACTAAATTTTGTAAGTATTTCATAACTTACCTTTGGTTAAATTCATAAAATGTCACATGTCATTATTACACTTAATATTTTATGTTAACTTTCAGCCAAGTATTGAAATAAAATATATAATAAACTGTATCATAAAATATAGAACATATATGTTTATGGTGGGGAACAATTTAAACATGGGTTTGACTTTGTATTCCAGTTGAAAGAAAAAAAAATCTTTAAACTGAAGAGAAAATAGAACAAACAGAATAAAATTGAAACAAAAATATCTTGTGTGGTTTTAAAATAAATCCAATTTTAACCCTAAAATACAGAAAACAAGGCTTGTATATCTGAGAACATATAAACTGATTCCACAAATATGTGTAATGAGAAAGACTACCTTCTAGAAATACATTCTTGGGAAGGATACTGAACACTCAGAAAACACACTGCTAGATAACTTAATTTTCACACTCTAGATATTGAAAGAATGATCATATTGAAAATGTCAATCGGAAAACAGTCAGAGATGAAATTTGAGAGCTAAGTCACTAGACTGTTTCAGATGGCTTGAAGGTTTAGATTACCCAGCCAAGTTTGTATTTTACTCAAAATCTAGTTAAAATCTATTATACACCTGTAAGAAGGTGGCAAACATCATATTATTTACACTTGGAAATGAACTAGAAAAGAAAAAAAATAAAAATAAAACAAAACGAAGGGGAAGAACATGTTACATTACAACGAAGAATGCATTATTAATGGTAGGAGGAAGACATTTATAGTGATATTCTAAGCATTGGTTGAGGTGTAGAGAAGCATGACATCAGCAGAGGTGGAAAGAATTTGAAAGATTCAGAGTGCATATCAAAGTGAGAGAAGACAAAATGTTCTACTACATTAGTAATGAGTGCCAGAGAGCACAGTGAAGCATGAGGATGGTTCCTGATACCTACGTTTAGACAGATGTTATCGCTTATCCCTACGGAAAACATGACATGAGAGAGTTTGAAGTTAAAATAATTTTGGATATTGTCTTAGTCATGTCAAGCAGCTTAACAAGAAGAAAACAAAACAACAATAACAAAAATAATTACAGAATGGGTTGAAGAAGCAATAGAAATGTTCTTCTCAAAGTTCTGGAGGCTCAAAGTCCAGTGTCAAGGTGGTAGCCATGTGAGATTCATTGTGAGATCTCTTCACCTGGCTTGTAACAAACTATTTTCAGTGGACATTGGCCAACTCAGTACAAGGTTCTGAAATGGCAAGAACTGGTTGAGACAGCCAGAGCTCTGCTACAGTATCTTTGTAAAATGGTGTCATTTAAAACTTTAGCCCAGCATTTCCTGTGCTGTATAAAACTCAGGGGAGGCAGCTATTCATAACTTTCCACCAATAATGGATGTATCATAAATCTTAAAAGGTCTTAATAAAAACAAACCTGGAGCCTGTATTGGGGTAAATGCTGGAAGATCAGAGAGACAGAACAAGCCACAGCCACCTCACTTTGCCAGTTCCTCAGCTGATCCTGTTTCTCCAGACTGGGAGCCTCTGAGTCTTCATTCAGAATGAATCTCAGCTGAACTGTTGCTCAAAAGCCTAAAAACTTAACCAGGCTCTAGTTCCTGGTTCTCACACCTTAAATACCTTTCTGTTTTCTGCCATCACTTCCTGGGATTAAAGGCTCACTTCCTGGGAATAAAGGTGTGAGTCACCATGCCTAGCTGTTTCCAGTGTGGCTTTAAACTCACAGAGTTCCAGATGGATCTCTGCCTCCAAAGTGATAGGATTAAAGGCATTTGTGCCACCATTTCCTGGCCTCGATATCTAGTGGCTGTTCTGTTCTATGAACCTAGATAAGTTTATTAGGGTACACAATATTTTGGGGAACACACCACCACCACAATAATGTGCAAACACGCCTCTATCACAGGCAGCTAGTCTAAGCATTAGAGTATTAGCACAGAAACTTATGAACCTTAGGGTTGTTTTTCCTGGGTACTTCTCTGCAAATACTAAACCAGACATGCAGTTTTTTCCATGTGTGATCTTCTTACTGAATTCTATCAAGTTGGTCATAAGTTTAGAGTGAACTTGATTGAGGACTTATATGTAGGCATCATTTTCCTATGTCCTCAGAAGATCTCTTTTCTGTCTATTGTCAAAAACAGAGAATAAGAAGAGGGTGAAATAAAGAAGACACAGGATACAGAAGAATCTTAGTGAAAAGAAAATGGAAGGGTCAGAGAAAGGGGAAGGAAGTGAGAGAAGCCCAGTAGTGCCATGGAATACAGAAGGTCGGTTATGTAATTACTTCATATCAGAAACTTCAAAGATGCTAACAACTTAAACAGTCCGAAAACTTGTGCCTATCATACTAATTTCCTTTTAATTAGTGAGACTTATACATGATATAAAGATTAAGTTTGAGGCTTAGATCATTTGACACTTTGAAGATTACACTTCAAAGTATTCTCTCACTTGTCACACATGTCATTCATAGAAAAAGTCATTTTTTTTCCATCTAAACCTAATTGTTTTGTTGGGGAACTGTTATTTTTTTCCCCACATATATTCCGGAATTCCTTCCTCTGTTTTTGTAGGGAAGCTGTTACACTTTACCACTAGTTTATCTTTCTTTAACAGCAGAACATTTTCCATATTTTTTGTCCAAGTATTTTTACTTTGTTCATTTTCCTCTCATGGGCATTAATATTAAAAGATAGTTCTTATATCTTCCTTTCAAAAGTCCTCTATAAATATATATTTCAACATTTTCCTGATTTTAACTTTTTATCCTCTTCATTCATTTCATACTTGTATATTCATTCGACTTGGCATTTTAACTCTTAGAAGTTTTGTTCCATATATTAAAATTTAACACATTCAAATACTTTTTCCATTTTATTTTGTTATTAATATTCTTTTCCATGTCACTTCAGTATTTGTCATGCATATTTATATAGTAATGCTCTTGATAGGGTTTTAGGCTTCTATTTCATTAACTTAGGAACATACTACTCAGAAGTTTCCCTCAGTAATATTAAGCACTTTAGTTGATAATATCTATTTAGGGTAAAAGTAAATCATCTTAATTTTTAATAAGTTGATTTGTTTATTTTACATCTCAACCAAAGTTTCCTCTCCCTCCTTTCCTGCCTTTCCCTCACCCACTACCCTCCAACCCCCCACAATCCACTACTCCATTGTTTCTGTTCAGAAAATTAATAAAAGGGACCTTATGAAACTGAAAAGTTTCTGTATGGCAAAGGACACTGTCAATAGGACAAAATGGAAGCATACAGAATGGGAAACCATTCACCACCCCCAACTCCAACAGAGGACTGATCTCCAAAATATATAAAGAACACAAGAAACTAGACATCAAAAAACTGGACAATGAAAAGTGGAGTACAGATCTAAACAGGTTTCTTAACAAAAGAATCTCAAATGTCAGCAAAACACTTATAGAAATAGTCATCATTCTTGGCCACCAGGGAAATGCAAATCCAAACAATTCTGAGATTCTATCTTACATCTGTCAGAATGGCTAGGCTCAAAACCACAAATGACAGCTTATCATGGAGAAGATGTGGAACAAGGGGAACTCTCCTCCACTGCTGGAGGGAGTACAAACTTGCTCAGCCACTTTGGAAATCAATATGGCGCTTTCTGAGAAAATTGGATATCAACATACTTCAAGATCCAGCCATACCACTCGGGGCATATACCCAAATGATGCTTCATGATACCACAAGGACACTTGCTCAGCTGTGTTCATAGCAGCATTCTTTGCAATAGCCAGAACCAGAAATAACCTAGATGACCCTCAACAGAAAAACAAAGCTTAAATCTTAAACATTGCTGTATTGAAAGTGTTTTATGGGAGGGCATTGATAAAATTCAAGCATATAGAAAATTCATTTCCCTAGACTATAGGTACTGATGATCTAAAGAGATCTCAGTCAATTATAAGTCCTTACATATAAGGAAAGCTGGCGTAAACAGACTGAAATTTGAAGGTTTATTTTCTTGGAAATTATATATCTTAGTTGTGTTACAAAACATTTGCTTTCCAAGTTACTCTTTTCATCCAATGTACTTCTGCTGGATACTTTTCTGGTAGCTCTCTAGCTTCTACTTATCTCTGTGGTAATTCTGTTCACTTTTCCCCAAAAAAGTTAAAATATAATGTTTTTATTTTTCTTTACGTCAATTTTTATTGAAATTATGGATTTGTTTTCTGAAAGTAAAGTCCTCACTACTCTTCAAGAACATGAAGAAATCAAAATATAAATCTTTGTCTTGGTGTGACATACCCAACAATTCCTGAGTAGAAATCATACATTTTACTTTTTTTGTTAGTGCTATTTTTCAATCTTATCATTTATCAATAATACAATTTAATTATTATATATTTATATCATATCACCTGTGATGCTAATTACCAGAGGGATTCCTATAGCTCTTAATAGTAAAATTCAATTTTTGAGTTCTCAATTTCTAGAGAATGACATTTCTTTATAAGATTCCAGGAATTATGTATGACAAAAATAATATTTCTTCTGGAAAATAAAACTATGACAATAACAAAGTACATTACCAAACATAGAGATTTCAGAATTCTTTCTTTTTTTTTTTTGAGTTAAGGTACTATATATACCAATTTGATCTCAAACTATCTATACAGAGATAATGAACTTGGATTTATAATTTTTCTGCCTCTGTAGAAGTTCTGAAATCACACATATATCACAACATGATCAAATTATACAGTGTTGGAAAAGAACCCAGCACATTTTTCATTGGAGTCAACCACACTACTCGGTAAACAGTCTATGCCAGGGACAATCTCAGGTCCTGGAGGTGCCTACAATTTTTTTTATGTTTAGTGGTCACTCTGTCAAACTATATTCTAAATATTTAAGTTTCTACTCAGAGTTGTGAGGCTCTCAACTTTGATCAGAAAAGTTTATGGGAGGGGGAGAAGAAATGTAAGAGCCAGCAGATAGGGAAGAGAGATGTGACATGTTGACTTCTGAACAGGACATGAATATGGAACACACAATCTCAGGCAGCTATGGTTATCTGCACAAAAGAGGCATAAGATTAACCCATTCAAATTTTCAACATGATCAGGAAGAGGCTCCTGGTCTCTTCTCTGTCAGAACAGATGGTGACAATTAATGGGGGAGAGTCACTTTCCTTTGTGATGTTCATATATGAGCACTTACAGGCAGCAAATAATTGACTAAGGAAGGAATTAATTACAATAAAAATAAGAGACCATGAATTTGAGAGGGAGACAGGGGAAAGTGAATGGTGGATAGATATCATCAGCATACATCTCATCTATTCATGCATAAAAATTTTAAAGAAAAATATTATTAAAGAAAGACAGTAAAACTTCTAAGACAAAATGTATACCTCTAGACAGTAGAAATGATTTATATATAAGATTTTCATTGAACATGTTTACTCTGTGTTGTCTAAGTGAGCAAGTGGATTAATTCAAGCTAATATTTTTAGTACCATTTCTTATGACAAACTGGTTTTGAACAACTTTTGAAAACACACACACACACACACACACACACACACACACACACACACACACGTATATAACATCCAGTGCCTTTGGCTCTTAAAATCTTTCTGCCTCCTCCTCAATGATGAATCCTGATCTTTTGGAGGAAGGAGGGGTTTTATATGTATGTCCCACTTGAATCTGATGAGTGCACTGTCTCTGCATGTTGAGCAGTTTTGGGTCTTCATAATAATCTATTGCAAAACATTCTCTATGAGTGTTGAGAGAAACACTAATTATGGGCTTAAAGACAGACTTAGAGGACAGTTTAAATTATCTATATCCTTTGTGAAAAATAATAGTATTAGGTTCTCAGAAGGACTTATTTCCAAGTCAGACATGGGTTATCCTCCATCCAGTCAGGAGAGAGAGAGAGAGAAGAGAGAGAGAGAGAGAGAGAGAGAGAGAGAGAGAGAGAGAGAGAGAGAGAGAGAGAGAGAGAGAGAAAGAGAGAGAGAGAGAAAAAAAAGAAGAATGTAGTGGGCAGCCATCCCAGCATTGGCCGGGAAGTTCCAACCCCCATTGAGGCTTCGGTAATGGTCACGCCCATAAGGCAGGGTGGAGAAGGAAGCGGGAGACGGAGGATCGGGAGGAGGTCGCGGGCTTGGTTCCCGGACTCTGGACGCTGGAGGGAGACGGAGCAGAGTTCTCCAGAGAACACTGCTGGACTGCATTATACCTTTGCCAGACCCTGCAACCTACCCCTTCATTGTAAGTTACTCCACAAAATAAACCTCCCTTTTAACTACGCGGAGTGGCCTAAATAATTTCACCAATAGAAGAAGAAAGAGGAGGAGGAGGAGGAGGAGGAGGAGGAGGAGGAGGAGGAGGAGGAGGAAGAAGAGAAGAAGAAGAAGAAGAAAAGAGAAGAGCAAAGACAAGAGAGGAGAGGGAGGGAGAGAAACAGATGAATCTACATATTAACTTTAAAAGGAATATGAAATAGGAAAGGAATTGAATGTAAAGGAAAAATAAGATGATTTTGCTCAAAAACATACTTCATGTATGCATAAAACTCTACATTATATTTAAAGAAAAGGCTTTTGCCTTGTCTTATTATATCATCTTTGTCCACTATTGTAGGCCTGTTCTTTTCTGAAGAAGAAACATAGGGGGAATGGTTCTGGAGCAGAGCAGTGTGCCATGAGTGGGAAGTAGGGCAGGGTGGGGAAACTGGTCCAGATGTAATGTATAAAATAACACAGTGTGGTCCAGGACCCCAGGAGAATCAACCAGGCTGGAGTCATAGGGGCTCACAGAGACTGAGGCAGCAGTCATGGAGCCTGCGTGGGTCTGCACTGTGCCTGCTGCATACATGCTGTGGTTGATTAACTTGAGGTTTTGTGGGACTCCTAAAAGTGGGAGTAGGGCTTTTTCTGACTTTTTTGCCTGCTCTAGGGGCCCTTTCCTCCTGGGTTGTTTTGCCCATCCTTGATTTGAATGTTTGTGCCTAGTTTTATTGCATTTTATTATGCCCTGTCCAGTAATTAGTCTCATAGTTAATTCACTGCTAATCAACATTCCTACACAGTTGTTTATTAATTTTATAAGCATGTGAAGGAGTCCTAGTGATCCTGCAAATGTCAGCATTCCCAGAGTTTGTCTAAATTTGAGTCAGAGAAGCCTCCCTAGTCCTTCCTGCATATGGTGTCAGTAAAGATACCACAGTATGTTGTAAAAATGAATTCTAAAATGATCTTTTTAATAAAAAACCCAGAAGCAGATATTGGGGTAAATGCTGAAATATTAAAGAAGCAGAACAATCCACAGACACTACCTTTTACCTCACCATCTCCTCAGCCCCACAAGGCTTTCTATCTGAAAGGTCTCTATCCAAAAAGGGATCACCACTGCCTGGCTCTGTTTCTCTCCTAGACTGAGTCAATCTTATGTTGTCCAGGGTGACTTTGAACTCACAGAGATCTGTCTGAATCTCTGTGTCCTGAATGCTAGGATTAAAGGTGTGTGCCACCACTGCCTGGCCTCCATGTTTAATCTAGTACTAGGCTTGTTGTGTTCTCTGATCTTCAGGTAAATTTTATTAAGGTATATAATATATCACCACAGTATGTCTATTTTGTGTCCTTTGTTTTGAGCTGAACATTACTTTTTAATGCCATATATTTAATGGTCATCTTTGCTACTTATTGTGTTTATTTGACATTCATCAAATTTCCTAGTATATTATTATGAGACTCAGAAACAAATATCTGTGCATTTTTCTGCTCATTACTGAATACATTTTTTGTTAGGTTAATACAATTGTTGGAAACTAGTAAGTTTAATGTATATGCATAGTATTTAGTATGTATGATATCCATGATAGTTCTACATTTAACTTTATGTATATAACCTACATGTGCACCAATATCAGCATGATCAACTGTGACCAATGATACTATGGAGCTATCCTTTTCTCTTTGATGGCTTGCAATTTCCTACTGCATTAATACTGTGACTGGTTCCCACCATCCTCTCTTCACTTGCTGCTCTGTTCAGTTTCAGTGTACACATGCACTGTTATTGGAATTGTTATATCAGAGCTCCAGGGTAACCCATGACATCAAACAGACCACAATGCTCCAAGGCTTCTTAATCCTGAAGGCTTTCATCAGTTCCCAAAAGACAACTTAGCATTATTTCATAATGCCTTCAGTTAAGATGTTTCATATAATTATATGAGTTCAATTAATTTGTCATATGGCCCTATGAAAGCCTTATATTAATGCACAAGTATAAAGCTTCTGTTAGTTTTGTATAGTTCTATGTCTTTGAAAATTCAATAATTGTTATCTATAATGAAAATACAGACAGACTTACACTTCCATTTTTTTCTTTGTATTTTATTGTACAAATGGCTTTTTTTGTCACCATGACCCAAATATCAGATATTATTTAAAACCAAAATTTCTTTAGGAAAGAACTATGTTTGTATTCCAGGCAGTAGCATATATATGTTTTCAAAGACAAGTACATAAACTAGGTTTAATAAGTAACCAATAGGCTAGACCTTGTGAAGAACTTATTCAATATTATATTGAACTATTTAAAATAATACTTATGAGACTCATCATATAGGTTGAGAGTAATTGACTTTGGAAAGCCGAACATCTAAAGAAATATCCTTGTGGATTTTGAAGCTGATAAGGTTTATAACGTAATGTTAGAATACAAAGTCTTTACCACATACCTGGTATTAACTCCCCAAATATAAAAAGTTACTGACTCACTCTTGTCATATAATTAAATACTGTCCGAAATCTGGAGTCATGTTACTTTCCAGAAAGGATGACAATGAGTCATTCTCCGGTGAATTTCTAAAATTCTTAATTCTGTATATCACCTTTTTGTGGTGTTTTCATTTTAAAACCCACCAATTAGCATTGCTCTAAAGTGCACTAAGTACTCTCCAAGAAGCTTGGAAGAGTTACTGTCTCCCCAATTGCCTAATTTGCTGCCAGGCTTGACAGGAACACAGAAACAAACACATACCAACAGCATTTAGTGGCAAAGAAATAAAGTGAAACAGGATCTAAGCATTTCCCCTCATCTCTTCAGGGCATTATTTCTGTCTACTGTTCACCTGCTCTAATTATCCTGGCAGCTCACTTAAATTACATTATTTCTGCTACTAACAAGATGAGCCAGATTTTCCCCAGTGCCAAAGACACAGCGTCATCAACAAAAAGTCTTTATGATACCCTAGTGGCTTCAAAGTGTTAATCCATCTCACTGGATGTTTATCTGGTTCTAAGGAATGACACGCTCTAGGGAGAATTTGGCTCAATGTGAAATGGCTTCTGTACACAAGCAGCAGTACTGTTCAATTTGTTTTCCCTATATTTACATTAGGTAAGCTGTGGTAGCACAGCTTAGATTTCTGAAGGAAACACAGCACCATGCCTGCTGCTCAACTTGGGCTGTTTTCAGGTCAATTAATGCCTACTAAGTTCTTTAAGCAGGTGTTAATCTGATATTTAAACTGCTGTGACATTGGCATATTTCCCATGAAAAGTGAAGTTGGAAGTAAATTGTGTGAGTGTCTAAAGGGATAATAAAACACATTTCTTGTGCATTTACCCTGATAAAATTGTTTTTTGTATTAACATATTTAAGACTAAATCTTTGTGTTGGTCTAGATTAAGCAGATTTTCTCCTTTAAAAAATGTTATTAGTTTGTTTTGTTTTTCTATATTAGTTCTCTACTTCTAATTGGAAACTATCAGTGAATTACTGGGCAAAACTTAGTATCTTCTATATGGATACAATATTTCCAGTGGTATGTGTAGCATGAATCTTTAAACATTTTATTAATAAAGACAAACCTGGAGCCAGGTATTGGGGTGAACACTGGAAGTTCAGAGAAGCAGAACAAGCCATCGCCACCTCACATAGCCAACTTCTCAGCTGATCCTGTTTCCTCAGACTGGAAGCCTCTGTGTCCTTATTTGAATGGCTCTCAGATGAACTGTATCTCAAAAGCCTAAAAAGGTTAACCAGCTTTAGCTCCTGGTTTTTCACGCCTTATATACCTTTTTGCCATCAGTTCCTGGCATTAAAAGCATGAGTCACCATGCCTAGCTATTTCCAGTGTGGCCTTGAACTCAGAGATCCAGGCAGATCTCTGCCTCTGTAATGTCAGGATTAAAGGTGTGTGTGCCACTATTTTCTGGCCTCTATATCTAGTGGCTGTTCTGTTCTCTGACCCCAGATAAGTTTATTAGGGTGTTTAATATTTTGAGGAACACAATACCGCCATAGGTAAGATTCCATTTTATAACTGGTAGAGGAAGAGCCCTTCAGAGGAAATTTGAAAAAAAGAAAAGAAAAAGAAAAATCAAGCTCAATGATTATGCAACCATCCATTTTATAGCTATATAAAGTTAACTACAGTGCCAGATCCCTTAGGAGTTTTTGGTAAACACACAGATGTAATGTAAACCCTGGACTTGAAACATGCAAAGTCTTGGAAGAGAGTTAGAAATGAACTGCAATGCCTGTGAAAGTTCAAGCAGGAGTTTCTAAAGACCATAACTGAGATCCACTTCTATTGGATTCATAATTCACCATGAGAGCTTTCTGAAAGAGATAATACCTGATTTGGATTATGAAATGCAAAGTTTAAGTTTGTAAAGATAATAAGAGAGAAAAAGAAGCCTTAGCAAATAAAGAAAAATAAGCCCAGCTCAACAGCACACACAAAGGGATGATTTGCTTATATGAAATAATAGCTGCAGAGCTCTCATGGTATAAAATGAGTGAAGCAGGTCAGCAATGTGGGAGTTGAGATTAGAAATTTAAAGACCAAACAATGGCATGACTCATATAGCATGTTCAATGGCTTAAAATGTGCCTGTGAGTCAGTGGTTCCCAGAACTCAGCAAGCAAAGATAGCCTTGTTTTCTGCAGAATCTGTTTAAGTGGAAACATTGGAGCTCTGATCTAAGATTCTGACTTATCAGTTCTAGTTGCAACTTAGGATTGCACATTTCTACCAAATTCATACTCCCTACCTCACCCACACCGCCCACAAAAAAATCCAAGTATGATGGAGGAGCACATAATCACAGTGTCAAGTATGAAAGACACATGTTAAGATAAGTTACAGTAGGCAAAGAAGTCAGGTAAGTGGACATGTAAGTTGTTTTATTAGCTCTCTGTAAAGTTCTGTAACAAGCCAAATCCTATGCATGATATGAGGCAGGTAGAATTTTGAAGCTTGCACAATACATAGGATCTAAAATCTCTCATTATGTTCTTTTGCCTCAAAGGAAAAAAAATTGTAAGTCTATTTTATTAATAATTTTAGTGCTTACTAATATCTACAAACTGGAGAAAAATAGTTGAGCTCTACTAAAATGAAAAAAGTAGGACACTGTACTCCATTATATGAAAAGGGAGAGTAGAACGTGTTTAGAATCTCTGTAAAAATTCCATCACAGCTGAGACTCACATGCTCAAGTAGGAACACAAGACACAAGAATGGGAGCAATTGGATGGGAGTAAGCAAGCTACTAATGTTTGTTTGGATGCCACAATGTCATCATTTTATTGCTTTATATGAATGAGGAATCATTGCCTCACAAGTTACAGAAATATACAATGATATCAAACAAACACCATATAATAGAATAATAGAATATATTTTTTCAATAAAGGGAGAGAGAGAGAGAGAGAGAGAGAGAGAGAGAGAGAGAGAGAACAAGTCAACCTAGTATGATTCACATGTTTGCTTTAACTTAACCATATCACTCTTTTGGATCTTATACTGTATCCTTAAAATTCCATACAATGTAATGGAAATGTTTTGTAAGGATTTGTTCATAAAATATGTAATTGAGACAGTTATTAACAGACATGGTTTATCATAGTAAGGTGTAAAAAGTAAAAGAAAAATAAGTTACAATGCACCGAGACAATAAAAGAATTCCTTTACTGAACGGAAAACCTGGTGTTAAAACCTGAAATACTGACAACAGGATCCCCTCAGTCACCCCATCAAGACAGAGCTATTTTGGCCTCCAAGCAGTTCCTCTACAGTATGGACACCTTATTCTTAGCTACAGAAACAACGTTTACTCACAAATCAGATTAAGAACTATCCTCTTTTCTGCTTTTTATTTTGTCATATAATTGAGTATGTGGGTATAAAGGCTTCAAATAACAGCAAGTTTTATTACAACATGATAGCTTTACACTCTTCCACAACTTCATGCCTCCGTTACTAAGGTCCTCTTACACTTTTGTTATAGTCTCAGAGATATAATATAATTTATTAAAATCCAGTTATGCTAACACAGCAATTACATATTCTTAAGTTTGGTATAATTATAGCAGTTTAGTAGAACTTAATACATATTAATGTTTATTTGGATTTAATTAACTTCCATTGAGAGTGACTGTCATGCTATCATTTAAGCAGGTAGCATTATCAGCTATGATGATAGATGGGAACTTGAAAAAGTACAGAAGTCTTTTTCCTCTGACATCATTTCTTCATGGGCTTTTCACTTTCTGTTTTTCAGACATTTGTAGATATCTCAAACCGCTGCTTCATCATCACCTACTTGGAAGTTTGTATGATTTCTTATTCCTTTACCTTAACTGACACTGGCATAGAAATCTTTCAGTAATGAGTGACCAGAAATAATTGCATGCTAGATCTATAGAATTTCACAGGAAGTCTTCAAGGAAATTATCACATGAGAAAGTCATATAAAAATGCCCTGCTTGGTTTACTTTCTTTATGTTAAGTTTAACAATAAAAAAATTACATGTAAAATTGCCATCCATGTCTTGTAAGAAGCAGAGGGAAAAGACAGATTATGGCACTCAAGAAAAGTATTTGGAACAGGATATTTGGAGGAGAGTAAGAAGGGCTTTGGATCATCTGAGGAGAAGAGGAAGCTCAAGGAAACCTGAGAGAAAGACTGACTGGAAGTGAAGAGGGGAATTGTAGACACTTGGAAGAAATTTTGTCAAGGTTTCCCTTTATTCCTTAATCCATAGTTACAGTGACTCATTTCTAGGAATGATTCTGCCTCATAGACTGCTATTCTGGAAAAGGCTAGAAGTAGCCTATAACACATATTTGTTTTACTAAGATGTCAAGTACACTTTCACAGCTACTACTGAAATTATTGTCAATATCTGGCATAGAAGAAATGTTAGATTGAATATAAACACATTGAATATATCTTTAAAAATCACATATATTACTCCTATGTCAATAATATAATGTGAGATAGAAAACTTTTTTGATTTTATTTTCTATTTTACAAATGCATTATGAAAGACATAGTTACTATTAACTGTTATAATGAGTCATTTAGCAGCCATACAAAGTAACCGATGTTACAAATTTCTAGCATCAGTTGGTCTTTTTTTGAACCAAGTGAGTCTTCATTGAAGGAGGGTTCAGTTAAAAGAAAGGAAGAGGAATAACTGATTATTTGTGTTTCGTTGTACAAAGAGTTTGCTCTTATATAATCTAAACTTTAAGGACTTCAAACAAAAAGAAAAAAATTAAGTTAGTGAGTTAAAGAAACTTATAAAATTCAAAATCAACATGCAAAATGTGTTACATTTTTGTATATTAATAATGACATGTGTCACTTACAAATTATTATTTCATTATTTATGTTATTGCCTATTTGCTCATGCTAGGTCTTCTGATATTATACTAACTATAGGATTTGAGATAATCATTCTTGTTTTATTTCCAAACTTGGACAAAATATTGGATGTATATGATAAGAACTTTAAGTCTCTGAAGAAAGAAATTGAAGAAGATATCAGAAAATGGAAAGATCTCCCATGTTTGTGGATAGGTAGAATCAACATATTAAAAATGGCAATCTTACCAAAAGCAATATACAGATTAAATTCAGGCCCCATTAAAATCACAACACAATTCTTCACAGACTTGGAAAGAATACTCAACTTTATATGGAAAAACAAAAAACCCATGATAGCTGAAAGAATCCCGTATAATAAAGCAACCTCTGGAGGCATCATGATCCCTGACCTCAAGCTCTACTATAGAGCTATAATAATAAAAAAAAAGCTTGGTACTGGCATAAAAACTGACATGTCGACCAATGGAATCAAATTGAAGACCCTGACATTAATCCACACACATACGAACATATGATTTTTGACCATGGAAAAAAGAAAGCCAAAGCTGTACCATGGAAAAAAGAAAGCATCTTCAACAAATGGTGCTGTCAAAACTGGATGTCAACATGCAGAAGATTGCAAATAAATCCATATGTCTCGCCATGCACAAAACTCAAGTCCAAGTGGATCAAAGACCTCAACATAAATCCAGTCACATTGAATTTGATAGAAAAGAAAGTAGGAAGTAGTCTGGAACAAATTGGCACAGGAGATCCCTTTCTAAATATAACACCAGTAGCACAGAGCAACAATTAATAAATGGGACCTCTTGAAACTGAGAAGCTTTTGTAGAGCAAAGGACATGGTCAATAAGACCAAATGACAGCCTACAAAATGGGAAAAGATCTTCACCACCCCTACATCTGACAGAGGGCTGATCTCCAAAATATATAAAGAACCCAAAATGGTAGACATTAAAATACTGAACAATCCAATTAAAAAATTGGCTACAGAGCTTAACAGAGAATTCTCAACAGAAGAATCTCAAATGGCTGAAAGACATTTAAGGAATTGCTCAACATTCTTAGTCATCAGGGAAATGCAAATCAAAACAACTCTGAGATACCATCTTACACCTGTCAGAATGGCTAAGATCAAAAACACTGAAGAAAGCTTATGTTGGAGAGGATGTGCAGCAAAATGAACACTCTTGCACTGTTGGTGGGAATGCAAACTTGTACAGCCACTCTGGAAATCAGTATGGCAGTTTCTCAGAAAACTGGGAATAAGTCTTCCTCAAGACCCAGTTATACCACTGTTTAGCATATACCCAAGGAATACTCAATCTTACCACAAGGACACATGCTCAACTATGTTCATAGCAGCATTATTTGTAATAGCAAGAACATGGAAACAACCTAGATGCCCCTCAACTGAAGAATGGATAAAGAAAATATGGCACATATACACAATGGAGTACTGCTCAGCAGTAAAAAAAAAATGATATCATGAAATTTGCAGGCAAATGGATGGAACTAGAAAATATCATTTTGAGTGAGGTAACCCAGACTCAGATGGTCAATTTTCCAAAGAATTTATATAAAATAGGGTCATGTTTTAAAATCTCATTATTAAACTCAAGATAACAGTTTTTGTTGGAATGCTTAGAACAAGCAATCCTCACAGGATGTTGAAGGAAATGCAAGTGATTGCAGTCATTATAGAAAACAACATGCAAATACTTACTACCTATTGCAAGTACCTAAGTGTTGTAACTTTTTAAAAAACTCTTTACTCTCTGGCTCTTCGGGGTTCTGACACCCAGCTCCCAAATAAATTCATGGCAGCTTATTCTTTTTTATGAATGCCCAGCTTTAGTTTAGCTTGTTTCTAGCCAGCTTTTTTTTTTTAACTTAATTATCTCATTCATCTTTTGCCTCCAGGCTTTTATCTTTCTCTGTTCTATATATCTTCCATTACTTCTTACTCTGTGGCTTACTGTGTAGTTGGTAGCTGGTCCTTGATGTCTTCCTGTCCTTCTTTTTCTTCCTCCTAAATCCCCTCTTCCCAGATTTCTCCTGTTTATTCTCTCTGCCTGCCAGCTCCATCTACCCTTTCTCCTGCCGTGCCACTGGCCATCCAGCTCTAAATTGGACCCATCAGGTGTTTTAGACAAGCACATTATATAGCTTCACAGAGTTAAACAAATGGAACATTAAAGAATGCAACATATATTTTCATTTTTAGACAAATATTCCACAGTATAAACAAATGTAACTCATCTTCAACTAATATTCTACAATATCTAGTCACTGGAATGAAATATACCATATGATGCAGAAATCATATCCCTGAGATTCTATTTAAAAATTGAATCAGTTATAAGACAATGCAGATGTATCAGAGATTAATGCACTTTCTGTGCAAGTGTGAGGGCCTGAGTTGGGATACTCAGAATACATGTGAAAAATGAATGAAATGGTAAATGTCTGTACCTGGAGGACTTGGGACAAAGTGGTAGTAGAAGCAATGTAGATGTGTAGGTGAAGTAGCAAGCCCCAGGGTAAATAAGAAACTGTGCTTTTAAAAAGTGAGAAAAGCAATAGAGGAAGATGTTTATGATACACTTACGGTTTTTGTACATATGCATAAAAGAACACATTACTTCATCATGTAAGCATATGCATACAGCACAGAAAAACAGACATTTTAAAAGATATTATAGCATTATTTCCATTCCCATAATCATTATGAAATTATTCTCAATAGTACAAATGTGGACACATTCTTTGTGCCTATCAATAAATAAGTAAAGATTTTATGTACTGCATAATTCCTCAATATGAATATCGTTTATTGACAAAACAGAATAAACTTTTGTCATTTCCTATAAGAAAGATGCACATTACAGACATGGTAATTGAGAAAAATTTCAAAAATCAAGTACCAAAAATAATAAAATGTTTGACCAACATTGTGTGCATTATAATAAAATAAAACAATCTAAACTAAAAGACCAAACCTGGAAAATTCCCTGCAGAACAAGGACTATCAGTCTTCATGACTGAACAAACACTACCTTATTTATTTTTGAACAAATATTCAAAGTCATGTATTGAATTTAGGCTCAAGAAATCAAGTTATACCAAAAAATGTTTATAATTAGATACCTCAGTAATTTCCTGTGGGATACACCGTTTATGTTTGGTATATACTGGAAACCATATTTTCCCTGCTTCACTACTTCTGTTTGTCTCAGCCTTCACTCCTCTGTGCCCTCAGTAGGGTTTGATAATCAGAGCTAAATTACAAATACTTAACTATTCAAGTACAGTGTTAAAATTTGAAACATGCATCACTTCCCATGCTTAAGAGCTGAGTCCCCAGCACCTTGAGAGTCATGGCACAGAATGGCAATTAACAGAGACAGAGTATGTGGGAAGTGGGGGGAAATCCATCAATGATTCAAACTTCCAACTACAAAAAGAAATTTCTAGTCTAGTGAGCAACAGCTTAACTATAATTGATGTTTTATCATTGCCTATTTGGAAATTTATAACATGAGGAATTTTAGTTTGCATCAGCATTCATGCTAAATAATAGTGGGGTTGAGGTTATAAATTAAATTTTGTTATTCATCACACAATATGCATGCATGCCTGCATATGTAAGCAAACATCATGTTTTATAATTTGTACATATGAAATTTAATTTGCCATTATGTAGTATAAAATAAAAAAACTATGATAATTGGATCTTCTAAAGAACACAGAAAAATGGAAGGAAAGCTTTATTAATCAAACTTTTCTGTAATATTATGCAAATTACTATTAAACTTTAACTTGGAAGAAGTTTCACAAATAATAAAATACTGAGAAAAGGAGAGAAAAGCAATATTTTTGAGAATATAAGTTTGGTAATAAATTGTATAGACCTTGGACAATCAATTCATTATAAGATTCTAAGAATGCAAGTACAAAACTAAAATTATTGGCAACAATATAAGAGTTATATTATAAATATGTATAAATTATACATATATTCTTTTTAGATATTGAAGTTAAAATTTGAAAATTTCACTCACATTATCAAATTCTGGTTTCCATTAGTTGTATATTTAGCTCCACATAATTCCATACTGATAAGCAAATAAATTACAGTAACTTTCAGTATTTAAAAGCTGTAAACAATATTTTCTCTCTATTCTACACCGTCATCCATGAATACTAAAGCTATTACAAACCTATTTTCATAGCTCATTAACCTGTTCCACATTTTTCTATTTTTTTAACTTTCCGAAACCATTATTTGTTTTATAAAACTTGTATGAAAATTCTGTTTCTTTTTTATTATATAACTTCAATTTTTCACAGTTTTAGTATATTCAAAAGTAAATTATTTTCATTAAGATTTATTGTTTAGAATCATTTTATCCCTCCTGTAATGAGTGGCTTTCTATCATCAATTAATTTTGTACTTTTTTAAATTTCAAAAGATTTGTAATGAAGAACTATATGAAGTTATCACAAAATGGCATTTATCAAAGAAATAGCAAAGGTCTTTGCTGTTCTTCAAAACATTCTAGTAGTAAAGAGAGCCCATATATATGCATTTAAATTAAGAAACCATTGGAAAACTACTGACATAACTAAGGAGGCTGGCCAAATTAAGATACTTTACCTAATGCTTATTGAAAAATGCTAAAATAAATTTAAATGGTGTGTATTGGTAACATATTGATTTTACTTGTAACTCTAATTAAAACATACATTTTAATTTCAATCTGTTACATTTGTTTGCTGTACTCGCTTTGGATCTTATCTGAAACTAGCATGGATACTAGGCAAAAAATATTTGCTTCTGTGTTTCCCTATCTATTTTTGATCTCTGAGTAAATTTCAGCTAAATTTATTTAATATTTATAAAGTGTTTTTTGTCCAATTCACAATGGGCAACAATAATAGCAACATATGATTCTTCCATGTAGACAAACTGTTCAGCTAAGTGTTATCAGGTACATTCCATTGGTGTCTGCTCTCAGTCAAAGCTCTCTGTCTATGCCTGAACTGAGAAGCTGCAAATTGACTAAGATAACATTGGTAGCAATGCATGCTGAGGCCTGATTCTGAGAGACTATGGTTTAAATGATTCCCTCTGGCCTTTGTAGTCAATAGGAAATATCTCTCCATATATAACTTAAGATTAGAACTGCTGCCTTCTATGAGACAAGAATGAAAATATATAAGATCTCCTGTCATTTACAACATAAATCAGTGGTCTCTACTATAGTAATCATTAGTAGGATTAAGATGATGAAAAGTTTTAATTTGAAGTCTGTTTTGTTAATCCTGTGGAAAACTGTTACCATTTATTTTTTAATGCAAGTAGTGATAGCATAATAGTGAAGGAAACAGTTTGAATGTCATAAAACATATTCCAGATTTTTGGTCTACCAATTACTACTTATATTAGACAATTAACCTAGAGTACTTATTTATAAGGAAAACCATGTTTGGAGTCAGCTCTCTCCTTCCACAGAGAACACTTCAGTTCTCAGTAATTTGGTCTTCTTACTTAAAATAAAAGAGGTATCTTTTCTTTTATTTAAGAAATTTTCATCATTAGTAAGTAAACAAATCTAACCAGTGACTACTAATGAAATCCATGGCCTCATAAGAGGCTGCCCCAATCAGTTGACAGAACTTACCTCTATAGTAGAATGGGAGTCCGATAAGGAGTTTCAGGTCTGGACTACATTGTGTTTCTGCTCTAATGTTGTTATTGTTGTCTTTAAATTGTCAACAGTTAAAGATAAAATGTAGTGTGGTTATAGTTTCAAAATCTATAAATACTGAATATGCATTCTCTGTCAAACTAAACAGTTCCAGTAGGGAGCATCTGGCCATTTGGAGTATCATATTATAGAGGCTTCTTAAGTTTACTTTTTGTCATGTAATAGGACATGTATATACCTGTCTGACTCACATAGCCATTGGGATGACTTTTTTGATAACAGAGACAAGAAAAGCCCCAAATAATTTTGACATCAAATTTCCTATTTCAGATGTACTTTTAACATATATTTTATAACAGTGGCAAAAAATGCCTTAATAGTAAAAAATTTAACATAACTTTCCAAAAATATTTTTAAAGGAAAACTAAATTTCAAAAATTTCTGTAACTCATTCAGGATAAAATAATTTCATAAATTTTAACTAGAACATTGGTGTCTACTGAGAACATACTTTTACTTGATGATTAAATCATCTTATTTAAATTTAGGTGTCTTGGGGAAAATATCTCAAATACCAATCTTGAAATTTCAAACAAGAACTTTTTGGGTGAAAGAAAAAAGTCATACATATCACACAGCTTTAGAATTTCTATAACTTCACAAGTACAGCATTTCCACATTGAATGTAGGAAATTTTAGTTAAAAATGCTGCATTGGACATTACCAAATAAATATTGGCATACAATATATATTTTTTCTAATATCCAGTAAGTTCAGTATCTGATGCCTCATACCTACTCAAACTCTCAGCTCATCAATATGGAAAGTATTCTTAAAAAATTTATGTGGTTTTTCCTTGAAAATTACACCTGCTGTGATAAATTCTGTTTACATGAGAAATGCAAATACTGGATTCATCTGGATTATTTCTCTGGATGAAGGTATTCTCATTTGTGCAGACTCCTATAGAAAACTTTTAAAATGTATGCTACCACCCCTAGTTAACTAAATAAGGACAGAATAGACTAAATCCACTTGGCAGTGTAGGTAAGAAAATGCATATGTGAAAAGAAAGTGTCCAGTTTATATCAGGTGACACCAATTCTTCCAAATTTATCAAGGATTATTTCATATTCATTATTTCATTTCACCAAACGTCATTTGCATATTTATTTGGAATTATTCAAGACTCCATTTACTGAGGAAGCAGTCAGGTATTTAGCAATCACCAGGAAGCTATGCTGATTCATCTCCATATTGTAACACTGTGGGACTTTCAGATGCAACTAATTGCACGGCATGTTTGATGATTCAACCCCCAATTGCACTGATACAGCTGTGCTCTTTGATGTGACAACTGCAGCATTTAAATTGGGCCACAGGTTGTGTTGCTTCGTTTTCTGATCTGGTTGCCTGCTTTAGTAACTGAATATTAAATGTAGTAAAACTTATTAATCTTGACTTAGTCATTATTGACAATGATACACTATTACCAGTTTACTCATTTACTGAGGCCATTGTTTCATAAGTTAATTTCAGGTAATCTATATTTTAGTGTGAATTCTAAATGCTAAACTCAAGTTCTGCCTTATGTTCATTATATCATGATAACCATTTACCAATGTAAATCACTTGTTAGACATTTCCTCATTTTTGGTATTTTACAAATATGATTTTTTTTTTAACTTTGAGAAGTCCATACACACATACACAGAGATAGATGGCAGATAATAGACAGATAGATAGGTAGATAGATAGGTAGATAGATAGATAGATAGATAGATAGATAGATAGATATAGTGATATTTTATTTGTATTGAAATGTGATTTTATTTATATGTTAATAAAGTTGCCTTGAGATCACAGCAAGCCAGAGCAGAAACTGGGCCGTAGTGGTGCATGCCTTTAATCCCAGCACTTGGGAGGCAGAGCTAGGTAGATTTCTGTGTGTTCAAGGACACAGCCAGCATGGCAGACACACGCCTTTAATCTCAATAGCAACCATAGAAGACCTGGAGGTCTGTACAAACAGGCAGTGACGAGGAGGTCATGTGGCTGGGTTTACAACCAATGAGAAAACAGAACAGAAAATCTATAAAAAAGATAGGACACACAGAGGTAGCTCTCTTGCGGAGAGGAAGAACAGCAGAAGCAGTGAAGGGTAAGGTTTTCTGCTCTTGCTCTGACCTCATGGTTTTTAACTCTGCAACTGGTTCTGTGTTTCTTATTTAACAAGCCGGTTACATCTATAGATAGATAGATAGATAGACAGATAGATAGATACATAGACACATAGATGACACATAGATACATAGATCGATACATAGTGTAGCATAATCAACTAGAGGAGCAAGACAGCATTCAAGGGGCCACAGTATTATAGAAAATCAACTCTCCCTCTTCCAGATCCATCAACTACCACTTACTCTTCAGGTAAGTGTAAGGCTTGATAAAAAACTCTCCCATCCTTGCAGGCATATTGATTGGATAGATTTTGTTCAGGCAAGGACAACCATCATGATGAGTTCATAGTACAACAGTCTTATAAATTTCAGAAGAAACAGTTTTGTATCTGTTTTCCAGTATCTTTCTCTTAAAATATTTTTTGTCTCTTTTTGGGAAAAGGACAAATTTGTGTTTGTGTGTGTGTGTGTGTGTGTGTGTGTGTGTGTGTGTGTGTGTGTGTGTGTGTGTGTGTGTGTGTGTGTGTGTGTGTGTGTGCGCGTGCACTCACATATGCATGTATGTATCACTCCTTAATCACTAATTCTCTACACTTTGACCAGTTCTGAGTCTTGATATTAGCTAAATTCCATGAAAAAAAGAAGTTTCTTTGGTGAACGTTGAAAGCAGTGTAGGTAAATATTTGAAAATTTAGAAGATAGGTTCATTTTATTAAGAAATTTTTTATACTCATTTTATATACCAACCACAGATCCCTCTCTCTTCCCTCCTCCACCACCAACCTTCCTTCCCCAACCCATCACCCATTCCTTCCTCAGACAATATAAGGCCTCCAATGGAGAGTCAGCATAGCCTAGTACATTCAGTTGAGGCAGGTTCAATCCCCTCCCCCTGCATCAAGGCTGTTGGAAGTTTTTCCCCATAGGTAGTGGGCTCCAAAAAGCCAGCTCATGCTAGTGATGGATCTGGATCCTAATGTCAGGGGGCCCTTAAGCAGATGAAGCTACACAACTATCTCGCTTATGCAGAGAGCCTCCCGTCCAGTCCCATGGAGGCTTCACAGCTGTTGATCTAACGTTCACAAGTTCCCACTAGTTTAGTTTGGTTGTCTCTGTAGGTTTAACCATCATGATTGAGGTGTGATATTGTGTGCCCTAATAAAATTTGCCTGAAGATCAGAGAACGGAACAAGACACTAGATTAAACATAGATGTTAGGCAGTGGTGGAACATACCTTCAATCACAGCACTTGGAATGCAGAGATCTGTCTGGATCTCTGTGAGTTCAAAGTCACTCTTGAATACATGAGATTGACTAAGTCTAGGAAAGAAAACAGAGCCAAGAAATGGTGGCACACACCTTTAATCCCAGTACTTTGGAATCACACACTTTTAATCCCCGGAAGTGAAGGCTGGGAGGAGAAAGGTATATGAAGCATGAAGAGACAGGAACTGGAGGCTTTTTCAGGCTGAGAAGTCCTAGAGGTAAGATGTGGCAGTGGCTTGTTCCTTTGTCTCCCTTGTCTTCAGGCAAATTTTATTAGGGTATACAACATATCACCATACATGATCCTGATTCCCTTTGCTCATAGAATCTCTCTTCTCTCTCTTTGACTGGACTCCTTAGGCATACACCCAAGAAATGCTCAATCATACCACAAGGACACATGCTCAACTATGTTCATAGCAGCATTATTTGTAATAACCAAAACCTGAAAACAACTTAGATGCCCCTCAACCAAAGAATGGATAAAGAAAATGCTGCACATATACACAATAGAGTGCTACTCAGCAGTTAAAAAAAATGACATCATGAAATTTACAAGCAAATGGGTAGAACTACAAAATATCATCGTGAGTAAGGTAACCCAGACTCAGAAGGACAAACACAGTATGTATTCACTCATAAGTGGATGCTAGATGTAAAGCAAAGGATAACCAGACAACAACACACAGCTCCAGAGAAGCTAGCTAATACGGAGGACCATAAGACAGACACATCGATCTACTTGGGAAGAGGAAATAGATGAGCTCTCCATGAGTAAACTGTGGGTGACAGGGGGAAGCAATGGAGGGTAGGGAATTATGAATGAGAATATAAGGGAACAGGATGGTTGAGCTGGAACAGGGATGGAGTGGGAGAGCAATGAAAGAGATACCATGATAGAGGGAGACTTCCTGTGGATAGGGAGGAACAGAATGCTAGGGAAGTTCCCAGGAATCCACAGGGATGACCCCAGCAATTGTGGAGAGGGCCCCTGAACTGGTTTAACCCAGTAATCATATCAGTGGGTACCCATGGTGTCATCATAGAGCCTTCATCCAGTAACTGATGGAAGCAGATACAGAGATCAATGGCCAGGCACCAGGCCGAGCTCCAGAAGTCCAGTTGAAGAGAGAAAGGAAGGTAGTTTGATATTATGTCCATTTAACACAACATGAGTACTAGCCTCTCCTCCAGGGCATATAATCCACCAATATTGCTCTGAGTTTTTGGCCAAGTTTATTGTAATAAATTGGTATTTCCTCTATAGTGGGTATTCAATTCTGATCATATAGTGGTTGGCTACCAAGATGATAATCATTTTACTATTGAGAACACATACACTAAAAAACATTCATACATTTTGTATATTATGTAGTGTACTGATGAGAAATGGAAATAGGACTTGCGCACATATGTGTTCATGTATATGTCTGGATATATATGTTATGCTTGTGAAATTTATAGCAGAGATTTTTCAATGGAAAACAAATGTTCATCTAATATCATACTTAATATCATAACTGAAATAATTTTACAATTTTTATAATTGAATTATTTATGGTAAAAAATCCCAGTTACAAAAGTAACAGGGTTGTAGAGCTCAGCTGAAAAACAATGTGCCTTTTAATAACAATACTGTGTCCAATACTTGAACATTTTATAAGAGGCTAGTTATAGTGTATTTTTTTCTACAATTAAATTTGCCACGAAGGTTAAACAGGAAGGAGAGAAGGCAACTATTTCACCTGTGTTATGCATTAAATAATAACATTTCGATTGAGCTAGTACTCTCGGTTTTGTATTGTATACCTATGATGCTTAGACTTGAAGGAGTTATTGACAGGAGGACTAAAAATTTTCAAAGATATTTAAGGTCTGTAGTCAGTTTATAGAGATATTTCAGAAGTAGCAATATAAGATGGATTTAAACAATTCAATGAATTTTAATTGTCTTTTTTATGGGAGAGGGCGTATTGGTTGATTTTGGTCAAAGGACACAAACCTCCGTGTATCTGGGAAGAAAGAATCTTAATTGAGAAAATATCTCCATGTGAGTATCTGACAGACAAGCATCTAGCACACTCTCTTGATTGCTGATTGATGTGAGTGGGTCCATTCTACCGCAGATCAGTCCAGGCTGTTGTAAAGAAGAGGGCTGGACAAACTCTGGGGAGCAAGCCAGTGAACAAAAGGCTTCTACAGCTTCTGTCAGCTTCTCTATCCATGTTCTTGTCTTGAGTTCCCATGCTGACTTCACTGAATGATAGACAACCACCTGAAAGATGAAATAAACCCCTTTCTCTCCAAGTTCATTTTTGGTGATGGTGTTTTATCAAAGCAATAGAACCCTAAGGTGAAAGGCATCTACAAAAAGAATGGTTGGATTTTATAATGTTTGCATAAGAAAGGCTCCTCCAGAACAACAAAAATGAAACAAACAAACAAACCAGTGCAAGGGAAAAGTCAGTGACTCCAAGTGTGGGAATGTAACCTACAAACAAGTTATTGATTCCTGGTCCTCCATCAAATTTGAATAGTTAGAGACCATGTTAGAGAGAAGAAGGCTAGATCATATGTTCTAGTTCATCCTCAATGATACATTGAAGAGCTAGCAAGGGCTGCATGAAGCCCTGTCTTAAAACACTGTTGTAGTAATAGTAGCAGTAGTAAAGGGATATTTAATGATTTAACATTAAATGTAAGTTAGTTGTATCCGCTCACCCTCCAAAAAATTAATTAATGCTGAAAGATGGATTCATGATCTCAGAAATGGATTCTGTAGTAAATGACTTGATCAATTAAACACATCTCATAAGTTGCAGTGATTTCGGGGTGAAAGCCTTATAATTTAGGAGGAGACATAACAGAATTCATACAAAGTTGAAATTGGATTCCCAGCTCTACCAGCCACTGATTTATAATATTTAAAAAATTCAAACATTACTGAACTATTTTACCTGTGAAATTATCTCAGCTACCAATAGAGTTAAAGAAAAAAAATTTAGTCAATTGTAACACTTTAGTGATTCAATGTTTAATCCTCTCAAACCATATGTTTTTAGAAATAAATTAATATGAATACTAATTCCCTTTTACCATGTAAATGTATAAATATTAATAATAAAACATTTTATAGTACCAATAACCAAATGTCCCCTCATGATGTGTGCATGCGTGCATGCGTGCATGCGTGCGTGCGTGTGTGTGTGTGTGTGTGTGTGTGTGTGTGAGTGTGTGTGAGTGTGTGTCTAAGGGAGATAGGTGAGTATGTGTGTAATTTGTCTCATTTGTTTCTTTGTAAGAATAGGAAAACAACCTTCAGGTGTTGACTGATACTGGTCTATACAGTGCTGAAGAACCCAGGATAATTGGCCCCAAAGTTTCTAGAGATCCTCTTATTTCCACCTCCCATCTCTACTTCTGTCATACTGAGATTATAAATCCTTGATACACAAGTTCTCGGAATCCTAACTAAGGTCATCAGGCTTACAAACCATGTGAATTTTACTAAATCAACAATCTTCTGGGCCAGGGAATTTTTCTTATTGTAATTCTTCTGATGTTTAAGTAATTAAGCACTCACTCCAAAATAAAAATAAAACCAATAACCAAAAGACCAGATTAGAAAAACAACAGCTTTCTTTGGAAGCAGCAAATAATGTCACTGAAATGCATAACTTAGTAATATTTCTTATTGGCAGTGGAATAGGAATAGGATACAGCGATAAAAATATACTAACAAATGTTAACAATTAGTACAATTCTTTCAGTAATTCGAAATCTTACTGGAAGCAAGTACTTTGAGAAAATTTTGTACTTAACAACATACACAGGATCACAGTATTCAGGGCAATCAGCATAAATGCAAATTTAGCTACTAATGTATTCACTTTCAATCAGTAAAGTATGCAGAAACTTATCCATTGGAACTTACAGCGTCGGTGGTAAACAGAAAGCAGCTGCATTGTAAAAATCAAACATGCCTGTGATACAAGTGAATGTGTGAGAGGTTGCTTCTCAAATCTACTGTCCACATATTTAATTACACTGTATTATTTGACAAGTATCTTAGCCAGAAATAATTCATAGCAATTCACCGTTCTTGGATTTCACTCTTTAGTTGTGGTAAGTTTCACATATAATTAACATAAAGCTAATAGACAGGGCCTGCACTATATATTTGGAGTAAGAAGGCAACTTCAGATGAGGGAACATGAGATAGAATGTGGAAACCTCACAAATGCCTAGTCTTCTCACATCTGTAGCACAAGGAAGCACAACATGTAACAAAGGAGAGTGGTCAATGAAGAAATGGCTTCTGAAAGTAAACTGAAGGAAAGAATCAAGGAGCCTGATTTAAGAGTCCTTAGTAAAACTTACCTTGGTACATCGTCTCCCAAATGGGGTACCTCTTCATCAGAGTCTTGCAGGAACTCTACAACCGAGTTCTGGAACCCTGATTCGAGGGGAAAGGGAATTTTTTAAAAAGGCGTTAAAGATTGACAGACTTGTTGATACAGAAATATTGGAGTAAGGTGGGTTGTGTGCCCAGGTAAATTGCAAACCAGAACTCTAGCATATTTATTAGGTACAACACTGCGGTGGTGGGGTACTCTTGGTAGGACAAGCAGTCCAGGCCTGTAAGCATCCTCTGGTGGAAGCTGGCATTGCTAATTTTTAAACACATTTCCTAAATACTAATAACTGGCACAGGAAGAAGACTTTGCCATTTGAAGCTCTGATCCACCTGGGGAAAAGATTTGCCAATTTTCAAGTGTCTTTGCCCTTGATATGGATGCCCCCATGTCAACAATACACATTCACACAGGGCATCAATTAGTCAACACTGCTGAAATTTCCACAGATTCTGCCCATTATTAAGACTTGGTTATTATTACATATGGACAGCTCTTTGTGTCTAATTTTTTGTTGTAATTATATTTTTCTTTTAAAATTGCATATATTGGTCATCAATGGAGAAACATCCAAACATTTAATCTGTTTCCCACAGGCTTCTTAATAAATTCTGAGGCAATCTGACTTCAGACAGATTTTCATTACTATGGTGTCTTGGTCCCTTGTGCAATTGGATGACAATCTTTAGCAGCATGATCTAACTTTTAATTCTGTTTATTCCAGGCATATGGTTTATGATATTACTTAAAAGACCAACTTATTTTTTCTTAATTGTATTTCAAAGAAGAAAGCTTTTCATGGTTATTGTGTGGACATGTTGTTCTTTCTTTCATTTTGTACAAATGATTTATGCTAAATGTTATAGATGACAACAGGAGTGTGCCTATATTTACATTCAATGGCTTGAAAGTAGCAACCAATTTTTAAGCCCTGGCTTGTGTGTGTTGAACTTTAACACAATTCTCAGGTACAAATGTAGGTAGAAACACTAGCATAACCAACACATGGTGCTGGGACATTACAACAGCTAAGTTAATACTATGGAACTGTCAGGTCAGTTATAATCTTATGTCAGCTGCTGACTCAAATATCCTACAAAGAGTCAGAGCTTGCGTAGATACATCTTCGTGATATTAAAATCTTAAATAGCCCATTACATAAATAAAGAATATCAATGACTCAGCTATTGCACAGAATCTTGAATGAAATAATTATATGACTAAACACATGAGATAATTGATTGTTCTGTATACAAAATGAGAATCTTCCCAAAATATCTTTTATTTAAAATCACATTAAAAAAAAGAAAGTGGCCCACTAGTGACCATATTCCTTTGAATTTATGTCTAAATTTCCTAAAAATTATAATTTTTCATTGCAGTTTTTTAAAAACATCACAGATATTTACTGTCCATTTTAGGTTCAAATGAAGGTTAATGAGACTGCTATATAAAACTTAGGTACAGACAAATGTATCATTGAAGTTATACTAGAAGAGTGCATTAAAAACAGCGAAATGTTTGCAAGTCAAGATGATCTAGTGGTACAGAATTATATATTCTGTATAAAAATTGTTCATTTCTATGAATAAACTTCAGTGTTAGCTATATTAAGACATCAAGTTTAGGTTTCTTTTTCCTTATTTTGTAGGCAAAGTTTCTCCATTTTGCCTTAGCTATCCTCAAAGGTGGAGTCCCTCCTGCATTAACCAACCACATACCTGGAAATAGAAGCACCATGAAGCTCCATTTCTGCCTATATTGCAGTTTATTTAAGAGAGTATCACATTTATTTTTATACATAGCAGAATATTCAATGACCATTTCACTTTTAAATGGTGTAATCTAAAAGAACAGGAGCCATAATATTTCAATGAGTTCACTTTGTTTTGTATGACGTCAGTGACATTTTAGCAGGGTTGCCATATCAGGAATTATTGCAAATTATCCTTTCATCTGAGCTATCAACATATAGTATATATCAGTTTGGTACCTTTGCAGCTGTGTACAGATATGACCTATTTATCTTCTGGTTTTTAGATTACTCAATTTTTTTTTTGTTCTCTCACTGGTACATTACTCAGAAATGTGTGATTCCACTTGCTTTTGTTCTGCGATACATGAACTGAATTATGATACATAAAGAGACTGAATTACTTCTGTAACTAATCTGTTGAATATTTTGTAAGAAAACAGTGCTGAAACTCATTTAACAATCTCTGTATGAATTGAGAAAACCATACTGATTTTAATCCTCATTTTGTTAAAGTATTGGATATTTTTGCCTGTTGCATATTGAAATAATCACAGGGATTATTCCCACTTGTCCATGTTGACAAATGTATGTGATTATTTGAGCTGCTGTTATATCTTCTTATCTTGAGCTTTCATGTGTGAGTTTCAGTTACATGTTTGAGATATTGTTCAGTAAAATGACACAGGCTTCTGTCCTCATTTTCTGTTCTTGTATGGGTTTGGTGTTACAGAGAAGTGTTTAAAAATGACTTGTCAGTACTTCTTTTTTTGGGGAAAAGTGTGTGAAGTTTTCATACAAATATCCAACAGATTTTTCTGCTGTCTTACCTGTATAATAATATACATCCTATGTATTGTTTCCATAACAAATTTTAGGATTAATATGTTTATTAGTATACCTTTCAGACACTAGTAGTTTTCTAAGAGTTATTTGTTGATAATATAGTATGACACCCACATTCTAGATAATTAATAATAGCAATTACAACAAGTTTAATCAGGAAAATCTGACTGCATTAACACATTGCCCTTACATAATTGATGAGAAAAAAGGGCTAAGTGAATAAACGGTATGTCCACAATATGAACCAAGAGGTAATGGCTCGGTAACCTGCTTTCTAAACTTATTTCAAACATATTCTATCTAATATATGATTATGTAACCCCTTATATTTTCTTCAACCAGGCCTTTCAACAACCTCACATACTTCATTTCTAATTAATGGCCTACTTCCCCTTGATCATTATTGTTTCACACACACACACACACACACACACACACACACACACACACACACAAAACTGAGAGAAACAGAAGCTTATGTATATATAATGCAACTATTATGTCTGTCTTTGTTGTTTATGTGTGTATGGTTTTAGGGATGACTACTTTGTAACAGGTAACACATTATGGGTGTCATGCCTAACAGTGGCTACTTCCTTCTCTAAGCAGTCACTAGTTGACTGTAGTTCTATAGTTGACTAGAGATGGATTATGTGAGATTTTACCAGGTCTGTGTTAACATGTGAACATCTACAACACATCTTCTTCACCTAAGTCTCAGGGAACATCACAGAATATGAGGTAAGAATATTGTAAGAGTCAGAGGTCTAGGAAGTCTCTTGTGAGACTGTCTTTTAAGTGACTGCTAAACAAAACCTGTTTCCATGTACTAATTTTCAGACTTGGAAGATAATTGAAATATGTAAAGATTCTTAAATTTCTGTAAAGTTATGCTTTTTCCTACCAGTTAACATACACGTAAATTGCAGTAAAGTATCAGAACATTGGGATTTTGTGTAGATAAAGCAAATTAATTTCTTGAATATAATTTAGTTCTAAGTGATCAATGAATGTGCTATGATGCATGTCATCTATCATTTCTGAAGCTTTCCATGTACTCCTGGCCAACACTATATTCACTGTATACTTTCATTATTTCAGTGTTCTTGGTTATTAGATATTATTTTCTGTTTATTTGTACATATGATTATCTCCAGTGTTTTTTTGTAGACAAGATGGAAAAATGGAATACAAGTAATTTCACATCATTGTGACACAGTGATAGAAGCAAGTTTCGTTCATCCTATCAGTTTCTAAACTCACATTTTCTGCAATGAATAGATAATCTACCTGGGAAATTTTAGCAAAATGGCTTTGCTTCTTACTTGTATTATTAAGTGTGTGTGAATGTCTTTTGTGTGTGTCTATGAGTGTGTGAGTGTGTGTATATATGCAATTCAGAGATCCATCTTCTCCTTCCACTGTCTTTTCAGAGCTCAAGTCCTGGGGATTGGTGGTAAGCAACTTAAACTTCTGAGGCATATATCTAACTCACATTTAAAATTTCCAGCTAAATGTATTATCTTACATTCGATACAGCAAAAGTATTGTTAAAAATCCCACAATATGTAGGTTGGAGAGATGAAAAGCCTTTAGAAATACGTACTGCTCTTAAATATAATTCAAGTTCAGTTCCCAGCACACGTATCAAGAAACGTACAACTTCCTGTAACTCAAATTCCACAGACTCTGATACCTGTCCTCTGCTGGTGCTGTCCTCACTTTCAAATACTCACACAGATACAAATATACATAAAATTAAAGTAATAAAATGCATCTTTTAACAAATCTAACCATGGGAGGTATTCTTGTGAAAATTAAGTAATATCATATATATATATATTTGAATGTTCAAATTTTATTCATTGGCTCATTTTTATACTATTCAAGATTTAAAATTATCAATGTTTTAAACTGCTTGTCATGAAATATTTGAAGTTCTAATTTCCTTTAAAACATGTTATTTTTTTCCTACATGAACATATGGGTATAAAGTGAACTAACAGTCTAAAAGTCACAACTGATGTTTCATGTCTGTAATTTCAGCATGTGTTCATCTGAGGCAAGAAGACAAAAATTCAAACCAAGCTTGAGTTACACAGATCCCCCTAAGAAAGCAATAGAACAGGCATTCTCACCAACATACTAGAATTGTAAACTCCAGAACACTGGTGTTAAGTGACAATAAAGAATTAGAACCATTGGCACTTTGATTCCTGGCTTCAGTAAATGGAAATCCTGTGTCATATTAGCCAATAATCTGGAAATATCTTACCAAGCTAAACAAGTCTGTTTCCTGCGACTGAGTAGCAAGATTTATGAGGATTTCACAAAGGAATTGAAAACATTCACTGGAATGAAACATCCACAAAGCTTTATTTAGTAGCTGTATCCATATTTTCTTAATGCTAGAGGTTGCACAGGAATTTTTTGTTATGTATATGGGTCAATGAACTATGCCAAATACAAGAACAATAGTGATAATTATAAATGTGTTACAAATCAATGAAAATAAAAGGAAAGAATTGAATGATACTGTCATGAAGATTCTGCAAACGTCAGTTTGCTCATTGTCTATAGTTGTATAAGCATCATGAAAAGATAACACTAAGAAAACAGTTAAAAGATTAGTTATACTAGGACTTGAAGAGGTATAGTTGAAAATGCAGGATATAGACAACTTTAAGTCATTGAAATATATATGATGCTTGAATGGTGAATGCATATCACTAAATTTGGTATAAACATATATATTATTTGACCCAATGTGAGCTCTTATCTAAACTGGTGAATTGGGTGGTAATTTTTTTAACTCAGTATATTTATCAACCTTATCAAATTTACTATAGAAAACGCTAAGGTTGGGGCAAGCATTGGGGACAATAAGGTAGATGGAAACATCCATGTTTTCTCATTTTGCCTAGAATAAATGCTGATACAAAATAAAAAGTCTTTATTTTTTTAATCTCAAGAAAAATAGCGAAAAATAAACCAGATCAAAAGAGTGAATATACTTTCATTTTTTAAAGTTTCTGTTAAGTATACTACTTTGAAATATTTTAAAACTCTGAAGGACTTATTAAACTGAACACATACAATTCCTATTTCTATTTCCAGGCTTAGACACCCCTCAACTGCTGTCATCATGCTGTTAATTGAATGTTTGTGTAAAAATGATAGCATTTTCAACAGCAAGAGCAAAAACATTGTTCTCAACTCTTTGATTTTGGTCTCTTCTTGCATTGGATTTAGTGAAAGCTTGTTATAACCATCTTTCTCGGTGTCTATTAATCGATGCTTTTAACTTCCTACCTGGCAACTTCCCTGTGATGTGTCACTGCTTGTCACTCTCTTTCAAACAGTGTGGCACTCTCTTTAGCATCATGAATAAGAGAATAATTTTAAAACATAGTTACAGAGAAAAATGAACACATACAATGAGCTGCTGCAGAATGCAATTTTCTTGATATACATTCATCTTCTCAAAAAGCTGATATCGTGCAAAGAAATAAAAGCAATGTATCAGTGAAAGTCAAATTTTTAATAAGTGGGAAGACAAATAACAGTAGCTGAATGAAAAATTCTGGTACTATTGAAAATTTGGGGACCCAATGAGCAATTCTTCCAATCTAGACCAAAACTTTTTCAGGTTTTGTTTGATATGACTATTTTAGACTGTGGTATAATTGATGACTGATAACTTCCATAGGAATATTTGAACATGAATTGAAAAAAATTCTCTGGGGCACATTAAAAACATCTGAGAGGAAAATTTATAGGCTAAAATGTTTAGACACAAAAATAAATTAATTGGTTAATGAGAAAATATTAGGCCTTTTAAAAATTGCTTTTTTCCAATAAACTTGAATAACAACAGAAAATTCAGATATGTTCTGAATGTAAAAACATATTCATGTATTTAATATATATGTGAGTTTGATTTACTCTTTTTTCTACTTTTTTATTTATTATATTTTTGTTTTAATTTTATACATCAGCCATGGGCTCTCCTGTCCTCCCCTCTACCCCTCCCCACCTTACCCTAGCCCCTCCTCTCCATTCCCATCTCCTCTAGGGTCAAGTCTCCCCTGGGGATTCAATTCAACCTGGTGGATTCAGTACAGGCAGGTCCAGTCCCCTCCTTCCAGGCTGAGCAAAGTATCCCTGTATAAGCCCAAGGTTCCAAACATCCAGCTCATACAACAAGGACAGGTCCGGGTCCTACTGCCTGGATGCCTCCCAAACAGTTCAAGCTATTCAACTGGCTCACTTATCCAGAGGGGCTGATGCAGTTGGGGGCTCCACAGCTTTTGGTTCATAATTCATGTGTTTCTGTTAGTTTGGCTATTTGAACCTGTGCTTTTTCCAATCTTAGTCTCAACAATTTACACTCTTATAGTCCCTCCTCTTTCTCACTGATTGGACTCCAGGAGCCTGGCCGAGGATCTCTGCATCCACTTCCATCAGCTATTGGAAGAGAGTTCCAGCATGACAGTTAGGGTGTTTGGCCATCTGATCACCAGACTAGGTCAGATCAGACTTTTTCTCCACCATTTCCAGTAGTCTAGAGTGAATATATCATTGTGGATTTCTGGGGAAATCAATATGGTGCTTCCTTAGAAAATTGGGAATCCATCTCCCCCAAGACCCAGCTGTAGCACTCTTGGGCATATACCCAAGGAATGCTCAATCATACCACAAGGGCATTTGTTCAGCTATGTTCATATCAGCATTGTTTGTAATAGCCAGAACATGGAAACAACCTAGATGCCCTTCAACTGAAGAATGGATAAAGAAAATATGGTACATATACACAATGGAGTACTACTCAGCAGAGAAAAACAATGACATCATGAGGTTTGCAAGCAAATGGATGGATCTAGAAAAAAAACATCCTGAGTGAGGTAACCCAGACTTAGAAAGACAAACATGGTATATAATCACACATAGTAGGATACTAGATGTAAAACAAAGATTACTAGACTGCTACACAACTCCAGGGAGGCTACCTAGAAAACAGGACCCTAGGAAAGACACAGGGATCACCCAATGACAGAGAAATGGATGAGATCTACATGAACAACGTGGATGACAGTGGGAATAATGAAAGGCAAGGTTCGAGGGAAAGAAAGCTTAGGGGAGCAGGAGATCCCAGCTGGATCAAGAACAGAAAGTGAGAACAAGGAATAACAGACCATGATAAATGAAGACCACATGAGAACAGGAAGAAGCAAAGTGCTAGAGAGGTCCCCAGAAATCCACAATGATACATCCACTCTAGACTACTGGCAATGGTCAAGAGAAAGCCTGAACTGACCTAGTCTAGTGATCAGATGGCCAAACACCCTAACTGTCATGCTGGAACTCTCATCCAATAACTGATGGCACAGTTCAGGTGAGATTCATTTGGATGAGGACTCAGAAGCTTCCAGTCTGAGGAAACAACACCAGCTGAGCTGAGGAAGCTGTGGCTTGTTCTGCTTCTCTTCTTCCAGCATTCACCTCTATAACTGGCCTTTGTAGCAGGAATTTTAAAAGGTCTTATTAATAAAATCAAAACTGAGTCCAGTTATTGGGGTGAATGCTGGAAGATCAGAGAAGCAGAACAAGCCACAGCTACCTCAGAGAGGAAAGACAACAACAGCAGTGAAGGGTAAGGTTTTCACCTCTCAGTTATTGCTCTGACCTCTTGGTTATGAACTCTGTATTTGGCTCTGTGTTTCTTACTTAACAAGACACTTACATCTACAAGCCTTGGGTTTGATTTTATTAATAAGACCATCTAAGATGCCTGCTACACTCATATCATTTTTTCGTCCCTTGTGCTTTTAATTTGTTCTAGTACATGTTATGGAAAGTGATGTATATTTATTTCAGTTCTAGATCACTTAGTGATGCTGTTTTTAATGCAGAAGGAAAGAAGTATAAATTTGGAGACTTTGCATCACCCCAGCAGTATATGAAAGGTGGCTGAATATGAGCCTGAGATCCAGCCAGTGAGCAGCACTCCTCCACAGTTTATGCTTTAAGTGCCTACCTTGAATTTCTCTCATGACTTTGCTTTGTGATGGACAAAAACCTGTAAGCTGAAACAAGCTACTTCCTCACCCATTTGCCTTTAGATCACAGTGTTTATCTCAGCAACTAAAAGCAAACTTGGAGAGACTACTTTGATATTTGTATGTAGACAAAATGTTCTTCTTAATTTTAAAACCTAAACTAAACATCACAGTGTGTTATTACCCGTTCTGTATCTTTGAAGATAATCACTGGTTAAGGGATAATAGAGGTTTATATTTATTTCATTCCATCATTTATTTTTTATTTGTAGCCCCAAGAATGGGAACAGTATGTTGCAGGAGAATATCATGTCCTGGAATTCCTGGTCTGCACCAATCAAACAATACCTAGCACTAAAATAATTTCTAAATGTTGAGGCTTTCAAAAATGTCTTACATTCTTGCAAAGTGGAAGAATAGTGCTAATTATATCTAATTACTTGCAATAGATACATCAAAATGGAAAATGATTAAGTACTTTCTTTTTTATTTTCTTGGCTGTGGGAATCAGAAAGTTGGGTGGTCACAATCTTCTTCCCTCTTCAGCAATGATTTTTAGCACAAGACAATTAGCCTCCTTGAACTTTATGTTTTTCATATACTTATAATAATAATGCTGACCTCAGAGGAATGCCTTGGCAAAAATTGTCAAATTTTATGAATCTCACTCCTCCCTATTAGTTTCTTTTTGATTGTTACTCATAAATATTGTGTCAATTCTCCTTGGAATAAAAAGTAAGAAAACCTAGAAAAAGGTTATATATGTACTATGTGACAGGTAGAATAATTTACAACTCTACCTTTAGCTATTTTTATTAAGCAACAGGCTCCAGTGGTCACATCTGTAAGCAGCAAACTTAAGAGCTCAAGAGCTGTACATATACCTTCTGTTCGAATGTCTGAGGTTCTCTAACATACATTGTTTTTCCTCAAAGCAGTGATCAACATGTTGTTAATGATTCTCTTCTTAAAAATGGTTACTTATTTCTAGGAAGATAAACTGATTTCTCAACATTCAATACTATTTCCTGCAAATTTTGACAAAAATAATGCTAATATAAAGTCTTCCAAACTCATAGTATTCAATCAACTCTTTATTCATATTTGAAGAACTTATATTTAGTTCACAATTATTTCCTTTTTTGTTATTTTGATTAATTTATTGAGTTGTTTACCAGATGATTTTCCTAATTTATTTTCAAATGTATGACAAATGATTCAGTTAAGAAGAATGGATTTTATAGTACAAATGTGTCTCTCTGAGAACTTCCTTTCAAAAAGAAAAGATTAATTACCTTAGTTAAATTTAATTAATTAAACTGGATATCTTGGTAATTAAGTATCATGTACTCCATAGAGCCATCATATGTGAAGGTGGTATCTTCAAGAGAAGTATAGGTTTACTAATTTTAACACCATATATAAACATATAAATTTGATATATGTAAATGAATTACTTTCACATAGTAATTGCTTTAGCTGTTTACCTTAAATAGTGATAATGAATATTTTGTAAGGCAGTTCAACTAACAAATCAAAAGCACTGTTTGGGGAGTTAAGTCTGATGTTGGTCACCTTCAGGATGGGATTTTCCTTATTACAGTAACTGCCGCTGCCACCAAAGAACTTGTGTGTGCTTGCTATTAATTCACACTTACATACACAACTCACAGGTAAGCTGTTCATTCATTGTTATTTTATTAAAGGGTTCAATTGCTCTGATAGGACACCATGACCCAAAGCTACCTGTGGAGGAAAGGTTTATAATGTGTCAAGGTCATAGTGCACCACTGAGTGCACTTATGTCAGCACTTCAATAGAACAGGAACATGGAGGCAGGGACTGATACAGAGACCAGGGAGGAATGCTGTTTACTGTCTTGATCCCCCTGCTTTCTAATAGCTCCATATTCCACCAGCAAAGGGGTCAGAACCTCTCACATCAATCATCAATCTAGAAAAAGTACTACAGAATTGTTTAAAGGCCAGTCTGGTAGGGACATTTTCTCAATGGAGGTTCTGTCTTATCAAGTTACTCTAAATTGTGTCAAGTTAACATAAAACTAGCCAGCAAGTTAGTTGAAAAAAAAAAACAGAAGAGTAGGTACATGGTATTGGTAGCAATAGGATGGCTAACCTTATCCACTTAGATCCAGAGGTGCTGTGTAAACATACTATGCTTTTGTCATTTGTTTTACTATTATTTCACTGTAGCTTTATACTTTGATAAATGAATAGTTAGCTTTCATGGATATGACATTGATTTTTTTAAGTATTCAATGTTATATTAAAATAATCATTTATTTTTACTGCATGCTGCTAGCAGTCTCGATCAAATTGACTGTTTATACATTATTTTATTACACATAAAATGTATACTTAATAGTCATTTGTATTTTTGCAAAATTATTGTTTTATACTCTGTTTTCTTCAAAAACATGATGGAATACTGATGCTAAAATTGAGTGTGAGTAACATGGAAGGTGTAAAAAGTAGACTGACTTCCTTCATCCCATTACAAGGCATATTAGCAAAAAATATTATTTCCCAAATTGTCAGAGGATTATAATGAATAGCAAAGAGATGGATAATATGTTTATTAAGCTAAAAATTAAAGAGGTAAGGGTCAGACTTAGCTCACCTGATGATAAACACTATCTTCCTAGTGTTCATGAAAATAAAGAGCCATAGACAATACAATGGTCTTAAATGAAACAAAAATACAAAATGGAAATTTTTGATGTGGTCTATTTTAAATATAGAGTACAAAATAATTGCAGAAAACATTGTTTTGATTTTAAAAATTATGCATTCTCTCAGTGAAAAAATGTTTGATTTAGTAATTTATTTAAAAATTAGTTTAATTTTATTTGAATGAAACAAATTTACTTCATATGAATATAATTTTAAAAATATTATATAATGTTTTAAAATGCAAATGCACTAATAAAATTCAAAGTATGGAAATAAGAAGCATCTGGAAGCACCCTGAAAGCCTTCAACTAACCCCAACTTTTTTTCTTTTCTTTTAATTTTATTAAGAAATTTTTTATTCATTTTACATACCAATCACAGATTCCCTTCTTTCCTCCTCCCACCCCTCCAGCCTTCCTTCCCCCAAGCCACACCCCACTCCCTCCTACAAGAAGCTAAGGCCTCCCATGGGGAGTCAGTAGAGCCTGGAGTATTCAGTAGAGGCAGGTCCAAGCCCCTCCCCCTGTCTGAAGGCTGTGCATGGTGTCCCACCATAGGTATGAGGCTCCAAAAAGTGAGCTCACGCACCAGGGATCCTGATCCTACTGCAAGGGGGCCCTGTAGGCAGATCAAGCTACACAACTGTCTGGCTTAATAGAGGGGCCTAGTCCAGTCCTGTGGAGGCTCCACAAGTGTTGGCTAAATTTCATGAGTAACCATTAGTTTGGTTTGGTTGTCTCTGTAGGTTTCCCCATCATAATCTTGATGCCCCTTGCTCATAGAATCCCTCTTCAAGCTCCAGGAGTTCAGTCAAAGAGAAAGAAGAGGAATTCTAGGCCTAAAGTTTTAATTGCAGCTGTAGTGAAAACTGCGATTTTATGAATAACTGCAGTTATATGGCCACCAAATTTTCAATCTCATTATTCTGAAAGTTTGCAAAAAATATACTAAAATTTAAAATTTGAAATAATAAAATTACCTACCCTTAACAATGAATTTATATACTACATTTCCTTTGTATGTTTTACTTGGTAACTGTGAATCTACAAAGAAGAAGCTTAGCAATAACTTTAATCCTAGCACTCGGGAGGAAGAGCCAGACAGTTCTCTGTGATTTCAAGGCCAGCCTGGGCTACCAAGTGAGTTCCAGGAAAGGCACAAAGCTACACAGGGAAACCATGTCTCAAAAAAACAAAAACAAAACCAATAAACCAAAAAACCAAAAAAAAAAAAAAAAAAAAAAAAAACATTTCAAAGGAAATGACATATTCCAATTTAGTACTCATTATCTATCAACTCAGAGACTGGGATATGATTTAAAATCTTGATTTCTCATTTGCATTATAAAGAACATAGGATGAATTCTTGTTAGTATTTTCATATTTCAATAATTCTCTTCCACACATTTTTGGCTAAAAAGAGAATAATTCAGAAAATACTTGATTTTCATTTTAATGACACTAAAAGTAAAGAGTAAAAAGTCCAGATACTAATGTTTAATTAAAATTGTCTTTGCTACAGAGATTCACTAAATGCTCCATAAACACTATACATGGCTTCAAATTAATAAAAAATAATAATTTATGGATTTTATATGAAAATGATGTAAAAACTGAATAATATGTTCTTTCTTAAAATTAATTAAAATTTTCATTTATTTTATATCTCAAAGGCAGCTTTCCTCCTTTCCTCCTGTACACCCCCTCCCCACTACTGTCCCCTAATCCAAGTCTCCTCAGTCTTCATTCAGAAAAGGGCACACCTCCCATGGGCATCAGCAAAGCATAGACCAATTTACTCTTCCAGCATCAAGGATGAGTTAGGCAACCCAGGATGATGAATAGGTTCCCAAATCCAGCTCAAGCGTCAGGAACAGGTGCTGACCCCACTCCTTGGAGCCCCCAAAACTGATCAAACTACACAACTATCACATGGTGGGGAGGAGTAATGAAAGAGATGTCTTGATGGGGGGGTCATTTTGGGGTAGGTTAAAAACCTGGTGCCTACATGTGTGTTATTGTTACATTTATTTATTTGTTTGATTTTTTATTTGTTTCATGTGAGACCTTTATTTTTTTTAATCCTTCTCTCATACATTATATCCCAGCCACAATTTCTGCTTTCCAGTCCTCAATGTTTTCCTCCCAATAACCTCTTTTCTCCCTCAGATCTATTGCTCCACAGTTTCCCTTCATAAAGGCACAGACCTCTCAGGGATATCCACTGAAGACTGCATAAAAAGATAAAATAAAACCAACCTTCATATCAAGACTGGACAAGGCAACCCACTATTAGGGAAAGAGCCCCAAACAAAAAGAGTTAGACACCCCCACTTGCACTCTTAGGATTCCCACAAAATCCCCAAGCCAATCAACCCTAACATATCCGGGGAGGACCTAGCACAGACCCACGTAGACTCTATGATTGCTGCTTAAGTTTCTTTGAGCTCCCGTGAGTTCTGCTTAGTTGATTCTGTGGGCCAATCTCTTGGGTTCCTCGACCCCTCTTGCCCCTACCATCTTTCCTCACCCTCTTCTGTCAGGCTCCCTAAGCTCTTCTTAATGTTTGACTGTAAGTCTCTGTATCTGTTTCCATCAGCTGCTGGAGGAAGGAAGACTCTCTGATGATGGGTGGTCTAGGTTCCAATCTATGAGCATGGCAGAATATCATTAGGAATAATTTCATTGAATGTTTCCCCAGTAGTGTTTGGTTCTGTCATGAGTCCCCAGCACTGGGTTCCTCGCCGTACAGGCAGTGTCAGGCATGGGCTCCTTTTATGGTGTGGAACTCAAGGTGGACCAGTCATTGGTTGGCCATTCCCACCAGTTCTCCTCTACCATCATCGCAGCACATCTTGTGAGCAGGACAAGCAGTAGGTCAAAGGTTTTGTGGCTGGGTTGGTGTGCCAGTTCCACCAATGCAAGCCTTGCCTGGTTGCTGAAGATGGACGTTTCAGACTCTGTGTCACCTCTTACTAGGAATCTTCAACAGTTTCACCTGCATATATTCCCGGGAGTTTCTTGCTCGAGGTTTTCCCTTTGCCCCCAGTTGTCCTCCATTTCCAGTCGTCTCTCCCAACGCCCATGGTGTAGGGAACTTTTAAAAGTTCTTTTATTTTATTAGCTCATTGAGAATATCATATAATGAGCTTTAACCATATTGACTCTCTCCCCAATTCCACATAGATGGTCTTCCCCCTATCTACCTACTCTACTTTGTGCTCTTCTATTTTCATTTCATTCAGTCGACTCTGTGAGGCTCATATCAGCAGGAGCATGCGGTTTTCCACTGGTGTATGGCTGACCAACCAGTGTCAATGCTTAAAGGAAACAGACTGTCCACCTCCCACCAGATATCAATCACTGAGAGTTCTTCAGTAGGTGTGTGGCTTCATGAATATCTCTCATCTCCAGTATGGGACTGGTCTGTCTGGTTTAGGATCATACTTGGTTTATGCTGGCTGTTGTAACTGCTGTGAGTTCACTTTTGCAAGTGTCCTGTTGTGTTAGAAAGAAACTGTTTCCTGATCCTCTTTCCATTCTTCCTCTGTAATGATCCCCGAGCCTTGGAAAGAGAGGGGGCAGTAGATATGTTAGATTTTGGGCTGAGGATTCTGTAGTCTCTTATTGTCTGCATGTTGGCCAACTGTGGGCCAGCTGTGTCAATCATCATCTTTTGCAAATAGAAGCTTCTCTAATGAGGGCTGAAAGATGCACTAGTACAGGAGTTAAACAATAAGTCATAACATTTAAGATTCAGGTTTTTAAAATGCCCATTTAGCATAATAATAATTTTAACTTCTCACTCAAGTTCTTGGTCCAACATTGGTGTCAAGAATGGCTTTCAACCTGTGAAGAAGAGTTTAAATCCCATTAGGAAGAGGTTGGTTAATGCTATGTTTGTCAATTTACTATTGTACCAGTGGCAATGTTTTGCCAGGCCTGTTGTTATTGTAGCTCAGCAGACCAAATCAGACCAGTGTTTGCTTTTCTTCTGCAGTAACTACTCTAGCAGCTTTCAATACTGCTTATGCTATGCAGCTGGGAAAAAAATATAGGTCAGTGTAGTTAAACATTCATAAGTTATATGACTTAGATATGTGGTATTTTCAACAATTTGATTTCCCCTTCAAATTCTGGAGGGTGAGCACAAACATTGTCAACAAATATCCTATAATATTTAAAAGCAGATGGGAACTCATTTGCCAACAACTCCAAAGGAACAGACCTATTCCTAAAATAGTGCTTTTTATTTGTTATCCTATGGTGTTTAGTAGGAGCATTTTTACCTGGTTATAGGTTATTTGGGAGACAGGTAACACATAAGTTTCTAAATTACTTTTTTTGAAAGGTGTTTAGAATCTGCCTTCCAGTATTCCCCCTTCTATCCCACCCTCCATCTCCTACCCCTTTTAATCTCTTTTGGTCCAATTAATCCCATTTAAACTTTTATATCACTACATTTTTATCCTTCCTCTTTTAAAAGTTGTTTTCTGTGGCCTTTTACTAATTTCCTGTGCTCTAATGCTATTGCATCAGAAATATATCTACCTAGAGATTCAAAGCCATTATCCACAAATGAGAAAAAATGTGATATTTATTCATCTGAACACCTCACTCAGAATGATTGTTTCCAGCTCTATCTAGTATCCTATGAATTTCATAATTGTTTTTGTCTTAATTCCTGAATGATATTTTATTGTGGAAATATGGCACATTTTCAGTATCTATTTACCATTTGATGAACATCCAGGATGTTTATAATTCATGGATATTAAAATAAATAACAATTAAAATTAAAATTAAGGAGTAGGTGTCTCTGTAGTAGGACATAGAGTCATTTTGGTTTATACCTAAGGTTCATATAGCTGGGTCAAGTGAATCAATTTTGGGGTTTTTGTTTTGTTTTCTATTTAAACATTGGAAACACATGTTAGCATGTGTATGTTAGAGATAACAGAAAAGATAAGATTGTACATTTTCACATATTTATTTTTCATATTGTTTTGCTTGCCTTGAAACCCACAAGTTCAACCAGAACTATAGGTGTTATTATGGGTTTAGAATTGCCCATGGTAGCTTGTGCAGCCCCACAATGTGTACACGTTGAGAGCGATGGATTTCTTGTTACCGGCATCCATCAATAGGCAGTAGTTAGGAAGAAATGGCTGTGGACCCTTGAGTCTCTCCTCAATAGATGAGTAAAGGTTGATGTGCATTTTTTAATTTGGTTGCTCTGTTGCTTTACAGTTCTCAATTAGTGAAAGTAAATAATAAGTAAATAACCCAAGCATTCATTTGTTTAATTCTAGGATTTCCTGAAGGGATTTCTGAGCACAAAGGTTATCAGTGTTATGGTTCTGAAATAGAGGCTGATAGTGTCTGCAGAATAATTTCTACCTGCATGTGGTGAAATGCAACAACCTATATGTAAATATTTTTTAAATGCAAAACAAAAATGATAATCAAAAAATCTTGCAGCTGCTGAAAAAGAGAAGCATTTATTAAAATGGTCTGAAAATACAACTTAGAAAAGATTTTCTTTGAAAGTAAAGATAAGTGAAAATAAATAGTTTATCTCAATTTTTCTCTTCAAAAATCAGAAAAAAAAATTATTGAATCAAAGCTTCTTGGGAACACAGCACCAGATAAAGTATTTGCAAGGTTTGTATCATATAAAACTTTATCTTGAATATATAAACAAATTGTGCAACAATATTGTAACCTTCCAATAAAAAGGATATTTACAAAGATATTTTTATTCATGTAAAATATAAAACAACAATAAAACATGTAAAATATTCAATAAATAATCATCAAACAGTTACAGATTAAACCAAAATAAAATACTATTTTGGGCACACATATTTCACGGTATGGATGAATGAATAGAAAAATATTTCAAAGAATAGTAAAAATGAAGATAATTGCAAAGAAGGACAATAAGATACACTCTGCAAGCAGTGAAACTGACTCCCATCATATATTTAAAGAAAATAAGACATTGCAGTGAATTTGGAAAGCACTTATTTCACACACATACTAACCATTTAAACAAGCAACATTATTCCTAAAAATAACTATAAAGAATTGAACTTTGTGTCTACCAATAACTGCATGACAGTTTATAATGGCAGTCTAAGAAAACAGAAACAAAAACATCCATGTATCAATCAGTGGATGACTGGATTGAAAGCCATTAGGTTAGAGGTATTGCACAGCAATACAATGTAGTGATGTGTCAGTGCCTGCTCTGAAATAGAAGGAACTTGCTTAGTTTAAGTGTCTAGTTAAACTCATATTGTAACAGTAAATACATGTAAGGTGTTCTTAATAGGGAAACACTTAGAAAAGAAACTGTTTATTGAGGTTTGTATGCATTAGATGGAGAGAAGAGAATGGATAGTAAACTGTTTCATTATCAATAACTTATACAATGGCAGGGTGAGTTTTATGAAATGCCAATTATATCATGGTAGGATTTTAATAGAAAAGAAAAAGGGACAAGCAATTAATTGTTCAGTTAATATTGAGCCTCGAGCTTTTACTTTTAATAATAATAGCTTAAAATATGGAGAAATTATGTGAACTTTACTATATCTTTAATCTTTTATCAAATTTCATTTGAAGTTTATTTAATTGCATGATAATAACATGTAATTCAATTTGTGTGTGTCTAGAGATGTTTCTGTATGTATACATATTCATGTGTATACATATAGCTGTGTGTGCATGTGCATGTGCGTGTATATGTGTGTGCATATGTGTGTGTGTAGGCCAGAAATTGACATTTGAGATGTCTTCCTTAATCATTTCTAACTTATTTTTTGAGATGGAATCTCTCCCTGAAGCCAGAGCTCACCATTGGTTTGGCTAGATGGACAGTGGGCCCTGAGATTTGTCTGTCTTTGTGGGCCTCAACCTGAGAGCCTAGATTGTAGGTGCACACTATCATGCCTAGCTTTTACATGTGGACAGGGAATTTGAGCTCAGGTCATTAAGTCTATTCCACAATCACTTTAAAGCTAAGCAAACTACCATGCATCTCTAATTTGCATTAAATACTGTAACTAAACAAATACCACTGAAAACTGAAAATCTGGAGCTCACTATAATCTCTCCTAAAATTATATTTGCATATGTATTTATTATTTATATAATGCAAACTCTGATTATTTTTAACAATCACATTTAAAATTGAATTCTTATATCTTTTACCCTTTCAAATACCTGATTCTTTCTTATGACAGGATTGATGCTCATGAGCTATCTTTTAAAATTCTTTAGAACATAATACTCTTCTGATGTTTATTTCAACAATAAATAAATATTTATAAATAAAAAATTATAACTTAACAGAATGGATAATAGAAAGTGATGATATATCTGGGAGTAGAAAAAATTAATAAAAGCTAATTAGTATTAAATAAATGATAGATGAGAGATGCAGCAAAGAGCAAAATTATTAAGTGAATGTGGCTTATAAATTATTGATATTTTCATGACAAAGCATAATGAACAGGACAAGTAACTTTTTCATGCAGAGTAATACGTTTTGGTGTGCTAGTGTTACATATTTCAAGGACAAAAAAAATGGGCTGATAGAAAAGAGTGGACTATCAAATTAGCCTCACATAATTTAGTCCTTCTGTAGTGTCAGATTCACAATAATTTTAAAGATACAATCAATGAAAAGTCATGGACAAAACAAGGAAACTGTCTTGTCATGATCTTCATATTGAGTGGGTGTTTTGGGAGTAAAATAGAGGATTTGAAATAGTTTCAGGAAATATCTTGAGCACAAGGAGGTATGGAGTTTATGAAATATTTTATTGTGTACTGTAGCATCAGTGACTCTCCTCATAGTCTCCTGCGCCCTTAGATTTTAAGTTTGTTTAACCAAAATATCTTACATAAGGGATTTTCTGCTGAAAGCATTCTAGCACAAGGGATATTCTTTATAGCAAATATCATTATTTATTTACCAAGAGGTTAAATATTAACACATGTAGCTGGAGATCACACTAAATCTTATTTTTTTTATTTGTCCTCTTATTTTTACTTAGAAAGCTCTCTTGAAAATGGGACTGATATGTATTTCAGGATAATTGCTTTGCTTCTTGTTTCTCCAAACAAAATTGCTTACAAACCCATTTTCAAGAATAATAATGACAACTCTGAAATCAACATTACTATTATTATTACAATTAGATATAACATCATAAATCTGTAGTATTAAGAGAAAGACATTAATGTTTTGAAATTTTGAAAAGTTAAAAGAAATCTCAAGGTTCTTTTCTTTCTTTGGTAAAGGGGCATTTTATATAAAAATGTGAAAATATTTTGTAATCACAAATGTTATTAGGACTTCATTAGAACATATAGTTCTGTCTAGCACAAGTTGATTAAAGATCCATTTGTGGTTTTAGTTCAATATGTGTGTTTGTGTTTGGGGGCAGTTGTGCAAGAGAATGCATATACTTGTAGATATCAGAAGGGGAAACCAGACTATCTGAAGCTGTGAACTCTCTATTACAGATACTGGGAGCTGCAGAAATTGTTGTAAACATTAGATACCTATCAGCTTCAGGAAATAAAATAGATATTTTATTATATATTTGTAAAAAAGCAATGTCCTGCTATGTACTACTGTATACATGTGTGTATAAATATATGTATATAATATATTTATATATATATATATATATATACACATATATATATATATCATAATACAATGAGTAGTTATGATTAACAGGACCTCTAAAAGCTTTGTCTTTAGTTCCTTTGTATTACCCCATCATTTTATAATTTCCACCTTAGTTATAAAAAGCTTCTCTATGTGACTAATATCAGAACAAAACCATAAGATTCAAGAATTTGAAATATTACACTTCCATGGTAATTCTAAAAGCTACAATATTGAGGTACATACAAGATTGAGAACAAAAGTATCAAAAAATGTACCAAGAAATACGTAAAGAATTCATTATGGACAGTAAAATACAACATTTAGCTTGCAAATGCCCACATTACCTTTTGTAATTTGATTTTCTAAGGTTTTAAGAATAAGATAAGGAAAGAGAGTGCTATGACTCTGTGCACTAACTCCTCATTGCTGAAAGAATATATTCTATTCTAAAGAAATATTTATAAAATCAGACATTTTCACATCATACTAGAAGATACTACATCTCTCTTTTCCTGTTATTACATAAGTATTAATAAATATGAAAACATTCATGAAAAGCAAGTTTCTGTCAAGTATGAGGCATGCTCCCATTGGTAGAGTGCAAGAGAGGGACATGGGAGGTTTTGAATGGGAGGAAGAGAAAGGTAAATGGTGTGTTATTTGCATTTTTATTTATAAGTTTATATATGTGTGTGTTTGTGTAATAATTAAAAATGAGGCCCTGAATTTGACAGATATGAAGGAACGTACATGGAGTGAATTGAAAGGAGGAAAGAGAAGGGGAAATGACATAATTAGCTCACAGTCTTAAAAATAAAAGAAATACTTTTAAATTACAAAGTAAACTACAACATAACAAATCACAATTTACCCTTAGAAGTAAATTATTAACAATCTTTAAAAACAGGTTTGGAATTTATCTGTCCTTCTTCACTGGGTCATTATAGAAAAATTAGCGTTTTCTTCCATCCAAGGAAGATTAAGTCGCTAGACTAGTGATTTGGTTGGAAAAAGAAATGCACCCCAAAGGCTCACTGCTTGGTGGTGACATTTAGGAGAATGTTATGGAGTCCTTAAGGCTTCTCAGGTGGAGCACAGACTACAGACAGGGTTGCAAGTTCATTGCCTTGTCACACTTCCACTTTTCTCTCCCTGCTTCGCATTTGCTGTTCAGGGTGTGATCTCTCAGTTTCCCTCACCTATGAGTTATTTATATTACTGTGGTTGTTTATATTTGGGAAAATGTGAATCAAAAGAAGACAGTTGCATTTCGATATTGCATGCTATTTATTAGCAATATAGTGAGGGACTAAATCACATCTTATGATGCCATGCAAGGATATTTTTCTTGTCAAATAGGAAGTATATTTTACAGTGTCAATTCATATCATGTAAAAGAGAAAATGAAGTCTATTCTACTATAGGTATACCATACACAATTAAAAGTTATGTGATATAATTTTATGAAAATTATATTTATGATACTCAAAATCAGAGAAATTATAATTCTGGTGCTGAAATGATAAAAAGGAAAATATTAGGCAATTGAGAAATGTATTAATACTTAGTTTAACATATATAAATTAAAAATGCTAACTTATATGGCCTCTATAAAACCAAGCTACAATACTGAACAGAAAGAGAAATGCTGTGGTAGAAATCAAAATAACAATAAATTCAGGTCAGAAAGATCACATTCATATTTAAATAAATTTCAGGAAGGCAAATATATAAATGTAAACCATTAGCTACAACACTGATTCATTTGAGGTAAGTAAGTTATTTCTAGTTAATACTGTGAAAAATAAATTGATATTTTCGAATAGAAATATAAAATGGTCAAATTAACATCAATAATAAAATAAAGGGAAAAATTATGAAGTTACTTAAAACACATAAGACTAGAGAGAAATGAGTGTTCTCACCATACATGCTGGTACACACTCAGACGACACGCAGGGAGAACTTCAGTTTTACGTCAGCCAAGAGAAGTTAATAAATGCAAACTCAAGTCTAACTTAAGATAATATTCATCATGAACTCAAAAACTCCAAGGGTTAGATATCTCAGTGATAGAACTCATATCTGACATGCCCAATTTGTTGGATTTGATTCTTAGCATAAAAAAGGAGGGGGAAATAATCTTAGTTGATCACACTATAAATTAAAAGTGTCTGAATCAGGTGATTTGCACAATATTTGTTTGCAGGTTGCAATATCAAAAGAGTGTAAAATTGAAATTTCAAATAAATGCTTTTTAGAGTATCAGTGTAGTTTTATCTCTATACAATGCAATTTTCTCTTTTTATCATATTATCTAGCTTACTTAACTAACTAGATGTATCAAGTACTGAAGATAAACATTTTTGTGAGTTCACCAAATATTTATATTTATTATTATTATTATTATTATTATTATTATTATTATTATTATTGTCGAGATAAGGTTACCTATATATATATATTTCATGTATTTCACTTTGACCCACTTACTATTTATCCAAGAATGATATTAAGCTCCCTATCCTTTTGCCCTCACCTCCTGAATTCTAGGATTTTTGTTGTGTGCTTGTTCTATGTCGTGCTAGGGATGAAATCCAGGACCTTATACACATTAGGCAAGCACTCTACCAATGGAGCAATATTCCCATAACTAATGTGTTTGTGTGTGTGTGTGTGTGTGTGTGTGTGTGTGTGTGTGTATTTGAAAGAGAGACTGATACCACATACCACAGACGTATACATGCTAAGCAGGCCTAAGCAGGCCCTATCCCACTGGATTATATTGTCCCTATTTCTTCTATTGTTAGAATAAATTCTTGTGTTTACACAATTGTGGATCATCTGAGATATTTTCTTCTATTTGTTTGTATGATAAAGCAATGGCTTGAGAGCCTGCTTTGTCATCACAATTGTGTATCTTATTTGAGTTTTGTTGCTCAAGTTAGCACTTGCTACCAGTTCTCATTTTATTCTCACTTACCTTAAATATTTTCTTATTTTCTTTATAACCTTTCCCCCTATAAAACAATAGTTTTCAACAGAAGAGAAGACTTAAGATAACATCTAGATGAGGCCACCTGACACTCTTATTTTGTAGGTGACACATGAATGTACCTTTGTCACATTAATACATTAATTATACACTGTGAGAATAAAAGTGAAATGAGAATTCAGGATACCATTGGATTCAGAATGCGGATGAATAATTTTGTAGCTCATATCTGCTGAAGATAAAAATGACTGAATTTTTATTTTTCTTAAGTGTCAAGAAGTTTATATAAACTCTTCAGTATATCTTCTTAAGAGAACCTACCTAAATTAATTGTTTAGAAACAACCACCTGGGCTGGGCGGTTGTGGCGCATGTAATACCAGCACTTGGAGGAAGGGCCAGGTGGATCTCTGTGAGTTCGAGGCCAGCCTGGTCTATAGAGTGAGATCCAGGAAAGGCACAAAGCTACACAGAGAAACCCTGTCTCAAAAAAAAAAAAAAAAAAAAAGAAAAGAAAAGAAAAGAAAAGAAGAAAGAAACAACCACCTGTCAACTAACTACTCTAGAACACTCCTCAATGCAAAGCGCATCATCTCAGGTTCATCCATCTTTACTGCCCACACAATGTCTTCAAAGTCTAAGAGTGATAGTGTGTGATAATGGCATGGCTCCTGTGACTTCCTTGTCATCTTTCCTCTACTTGAAGGAGTAGTGCAGCCATTGTCAGTACATACTCATACACTCTTTTGGATGCCTACATCAAACCTGGAAAGGCCCACCTTACATATACTTGACGATACTCCAGAATACCATGCTTCCAGAAGCTACACTGGTGGGACACATCTTGAGGTGTGGTTCGATATATTTTCATGGATTTGATGTTCAAAGCAGCAGCATTTCTCTCTCTCTCTCTCTCTCTCTCTCTCTCTCTCTCTCTATATATATATATATATATATATATATATGTATGTATGTATGTATATGTATATGTATTTGTAGATAGATAGATAGATAGATAGATAGATAGATAGATAGATAGATAGATATAGTGAATCGTCAGTGAGAAAACCAAGAATCACCAAGAATGCCATAATTCGTTAACCACTAACCTTTTGCCTTTCTGTTATTTTGAAGGATGTTCTATGACTTTGATTATTATTGTTACTTGTATATGTTGTTCAATTTTTCTTACCTTTATACACCATTTAAAATTGTAATTCACTCTATTTGATAACATGTGATGTTTTGTTAAACAGGAACAATTATTTTTTTATTGAGAATAAATTCTTTTCTCACACAATATAGGCTGATTAGAGTTCCCCTCCTTCTACTTCTCTTAATTCTTCCCAACCTATTCTCCCTTCAAGATCCATACTCTTTCTGTCTATCATTCATAAAGTACAAGTGTCTGAGAGATAACAACCAAACATGACAAAATAAAAACACTGCTATGAAGCAAAAAACATTAGATCAAAATATAAACATAGCCATCCAACAGAAGGAAGAGTCCCAAGGGTAGTGCAAGAGTCAGAGATTCATTCTCAAGGTCAAGGTTCCCATAAAAACATTAAGCTCAGAGCTATAATATGTATGTAGCAGAGCTGAGATAGTCCCACGTCAGCCCTATGACAGCTGTTTCAGTTTCTGTGAGCTCATATGTGCATTGCTTAGTTTATTAAGAGGGCCTTGTCCTCCTGATGTCCTTCATCCTCTCTGGCTCTTACCATCTTTCCTCCTCCTCTTCCATGGAATTCCCTGAGGTCTGAGGACAGGGACTTGTTGTTCAAAAGAAACAATTATGTCCAAAAAAATTCAGAATTAATTGAGTTTTATTTGCCAGCTTCTCAAACATTAAGTTTAAGTAACTAACATTCTTGAATTGTCTTGTCCACACATACACATGTGTACACACACACACACACACACACACACACACACACACACACACACACACACACAATTTCTATGTAGATGAAAATGGTCATCCTGCAGAATTTCAGTTATGGTATCTCATCTGAAAATTAACAGAAATCCCTTCAACCAACGGCTAGTTAGAAACACTTATGTGATTGTGGCTATTATTTGTATTTTCAATACCTTTAAGGTTTTCATGAGCCATGTTAACAAACTCGTGAATTCTTCAAAATGCTATAGAAATAATACATTCAGTGGAATTTGATAAGAAAATAATAATATTCACACCCAAATGCTATAAAAATCATGAAAGCTGTAAGTACTAATCATTCAGAGGATGTTTCCAAATTTACACAAAAGGCTTCAGAGTGGGCTGTGCTGTCACTTCTATATCTAATGATTTAAATGTTTATATGTGTGTGTGTGTGTGTGTGTGTGTGTGTGTGTGCGCTCATGTATGTTTTCTGTGCTCTTGAATGCCACTTGTGTGCAAGTGCCTTCACAGGATACAAGAAGGTATATTAGTCCCTGGAACTGAAGTTACAGGAAGTTGTGAACCACCACTCCTTGGATCTGGGATGTCAGTATACAAGGAAATGGTAAGATAAAAATAAAATGAATAAAAGTAAATACAAGTGGTAAGATCATTATTATGTTTTTAACCCATCTTTCAAGTATATAATATATATTTATTACACACACGCACACACACACATACACACACACACACACACACACACACACACACACACACACACACATATAGTTTTAATTCCACAGTAATTTAAGAAAAGATACAAGGAATACCAAGAATCAAAAAAACAATTAGCTCTAGGAAAGACATTATTTGGTAGATATTTTCAGATCATCTTTCCTTTAATTGTTGAGATTTTAAATTGTACTCAAAATACATGAACTCAAAGTGATAAATCCACAATGTATTTTAAGGGTACGTACTAGAAATGGATGACTAGGTCTCCTTCTTTAAAACAAGTCTCTGGAATGCAGTCAATTCCAAAGATTTAGGTTAATTAGCACTTATCCCTGCATTCATTGGTTTAAGTTATTAGTATGTATGATTCTTCTACAAGATACTTGAGTAAAAGCATTTCTTTAAACCTCACAAAAGATATTTAGCATTGTTATTGTTGTCCTATGATGTACCTTTCCAGTTAAAGTTATTGCTGGTAACTAATGTATTATTATTATTATTATTATTATTATTATTATTGAATATAAATATTTCATATAGTATATTTTCTTTATGGTTGCCTCTCACCCATATGGGTTCTGATTTTGTGAGTTTTGGGGATTTCTGTGTCTAGCAATGAATTTTTGTTTGTTTATTTGTTTTCTTTTAATATAGTTTAACTCTGAGAACTTTAACCTATGGATTATCATTTGATAAATTTATAATATGCTGATGTTTTTTGTGAGTTGAACACAAGCATAGTGGGAAGAAGTAGATCATTTCCTGAATGCCCTGGAAAAGCACATCACATGCTTCACCTTTCCTTCCTTGTTTTTACTACCTCCTGCTCAGCATGGGGTGAGATGATTTGCTCTCCCACAAGTTCCCTGCCACAATGATTAATCTTACTCCAGACTTAGAAATGAAGTAACTCATATATGGTATGGGATTTCTAAAACTATGAGCCAAATTAAATATTTCCTCAAGTTTGAAAAGCTATCTTGTCACAGCTAAAATTGAGCAAGGGAAATTAATGGAAGAGAATCTTCTTCCTTTTCCCTTAGATTAGTTCTCTTCTATTATTCCTTTAAAGAGGAAATGTAGTTAGAGTTTTCCTGCCTGGCCCAGTCAGGACAAATCTCTCTTACCCGCCAGTCCCACAGTCGCTCGGACCCAACCAAGAAAACACACAGAAACTCACATTGTTTAGAAACTGTATGGCCGTGGCAGGCTTCTTGTTATCTGCTTCTTCTATCTTAAATTAACCCATTTCTGTTAGTTTATACTTTGCCACATGGCTTGTGCTTACCAGTGTCTGTACATGTTGCTTTTCATGGCGGCGGCTGGCGGTGTCTCTCTCTAGCCTTCTACTTCCCAGAATGCTCTTCTCTCTTGTCCCACGTATACTTCCTGCCTGGCCACTGGCCAATCAGAACTTTATATACACAGAGTGATATCCATAGCACTTCCCCTTTTCTTTTTTGTTAAAAAAGGATGGTTAACTTTTACATAGTAAAATTACAGATAACAAAACAATTATCAAGCAAGAATTAGTTACAATATTAAAGAAGATATCCTATCTATCTTATATTTGTGAGTTTAAAGTTTTATATCTAACTTATCTTTTATCATAACTGAGGAAATTATAACTATCTAGTCTTCAACCACATCAAAGACCTCAGAAGGATATAATATTACCTGAGAAATGGGAGAAGGACACAAACAACTTTCGGGAGTCTTGTATGGTAGACAGAGGCAGCTGTCAGCCTGGACAGTCATGTAATGTTTCTTTGTAAAGTTGGGGTATTTGTCTTCAGCCCACAGGGCTAGAGTCTCTTGGTCACTTTTCTTAATGTTCTTTAGAATGTCTGGCAGTTTTCTCTGTGAAGCAGGAACCTGAAGGACCATTTTGTCAAGCAAAGTTCAGTGGTCACCTTTCTATGGATCCTGCATGTTTAGTCGATCAAGCAGTCCAGGCAAGAACAGTTTCTTGCCTAAATGGCTATTTTTGCCAAGGTAAAGATAAACTCCATATGAAATGTTTTCAATGCCCATCCTCCTCTCTGAAGTAAATCGGTGCTGCCAGGAGCAGACATGTCTCACTGTCCAGAAAATCTAAATTTTAAAAATATTTTAAATGCTATATTCTGTAGGTCTTTGAAGTATTTGAAGATTACCTATCTATCTGAAATATCTCTGTGTATATCTAGAAGACTTACCTAACATGGCTATGAGTATGATTATCCTAGATGACTAATTATTAATCTATTTTTAATTATCCATTACAATTTTAAATGAGATGTGCAAACATAATACCTTAAACAAGAGTAGAAATAAACACAGTATAACAAAATTAACTTTAAGTTTGTATCAATAGACTAAAAGCTATACCAATGTAAGACATTTTAAATAAGTTGTTGTTCTTTAGAAGTAAGTTCCTTAATCTACCCTTTCATCCTATTATATCTATATTATATTCTCTCTTTTTCTTTAGAAAGAGATCGCATTTATAATCAACCCGATTTAAATAAAAATATTGGGTTTTTTTTGTCCCACACCAGAGGGCTCTTCTGATTTGGGATACAAAAATCTCTTAACCTTTTCTTTTAGCAATATGTCTGGGTTTAGAGAAGGAGTGAACCAATTCCATCTCCAAAGCCAGCTTGATAATTTTGTGAATTTGGGTGTAGTTTCTCTTACTACTTCCTGCTGGAGGGGGGCGCTGTATCTTATGGGAACACAAAGAAAATTTTAGGATTATGGAATAGTCCGTGAGGGTGAACCTCTGAGCCAGTTGCCTTGAAACCATTCTGGATGTTGGATCATCTGGGCCATGGTGTCATTGGAGACGTTTCAGGTGGTCTTGGCTGATCAAACCTGCTGTATCTTAATCTGGAATAAATCCACAGCCTCTGGCTTTCTGTGGAAACAAAAGCAGAGACTCCTTTCCAAAGCAACATATCCTTATATCCAAATTTTGAAGTCAAGGTACCTTTAAAATTTACATATTTGTTTAACTCAACAGCTTTTATGATCAAATCTTTTTCTGTGGTTAAAAATCCCAAAGACAACATAAACCAGATTCTCTGTGTAAAATCCATCTTTGTAAGACTGAAACGCCACTGTGGCTGCTGGCTCCATCCCCCTCAGCTTCCCAACATGGTGGTGGTACAGTTTACCACCAGCTCTGGGTCTGGGGCCATGTGTACCATCAACTATCAGAAGCAGTTCTACCAAAGCAGCGTGTTGCCCAGAAACCTTTTTTTTTTTTTTTTTTTTTTTTTTTAAAAAAAAAAAAACTAGCAAAGGCTAAATCCACCACACAGCAGAGTAAAGTGCCACTTGTAGATTCCTCATTCCCGCCACACTGCAGGTCAGACTCACAAGCCAGAAACCCGCCATAGAAGCTCAAACAGGCAGGCTGCCACTAACTTGAGGGAGAAAACTAGGAAGCTGTTTTTAGCTCCGTTTTAGAATCTTTTTTCTCAGGTTTTAAGGAAACAGTCCAAATATTACACAATAGGCTCTTAGTGAACCTATTTGTTTTCTATCTCATGCTGAGTCCTCAGACATAATAACCAACTGAGATAATTTTTCCTAAAACTTTCCAGTTGCACACACTAAATATGTAATTTTAGGTAAGATTAATAAAGAAAGTGAAGGAATAAGTTAGATTCCAGATTTCTACTAATAAGAATTCACATCATTAACATAAAATTCAGACAAAATTGGAAGCAATATAAAATGTGTTTTGTAAATTACAACTATTTAAGAATCATTAGGAAATGATCTGTAGTCTGAAGAATGTTAGGTTTCATCAATAGAATATGTAGTTTATTTTCTGACTATTGTGGCTAACCTATCTTATTTTGGAATATTTAGCCTTTATTTTTATGCAATATAAAAAATTTTAGTCAGGTTTGGAGTTTTTTTGACAATAATTCAGTGCTTATATGCTGTTATCCTTAGAAAATTAAAATTATCTAAGTATCAGAGAGTAAGTTCAAATTATGTGTAAAAATCATCAGTGGATTGTAAGCCATTTCATATCTCCTGATAATGTCCCCTAAAATTTAATGAAGATTAATTAACAATGCAAATTTAAATTATTTGTTTTATTTTTGAAATTATAATATAATCATGACACTTCTTCCTTCCATTTCCATCCCACAAACATTCCCCAAAACTCTCCTTATTCTTTTTCAAATCTATAACATCTTTGTTCATTAATTGTTGTTACATGCACACATACTCCTACAAATTTCCTGATAAGTATGTATAATGCTACTTGTATATGTGTTTTCAGTGATGACCATTTGGTTTCAGATAACCATTTGACTTCCTCTTCTCTGGGAATGGCAATTTCTCCCACTCTCATAATTCTTTATTTTTCTGTAATTCATTGTGTAGAGTTGAGCCTACTTTAGGCTTCTTCCTCCTTTCCCTGTCTTTATCTCCCTTCCCCTTAATGCTCTATTTTTCCCCATTTTTCCATTCTGATCACTTGTATCTGCTATTTCTTTCCTCTTTCTCCCCAACATCTCCTACCCTGGGAAAGGTTCCTTTTTCTAATTTCCAGTTTTCTGAAATTACTCAAATATATGAAATAAGATCTGAAAATTTGTAACTGGAGGCTTTCAGTGAGAACCTGTGACAATTGTATTTCTGAATCTGGGTCCCTGCACGCAATATGATCTTTCCTAGTATGATCCATTTAATACGCAGTTTATGGAGTTCATGTTACTTTATAGATGAATATTATTCCACAGTGCATGTATACTGCATCGTCATTGTCCATAAGTAAGTTGACATTTAGATTGTTTCTACTCCCTTGCTAGTGTGAAGAGAGAGGCAATACATATGGCTGAGCCAGTGTCTGTAAGGTATGATATCAGGGGTTTTGTTCATATGCCAAGGAATGATATAGCCGAGTCTAGAAATCATTTTATATTATTGAATTTGGAGAAGAGCTTTTCACCTATTACATTTGTTCCTAAGCCTGATTTTAGTAAGTCTACCTATTGTGAGTATACTATCTGCATGATGCCTCAGAAATCATTGGCCATAGGCACACCTGTCAAAATGAGTTACTCATTCTTGTCTCTAATGTGTTGTTTTGTTTTTGTGTGTATGTATGTGTATGCATGTTATTTTAGAGCTGGTAACTGCTACAAAATAAGAATAAGACTACAAGTCATTTTTAGTAGAAACTTTTTATACTAACTCACAGTTAAATAATCTGGATTTTTGTAATCAGAAGTTTCATCCATCATTTGCTAGCAAGTCTCTGAAAGATTAAAAAATACTGATACATCCTGGTGAACATGAAAAATTTAGGGATGCGAGAAAGGGAGAATGAAACAGGCATAAACTTCCATGTGTATCTTTTCTGATCAAATGCCCATGGGAATCCTAAGTGCAAAATCATACTGTTTTTTCCCTAAGTTCTCCAGAAAACATAGAATCAAGTTTGTGCAAACATGTAATACGCATTGTAAGAATAAGAACATGGCATTATAAAAGTCAAGGTGTTCCAAGGTTATTATTGAGTACACTGGAGAGCCAGCAAACCTAGGTCTATTGGAAAGTTTGTGATATATCTGAATCCAAACATATGAAAATAATTCTCCATCTTGAAGAAGGCAATCAGGGAGAAAGAACATCTATTATGTAGTATGTGTTGTTCTACTGAGATCATTGATGCTAGACCATATTAAACAGCACAATCTGCTTTACACTGTCTACTGATTTAAAGGATAATGTCATCTAGAAAAAGCTGCAGAATATACTCAAAATAAAGTTTAAGCAAATATCCAAGCCCCTCACAGCCCTATCAAGTGTATAAAAATATACTTTTGAAAGTCCTCACTAAATTTCAAAGTCAGTCTTCTAGCATTACATCATCAATTTATTGCTGCTTCTTTCAGAGTTCATACTTATATCAACAATATTTTACTATATACAGTTTTCTGTATTTATTTCTAATCTATCATTTTCCCAAATAATTAAATTCTAATAATCAAATATGAAGGATGAGAACAATCAGGTCAGTTTCTTCCTTCACTAATCCTCAACCAAGGTTCTGTGATCTCTAACATATCCCATTTTATAACCAACATTTTTTTATTAAAACACTACATCATTTCTTCCTTAATTTCCTCCCACAAATCTCTCCCCTGTCCTCTACATTCCACTCAAATGTATAGCCTCTTTTTCAATAGTTACTGTTACAGACTCAAATAGGTATGCATTTATACAAACACACATGCACTCATCCATATACAAAACACACATATGTATGTATGTATGTATGTATGTATGTATGTATGTATGTATGTATGTATATATGTATGTATGTATGTATTTATAAATGAATGTTCATATACACAAAACCCCAAGTCCTTTAGGGTTGCTTGTTATGTATTATATGCTTTTAAGTATGGTCACTTGGTATTAGATAACTAATAAGGAGGCTTATCATTTGAAAAGAGTAATTCTCCTCTTTCAGTAGCTGCTAATTGCTCTTTACAGGAACCCCAGGAGATTTCCTCAATCCACACTGGAATGTTAACTGCTATAGATTTGTTGAGATCTTATTTAGGCAGCCATAATATTGATATTTCATGAGTGTAGCTTCCTGTCATATCTGAAAATCATAATGTTGCAGCAGACTTTGTGGTGACTTGTAGAACCTTTCTTCAATGCTCACTGGTCCTTAGCTGAAGAAGCTTTTTTTAATTACTGTGGACACCCTATGATCAGTGGGCTGTATTTTAACTAGTTGTGGGTTTTTGTAGTGGTCTCTATATGCTGCAAAAAATGATTTACTTTATCTGTGATTATAAAATGATAAATATTTATAAAACAGACATTATACTGGTTTAGAAATGTGACATTAGTATGTTATTCAAAATCTGTGATCTCATTATCTAAGGGTAGTTGATTAGTTTTACAGTACCAGGCATGACTTTCTTCCTGTTGATTGTGTCTTAAATCCAATTAAAGAGCAGATGGTTGCTGCCAAGACATAAGTGTCATTATTGTACTATTAGGGCTACCTTGACATGTTGGTCATTACTGTGATTCTTATTTATCACATGTGGGACTATCGATTGTTTTTATCTTTTGGCAGCTTTCACAACATCGTAAAAGCTCATGCTCAGGAGGAGGCTATCAGCTGAGATCCAGGTCAGTTCCTCCAAGTCTTATGACAGAAATGTGTGATGTTTTATAAATAGGTACTATCTAAATTAGGGTTAGTATAATTGTGATGAAACATCATGAGCAAAACAACTTAAGAAGGAAAAGGTTATATCACTGTTCATCAATGAAGAAAGTCAAGAGAGGAAATCAAACATTGGTCAAAAACATGGAAGCAAGAGATGATGCAGAGGACAAGCAGGGGTGCGACTTACTGGTTTGCTCATCATGGATTGCTCAGCCTGCTTATAGAACAGGGATAGCACAAGCAGTGGTTCTCAATCTGTGAATTGTGACCCCTTTGGTAGTCAAATAACCCTTTCACAGGACTTGCATATAAGACATTCTGCATGTTATTTATTTATATTACAATTCATAACAGTAGAAAAATTATAGTTATTAAGTAGAAGCAAAAATAACTTTATGGTTGGGGGGGTCACCACAACATGTGGAAATGTATTAAAGGGTCATAACATTAGTAAAGCTAAGTACTACATCCCTACAGGATTGCATACAGCCAGAGCATATGGAGGCTTTCTCTTAATTGAGGTTCCCTCCTCCCAGATGACTTTAGCATGTGCCATGTTGACATAAAACTATCAAGCACTGCTACTAACTTCAACATCTGAGTGACAGCCAAAGGTAATGAAAATAATGTATATTTCAGTGAGTCTTTTGGTCAGGGAGTCCAGAACAACAATTGGAAAAGTTTCTCATACCTGATACTAAGGGTTTTGCTTCATATTCTGTGGCACTTCAACGTGTGTGTGTGTGTGTGTGTGTGTGTGTGTGTGTGTGTGTGTCTGTCTGACTTATGTCTTTCTATGTGTCTGTACATATGCTTTTATGTAAAACATATAATTATAGGTAAATATCAATTTTTTTTTTTTTTGGTTTTTAGAGACAGGGTTTATCTGTGTACCTTTGCACCTTTCCTGGAACTCACTTTGGAGACCAGGCTGGCCTCAAACTCATAGAGATCTGCCTGCCTCTGCCTCCTGAGTGCTGGGATTAAAAGCACCACCACCCGGCATAAAATAATTATTTCTTATGTCTTTTCAAACATCCTTAATCTTATTTACTAATGTTTCTTTCTCCATCTCTCTCTCTGTCTGTCTCTCTCTTTCTCTGTCTCTGTCTCTCTGTCTCTGTCTCTCTGTCTCTCTCTCATGCTCTCTTCACTTCTCTTTCTCAAATTCAAGTTCCCATTCTATTTTTTCCCATTTCTCCTTTCATATCACCTGCATCCCACTAGTCCTGTCTTTAGTACAACAAATGCTGGATGCTGTCTCTTTTATTTGACCCCTAGCTTCAAATCTTCAGATGTGAGTATTTAACCTGGAGTCACCACAAAAGTCATTCAAGTCAAAAGAGACTAGGCAGGGTCTGGAGAAGGAACTGTGCAGAGACCCTCCTACAGAGGATCTGAGCTTAGGTCACACTCTCTCTGTTTGGTTCCTTCTATCTAAAACAGATGCATTCAACAGAGGGCTTTCATCAAAATGGCTCCTTTGAAGTTCTAAAAAGAAGGACCCTGGAGAGTGCTGTCTAACAAGCAAGGTTTATTTTAAAGTCACTGGACACCATTTTTTTCTCACCAAATAAAGCAATGTTTGGGTTTAAAATCCAGAAGATTTGACCTCAAATAACATAATTTCCAGTGTTTACTTTTCTCAAGTAATTCAACTTCTTTTAACTGTATTTATTTATTTGTTTGTTTGTTTGTTTTAAGCCTTGTGGAGAATTACTGAGAAAATAACTGGGATTGTGTGTATGTGTGTGGAACATGGAGTTATTAGAACCTGTATTTCAGGTGTGGTCAGGGTGAACTGGGTGAAAAGAAGAGCATTAAATGTTAAAAATGTGCAGTCTTCTTTCTTCCTTTCTGTCCATCATATCCTGACCAGAGTTATGCTCTTTGAGACTTCTTCCCTATTACTTTAATAATGTGCTTTTAACACTGGTACCTGGGACTAAGCACACTAATGTGCTTCTCTCTGCATTTGTGTGGACTAAATAAATTAGGCGTTAAAGAAGAGTTTTCTTAATGAAACATTTAAATAATTTTGCTAATATTTTAACTTATTAACAGTATTCACTAATAATGTGCAGTAATAGTAGAAATACATTATATTAGCATGTAGTTTGCTGTGGATATTGCTCTGTGTAAATAAAGTTCTGATTGGCCAGTGGCCAGGCAGGAAGTATAGGCGGGACAAGAGAATAGAGAATTCTGGGAAGTAGAAGACTGAAGGGAGACACCGCCAGCCGCCGCCATGAGAAGCAACATGTAAAGACACTGGTAAGCCACAAGCCATGTGGCAAAGTATAGATTAACAGAAATGGGTTAATTTAAGAGAGAAGAAGTAGATAACAAGCAGCCTGCCATGGCCATACACAGCTTCTAAACAATGTTAATTTCTGTGTGCTTTCTTGGTTGGGTCTGAGCAACTGTGGGACTGGCGGGTAAGAGAGATTTGTCCTGACTGGGCCAGGCAGGAATACTCTAACTACAAATGGCGCCCAACGTGGGGCAAGAATTTCCACCTAAAACCTGAGAAAAAAGATTCTAAGATGGAGCTAAAAACAGCTTCCTAGTTGGCTCCCTCAAGTTAGCGGCAGCCTGCCGGTTTGAGCTACTGTGGCGGGTTCAGGGCGTGTGCGTCTGACCTGCAGTGTGGCGGGAATGAGGAATCTACAAGCGACACTTTACTCTACAGCATGGTGGATTTAGCCTTTGCGAGTTAAAAAAAAAAAAGGGGGGGGGATTTCTGGGCTATGCACTGCTTTGATAGAACTGCTTCTGATAGTTGATGGTACACATGGCTCCAGACCCAGAGCTGGCGGTAAACTGTACCACCGCCATGTTGGGAAGCAGAGGTGGGCGGAGCCAACAGCCACAGCAGCTTTTCAGTCTTACAAAGATAGATATTACACAGAGAATCTGTTTTATGTTATCTTTTGGATTTTTAACTGCAGAAAAAGATTTGATCATAAAAGCTGTTAAGTTAAACAAATATGTAAATTTTAAAGGTACCTTGACTTCAAAATTTGGATATAAGGATATGTTGCTTTGGAAAGGAGTCTCTGATTTTGTTTCCACAGAAAGCCAGAGGCTATGGATTTATTCCAGATTAAGATACATCAGGTTTGATCAGACAAGACCACCTGAAAGGTCTCCGATGACACAGTGGCCCAGATTGTTTATAGTTTTTCTTATATTAGCTATAACTTTTTTCCTATTTTAATTAGGATAGAAAGGGGGAAATATGGTATTTTATTTGTTCTGGAATGTGATTTTTATTTGTATGTTAATAAAGTTGGCTGGAGATCAGAGGTCAAAGCGAGCCATAAGCAGAGTCAAGTGGTGGTAGCATACACCCTTAATCTGATCACATGGCAGGCAGAGTCTCTGTGTGGGTGGTCAAGGACACAGCCAAGTGTGGTGACATGAACCTTTAATCCCAGGACACTCTATTCTTAATTGGGATCCTGCGAAAATTAAGAATTATGGTCAAGTCCTGACTGGAATAAAATCTGTGAGGCTGCATTGTCTAAGCCAGTTGCCTTGAAGCTGTTTTGGATGTTGGATCATCTGGGCCATGAGGTCATCAGAGACCTTTTAGGTTGTCTTGGCTGGTTAAACCATATCAGCCTGGAAGCAATCCACAAGTTCTCGTCTTTTGTGGAAACAAAGGAAGAACCTCTTTTTCAAAGTGATGTTTCCTTACACAAAGACTTTGACATCAAGATATCTTTAAAATATACATACTGGTTTAACTGAGCAGCCTTTACATTTAAATGTCGTTCTGTAGTTAAAAACCTTAAAGACAACACAATTTAGATTCTTTGTGTAATATCCATCTTTATGTGGCTTATTTTTTGTATTACTCTTCCTCCTTTTTTAAAGACTTCATTGTTTAAAACTTTTTATTTCTTTAAGATAACTGTCTCTATATATTTTTTTTCTTTTTTAAGCCTATCTAGATTTTTATTTACCATTTAAAGGTTTATTTTATCTGAATATGTCTTATTGTGAATCTATTGTTTTAACCTGTAGCATTTTCCATCCACCTTATCTTCCCTACATGGTGGAACTATGTTTACTGCCAGCTCTGGGAACCAGGCTCACTGCTGACTATAGGAAGCAGTGGGTCTATGCTTCCATCCAGCAGCATGTAGCCCAGAAACCTTTTTTTGTTTGTTTTGTTTTTTTGTACTAGCAAAAGCTAAATCTGTCACAACATAGTGCAGTATGTGGCTTGGAGACACCACTTTGTACTGTGGTTGAAATTTGCCATGCTGTACTTTTAGCTCACACACTGCAGTGAACCCACCATAATATACTTCACAGTTGGCCTGAGGGACACAAATAGATAGCTGTTTTTAGCTCCATTTTAGAATCCTTTTTTGTTTTTTTGTTTCATTTTCCTTTGTTTTAAAGCTTTCTCAGGTTTTAGGCAGAAACTCTTGCCCCATGTTAGGTGCCACTTGTAGCTGGAAGTTTTTCTGTGTCCCACCCAATTCTCAGTCACTCAGATCCAAGTAAATACACAGAGGCTTACATTAATAATAACAGCTTGCCCATTAGCTGAGGCCTACCACTGATGAGTTATTACACTTAAACTCAGCCAATTTCTGTTCATCTATATGTCTCCACATGTTCCATGGCTTTATCTGTGTGTCACTACATGCTGGTCTCTGGACAGCAGGCTGATGTCTCCTGACTCAGCCTTCCTCTTCCCAGAATTCTCCTTGTCTGCTTATCTTGCCTATACTTCCTGCCTGGCTACTGGCCTATCAGCATTTTATTAAACCAGTGTACAAAAGCATTCTCTAACAGCACATCTTCAACAAATGGTGCTGTCATAACTGGATGTCAACAAGTAGAAGATTACAAATAGACCCATATCTATCACTATGCACAAAACTCAAACTCAAGTTGATCAAAGACCTCAATATAAAGCCAGTTACACTGAACCTGATAGGCAAGAGAGTAGGAAGTAGTCTTGAATGCAATGGCACTGCAGACTACTTCCTAAATATGATACCGGTAGCACAGACACTGAGAGCAACATTTAATAAATGGTTTCTCTTGAAACTGAGAAGCTTCTGTAATGCAAAGGACACAGTAAATATTACAAAATGATAGCCTACAGAATGGAAAAGGATCTTCACCAACCCCACATCTGACAAAGGGCTGATCTCCAAAATATATAAGGAACTCAAGAAACTAGATATCAAAATAACTAACAATCCAATGAAAAAAATGGCTACAGAACTAAACAGAGAATTCCCAACAGAAGAATCTCAAATGGCTGAAAGACATTTAAGGAATTGTTCAACATCCTTAGTCATCAGGGAAATGCAGATCAAAACAACTCTGAGATACCATCTTAACACCTGTCAGAATGGCTAAGATCAAAAACACTGAAGACAGGTTATGTTGGAGAGGATGTGGAACAATGGGAACACTCCTCCACTGTTGGTGGGAGTACAAACTTATGCAACCACTTTGGAAATCAGTATGGCAGTTTCTCAGAAAATTGTGAATCGTTCTACCTCAAGACCCAGCTATACCACTCTTGGGCATATACCCAAGGAATGCTCAATCATACCTCAAGGACACATGCTCCACTATGTTCATATCCTCATTATTCATAATAGTTAGAACCTGGAAACAACCTAGATGCCCCTCAAATGAAGAATAGTTAAAGAAAATGTACATATACACAATGGAATACTACTCAGCAGTAAAAAACAATGGCATCATAAAATTTGCAGGCAAATGCATAGAACTAGAAAATATCATCCTGAGCATGGTTATCTAGAATCAGGACAAACATGATATGTACTCACTCATAGGTAGATACTAGATGTAAAGCAAAGGATAACCAGATTACAACCTACAACTCTAGAGAAGCTAGCCAACAAGGAGAATCCAAAGATGGATGAATGGATTGTCCTGGAGAGGGGAAATAGATGAGACCTCCATGAGTAAATTGGGTATGAGGGGTGGGCAATGGAGGGTAGGGGATGCTTAGTGAGAACCTAGGGGAACCGGGTGGTTGAGCTGTAACAGGGGTGGAGTGGGAGAGATACCATGATAGAGGGGAGATATCTTGGGGTTAGGGAGAAACCAGGTGCTAGGGAAGTTCCCAGGAGTCCACAGATGACCCCAGCTTAGACTATTAGCAATGGTGGAGAAGATGCCTGAACTGGCTTACCCAAGTAATCAGATCAGTGGATACACTATCTGTCATCATAGAGCCTTCATCTAGTAACTGATGGAAACAGATGCAGAGATCCACAGCTAGGTACCAGAATGAGCTCCAGGAGTCCAGTCAAGGAGAGAGAAGAGGGATTCTGTGAGCAAGGGTCATCAAGAACATGATGGGGAAACCTGCAGACAAAACCAAACCAAACTAGTGGTAACTTATGAAATTTAGATCAATGGCTGTGGAGCCTGCATGGGTCTGGACTAGGCAGGCTCTCTGCATAGAGAGAGAGTTGTGTAGCATGATCTGTGGAGGCAGGCATGGGGGCCTGGCAGTAGGATCAGAGTACATTCACAGTGTAAGAGTAGGCCTTTTGAAGCCCACTTGTATGATGGGACACCTAGCACAGCCTTACGGCAAGGGGAAAAGCTTGGACCTTCCTCTACTAAATGTTCCTCCCCATAGGAGGCCTTACCTTCTTGTAGGAAGGAATTGGGGTGGATTGGGAAGGGCAGGCTGGTAGGGCTGGAGGAAGGTAGAGGGGGATATTTGATATGTAAAATGAATAAAATAATTTCTTAAAAAATGTATAAAACAGAAAGGATTTGGAAAATATATAATCAATATATTTAATCCAGGATTTTAACATTTGGTTGAAATGAGTATTACATTAATTAAAATTTGATATCAAATATCAGTCAACATGTGGGATGAAAAGAATTAATCATACATCTGCATATTTAAATATTTAAACATTAGAAAGATCCTGACAACCACATCTACTTTGTGAAATAGATTCATATTCTGTCTGATACCAAAGTGGTCATTAAGCTAAATTTTATCTCATGCAAATTAGGCTAAAATATTACTTAGAGATATTTGTACTATATCCTTATCTTCTGTGGTGGATTTCCATGCATAATTTACATTGAGATGATTTGCCTAGGTGGTAAGCAAGGATCAAATGGAAGAGCTTGACAAACACCACGCTAGAATGGTAGTAGCTATGGAATGGTGTGTCTAGATTTGTCCCTTCCTCTTCTTTTCTATCTTTCATTCATTCCTTCTTCATTTCTTGAAACTGGAGCAGATAAAAGTAAATTAAAATACTAGCCAGGAAATTTATCTAATGTATACATTAAATAAAAGATAAGGATTACTCTAACACAATCTAATGATGTATTTCATTTGACATGCATATCTAAATTCTCTAAAATTTACAACAGAATGCTATCAATTTTCATTGTATTCAGTAAAATATAGCCAAAATATTTATACTTTATAACAAATTAAGAGGAATGTTAATGGATATTTAAGGTCATATGCCTGCATTTGTGTCCTGTTGTTTTCTCATCTTTATACATTTATGCTTCTGAGATTTTTGTCAAATATAAATATTTTTGTTCCTATAGGAACAATGTTTCTTTTTCTTTTCTTCTTTTTTTCTGTATTTGTTTGCTAGAAAAGCTTTTCAGTATGAGAAATTCAAGGAGAATTTTGTGCTTAGTTGGAATACAGTAGACACTATTCCAGTTCATTATATTTGAAGGGCACTGGGCTACCAGACCTATCACATTAGTGAATAGTTCAGTGGAAAAAGAAAACAGGAAATCAACATGGAAAGCCATTTTTTTAAACTTTCAAAAACTCACTTTAATGATGTGCAAATCTATAGAAGAACAAAGCTTCAAGTTTCAAATAGAACTTAAAAGACAGCCTAAGACTGACCACCCTGTCAGTCTATCCTAGTCTGTCCTTTTATCTATATAGCTGCATGTGTATGTAATAAGAAATATGGATCAGACTTAGTAATGGTTTTTATTATTTTTAATCACTATGTGACTGACTTCTACACTTACACACACAGAGAGACACAGAGAAACACACACATACACACATCAATGAAACTGAATAGCTCAAGTGAAAATTTCACAGAAAAAGTAGGTTTGAAATATAAATGCATCTTAGCCTGCATTCTATGTATTTATTCAAACCATATACATTTACCAAATGAGGTAAATGTTTCAAGATAATAACAAGTTAACAAATCACTATTTTATAATTTGATATGAAGTCAACTAAATATGTCTTTTTTTCAGTAGAATCTCTTTGTTTTGCGTTTTCATCATAACAATATTTTTACAAAATATATTTCGATCATGTTTCTCAGCTATCAAATCTTCCCAAACCCTCTCTACCTCCCACCTGACACAACCTTATTTTTTCCCTCTTTGTTTCTCAAAAAGTAAAAGAAGTAAGAAACACAAAAGAAAGCTCCCGTAAAGAAAACAAAACAAACAAGTCAAAGGCCAATAAGAGAGAAAATGTATCAGAATGTAACAAGAAGGCTACAAAAATACTGTTGAACTTTTGCACTGTTCAGCAAGTGGTGCATGCCCTTATTTGTGATTGACATTCTATAAGAGACTCCATTGGAAAATAACTGATTTTTCTCTTTGCTAGCCTATATCAATTGCAAATAGCTTTTTTGTTAGTAGCAGGAGTCTATGGCTGCTATCCCCTGTCAATGCCTGGACATGTGCGACTTACATCTGGGCAAGTATTGTGCATGAAACCATAGTCTCTGTGAGTTCATATGTGCATTGATCTTACTGTATCAAGAAGACACAGTTTCTTTGGTGTCATCCATCATCTTTATCTCATAAACTTTCTGCCTCCTCTTCCACATAGATATCTGAGACTTCCATTTAGGAATGAGTACTATTAAGTCTCTGACACTCTGTACATTGTTTAGTTGTGAGTCTCTGTTTCATTTCCCATCTACTGAAGGAAAAAGCTGAGGCACTGACCTATGGCTAAAGCAGTATGTCACTAGAAATCAATGTATTATCATGTTCTATACAAGAATAATAAAACAAGATTTTCCCATAAGCCCATGACATATCTAGTCTCAGGTTTTTGCCACTTGATCAGGGTCATGTATGGGTTCTATCATATGGAGGGGATCCTTAAGTCCATTCAAAAAGTGGTTGATTATTCATTTACGATTTGTGCTAATATTGCACAAGCACATCTTGCAGGCAGATTGCTGTTTTGTAGGTAATACTGATGATGAATCTCTTCTCCTCTACCATGTAAATACTTTCCTGTGTTTGAATGTTAGTTAGCAGGGGTGAAGCCTATAGTTAGGTACCAGTTCTACTTCTCTATGTTTTACAACATAGGAAGTGTTGCCTAAAGGAATAAGGCCTTACCATCATGTGGAGAAAGACAATCAAGAGCCTTAACAATAGTTTGTGATGTTTTAAAGAGTTTCCTGGGACCTCATTGGCCAAGGAATCAATAAGACATAAGTCATTCCTGGCACTGGAGGTTTTATTCATTGATATAAGATGTTTAGTTGTGCCTTTCTCTCCCATCTTATCTGGTGAATCCATTTAAGTTACTTTTGTGTATGTAGTCACTGTGTAGCAAAACTTTACCTATGGAGATCCAACACACTTCTACTCACCCCAGATAGGGAACCCAGGACACTCCACAGATTGGATACCATTGAAGTCTAACTTAGTGAACCAATGTGTTTTATTAGGTGTAACTTGCAGGAACAAGAGTGAGGAGTTACTTACAGGAGCAAAAATGACTCCAGGACAGCTGTATCACCAAAGGCTAAGCCAACAGGGGTGACATTTGACATACCTGGGAACCTAGAGCACAGTGCAGCCAATTGAACAGGTTAGGAAGTATTCTGCCTGGGTACATTAGTTGGTATAAAGCTCTTCCAGGCAGCTCACCTGGTTTCTGCTTCTTTCAGAAAGCTAGTCAGTTCTCCGAGAGTTTGAAAATTTTCTGATTTAAGTCTTCTTGACAGCTCATCTTTCCATCTGACAAAAATTCTCAATTATTACTATTTATTTTAAGTTTATGGTAACCTCCTATACTAGAAGCTTCTAGAAACTACTCTATTGGTGAAATTATTAAGGCCACTCCATATAGTTAAAAGGAAGGTTTATTTTGTGGGGGTAACTTACAAATGAAGGGGTAGGTTGCAGGGTCTGGCAAAGGTATGATGCAGTCTGGTGGTGTTCTCTGGAGAACTCTACCTCCAGTGTCCAGGGTCCTGGAACCAAGAGCGAGACCTCCTCTGGATCCTCGGTCTTCTGCTTCCTCCTCCGCCCTGCCTTTTAGGCGTGACCATTACCAAAGCCTCAGTGGGGGTTGGAACTTCCAGGCCAATGCTGGGATGGCTATCCTCTACACTACTGCTGTGTAACAGTTTCCTTAGCGATTGAAACATCAGAGGTCATGCACTAAAGAAGTGTTTTTCTCTATCCCAGATGCCATCAATTGTTTGGCTTCTTAACTAACGGTAGACCTCAGGGCTGGATACTCTATTCATGTGGAATGTTGACTAGGGTGATCTGGTGCAGTTATTGTGTAGGCAACCACAATTGCCATGAGTTCATGTGTGCAATAACCAAGCCAAGTCCGTGAGACAGAATTTCACAGCTCTCCTCCATATCCTCTGGCTCTTCCAGTCTTCTGCCTGCTCTTTCCAAATGTTCCTGAACCTCAGAGCAGCAAAGGTTTCTACAGATAACCCATCTGAGTTCTCTGAGTCACTTATTGACAGAATATTTCTTTCTGCACCTACACATTAACCATTGTCCACTTACAAAAACATTTCACTGACTCAGAAGTACAACTCTGTGGATGTAATGTAAATAATGAGAAGATAGTGTAGTAACTTGATCATTTAACAAAACAACTACAGTAAGTTTCATACTGGAACTTTTGGCCACCATAACCATGGTTGTGGGGTAGGGTTACAGTAACAGTTATGAATTTCCTTGTATGTAGAATACCCCAAATCTATTCATAAAGTGATTAGTTATTCCCACAGTGGCCATGCTTCTAATGCCTAGTAGGTATATCTTGTCTGCCAAGTCACCATTGAGGCATTCATGGTCTACTGCCAAGTATTCTAAATACATCACATTATAGATGATATCAGATGATCCATTGTTATTCAGCCATTTGAGTGAACATCATTTGTCCAAGAAATTCTATTTAAAACTAATTGCAAAATCCTTCTTTCATTTTGTTTCCTTTCACTTTGTAGGTAGCAATTTCCTTGCTTCTTCATCTACACGTACACAATCCCCTCCCCTCTTAGGATTTCTTCAGTAATTTATAGGGTATCATTTTCTTTTGTTTTAAAACTATGGCACTCAGCGGGGATTTGTTAGAATATTTTTAAAGATGAATAAGATATTTTCACCAAGCAAACTTCTGTTAACTCATCAATTTCATCTTAACTATGCACAATGGAGTACTACAGGTTCCTATAAATTTCTCAATAGATTTAAGTTTTATTTAGACTATCAATATTTTGTTTACATTTGTCTTTTTCATCATTTTTCATGGAATTCAATAACAGTTTCCTTTTAAGTATTTGAAAAATGCACACATGCAAGAATAAGAAACCAAACATAAAAGGTCCCCTTTAACGTAATAAGGAATGTAGAAAATTCTTCACTGATTTTCTATAAATCTTTAAGCAAGTCAATTATACATAATCCTTGTAGTTTAATCTTGATAAATTGATCACGTTCTCTATTATCATGAAAATACACATTCTATCAACATTTGTTTAACATGATGAAGATTTCTATCATCAAATGTTTTGTATGACTATCAAGCAATGTGTTTCAAATATATAAAAATGAGAACAAATGTTCTTATGCATTATTAATATGTTACTATCTGTACAGTCAACAAATTATAAATGAAAATATACTTTTGTTCGTGTTAAATATTTTTGATATTATGATACAATTACATTTCCCCTTCCAATTTTTCCCCAAAACCCTCCCATGTGTCTTATTGCTCCTTTAAATTCACATTTTTTCTTTAATTGCTATGTGTGTGTGTGTACCTAAATATATGTACACCCTGTTGAGTAAGTATAACATTACGTGCACAGTGGTGGCCTCTTCCCTGTGGGAAACTATTTCTTTATCTCTCAGCATTTCCTTTGTTGTCTGTAGTTTTTGTGTAAGGTGGAGTCAGCCTGGCTTTCTCTCCTCCACATTAGCATGTCTATTATGTTGTCCTTGGTCAGGTAGTGTTCAGGTACAGTTCTCACCTCTACTCAAGGAAACTACTTTTTGCAACAGAGGAAGAACATTTAAAAATACACAACCAGTCAAAACACAGAGTCTTAGAGCCCAGTAAACTAATGCATCCACAACACCCTCCCAGATATAAGGTTCTTAGGTTACTGTGGGAGAAAAGACTGTAAGTTCCACAGAACAGGGAATTTGCTGAGAAAAATTTGTCTTTTAGAAAGGTCAGTTGTAATACCCATGAAGTCTCACCATCATGACTGCCTGAAAATATTTTCTTTTTTTTCAGTATTATTTTAGGGTATTTTTGGAATCTTTAGAACTATGTTTGTATTTCTCCAATTTTTCTTCAGATCCTATTTAAAACAATAGATAGGTTATTATTTTATTTTCTACTTTGTAAAATAATGTATTCAATTTCTTCCATCAAAGCATTATCATAAGATTTACTCAATTTAATCAGATAAAAACACTTTGTGAAATATATATGTAAATGATGCTAATTTTGTAGATCAATATGTCACAATAGTATCTTAGCCTATGCATGTATTATATTTTCAATTTTAAAATTATATTTTAAAATACTCCTAGAAGTAGATGTTTCTACTCAGGTCTTTCTCTTTGTCACCCACAGAGTAAGATGTTTATTATAACTTTTACATTCAATTGTATATTTACATTCTGTTGGAAGCCCTCTAGAAAAATGATGTTGGCTTAGAGTCATTTTTAAAATATACTTTTTTTTTCAGAAAAGAATCATAAATGCAGTATTTATTTTCCACATATGGAGTGAAAAGCCTATAATCCCAGCTATCAAGAGACAGGAAGCTTTATTTAAAAGGTCATATAATATATTCTGTTCATAATTCCTTCTGCTCATCTCCTTCAAGATCTACCAGGCACCTCCTGGTCTAACTTCTCACCTTTTTTCTCTGCCACTTTAGAAAACAAACAGCAAACATATCAGAATTTAAAGAAAACAAAAATCATAAGAAACACGCACACCACCTGATTAAGATACAGAATCATAAAACGTGATTTACAAAGTAAAGACCATAAGATAAAATGCTCAAACAAAGCAACACAAAAAACAGAACAAAACAAAGACCTACCTAAACACTATTGAATTCATATTGTGTTGGCCATCTATTACTGGGCATGTGACCTACCCTCATGTGTGGCTTGTATATCCACTGAGTCTCCAGTGAGAGGAAAAAAAAAAACAAACAATCAAAACAAATAAACAAAAATCAAAACAAATTTTTCCCCTACAACTAATTGTCAATTAGAGAATGCATCTTGGTTAGGGTTGGGAGAACTCTTCCCTACTTCTCCCTCTCAGTGGTGGGCCTCACCTTGGGTGGATCTGTTCAGGCCCTGTACTTGCTGCTACAGCCTCTGTGAGTTCATATGTGTGCCTGTGCTGTTTGTGTGGAAGACAATGATTCCTTGGTGCCACCCATCCTTTCTGACACATCCTTCATGCCTCCTCTTCCTTACAGCAGCTCCATGAGCCATGATGGGAACGGTTTGATGAACATATCCCATTTAAGACAGTGTGCTACAGTCTCCCACTCTTTACACATTGTCCAGTTGAGGGTCTCTAGATTGGTTCCCATCTACTTCATGAGAAAGCTTTTCCGATGGTGGCTGATTGAGACACTGGTCTATGGGGAGAACAGAAGGAAGGAACTGAATTTAAATCTGAGCTCTGCCTAAGTTATATAAGAAGATCCTATCTCAAAACCAAAACAAACAAATATAAAATGATAGTAAATATCTGTTGTGCAATTAGTTTTTCTTCCTTTGACCAAGCAAGCAAATACCCTAATTTTTACTTTCAATGTTACTTACAATCATGTATTATTTTTCTTGGGGGGCAGGGGGGGGATAATGTATGAATTTCTTTGAAACTGATATGACTACTCTTACTGCCTCTCTTGTTTCTAAATTACAACTTTTTCAATTTTTGGTTTAGTCTTTTTATTGATTTAATTATATATCTCAATGGTCTGTTTCAGTACTAAGAACTCGTCAATGTATTTCTTTCTTTTTAATAATGTATAAGTATGCAGCATACAGATGACCTTTGTATTCACCATACAAATGAAACTGATTCAAGGAACATTAAAGGAAAAATGAAATCTACTGCTTGACACATTTTCTTTTACTTATGGTAATCAATGTCATCTTTGTTTATAGTGATGATAACCACCCATGCATAATACATCTTTGTCTCTTGCTGGCAATTAAAGAATTAAGCTTGAAATGCATTAAGTACTCTGTAGATAACTCTCATCTATTTTGAGTTACCATCTCCAAGGACAGTACTAACTTCTTGTGTCATAATTCTTCAAATGACACCAGTTTGAAAGTGAACAGAGTTTTCTATCTCTATCCATTTTGCTTTCTCCTTTTCAGCTCTAACTTGTGGAAGACAGAATAGACTGGACTGGCATATAGAATTTTGAAGAATGATATTTGAGAAAGTAAAAAAACCAATAACAGTGTTTGAACCACCAGTGTCAAAACATAAGAAATAAAAAAATGGAATGAGGAAGACAAAATATAGATAAAAATGGTAAGACCAATGGGCCATATGGAAATAGTATTAGTATCTAAACTCTTTCTTAAGAATTAAGAACTACAATTTTATATTTTATTTATTTTTGTACAACAAACTGAGAAAAAAATGAAACATTTTCTACTCCTCTTTTCAAGGAGCTTCCATTAAAGAACTAGGTAATAGTAAAGACTTCTGGCCAGCTGAGCCAGCTCACAGAGGAATTAACCTGTTTCCCACCAGAATGAGTTTGATAGAACATTGTTTTCATAATTTTTTTCTGTGTCTGTACACCATACAAGGGAGCCAAGATAAAGAAGTATAACTTACAGACTTCATCCTCCCAATTATGGCCTGATTAATTCATTATTGGGTTATCACTTTTATTATAGGATTGTTTTATATATTTTTTCTTACATGTTATTTTATATTCTGTTTCCTTTGTGGTTCTCTCTGTCTCTGTCTGTCTTTGCCTCTGTCTTTCTCTGTCTCTGTCTCTGCCTCTGTCTCTGTCTCTCTCTCTCTCTCTCATTCCCTGCTCCTATTTCTCTTTCATCAGATTTATTGAGTCAAACATTGTCAACCTTGATTGTTTTCTGGAACTTCACTCAGCATTCTTCTGGGTTGTTTTGGCACCTAGTAATTTTTTTCTTGTGTCAGTCTATTATTCCATTATTTTCCTACTAGTTTCTGAAAATTAGGTTTACCTTTTAGGATGTAATGTGTTTATAATTATTGCTATTTATTAAAAATATTTTCTCTCAATTGCTGCCTTAACCTCTATTACATATTCTTTATAACTTCAACTCTGCAGTTCTCTTATTATCGATATTATTTGACATTTTAAAAATATTCCAAGCAGTCAGGCAATGATGGAACATACTTTTAATCCCAGTACTCAGGAAGCAGAGCCAGATAAATCTCTGAGTTCAAGGCCGACCTGCTCTACAGAGCAAGTTCCAGGATATTAAGGCTGTACAGAGAAACCATGTCTCATAAAAACCAAAACAAAATAAATCTGTGAAACATTTCCCCAATAGTTTGATGATATATATAGTATCAAGATCATGTTAACACTTGTGCCAACATATTACAGAAATTACATATATTTGTATATAGTTATAAGAAAGCTTTTCAATAGATATAAAATGATTATTGATAAAAATAATTTGCAATGCCTTTAAAGATTCCCATAGTGTGATAATATTTTGAATTAACATGTAATTTTAGCAAACTTCCAGTAACTATGAAGTTTATGAACTGCCTGGTCACATGATAACCTGGAAAGTACAGGCATTGAGTAATTGAAGAAAGTTACTTTAAAGCACAACATGCATGAATTATTCTCTTACAATGATACTTGGAACATAGCCTGCAGTTAAAGGCATACTCAAATGTATTAGGAAAATCATAAGTTGAGTTTCATTAATGTCTAGCTTTTAAATGATTTAGTAGGGACCTAATCAGGATAAATGTAACTCACTTTCTGGGAACCAATATTACATTGTTCTCTGAACACATTACAAACTTTCTTATATTAGATGAAGTAATCCCAATGTTTTACCTCATATTTATTTCTGAAGTGAGATTTTTACAGTGTAAAATATAATGCAATGAGGATTGCACATTAACCGACCCATATGCCAGACATTACTGTAGGTAGGAGCTGTGAAAGACAAATGGAGAAAATATTGTTCTGACCTCTAAGAAAGGGATTGAGAGTCATGCAGGAGATAAACACACATAAGTGAATACAATAGAACAGCCTGTGATAAATAGTGCAATAGACTCTGGGATAAAAAATGATTTTTTTCCCTAAAACACAGACAAAGGAACGAAGGAAAATTTATTTCATCCTGACATGAGACGCAAATTGTACCCAAGCACAAAGGAAAATGCAGTGTCTGACTCCAGAAATGCAACTCAGGGAATATGTAAGAAACAAGTAACATCATTCTGGTGAATAGAGCCAAGAGAAAGTAAGTTAAGCAGGCATAAGTTTGAAGAGGAATTTTTAGTAAAAGACTGAAGCTTCTCTCAGAATTTAACAAGAAGTGGATGGGTCTCAAAATAGACTCACTGATCAACATATCAATAGTTTGTTGTACCTTGTGGTTTGAATGTCTTTTCAAATACACTGTCCAATTTAATTGTCTTTTCAAATGTTATTTCCTGTCTGTTCACTGGACCAGACCTTTATATTAACCATTTCTTGTATTTGTATGATAGCTTTTATGCTCCTGGGAAATATTGGTCTAATTCTCTTGTTTGGTCATTATTATCCTGACTGATGTTCAATATTTGGACCATCTATGCACTAGAAAGAGGCTGTAAATATTGGTACATTGATAATACAAAACAAGTCCTCAAATGGTAGATGGTAGTTGCAAGATTTGAAAGTTTGTGACAATACTAGGGTTATATCCTGAATTATATAGTCAAGATAGAAATCATAAAGTCTAGTTAATTATTTTCAAAATTTTGATGATGTTTTCAATCAGATGAATATACAAACCCTGTCATAGTTGAAAGCACAATTGGATTTATTTTAAGATAACAATTTGAGTTCTTTGATTTTTTTTTTTTTTTTAATGTGGCATGGGCCCTTTAACTGAGAGGGACGAATTATTGGAGTTAGATATTGGGGGAAAAACTAAAGGTACAAAATAGTCTCAAGTGTGGGACATGATTATACTGGAGAGACATATTAGATTTCAAGGCAGTGTTGAGTTCCTATTTGAGGTCTGTGGTCATGAATTTTAAGTAGAACCAGTAGGGAGGAAAATCAAACTTTGCCTTGGGTTTGATTTTGCTCTGTCAGAGACTATTTTATTTCATTTTTTGTAATGCTTCCACAGGAAAGAGCAAAGCAAAATATCCCCATGTGAGAACATATTCAAGATGATATGTTCATTTATAGATTAAATAAGCAAGTTCTTATACTAAATATTTCATATTTAAAATTATAATTTCTGATGACAAATGATGTTTACAACTTTTATGGCCATCACATGCCTCAGAGTTAACGATCATATTCAGAGACTAGTAAACATGACTTTTACACATACAATTCAGCTTTGTGAATTTAAATTGTGAGTTTTAATTTCTTTGATTTAAATATGAAAATGCAAGTTACAACTCTATTTGGTGAGGACCCTTGAGAGGGCCATAACCCTGTTGCTATAATTACTCTGGTGGTGCTCTGAAAATTGTTACTTTTAGAAAGACAAGGTTAGAAAATGTTTATAGTTCAGTAATAGTACAAATAAAGTGGTTTCATGAAAACTTAAATTATTAAAAAAAAAAAAAGGTGCAGTGAATACAACATAATTCCCTACTTCAGTGCCAACTTTGATAACACCAAAGTCTTCCTGGTCACTCTCTTTGCAATGATTCCAAAGTCAAAATAACTAGAAGAGGCTTACTGTGAAAATAAGGTGGCCCAACTGAAACAGGAGCCTCCTTTTGTGAAGGACATGATGTTTCAAGATAGGGACAGAAACCAAATTAACTTCTGCTAATTTGTGTTCTGCATTTAGTTTGTGTCCTTATTTTCTGATAACTTTTGTGAACAGCAGCACCATGTGAGCCCCAGGGACTGGCTGGGAACCTACTGAGGGGACAGCAATACAACAGACCTACTCCAGTTCTTTCACTTCAAGATCCTTAGTAACATCAGTGTATGTAATCACTTTTTGTTTTTTTGTCTCTGATAGCTGACGTTTGTTACCTCCAAATCACTCCAGCAGACTATTCAGCAGCTGTGGCTCTTGCCTTCCAGTTTCTGCCTTTAAATTAACATCCTCTGCACTCCTTACATTATTTGCATTCAGATGGCTTTAAATTTATAGTATCAAAATACCAATAATGATCCCAAATTTTTATTACAATATACAATATACTCATAAATATTTACATTTATGACATTTTCAAATTTGTGCACCATTAATGCTGACCAATATCTCACTTGCTTTCTTTTTACATTTCTCTCCACTTACTACACCTTTTCCATTCCTCACCCTTATTTCATAATATATATATATATATAAATAAAATACAATTTACATATAACCTAATACACAAACACTTATTTTATATATGTACTGTGGGATGTTATTCTGTATGCTGTGAATATGTGTTGCTCTTGTTGGTTGATAAATTAAATTATGATTGGCCAGTAGCCAGGTAGGAAGTATAAGTGGGACAAGTTGAGAGAAGAATTCTGGGAAGAGGAAGGCTGGGTCAGGAGTCACCAGCCAGACACAGAGGAAGCAAGATGACAAGGCAGAACTGAGAAAAGGTACCAAGCCACATGGCTAAACATAGATAAGAATTATGGGTTAAATTAAGTGTAAGAGCTAGTCAGTAACAAGCCTGAGATAATGGCCAAACAGTTATAATTAATATAAGCTTCTGAGTGATTATAAGCAGGTCACAGGACTTTGTGGGCCTGGAGGGATGGGAGAAACCTTCTTACTACTACTACTACTACTACTACTACTACTACTACTACTACTACTACACACACACACACACACACACAAACACACACACACACACTAAACAATTAATATTGAACATGTGATATTAGTACTTTTGATTTTAATTTATAATGCTGTAAATAATAATTTCTCCTTTCATCCTTATTGTAGAAAATGATACAACTTTTGTTCTTTACAGTTGAATAAAATTCCAACAGTGTGGAATACATTCCATTTACTTTATTTCATTTGTTGATGGACACATAAGCTGACTTGAGTTTATAGTTCAGGAATCATGGATAGTGCTACAAAAAATGTGCAAGTAGCTCTATGCTATGTTGACTTATGACTCCTTTGGAGGTGCATAATTCAGGATGTTTCTTGTCTTGGGGCTGTAAAAAAGTATCTTGATAAATTCAATTTAAGAAAAGAGCAGTGAGGAGTGTACTTTGGCTCATCAATCTAAGATACAAAGCATCATGGAAGAGAGGTCATGATGGCAGACATCTGAGGCAGCCAGTTGCATTATATCTTGATCAGCAAGCAAAAGGGCAATGCATGATGATGATGATGATGATGATGATGATGATGATGATGACTTTCAGTTACTTTCCTTTTTATTTTTCTTATTTGCTTATTCCAGGACACCGACCCATAGAATGATCCCCAAAACATTTACAGTGGGTCTTCTGACATCGACTAACCTAATCAAGAAAACTTCTCATGGGCATGCACATATATTTGTTTCCATTGTGATTCTAAATCCTGTTAAGTTCACAATCAAGATTAGTTGTCACAGCAGTAATGTTGGTACCTTAGTGAACATGTTCTAGGATATCAGAACAATTATTTTAGGAAAATATTGAGATAAAGAGATGTACTTTCTGTTTGATCTACCAAATAGAGAGCTATGTTTTGCATTTTCTCAACTCAGTTTACATTGGCTGTTGTATTAGTTCTTGCTTACTGTCTCTTGTTTCTGAATCAAATGTGACCTCTCAGCAATTGCTACAGTGCCATGCCTGACTATACACTGCAATGTTCCCTAGCATGATAATCCATGGACTTATTCTTATAATGAATCCCTGGATTAAGTGCTCTCTTTGAAAATCCTAGCTATAAACATAAAAAAAAAATGAGCTTAGAAAAACTATAAAATAGCTAACATTAAAAAAAATCATCTTTAATTGACTTGTGCACATATCACATTCCATACTTGTGTTAATGCAGATATGTATGTTATCTTAAAACTTTGTGTGTTTTCAGAGCAAGGAGACCAGACACCAATGAAAACAGGTGGCCCCAGTGAACCGGCCTCTCTAAGTGACTCTGTTGAAATTCCACAGAGTTCTACATCCAGAACAGCTTAAAAGCTGCTGGCTGAAATGGTTCAGCCTCATAGACTACTCTAGCCAGGTATGCAGAAAACCCTTGAGCTTTCCAATTGCACAGAGATTAGCTAACATATGTCATGGCTACTATTTCCAGGACTTGACCATTATCTAAATTTTGTCGGGTTCCCTAAGATGCCATAACTCCCAAGACAATAGGAAGCACTCGAGAGAAATTGACTCCCACATTCTCAAGAAGTGGGATGGGTGATTTTTGGTCCTTCACTGGATTACAGATGTTTGTCATTGTTTAGGGGAGTTGGTTACAAGTTTTTATTGATCATGGCTGGGAAGAAAGCTAAACAAATGAGACTAGATTCATAAATCTTTTTCTGAAGGGAAAATAGGGGATACAGTATTGAAATGATGAGATAAATAGGTGGATTATTGACTCTACTTTTGAGCAACCATTAGTCTCAAATGTTTTATATTGGTATGGACTTTAGTATATTGATACAAATTTAAGGTTATTTTTGTTATAATATATATATATATATATTTCTTTTTTCTGTTTTTGTTTACAGCATTATATCTATATAGCTCATTTAAAAAGTTTATTTCTTAAAAGATGTTTAAGATAATAAAAAAATACAGGTTAATAGACATCTCTAACAATCAAATTTATAGTCAATGTAAGTATGTTTTCAAGGTCATACAGAGATATATTTTAGATAGATAGGTATCTTCAAACACTTCAATAACCTACAAAATATGACATTTAAATTTTTTTAATAACATAAGGCTTTTCGTGACAATGAGACATGTCTGCTCCAAGCAGCATCAATCTACTTCATAAAAGGATGATGAACATTGAAGAACCTCCACATGGAGTTTGCTTTCCTTGTGACAAAGCTAACCATTTGGGCAAGAAACTGCCCTAGCCTAGCCTACTGACAATAAGCTACACCAACAGGACAAGCAGGACACAAAGAAAAAAGACGGCAAATTTTGCCAAAAAGAGGTGGGACAGTCCTTCAAAATTCGTGCTTCACAGAAAAGTCTGTCAAATATTTAAGGCCAAAGATGGATGCCCCATAATTTTATAGGAAGTTTGACGTGACTGTCCAGGCAGCCAGATGTCTCTGTTGTTTCTTAGATTTGGAAGTCACTTGCTCTACACTTCCTATTTACTTTGTGTTTGAAGATCACATATCTATCTAAAATATATCTCTGTATAACCTTGAAAACATACCTACATTGACTATAAATTTGATAGTTAGAGATGTCTATTAACAACTGTAATATTATATCCTAGGGTCTTTGTTGAAGTTGAAGACTAGATAGTTATAGTTATAGTTTTCCTTAGTTATGATAAAAGGTAAATTAGACATAAAACTTTGAATTCGCCAAGATAAGACTAATAAAATTATTCAATTAAGTAACAGTTTATTAATTAATTGTATTGTCTGATTTGCCAAATTTAAGTGGACTAGAATTGTAATTGTGATTCTTACTGAGTAATTGTTGTTATTGTATATACTGTTTCTTTTTATTTAGACAAAAAGGGGAATATTGGGAGATATTTGATTATACTGTGTAAAGATATGCCACTGTGATTAGTTTAATAACAAACAAAATGGCTAACTGATAGGCAGAAGGTATAGCTGGAATTTCTGGACAGAGAGAGCACTGGGAAGAAGAAAGTGAAGTTACCAGAGGAAACAAGACATGCAGGAGGAGAGGCAAAAGCCATGTGCCACATGGCAGAACATAGATTAATAAAATGGATTAATTTATGAGTGAGTTAGAAACAAGCCTAAGCTAAAGTTGAGCTTTCATAATTAATAAGTCTCTGTGCCATTATTGGGGAGCTGGCAGTACAGAGAAACACTCATTATTTGGGTCCTGGAACTCCAGGTACAGTTAGGGGTGGCTCCCTGTCATAGTATAAGACTCAAGCTAGACCAAACATTAATTGGCCACTCCCATAATTTCTGTGCTACCTTTTCTCAGCATATCTCATAGGCAGGGCAAATTGTATGTCAGAAGCTACTTGATTGGGTTAGTATCCATATTCTTCCATTAGAAGTCTTTCCCTGTTTTAGGAAATGGCCAGTTTAGGCACCCATATTTCTCATTGCTAAGAGTCTTAGCTAGGCACCCTTCTAGACTCCTGAGAGTTTCCATTGCACCAGGTTTCTAGCTCATCCCTGAAATGTCCCTGATTCCAGTTGTCCAAGTACTCTCTCCTTCCATCCTCTCCTCATCTGATGTCTCCTCTTCCCTGGCCCACTCTCTCCCATCCAGACCTCTCCCTCTGTCCACCTGTGATGTCTATTCTATTTCTCATTCATAGTGAGAATCATGTCCCCCACACATACCACGAGGCTTCCTTGTTACTTAGCTTCTCTAAGTCTATGGATTATAGCATGGTTATCCTTTACTTCAAGGCTAATATCTACCTATACATGAGTTCTTACCATGTTTTTGTCTCTCTGGATCTGGACTAATTCACTCAAGATAGTCCCTTTTAGTTCCATCCACTTGCCTTCAAATTTTCTGATGTCATTTTTTTTGATAGCTGAGTAATACTCCAGTGTGTCAATGGACCACATCTTCTTTATCCATTCTTGGATTACAGACATCACAGTTGTGTCCAGTTTCTAGCTATTATGAGTAAAGCCACTGTGAACATAGGTGACTAAGCACCCTTGTGATATCATTGAGCATCTTTTAAGTATATGCCCAAGAGTGGTATAGCTCAGTCTTGGTAGATCAAATCTAGATTTCTGAGAAAGCACCATATTTATTTTCTAAAAGGCTGTACAAGTTTGCACTACTGCCAATAATGGAGGAGTACTCCCTTTGTTCCACACAATCGCCAGAATGAGCTATCACTTGGGTGTGTTTTTGTTTGTTTGTTTGTTTTGTTTTGTTTTGTTTTTTGTTTTGTTTTGTCTTATCCATTCTGACAGGTGTGTAAGATGGAATCTCAGTTATTTGATTTGCATTTCCCTAATGGCTAAGGATGGTGAATACTTCTTTAGGCTATTTTGGCTGTTTGAGATTCCTCTGTTGAGGATTCTCTGCTTAGATCTGTACCATAGTTTTTATTTAGATTATTTGATTTGTTGGCTGTCTAGTTTCTTGAGTTCTTTATATTTTTAATATTAGCTCTCTGTTGGATGTGGTGTTGGTGAATATCATTTCCATTTCTATAGGCTGCTATATTGTCCTATTGACAGTGTCCTTTGCCTGACAGACACTACTTCCCAGTTTCCTGAAGTCTCATTTATTGAATGTTGTTCTTAATGCCTGTGCCATCAGTGTTCTGTTCAGAAAGTTGTCTCCTGTACCAGCCAGTTCAAGGATGCTCCCTATTTTCACTCCTACCAGGTTCTATGCATCTGCTTTTCATTGTGGGTCTTTGATCAACTTGGACTTCAGTTTTGTTCACTTGCATTATGTTACATGCAGATATCAAGTTAGAAGAGCACCATTTGTTGAAGATGTTTTCTTTTTTTTATTTTGTATTTCTGGCTCCTTTATCAAAAATCAGATGTCTGTATATCTGTGCATTTATGTATGGGTCTTTGATTATGCAGTTCTTATTACTTACAGCTTTGTAGTACAGTTTGAAACTCCTGCTAGTGCTACCTTCCACTGTTGTTTTACTGATCAGGATTATTTTAGCTATTCTGTTTCTGTTTGTTGGTTAGTTTTTGTTTTTTCATATGAAGTTGAGTATTGTCCTTTCATGATCTGTAAATAATTGTGTTGAACCAGGCAGAGCTCTAGGAGTCCAGTCAAAGAGAGAGAAAAGGGATTCTATGAGCAAGCTTATCAGGATCATGATGGGGAAACCTGCAGAGATGGCCAAACCAAACTAGTGGGAACTCATGAAAGTTTTATCAATGGCTATGGAGCCTACACGGGACTGGACTAGGCCCTTAGCATGGAGAGACAATTGTGTAGCTTGATCTGCTTGAGGGGACCCCTGGTGCTGGAAAAAGAATCCATCCTGGTTCATGAGGGGGCTTTTTGGAGCCCACTACCTATGATGGGATACCTCTTGCAACCTTGAGTCAGGGGGAAGAGCTTGGACTTGCCTCTACTGGATGTGCCACCCCATGGGAGGCCTTGCCTTCTTTTGAGGGGGAGAGTGTAGAGTAGGTTGGGAAGGGGAGTCTGAGGGGCTAGGAGGAGAAAAGAGGAGGATCTTTGATTGGTGTGTAAAATGAATGAAAAATATTTCTTAATTAAAATAAATTGATTTGAAAGTTTGATAGGGATTTCATTGAATCTGTAGATTACTTTTTGTAGGGTTCCCATTTTTACTATGTTAATCCTATATATTGACTCATGAGCATGTGAGATGTTTCCCACATCTGAAATCTTTTTCAATTTCATTCTTTAAAGACTTGACAATTTAATCATACAAATCTTTCACTAGCTTGGTTAAAGTTACACCAACATTTTATAAATTCATGTCTATTGTGAAAGGATTTTTTTCCTGAGTTCTTTCTCAGTTCAGTGTCATTTGTATATAGGAAGGCTACTGTTTTTTTTTTTCCTAGCTAATCTTTCATCCAGCCACTTTTTTAAAGGTATGTATCAGCCCTACAAGTAGCCTGCTAGAATTCTTGGGATTATTTATGTACATTATCACATCATCTACAGATTGGGACTCTTTGACTTCTTCCTTTCCAATTGGTATCTTCTTGATCTCCTTTAGTTGTCTTATTGTTCTAGCTGTAACTTCAAGTATTATATGGAATAGATATGGGGAGAGCAGACAGCTTTGTCTTGTTCTTGATTTTAGTGGGATTGCTGTGAGTTTTTCTCCATTTATTTGATGGTGTCTATTAGCTTGGTGTATATTACCTTCATTATATTTGAGTATGTTCCTTGTATCTCTAATCTCTCTAAGACTATTATCTTGAAGGACTATTGGATTTTGTTCTAGGCTTTTGAGCATCCAATGCAATGACCATTTCTTTTTTTTTCCTTTTCAGTCAGTGGATTACACTGACTGATTTTTTTTTTTTTAATATGTTGAACTATTCTGCATCCCTGGGAGGAAACCTAGTTGGTCAATGTGGATGATTTATTTTATGTGTTTATGGATTTGTTTTGTGAATATTTTATTAAGTATTTTTGCATCAATGTTCCTAAGGGATATTGGTCTGTAATTTTCTTTTTCTCTTTAATGTTTGTATGGTTTGTATATCAGGGTGGTGGTGGCCTCATGAAATGAATTTGGAAATGTTCTTTTTGTTTCTATTTTATAAAATAATTTGAGGAAGTTTCATGTTAGCTCTTCTTTGAAAATCTGGTAAAATTCTGTACTAAAACTATCTGGCCTGGGGCTTTTGTTGGTTGGGAGACTTATGACTGCTTCTATTTCCTTAGAGTTTAAAAGTCTGTTTAAATTGTTTATGTGGTCTTGATTTAACTTTGGTAAGGAGTATCTATCAATAAAAGTATCAATATATTTTAGTTTATTTAATTTTGTGTAGTAGAGTTTTTTAAAGTATGACCTGACGATGTTTGGTTTTCCTTAATGATTGTTGTTATAGCCCCATATTCATTTCTGATTTTGTTAATTTGGATAGTCTCTCTCCTTGTTTTAGTTAATTTGGATAAGTGAGTGTCTATCTTGTTAATTTTCTCAAAGAACCAACTCTTTGTTTCATTGATTCATTGTATTGTTCTCTTTGTTTCTAGTTTATTGATTTCAACCCTCAGTTAAATTATTTCTTGCCATCTTCTCCTCTTGTGTATGCTTGCTTCTTTTTGTTTGGTAGCTTCCAGATGTGCTGTTAAGTTTCTAGTATATGATGTTTATAATGTATTCATGTGTGCACTTAATGCTATGAGCTTTCTTCTTAGCATGGCTTTCAAAGTGTCCCATAAGTTTAGGTGTATGTGTATTCATTTTCACTGAATTCTAGGGTCTTGATTAGGGCTCCTATTGCTCTGGAGAGACACCATGACCACACCAACTCTTACAAAGGAAAATATTTAATTGGGACTAGTCTATAATTCAGAGTTTTAACCCATTATCATCATAGAGGGTTATAGAAGAATAGTTTAAGGTTTGTTAGTTTTGTTCATGTTGCATTTGTTTAACTCTGTGAAGATGTGTTATTATGTCTGTGTAAAATGCCTGATAGTCTTATAAAGAATTAGCCAATAGCAAGGCAAGAGAAGGGAGAGGTGGGGCTGGCATGCTGAGAGTATATATAAAAGGAGAAAACTTGGAGGAGAGATCTAAGATCTAGCAGCCAGAGGAGGAGGACAACTCCAGGGGTCAGCTACTCAACTACACAAAAAACCTAGGAGTAAGAATAAGGTTTACAAAAAGGTTTAGAGAAAAGGAAAAGTCCAGAGACTAAAGATAGATGGAATAATTAAAGTTAAGGAAAGCTGACAAGAAACTAAGGCGAGCTAACGCCAGGTATTTATAATGAAGAATAAGCCTCTGTGAGTGATTTATTTGGGAGCTGAGTAACAGGCTACCAAAAAAGAGCAAAAATCTCCAACAACAGAGGGTAATATGAAGGCAGACATAGTCCTATATAATGATATTTTATCTGTACTGAAATGTGTTTTTATTTGTACATTAATAAAGTTGCCTTGGGATCAGAGCAAGCCATAGCAGAAGCTGAGTAGTGGTGGTCCACACCTTTATTCCCAGCACTTGGGAGGCAGAGCCAGGTGGATCTCCGTGTGTTCAAAGATACAGCCAGCATTGAGACACATGCCTTTAGTCCCAGTGAGTGATGGAAGAAAGAAAGATACATAAGCCATGAAGACCAGAAAAAAGTAGTATTTGGCTGGTTAAGCTTTTAGGATTTGGAGCAGCACAGTTCAGCTAAGATCGATTTGGATGAGGAATTAGAAGCTTGCAGTCTGAGGAAACAAGACCAGCTGAGGAACTGGTGAGGTGAGGAAATTGTGGCTTGTTCTGCTTCTCTGATATTCCAGCATTCACCCCAATAACTGGATCGGGTTTGATTTCATTAATAAGACTTTTAAGGTCCATGTTACATTCCTAGAGAAAGCTAAGGCAACAGGATGTTAACTGTCTCACTATGCATGGATTGAATATATATGAGACCTCAAAGCCTGCCTCCACAGTGACACACTTCTTCAATATGCTCATACCACATAATAGTGCCACTCTATTGACCAAGCATCTAGGAAGTTTTTTTTTTTTTTTTTTTTTTTCCTGACTTGACCTAATAGTCACTCAGTAGAGAGTTGTTCTGGTTCTATTAGTTTGTAGAGTTCTGTTGTTTCTATTAATGTTGAATTCCAGTTTTAATCTTTGGTGGTCTGATAGGATGGGGGGGGTATTTTGAATTTCTTGTATATGTAGAGACTTTCTTTTTGACCCAGAATGCTCAATTTTGGAGAAAGTTCTTTCATGATATGAGAAGAAAATATACTCTTTTCTGTTTTGGTGAAATATTCTGTAGAAATCTGTTAAGTCCATTTGATTTATAACATCTGTTAGCTCCAGTATTTCTCTATTTAGCTTTTGTCTTGATGACCTATCTTTTGGTGATAGTGGAGTATTGAGGTTTCCTGTTATAAATTGGTTAAAGTCAATGTGTAATTTAAGCTTGAGTGATGTTTACAGACATAGGTACCCTTGCATTTGGGACATATATGTTAAGAATTGAATGATCCTCTGGGTGGTATTTTTTCTTTGATGAGTATTAAGTGTCTTTCCCATCCCTCTTGATTAATGTTACTTGGAATTCTAATTTGTTGGATATTATAATGGCTACACCAGCTTGTTTCTTAGGTCTAGTTACTTTACAGTCCTGTACCTTGAGTTAATGTCTATCTTTGATGTTGAGCTGAGTTTCTTGAATGTAGTAGAAAGATTGAATTTGTTTTTGCATTTATTCTGTCCGTCTGTGTCTTTTAATTGGGCAACTAAATCCATTGATATTAACTGATATCAATAATCAATGATTATGAATTCTTGTTTTATTGCTGTTGTTGATGCTGGTAGTGGTGATGGTGGTAGCGTGCATGTGTGCTTCTCTCCTATTGCTTTTGCTGTTTTGAGGTTATTTATTTCCTGTGTTTTCTTGGGTGTAGCTAACCTTGGCTTTGATTTTTCCTTCTAGTACCTTCTGTAGGGCTGAATGTATATGTAGATATGATTTAAATTTTACTTTATCATGGATTATCTTATTTTTTTCCATCTAGGATATTGAAAGTTTTGTAGGTATGGTATTCTGAGCTGGTATCTGTTGTCTCATAGAGTCTACAGCACATGTTTTCAGGCCATTCTGGATTTAGAGTCTCTATTGAGAAGCCAGGAGTAATGCTAATAGGTCTGCCTTTTTGTGTTACATGCTCTTTTCCCTTGCAGCTTTTAATGTTTTTTCCTTTGTTCTGAATGTTTAGTGTTTTGACTACTATATGACTAGGTGACTTTTTTTTTTTTTTCTGGTCCAATCTGTTCTGTAACCTTCTTGTTCCTTTATAGGCATGACCTTCTTTAGGTTGTGAATTTTTTTCTATGGTTTTGATAAAAAATGATTTTGGGGCCTTTGAGCTGGGTCTCTTCTTCTATTCCTATTATTCTTAGCTTTTGTCTTTTCATAGTGTTCCAGATTTCCTGAATGTTTTGTGTCAGGAACTGCTTTGATTTGATATTTTCTTTGTCAGATGTATCTACATTTCCAGTTGTGTATTCAGTGACTGAGGTTCTCTTTTCCTTCTTTTGTATTCTGTCAATGATATTTGTGTCTATATTTCTTGTTTATTTAACTAGGTTTGTCATTTCCAGAATTTCCTATGTTTGTATTTTCTTTATTGTTTTTATTTATATTTTCAGATCTTGAACAGTTACAGTTATTTCCTTTAACTGCCCTCCCCACCCTGCCCCCGGCTATCTCAAAGGCATTTATTCTTTTCCTCCAATTATTTGTACAATTATTTGTTTGTAAAATACTGATTTTGTGTAAGAAATATATTCATTTCATCTTTAAGTACTTCTATCATCTTTGTAAGTTTAGTTTTAAGATTTATAGGTAGATATGTGTGTGCTTTTTATGTGTGTGCTTCTGCTGTGATGGAATATTTAGGGCTTGCTCTGTTATAATACCTGGGCTCTGGTGGTACTATATTTTCTTGGTTGTTGTTGATTAGGCCTCTTATTGTTATTATGTTGGCCTCTAGTCATCCGAGGTTGGGGTGATTATAGTTCTAGATTCTCATCTCTGAGTTTGTCTTTTTTGGATGGATGTTGTTCCTTGGTTTCTGTTTTTATTTTTGTTTTTCTTTCTTTCTTTTTTTCTGCTGTTCTGGTTATATTGGCTTGTAGTTAAGCAGGTAATCTTCACTAGATCTGAGGGCTGGGCTTCTGGCAGAGGCCTGGTCTCTGGTACAATAGGGAGTCTCAGTCTCAATTGTGTACAGGGGCATGGAGGTAGGGCACTGGAATGGAGATAGGGTGGAGGACAATGAGAGAGTGAGAAAGTGGGGCAATTTGGTGGGCAAACAGCCTACCTGGACATCTAGTTGTCTGTGTGATCTCTGGCAGAGTGGGAAGTCTCCACCCCAGGTCATCATAGTGTGTTCCATAGTGGCTATTCAACTTTATATCCTCATCATCAATGTATAAGGCACAGGTTATATGAGCTGCTTTGTGGGTACTAGAACTGAACTAGGGCTCCCCACAAAAGAACAAGTACCCTTAACCTCAGATGACTAATAAGCCATGTCTTTAGCCCTTGAAGTATTTTAGGGCAAACCTCATCCATTGTATCATTTTGTCCACAAATCTTCCAGGGTGCTGTGGTAAAGGCTCGAAGCTTTGAAAGGTCACCCCAATACCATTTCCTACAACTTACAAAACTAGAAATCATTTCACCCATCCTTCACTGCCTTTTCTGTCCTTTCCATTAATGATAGCCATTCTGACTGTAATGAGAAGAAAAACAGCACAATTTTAAATTGCATTTGCTTGGTGGCTAGGATATCCAGGTTGTTTTTTTTTTGTTGTTGTTTTTGTTTTGGGTTTTTTTTTGTAATTTTTATTTCATTTTTTAAGAACCACCTGTGCATTTCATAAGCCTGTTTATCATTTTGGGCTGTATGGGCTTTAAGTCAATATTCAAGTTGTTTATGATGTTAGACATCAATATGTCAGATATATAGCTAGCAAACATTTTATCTGTTTCTCCAGGCTCTCTCTTCTTTCTGTTTAATTATTTTTCTCTGCTGTATTTTATAATTCTATGCAATGCCATTTGGTAATTTCTGTATTATTCTCGGAGTTATTGGCACCCTTTTCAGGAAGTCATGGACTACGTGTTTTTTCATTATTTTCCTCCAGTAGTTACTGAGTAGCAACTATTTGTTAAGATTTTTCATGCTTTTATTTTGTCCACAGGGCACAAGATAATGGTGCGATTTTTGTCTTCTACATGAGTCTTCTGAAGTTTCTTCACATCATAGACTTGAAAAGGATATAATAGTTTCAATACATGGCTTACCTAAATTTGCCAAAAATTAAGTCAATTGAGCTACATGTTTTAAAGACATATCTATATCTGTCTTTGTTCCAGTACAATACTGAGGTTTATAGTATGTCTATGCACAATAACTTGAACTGAATTCTGAGAATCCCTTCCATTATTGTTATTTTTACTCACTTTCCTTAGACATTTACTGTCTTTTGTAATTCTATCAAATTCTAAGATTTTTAACTTTTCTGTTTTGGTGAAAATATAGCTGACCTCTCTCATGGGGATTATATTGAAGCTATAGTTTGCTTTTGGTAGTATAGACATTTTCACTGTGTGCAGTGTTTGTATGGGTTTATATATGTGATGGCATGGGTGTGGGTGCTTGTACAAATGAACATACAGAAGTGTATGCTTATATGTGGAGGTCTGAGGTCAAACTTGAGTGTTATTTTTCAGTTGATTTCTACATAGATTTTTTTGTGACAGGGTCTTTTTCTAGCCTGGAGATAAGTGACTAGGCATGTCTAGCTCACCAACAAGCTGAGAGATCCATCCATTTTCATCTTCGTAGTGCTGGAAATACCAATACAAACCAGCACACTGAGTTTTTATTGGATTCTGTGAATCAAACTCAGATACTCATGATTATGCAAAAAGTACCTAATTGACTCAGGTGTCTCCAAACCCTAACACAAACCCTAATATAGATTTTTCACAATATTAACTGTACTGACCATGAGCATGAGAGTACTTTAATATTCTATTGCCTTCAATGTTTTAAATTTTAATTAAACAGATATTTCGATATTTTTGCTTTATTACTATGTATCTAACATTTTCTAAAATTTTAAGAAAGATTATTACCTTATTTATTTTTATGTTAGTTTATATCTAAAAATACACATATTTTATTTTTCATTTTATTTGTGGAGGAGATGGTATACATATATGGGTGTGCAGGCATGAATGAGGGCTTGAAGCTGACTCCAGATGTCTTCCTCCATTTCTTTTCAACTTATTATTATTTTTTACAAGGTTTCTCAGCAAACCTGGAGTGTCCTCTCAAATTCAGCCATCCACCAATGATGGTTGGCCATGGGCCTTCAGATTATTCCTTTCTACTTACCAGTGCTAGGAATACAGTCATGAAACACCATGCTTTTTTAAATGGATGCTGGAGATCAAACTCAGATCCTCAAAGTTCCACAGCAAGTAGTTAACCCATTTGAAAAAAAATCTGATGGGAATGAGTATTAAATTGTCTTTCATTTATATATTTATATTTTTGAGACAGGATCTTGAAGATGTATCCCTGCCTGGTATAGCATTGACTGTAGAACACACTAGCCTCAAACTCAAAGACTGCTTGCCACTACCTCTTAAATGCTGAGATCTGAAGCTAATGCTGCCAGACTTAGCAGCACTGAATATTCTATGTAAATTCTGTGTATTGCTACTTTATGAAAAGTACATATCAGTTCTAAAGTTGTTCTGATCTCTTAATTATATGAAGTTATGATTACAAATAGGGGTTATTTTACGTCTTTCATTTCTGCTGTTTATTTTGCCTTACTTTCTAGTGGTGACTTTAAACACTATATTAAATGAGAGTGTGGAAATGGTGAGTATTCTAATTTCTCATTTTGGTGGATATTTTTGAGATTTCTCCTTTTAGTATAATACAATCTACATGTTTGTCATAAATGGCCTTTAATTTGTTAAGTTATGTTCATTTTCACCATGAAGATTTTAAACTTTGTCATGGATGCATCCAGTTTTTGTCACTTAAACAGATATATTTTTTCTTTTTATTTATTCTCTTATATACTTCATACCAACTGCCTCTTCCCCTCCGTTTTTTTTTTTTTTTCCAGCTCTCCCCCATTCCCTCTACCCAGCTGCATTGTTCTACTATTTCCCTTCAAAAAAGAGCAGACCTCTCAGGGATACCAGCTAAAACAGCATACCAAGATGCAATGATACTATAGCTTTGGATTTAAATTCTAGGCATAATTTCTCAGTGTTCATTTTGTGAAGAGGCTGAATGTTTACACAGGCTTCAAATGCCTTTATGCAAAGAGATCATGGTTCTTTTTCTTTGTTTTGATGACTAGCTTTCATAAAAAGAACATATACACAGTACATTAAATGCTGGGACTAGACTATCACAATTCTACCATCTGTCACTGATGACTTCATTTCCAGATTTTTCATTACATATGACTTTAAAAGAGTATCCATGTATGAGAATTACTTTAAAATCAAAGACAGTTATAGTTCAGGAGTCAAAGCCAGTTGACAACCCAGTCCTGTCGTGCACTCACCTGCCTTTTCTTTTTCTTTCAACATTACAGATGCCACTCTGTCCTTTGCCAATGACCTTTTGGCAGGTGAAATGACCAAGACCATCTCCTAGGTGGCAGTAACACTCATTGAGCAGATCAAGCTTCTGCTGCAGGTGCAGGAGACCACCAAACAAATCATTACAGATAAGCAGTACAAGGGCATTATAGACTTTGTGTTTCATATCTCTAAGGAACAGGGATCCTGTCCTTCTGACATGGCACTCTAGCCAATGTCATTAGATAGATCCCCACCCAGACTCTTAACTTTGTCTTCAAAGACAAATACAAGCCAATATTTCCAAGCGGTGTGGAAAAGAGTACTCATGCTTACTTCGCTTGGAACCTGGCATCAGGTGATGTCAATGTCTCCACATTCTTGTGCTTGGTGTACCCTCTTGATTTTTCTCATACCCATTTAGCAGCTCATGGGGGCAAAGCTGGAGCTGAAAGGAAATTCAAAGGCCTTGGTGAGATCTAAGATCTAAAAATCTGATGGTTATATGGGCCTGTACCAATGCTTTGATTTGTCAGTACAGGGTGTTGTCATCAACCAAGCAATACTTCAGTTATCTATGACACTGCTAAGGGAATGCTTCCAGATCCTAAGAATATTCACATTTTCATCTGCTGCTGCATGATTGCACAGACTGTCACTTCTGTTGCTGGCCATGGTATGATGATGAAGCCAGAAGGGAAAGGAACTGATATGTATACATGCACAGTTACCTGCTAGAGGAAGATTGATTGTGATTAAGGAAGCAAAGCTCTTTCCAAGGGTACATAGTGAACGTTTACAGATGCATGGGCAGTGCTTTTGTTCTTGTTTTGTATGATGAAATCAAGAAGTTCATATAATTATGTGTTATGTGCTCTCCCCATGAAGAGGCATGTTGTATAATGTACCATGAATTGAACATTCTGGACAGAGTCTCTGGGCTCTTCTGTTTTATGAATGGCAACTATTTACCAGTTAAATGTACTGTACGAGGCAATAATAGTTATCTGGCCAGTTTTCTCTTATAGCCATTTCCTAAACGCTGATAATGATGAAACTCAATTATAATTTTTATTTCAGCCACCCCTGATTAATAAAAATGAATAAATAAAAATATATAAAAACAGGAAGAAAACAAAGACAGTAAACCGGGGGTGTTATCAATGAACATATTGCAACATTTCACTCAGAATCTTGTTTCTCATGTTATCACAATGCACAAAAAGTTCATCACCTAGCAATAGCAAATGTACAAAGGTTATTGTGCTCAGTTATAATTGCATACCCAAAAATCTATTCCAAAGAGTAAACCAGTGAAAGATGAAGGATTTCATCTTCAAAAACAAAGGCACTGAAGGTTAAAGGAAATAGAAAAATTCTTGGAGAGGAACAACACGATTGCATTTTATGTCTTCCATGGTCTTCTTAAATTCCATATCTGGTGTTTTTTAAAATTTACTTTTCTGTTGAATATTTTAAGTATGTATTTATTGTGTGTATACATGTAAGTGTGTATTGTGTGTGTGTGTGTGTATGTTTGTATAGTGTATGTATACGTGTGTATGTGTGGGGGGGCATGTGTTGCGGGAAGGGTGGGCAAATGCCTGGTAATGGGCATGTATTTGAATGTAGGAGGGTAACTCTTGAAAGCTCCATTCTCTCCTTCCACCACATAAATCCCAAGTATTAATGCAGTGTTAGTAGCTAATACACTTGGCAACTGAGCTTCCTCTCCAGCCTCCCAGATAATTTTGTCTACATAACACATTAACAACACCTGTCTTTGCTAAATTTTTCCATGCCTGTGAAAAGGACAGAAAATAAGGACAATAAAAAAGTGTTTAAGTTCACTATATATGAGTTTGTACAGAAATTTACACTTCAGATATGCGGTCACATGTGAACATCAATCAAAGGGATGAAGTATCCTTAATAATCACTTACACAGTTATACAAATAGATGACTATTAAACTACTTCTTAGACATCATTTAGTATTTAACCACCTCATATGTCACTTCAAAGTGTAACTCACTCTGTCTCATGATACATTTTGTTATGGAATATAAGAATTAAATATAGTTCATGCATGCTATTCTCTGCTCTGCCTGTAGTAGAGGTGCTCATCCGTTTCCATGCCTCTTCTTCCTCATGTACAATGCCAGAGATTAACTAGTTCATCATACATATACTGTTGTAGAGCAAATAAAGGTGTGCATGGAAATCCCCAAAAGCTCACTTTCACTAATAATATTTCTTATATGGTATGACTAACTGGTTTAGTGTATACTGATACTAAACACTATAGGACTATAAAGCAGGTTTAATATTTTGATTTAGAATAAAAAAATACCTTAAAGAAGTGATGGCACATGACTTTAATCCCAGCATGCAGGAGGCAGAAGCAGGCAGATTACTGATTTTGAGGCCAGTCTGATCTATAGAATGAGGACAGGCTCTAAAGCTACACGTAGAAACCCTGTCTTAAACCCTCCCAAAAATGCTTAGAAGAGTAATTTGGTGACTGATCTCCATAGAAAAAATGGATATTACTGATAGTTAAAAAAAATAGAAAGGACAATACCATAAAATACTGAATATGACTCAAAATAGATGTGTAAGAGTGTACCACATTTTGATAATTACAAACCAGTATTGTATAGATTGAATTAAATTTTCTAAGAACAAGTTCCTGGAAATGGTGCTAGAAAACACATGGCAAGGTTAAATCATACAACAGTTTTCCAGACCAAATTATTTTACCACCACTTTCTTTATTTACTTGTAAATATGCAACATTACTGAAATTTTGCAGAATATAATTATACGATGCTGAAAGTGAATATCAAGGACAATTGTATAAAGACACTTTAGACTTTATTAAGAAAACCATGAGCTGGGCAGTGGTGGTGCACACCTTTAATCCCAGCACTTGGGAGGCAGAGCCAGGTGGATCTCTGTGAGTTTGAGGCCAGCCTGGGCTACCAAGTGAGATCCAGGAAAGGCGCAAAGCTACACAGAGAAACCCTGTCTCAAAAAATCAAAAAAAAAAAAAGAATAACATATTTGGTTTTACTGTAATGGAGAACATGGAAAAAACAGGAAATTAACTGAAGGAGAAATGGGGAATGGATTAACAGGCGGGAATATATGATTTGATTCTGATAGGATTCAATCAGGCTCATGTTTCCATAATTAGTCCCCAGTTGGTGATACAATTTTTTTTTTTTTTGGCTTTTTTCGAGACAGGGTTTCTCTGTATAGTTCTTTGCCTTTCCTGGAACTCATTTGGTAGCCCAGGCTGGCCTTGAACTCACAGAGATCCACCTGGCTCTGCCTCCCAATTGCTGGGATTAAAGGTGTGCACCACCAACACCTGGCCTGGTGATACTATATTGAAGGCCTTGGGCAGTTGGACAGTATGGGCACTTTAGACAGTAGGGCCTGGCCAGGGGACTTAACTTATTAGGAGAATGCTCTTTGTGATTATACTAACCAAACTTTCATTGGTTTATTTGTCAAGGTCCATGCCAAAGAACTGCTACTAAATCCGCTCACAAAATGTGCTTATCCACTATGTCATGCCTTATCTGCTGGATGGACAACTACCCTCTGCAACTCTAGAGCAAAACTAACCTTTCCTCTCTTAAGATATTTCTGTCAAATGTAAAGCAAAGGATATCCAGACTTCAACTCACAACTCCAGGGAGGCTACCTAGTAAAGAGGACCCTAAGAAAGACACAGGGATGAGATCTACATGAACAAACTGGGGATGACAGGGGGTAATGGAGGAGAAGGGTCGGGGTAAAGAGATCTTAGGGGAGTCAGAGGTCTCAGCTGGGTCAGGAACAGAGAGGGAGAATAAGGAAAGAGATACCATGATAAATGATGACCCCATGGGAATAGGAAGAAGCAGAGTGCTAGAGAGGTCCCCAGATATCCACAAAAATACCTCCACTATAGACTACTGGCAATGGGCGAGAGTGTACCTGAGCTGACCTACTCTCGTGATTGGATGGCCTGCAGTGGATATCGCTCTGTATAAGTAAAAAATTGCTTGGCCATTAGCTCAGGCCTACCATTGTCTAGCTCTTACTCTTACACTTAGCCCATTTCTATTAATCTGTATTTTGCCATGTGGTTCATGGCTTACCAGTACCTTACATCTCACTTGTCATGGCAGCAGCTCACTGGTTCTTCCCCTGCCTTCATCTTCTCCCAATTCTCCTCTCTCTTAGTCCTGCCTATACTTCCTGTCTGGCTACTGACCAATCAGTGTTTTACTAATACAGAGTGATATCCACAGCACTTCCCCTTTTCTTTTTTTTTTAAAGGAAGGTTTTAACTTTCACATAGTAAAATTACATATAACAAAACAATTATCAAGCAAGAAATACAGTTACAATATCTAGTCTATTTGTTTTGGCAAAATTGAACAAACTATTCTATCTATCCTATATTTATGAGTCTAAGGTTTCATATCTAATTTATCTTTTACCATAACTAAGGAAAATTAAACCTATCTAGTCTTCAACCACATCAAGCAACTTTCGGGAGTCTTGCAGGGTAGACAGAGACAGCTGGCACCCTGGACAGTCACCTAATGTGCCTTTGTAAAGTTGGGGCATCTGTCTTCAGCCCATAGGGCTAGAGTCTCTCAGTCATTTTTCTCAGTGTCTTGTAGAATGTCTGGCAGTTTCCTCTGTGAAGCAGGAACCTGAAGGAATGTTTTGTCAAGCAAAGTTCAGTGGTCACCTTTCTATGGGTCCTTCATGTCCAGTCGATCAAGCAGTCCAGGCAAGAACAGTTTCTTGTCCAAATGGTTATTTTTGTCAAGGTGAAGATAAACTCCATATGGAGTGTCTTCAATGCCCATCCTCCTCTCTGAAGTAAATCGGTGCTGTCAGGAGCAGACATGTCCCATTGTCCAGAAAGTGTACATTTTTAAAATATTTTAAATGCCATATTCTGTAGGTCTTTGAAGTATTTGAAGATTACCTATCTATCTGAAATATATCTATATATACCTAGAAGACTTAACTAATGTGGCTACAAGTGTGATTATCATAGATGACTAATTTATTAATTTTTCAATTATCCATTACAATTTTAAATGAGCTGTACAAACATAATGTCTTAAACAAGAGTAGAAATATGCACACAGTATAACAAAATTAACTTTAAGTTTGTATCAATAGAGTAAAATCTATACCAGTGTAAAACATTTTAAACAAGTTGTTGCTCTTTAAAAGTTCATTAATCTAACTTTTCATCCTATTATATCTAAATCATATCCCCCTTTCTTCTTTAGAAAGAGATTTCATTTATAATCAACCTGATTTAAATAAAAATATTGGTTTTTCTCTGTCCCACACCAGAGGATCTTCTGACTTGGGACACAAGAATCTCTTAACCATTTTTTTTTTTTTTTTTAATCAATATGCCTGGGTTTAGAGATGGAGCGAGCCAATTCCATCTCCAAATCTCCAAAGCCAGCTTGATATATTTGGGAATTGGGCATAGTTCTATTACTATTTCCTTCTGGATGGGGGTGCTATATCTTATGGGGACACAAAGAAAATTTTAGGATTATGGAGTAGTCAGTGAGGTTTTATCGTTTGAGCCAGTTGCCATGAAACTGTTTTGGATGTTGGATCATCTGGGCCATGGTATCATCAGAGACCATTCAGGGGATCTTGGCTGGTCAAACATGATGTATATTAATCTGGAACAAATCCATAGCCTCTGGCTTTCTGTGGAAACAAAAGCAGAGCCTCTTTTCCAAAGCAACATATCTTTATATCCAAATTTTGAAGTCAAGGTACTTTTAAAATTTACATATTTGTTTAACTCAACAGCTTTTATGATCAAATCTTTTTTTGCAACTAAAAATCCCAAAGACAACACATTCCAGATTCTCTGTGTAATATCCATCTTTACATGGATAATTTTTTATACTACTTTTACTGTCTCTTTAAAGACTTTATTTTTTAAAACTATGTATTTCTTTATATAACTATATATAACTATAACTATATATATATATATATATATATAACTATATATATATATATTCTCTCTTAAAAGCCTATGTACATTTTTACATGCATTGTAAAGCATTTAAAACATTGATTGGTTAGTAGCCAGGCAGGAAGTATAGGCGGGACTAAGAGAGAGGAAAATTGGGAGAAGAGGAAAGCAGGGGAGGGACCAGTGAGCAGCTGCCATGACAAGTGAGATGTAAGGTACTGGTAAGCCATGAACCACGTGGCAAAGTATAGATTAATAGAAATGTGCTAAGTGTGAGAGTAAGAGCTAGACAATGGTAGACCTGAGCTAATGGCCAATCAGTTTAAATAATAAAAGCATCTGTGTATTTATTTTATATGTGGGCTGTCAGACAAACAGGGCTTGGTGGGGGCTGGAGAGAAGGTCTTCAGCTACAATGGCCGAACACCCTAACTATCATGATAGAACTCTCATCCAATGACTGATGGAAGCAGATGCAGAGATCCATGGCCAAGCCTCAGGTGGAGCTCCAGGAGTCCAATTGGTGAGAGGGAGGAGGGATTATATGAGCAAGAAATATCGAGACCATGATTGGAAAAAGCATAGGGACAAATAGCCAAACTAGTGGAAACACATGAACTGTGAACCAATAGCTGAGATACCCCTGTGGAACTGGACCAGGCTCTGGATAAATGAGACAGTTGGTTAGCTTCAATTGTTTAGGAGGCCCCCGGGCAGTGGGACCTGGACCTGTCCTTGGAGCATGAGCTGGCTTTTTTGGAACCTAGGGCCTATACTGAGACACTTTGCTCAGCCTTGATGTAGGAAGGAGGGGACTAGACCTGCCTCAACTGAATCTACCAGGCTGGGCTGAATCCTCAGGGGAGACCTTGCCTTGGAGGAGGTGGGAATGGGGGTGGATTGGGGGGGAAGGCTGAGGGGGTGGAAGGAGGGAGGACAGGGGAATCCATGGCTGATATGTAAAATTAAATTAATTATAAAATAAAAATATTTTTTAAAAAAGATATTTCTGTCAAGTAATTTAGTCACAGCAACACACACACACACACACACACACACACACACACACACACACACACACACGCACACATAAAATATCCACACAGTGATACAGAAAGTTAGGTTAAAACTGATTGTTAAAAGCGTAGTTGAAGGAGTCATTGTTTTTTTCATACTTCAAGGACAGTCATGTAAGTAAGAAAATAACAAGCAAATAACATCTTGTGTCATGAAGTCAACAACAGGAAACTGGATTAAAGAAGGAAAATGCACAGTAGAAACTAAGTGTTAGGAAAATTGGTAAGTGCAATATATTTCAGTTCAGTTTCATTTTCTTGTTTGAGACAAGGTTCTACTATGTAGTAGACTGGCTTCAGTCCCATGATGTTACAGCTTGAGCCCTTCAAGCACTGGGCTTACAGGCATGAGCCATTATACTTAGCTCAAGGTCTGCACTGATATGAGCTCTGATGCTACGTGACATCTGGTATAGTTCATTTTTCAGTATGTTTAATCATAAAAAGTAGTAAATGCTGAGCAACAAGACTCCTGACAGTATTAAAACAAATAAACAAACCATAACAAAGCCACTGTTCAGAAAAAGAAAGAGTGTTTTCAGGAGAGAAATTTGGACAATAAATCTTACAGTGATGGAGAAAGACTATGCACATAAAAGGCTAACATCTAGCATCAGGGAAGAATTGAAAACTGTTGGCAGAATGAGACGCCTAAGATCATAAACAGAAACTGGGCACAGAATACTGTGAGAGATATTATGTCTTCCACTTGAGTGGAGTAAAAACAGTGAGGATGAGAAGGAATGTGCAAACAGGTAAGTGCTATGCAGAAAGAGGTTAGGTAGCATCCCTGTTCTTTTAAAATCAAGATGAAAGAGTTAGGAGAAAGTCACAGATGCAGAAATGTGGCAGAGGGAGGGCTCAGAACTGAGCATCATTGGGAAAATGTGTGTATTTCTGGCCTGGCCTAATTCCAGAAAACAATCAGAAAAAAAAAAAAAAAAAAAAAAAATATATATCCAGTGGATTTTAATTCCAAGTGTTTGCTAATAACCACGGAATAGAACTGTATAGAAATACCATACTAATTGATTGTTAGTTTTAGTTAATTTTTGTTTTTTCAATTCTTCTCTCATACCTTATATTTTAACAGCAGTTCCCTCTCCCTCCACTCCTCCCAGCCCCTCCCCACCATATGCCCTACCCCGCAGACCTAATCCTCCTTCATTTTCTTTCAGTAAAGAGCAGTCCTCCCGAGGATATCAACTGAACATGGCATAATAACTTACCACAAGACTGGATGTGCACCTTCATATCATGTCTGGACAAGAAAAGGGTAACAGGAACAGGCAAAAAAGGCAGAGACAATTTCCACTCCTACATCTCACAAGAACACCTAGCTACACAAGTGTACCATATATACGGAGGACCTACCTCAGACCCTTATAGGCTCTGTAATTGTCTCTTCAGTCTCTGTGAGTCCCTATGAACCCTGCTTAGTTGATTCTATGGGTCACGTTCTCGTGGTATGCTTGACTCCTATGGCTCCTACAATCCTTTCTCCTTCTCTTCTAAGGGGTATCCTGAGCTCTGCCTAATATTTGGGTGTGGGTCTCTGCATCTGTTCCCATCTGCTGGTAGATAAAGCTTCTCTGATTCTCTGGTGACAATCGGGTTAGGCTCTGGTCTATGATTAGGGCATAATATCATTAGGAATAATTTCATGGACTTTTTTTTTTTTCTTTTGCCATTCATGTTGGGTACCGGCCCTCCCGGAAGTATCAGACATAGGCTTCCTCTCCGGCATGTGCCTCAAGTTAGTCATTGCTTGGCAGCTCCCACAAGTGCTGTGCCACTGATACCACACCACATCTTGCAGGCAGGACAAATTATAGGTTTTGTGGCTGGGATGATGTCCCAGTCCCACCACCTTTTGAGTGCTGTCTCAAAACAAAAGACGGCTGGTTCAGGCTCTCTGTGCACCCCATTACTAGGAATCTATTAGGAGAGACTAACAAGTTCGTTTGTTTGTTTGTTTTGTTTTTGTTTTAGGATTTTTTATTTTTAAATAAATAGTTTATTGGGTCAGTGGGATGACATGATATCAACTGTCCTGACAAAGCAATGAGAAATCTAGTGATCAAGAAATGGAAAACCTTAGCAAGAGTAAGAGTTATGTATCTACGGCTGTGGGGAAGAAGACGTACCTGAATAAGTACCTGGATTAAAACTAATTTGCTTATAGCATTAAAGATTTCAATGAAGGCAGAGATCAACATGTTCTGAAACAAAAAGACCTTAGATGATGAAGCCTCAGAGAATTCTTTGCCAGAAAATATATCTTCTGATATGGCAAGGTCCATTAAGCTACCACCAAGAGTTGGATGTGACACAGGTCCAAGCACAACATGCTGGATTATATCATCTGATCTTAGTTAATGCAATTTTGACTCTGTGAGTCACTTTTTAAATGGTCTACTCTTTCAAAATTTTCCAGAAACCTAACAGATATTAGTAAGAGATTATTTTAGCATCAGAAATAGAATCGATTGAGAATTTGAAAAGTGAACCAAATTTTAGTTCTTAAGTCATGAGCCATAGCTGGGCAGTGGTGGCACATGCCTTTAATCCCAGCACTAGGAGGCAGAGCTAGGTGGATCTTTGTGAGTTCGAGGCCAGCCTGGTCTACAGAGCGAGATCCAGGAAAGGTGCAAAGCTACACAGAGAAACCCTATCTGGAAAAACAAAACCAAAAACAACAACAAAAAAAAGATATGAGTCATAATTAATAAATCATTGACTTACTTTGTCTCATTTATTTTTAAAATGTATGTCAATAAGTATATTCACAAGTCCCTTTAAAAAGTTTTATAACATGTGCATATAATTTTCATGATATGTAAATGTTCACTATTGTTTGTAATTTCATTTATCATCACTTATTGTTAGCATTGGCAGTACCACTCAGAGTTAGATTCTCTGTGCAAACTGCTCAAAATTCCACTAAGAGTGCTGCTATTCTCACTTCCTGATCTATGCTTCACCCAAGAATTATGAATTTGCTGAAATATGTTAATAGATTACCGAGGGAAATACAATTTAATTACTTGCTTTGGGAATTTGTCTTCTAACTACTCTCTTTTTATCCTATAGAAAATTAAAGTAATTAATATATAAGATTATTTTATTGAATATATCCTCTGGTGTTTAATTATCAGTTTGAAATTGTGTCTGGCAGTGTGTCCTGGAAAAGCTTCTTCCCATGACTTTTCATATAAACATCCAATGGCCCAAGGATGTAACACGGGTTTTAAGGGATATTGAATGTCTTAGGTTCCTGTCAGCTTTGCCCTGTATACCACAGGACTCATAATTTTTTCTCAAGGTTAAAACTGTATTTTATAAATAGCAATACAATTTACATATTTATTACATTATCATAAGTTGATTTGCTATAGTTTTAAATAGAAAAAATACCTGTTTACAGAGGATGGAAATATGTTTCTGAGGTTAATGAAGATTGATGTTCTTCCAAACAACTTGGGTTCAGTTCTCAGCATGAACATGGTTATACATGCTACTTGTATCTCCAGTTACAGGGCTTTGAAAGCCCTGGTCTTAGCTTCATGGACCCTTGTATGCACACAGTGTTCATGATCTAATGCAAACACACACACACATACATAAAATAACAAATTTAAAAAATTAAAATAAAAAGAATACATTAATGACTTACTTAAATTTTTATATCTCTTCTGCCATTTTTTCATTTTTCTCTGTTAAGAAATTTTCTGCTCATTACAATGCTATACACAGAACCCCCTCCTTCTTCCTCCCATCCCCCAGCCCTCTTTCCCAAGCCACCCCATATCCCCACATCCCCCAAATTGAGGTCTCACATGGGGAGTCAGCACAGCCCACCACACAGAGCCTAGGCAGGTCCAAGCCCCTTCCCACTGCACCAAGGCTGTGCAAGGCATTACACCACATGCACGGGATTCCAGAAGCCTGCCCATAGACCAGGGACAGATCCCAATCCCCCTGCCTGGGTGCCCCCCAAACGGTACGTGCCAAACAATCATCTTCTATATCCAGAGTGCTTAGTCCAGTCCCATTGGGGCTCCACAGAAACCTAGATGCCCCTCAGCTGAAGAATAGATAAAGAAAATATGGCACATATACACAATGGAGTACTACTCAACATTAAAATAACAATGATATCGGCTGGGGATTTAGCTCAGTGGTAGAGTGCTTCCCTAGTAATCTCAAGGCCCTGGGTTCCATCCTCAGCTCCAAAAAATCCAAACAACCAAAAAAACAAAAACAAAAACAAAAACAAAAACAAACAAATCAACAACAAAAAAACAACGATATCATGAAATTTGCAAGCAAATGGATGGATCTAGAAAATATCATTTGAGTGAGGTAACCCAGACTCAGAAGGACAAACTTAGTATGTACTCACTCATAAGTGGATACTAAATGGGAGGGAAGGGATGGTCAGACTGCAAACCATAACTCCAGAGAGGCTGGCTAACAGGGAAAGACACTAGGAGGGACATATGGATGACCCTGTGAAGGAGAAGTGGATGAGATCTACATGAGTGGGCTGGGTGGCTGGGTGGGGGTGGGAGTGGCAGAGGGTGAGGAGTAGGTGATGAGAATATAGGGAAATGGGAGGGTCAAGAACAAGGTAGGGTGCTGGGGAGGCTCTTGGGAATCCACAAGGTTGACCCCACCTTGGTCTGCTGGTAGTGGTCCAGACGGTGCCTGGACTGGTCTAATTTGGTGACCAGCCTAGGAAATAACCTAGATGTCATCATAGAGCCTTTGTCCAGTGACAGATGGAGGCAGATACAGAGATCCATGACTGGCACCAGGCTGAGCTCTGGGAATCGAATTGATGAGAGAGAGGAGAGATACTGCAGGTGAAGGATGTTGAGATCATGATGGGAGTAGGTACAGAGATGACAGGCCACACTAGTGGAAGCCCATGAACTGTGGACTTCTGCCATTTTAAATACAGCTCCACATAATGCTATATCACCACTGCTTGTGGTGATACTGTGTTCCCCAATATGTTGTGCATCCTAATAAACTTATCTGGGGTCAGAGATCAGAACAGCCACTAGATACAGAGGCCAGAAAATGGTGGCACACACTCCTTTAATCATAGTATTGCAAAGGCAGAGATCTATCTGGATCTCTGTGAGTTAAAGCCACACTAGAAACAGCCAGGCATGGTAACACACACTTTTAATCCCCAGAAGTGATGGTAGGAAATAGAAAGGTATATAGAGTGTGAGGACCAGGAACTAGAGCCTGGTTAAGCTTTTAGGCTTGTAGCAGCAGTTCAGCTGAGATTCATTCTGGATGCGGACTCAGAGGCTTCCAGTTTGAGGAAATAGGATTGGCTGAGAAGTTGGCAAGGTAAGGTTTGCTCTGGCCTGTTCTGTCTCTGATCTTTCAGCATTCACCTCAATACCTGGCTCTGGGTTTGTTTTTTATTAACAAGACCATTTAATATTCGTGCTACAACTGCTGCCTGAATGGTAATGCCAGCCAGTACCCCTTACCAATGGTTCCCTCTCCAGGCAGGATCAGAATGAGTACTGTGACATGGATGAATTCACAGATGGATCCTAGATCAATGAGAGCAAGAATTAACAGGATGATGATAAAATGCTTATTAGAGGCTTAAGCTGGGATACAAGCAAGAAAGATCTGACTAAATATTTATTTCAATTTGAGGAAGTTATAGAATGCACAATTAAAACATATCCAGTACTGGAAGATCAAGAGGATTTGGATTTGTGCTTTTCAAAGACACTGGTAGTGTGGATAAGGATTTGGACCCGAGAGAAAACAAATTGGATGGTAAATTGGTAGCTCCCAAAAGGCCAAAGCTTTAATGTGGAAAAAGCCCCCTTAAAAGGTTGTTTGGGCAGATTGAATCCAGATACTTTAGAAGAACAAACTGTAGACTATTTTGGAGCCTTTGGAGAGATAGGAAATATTGAGCTTCCCATGGATACAAAAATAAATGAAAGGTGAGGATTCCGTTTTATCACATATACAGATCAAGAGCCAGTAAGTCAAGAAATTGTTAGAAAGTAGAGACCGTCAACTAGGTTCTGGGGTGTGCAAGATCAAAGTTGCACAATCCAAGAGCTACACAGGCAGTAAGAGGAACAACAAACAGGAGGAAGAGGTGTGGAGCAGGAATCTTAACAGTTCTTATCAATAAAAGCAAACCTGGAGCCAGGTACTGGGGTGAACACTGGAAGATCAGAGAAGCAGGACAAGCCACAGCCACCTCACCTCGCCAATTCCTCAGCTGATCTTGTTTCCTTAGACTGGAAGCCTCTCAGCTGAACTGCTGCTCAAAAGCCTAAAAGCCTAACTAGGCTATATTTCCTTGTCCTCACACTTTAAATACCTTTCTGCCTCCTGCCATTGCTTCCTGGGATTAAAGGCATGGAGTGACCATGCTTGGCTGTATCCTTGAACACACAGAGTTCCAGGCAGATCTCTGCCTCTGGAATGCTAGGATTAAAGGCATGTGTCACTTTTTTATGTGATACTAGGGGATGTAGAAGAGCTCAGAGCTGAAAGTGAACCAAGGATTTAATAACTATGATGGTTAAGGATATGAAAATTATAATAGTGCCTATGACAGTGACAGATCTATAGTGGCTATGGCAGATATGATTATACTGGGTATAACTCTTGGAACTATGGATACAGACAAGGATATGCAGACATCAGAGGTCAACAGAGCACTAATGGCATGCTTCCCAAAGAGGCAGCAATAGCCAGAATAACTACAGGCTCCACTAAAGTAGGATACTGGAAGACATTAGAAGGTGTAATGAAACCATCTTACAGGACAACATTGCAGGTTGCTTGATTTTTTTTTGTTAACCTAAGATGATTATTTTGTAAAATGTACATGACACAGTTTTATTCAATTGGACATAGTTGCCATTTTTTTTTAACTTTGTCCTCTGATAACTCTGTTATGACTCAATGTAGACTAGTGTTTATATGAATTTTTGTTTTTGTTTTTGTGATTTTTTTTTCAAGACAGGGTTTCTCTGTGTAGCTTTGTGACTTTTCCTGGAACGCACTTGATAGCCCAGGCTGGTCTTGAATTCACAGAGATACCCCTGGCTCTGCCTCCTGAATGCTGGCATTTAAGGTGTGCACCACCACCACCCAGCATGAATTTTTATTGATTAAATGTATTCCTTTATTTTACATCCTTACCACAGTTTGCCCTACCTCCTATTCTCCCATTCCCTTCCGCCACCTTCTCGTTACCTTCTGACAAGCCCCCCCACCCCCATCAATTTATTCCTCCTCTGTTTCTGTTCAGAAAGGTACCTGCTTCCTATGGGTGTCAACAAGGCATGTCATGTCAAGTTGAGGCAAGAATAAGCTCCTCCCCTTGTATCAAGTCTGGCAAAGGCAACCCAGTAGGAAGGCTTTCCTGGAAGACAGCCAAAGCATTAGAGGTGAGTCCTGCTTCCTCTAGGAGTCCCACTAGTAGATCAAGCTACACAGCTTTCACACATTTGTAGAAGGTCTAGGTTGGTCCCATGCAGGCTCCCTAGCTGATGGTTCAGAGTCTATGAGCTCCTGTGAGGGTAGGTTAGTTCCCAATTTTCTGAGAAACTACCATATTGATTTCCAATGTGACTGTAGAAGTTTACAAGCCCATCAGCAGTGGAGGAGTGTTCCCATTGCTCCACATCCTCTCCAGCATGAGCTGTCATTACTGTTTTTGGTCTTAGCAATTCTGACTGCTATAACATGGAATCTCAGATTCATTTTGATTTGTATTTCCCTCATGGCTAAGGATATTGAACAATTCCTTAAGTGTCTCATGGCCATTCAAGATTCTTCTGTTGAGAATTCTCTGTTTAAATCTCTACCTCATTTTTAATTGGATTATTATGATTTTGTGATGTCTAGTTTCTTATTTGTACAATTTTATATTAATCCTCAAATATATTAAAAATAAAATAAAATAAGATAAAGGTTACAAAGAACCTTCCCCCAGAACAAATCATTTTTAATAACTTTTTGAATGACCAATAGAACAATTATGTTCAATGACTAGTTACACCTACTTCATATTGCCTAAATGATCCGTAAATGTAAGTAGAAATCCCAAAACCCACATCACTGCCTTATAGGAATAAAGCATGCTAGATTCTTTTGGAAATAAAAATAGTTCTTGCTACTTCAATATACAGAAGGTAGGATTCACCTTTTTCAGTGAAATTAAGATATAAAATTGAACTCCCCCTCTGGCTACATGTTTTCAATCCAAAATAATTACACTGGTAAATTAGCAACATTAAGAAAAAATCCTGAAATCGCTAGCATATTCCCACTAGCAATATTTCTATGTTCTGAATAGATGAACCTGCAGAGGTGGATGGAAGACTGTGTGCATACATGCTTACCCTAGAGAAAATGGGAATTCAGAAGAGACTAGAATTGAAAAATTAAAACCTTCAGCCAACTATGTTTATTGAAGATGTTTGAATCGCTCATGAATCTATGAAAGAAAATAGCTAGCATAGGACTGTAATCCAAGACTTAGAAGGTTGAAGGATGATAATCCAGAGTCCAGTCATCTTCTATTACAGTTACTTTTTACTGCCAGTTATTCTAGATTACATAAGGTATTGTCTCAGAAAAACAACTAGCCACCCCCTAAATAGAAAAACAAGGTTAAAAACCACAAAAACAATCTATATAATCATTAACTTTCAAATCCATCTAAAGTTTTTAGTCTATAATTGTGGTTAAGAATTAATAAGCATATACATATTGATTTACTACTTAAATTTCTCATTACTTGAATAAGATTTTATTGCCATAAACATGCCATAGATTGTTTCCAATTTTAAGGCTTAGAATTTATGTAAATACTAACCATATATTGCTTGCATGTGAACATATGTTGAAGGGTGTTATATAATTGTTCCCAATGATATTAAATACAAAATAAATGGTCTCCACAGCTGTTGTTCTAAAGCTTGTGACTTCCTATGAGCTTGGTTCAGTTGTCTCTGTAGGCTTCTCCATCATATCTTGACCCCCAATTTGCTCATATAATACCTCTCCCCTCTCTTCAACTGGACTCCCTACTTGTTTTATGATAAATTATAGGTTAACTCATAATCACTTTGTTTTCATATGAAAAACATTTGAATGAGTGTCTGTGTGTTTGATAACTATACAAGAAAAAAGTACATCCATTGAAGGTAAATAATAGATGTAAACAATATATTTTACTAATCACTTTTATTTCTAAACCCATTATGTTGCTGAAGTCACCAGATCATTGGTATTAAAAAAAAGTTCCTATTTTATTAAAAAGAGGTTAATTTTTATTTTATTTTTTCTTTTCATTTTTCATTTTTTCTTTATTAAGAAATTTTATACTCAGTCTACATACCACTCACAGATTTCCCCTTCTCCATCCTCCCACCCTCCAGCCCTTCCTCCAGCCCTTCTTCCCAAACCATCCAAAATCCCCACACCTCCCAAATCAAGGTCTCTCATGAGGAGTCAGCAGAGTCAGGCACACTGAGCCTAGACAGGTCTAAGTGCCTCCCCACTGCATCAAGTCTGTACAAGGCATCACACCACAGGCACCGGGCTCCCAAAAGCCTGCCCATGCAACAGGGACAGATCCAAATTCCCTGGCCTGGGTGCCCCCCAAACAGTTAGATCCAAACAATTGTCTTCCATATCCAGAGGGCCTAGTCCAGTCCGATGGGGGTTCCTCAGCCACTAGTCTACAGTTCATGGGCTTCCATCAGTATGGCCAGTCATCTCTGCATGTCTACACATAATGATCTTGACATCCCCTGCCTACAGAATCCCTCCTCTCATCTATTGAATTCCCAGAGCTCAGCCTGGAGCCTCGCCATGGATCTCTCTGTCTGCTTCCATTGGTCACTGGACAAAGGCTCTATGATGATGGTTAGGATATTCACTAGACTTGTCACCAGAGTAGACCAGTCCAGGGACCATCTAGACCACTGCCAGCACTCCAAGGTGAGGTCATCCTTGTGGATTCAGGAGAGCTTCCCTGGCACCCCTCATCTTCTTATTCCCATGATGTCCTCATCTATCACAGTATCTTCCTCCCTGGCCTCCATTCTGTTCCTGTTCCAGCTTGACTCTCCTATTTCCCTATGTTCTCATCCCCACTCCATGCCCTCCACCATCCCCCCACTACAAGTCCACTCATGTAAATCTCCTCCACTTCTCCTTTGAAGGGACATCTATGTGTTCCTCCTAGAGTCTTTCCCTGCTAGCTGGCTCTCTGGAGTTGTGGGTTGCAGTCTGGCCATCCCTTCCCTCACATCTAGTATCCACTTTATGAGTAACTATATACTATGTTTTCAGTGATATGTCTACTACTGACAACAAAACAGTTGCTATGTATTGAACTAAGCACATATTTGCAGTCAACAATTGTCAGGTTCATGAAGTAAATATTGGCAACTTGTGCTTGCTAGAGACAGATGGCGCATATATCAAGTACTTCCCTAGCCTTACTGCCTTCAAACATATTACTATGAAAGTTGGATTCAGAGTAGATTCTGCTGCGATTAGAGATTCTCTTATGAAGCACACACACTAAACCACCATGTAGTTTATTCTGTGACATTGGTGTTTATATTCTTTTAGTTTTTCCCAAAAGAATACTGCGTTTTTCAGATGTAGGACACATAAAATGATTTATTGATGGTTTGATCAGCCATCTAACCTTTGGTTATGAAAAAAGAAGTGAGGATAGGGTAGGGACAGTAATGTGAATGCTTTCTACATACTTTCTAAGCAACACTTAAGAATGAACGTAACTTATTTCCCCCAAATAAACCCTTTTAATGTTTATAATGCCAATCATGAGCCTTCTGTTACATATTTATTTAATGAAATATAATGAGCTCATACAGGAGCTCTGAAAATACGAATTCTTGATCAAGGGCCTTATGATACTAATCAGTCAACTTTGAATTATGAATTCCTAATCCGAGTCCTACAAACGCCTTCTAGTTACCCTCGTGTAGAAGGAAAACTGAGTTCAAGCACACATTCACACAGACATACACCCTGAAAGCTTTATGAGACACCTAACATTTCTCCAGTAACCAACAGAGAGACTAGAAGAAAAGGGTCAAAGTGATCATCTATCTGTTGGGCATTGTGAGGTACTAACCACAGGCCATGGCTGGTCAGGTGATCTCTAGAAAGCCTGATGTTGACATGTGACATGGAGTGAATAGGACGGGGTGGTAGAAGATGACATGTTGTGAAGAGAAGGGGAGAGGCAGGTCAGTCACTCTCCCACACAGCCTGCGGGCACCACAATGGCTCAGAATCACACTACTCATTAGTCCTTGAAGGTATAGATTATTTTTGCTACTCCAAATCTAAATCTGACATTTTATGGTTTTTACCTTATATCCACTTTAAGGTTTCCCGCAAATTAAGAAATTTATGTTTTGCAAGCAACAATATTGTATATTGAAACATATGTGCATTTAAAATTGTTATTTTACATTTTGGGTGATATAGTTGATATATTTATTTCATATCAGAATTTAAAATGCTTTAAACTGAAGCTCTTTGTGATAATAAATTTAAACTTACAAATAACATCATTCAAATGTACCACAAATCTTGAAGAGGAAGATCAACAATATAAAAATTTTACATAAACATCTGTTATTTGTACTATTTATCTCCAATAAAAACTCAATTGTCACCCAATTACTCACAGAGTGCTGTAGCTTATATCATGAATCTGTCTTTACTCAGTTAAAAACAAACTGAATGCTGCTTTGTAAGTTTCATAGACAATAAGAAATAAACATATTTCATAATAATTATCCATCCACTAAAATTCCATATAACAACAGTTTAGTGTATTTGAATGTGATTGTCATAGCTATATAACCTACAAAGATGACACAGTGTTATAAAATAAAATTTTGGTAATGCTTGACATATTTTATTGTTTAAAACATGTTTTGAGTTCTTGTGACTATAAAAATGCAACTTTCCATTTTATATTTACAGTCATGTTGCTTTGTTATTAAAATAAATATTTTGTTAAAAAATGGATAGCTAATACTAATTTTTCTTCCTTCTCCCTCCCTCCTTTCTTTCTATTATTCTGCTGGCCAAATGTAATTATATGCATCACTAGTATGTGGTGTTCTCTTTGCTATGTATTTTGTTTAGTGATTCAGCCTCATAATTATGAAGCCTTGTTAGTAGATTATTTTAAGATACTTCAGTACCACTTTCTGTAGACATTGTTTGTAATCTTGTATTTTTGGTTGCATGGCTATAGATTTCAACAGTGTACATACTTCATGGATAGTTCAAGAAAGGCATATTCAGATAGACAATGTGGAGGAATGATATTCAGTGGATGGAAATCTACTATGGGAGAAATATAGTCAGGGACCCAGGGATTATAGTGAAAGGTATCTAATAAAATTTATGCTGAAGGCAAAATGTGTTATGTGTCTACACTTTAGGAAGGTAGAGGATATATGATTTGATCACACATCATGGGTGAAAGATTATGAATTCATTACTCCCCTCAGAAAACATTTTCACAAAAACTGCTTTTGCTGATATTGAGCTCTTGGTGTACATATACAAGGATGGGACCAAGTTGAATTGAGAGGAACTCAAATTTGGTCATGAAAAATATATTTTCCCCCACAGAAAATATAGTTTAAATTAATTTCAAAGGAATTCCTTAGCCTTCAGTGTGTTAAGGGTCTTGACCAAAATATGTCCTCAGATAACTGTAAAGGAGGAATTCTATTAAATATCTCAGTTTTATCATACATAAAATTTGAGGTAGTAGTTTTCACACTTTTCTGTATACTAGATACACTTGATAAGATTATTACAATGGCAGAAACTGTTTCACTCTAAGTAACTTACTAATTTTAAAACTGAAAGTAAATGAAGTTATATCATTGACAGGAGCACGGATATGTCAAGGACCACAGTTTCCCGGACCTATTGGAATAGCAAGACGTGGCCCAGGTCAGGCTTACACAAATTGCAAAGTCTTCACTTGGTCCAAGTACAGATATCAACAATATATACAGAAACTATCAACATAGTTTCTTCCCCGTGGATGAGTGCCATTGAGATTGCTCCCCTACAGAGCTCTTCTACCGATATTAGCTAGAATGCCATCTTTCTCTCATTTGTGTATACATAGTTAGCACAATAAATTTCAAGGAATAACACTAGAGTGCCAATTTTTCTGAATGTGTCTGTCACATATCTTTAAACACTGACTTCCCTGTTAGACCAATCCCTAACCTGTGGATAGAACTTACAGTAAAGCAAATGCTAATCAGAATCTGGGTGACTTAAGGCACATTACACTTTGAAAATCATTGCCTCTAGAGTTATTCATGTCCAAAATATCAAATACAGAGAATTTGTTGATATGCCATGGTTTTTCACAAATGGATGAGCAAAATTACATCTGTAGGTTATTGAGCTTATCCTTGGAATTTTCCTACAGAATATTGGACTTCCTCCAAATATTTTAAGCCCCATTGATCATTAAATTATATGAAATAGAAGAAAAATGTTTACTATAATAATAAAATAGATTACAATATATAATACATCTGATCACTGTATTCAACATGCATAATTTCAGGGTACTGTGTTATAATCAGATGTAGTTATAAATACATTTTAATATTAACATGCATGTTTGCTAATGTATGAAGCAAGTAGCTTTTAGAATTTCCTTTTATAATTAGAAATGGGACAACATTATTTGGGGTAAATCTTCTAAGGGGCAGGAATCAATAACAATGAAACCAAAATCTAAAAGGAAAATCATAAAAGAAAATCATGTGGACTTATATCAAAATATTCTGCTTACAAAATATAAAACAATTCAAGATGAAAGGTAAGTCCCTTAATAGGGAAAATGTAGTATTTTGAGCCCATATTTCTATAAAGGAATAAAAACAAAATATGTGTAAACTCCTTTAATAAAGCAACCTAAAGGTGGTGGAGGGGGACATCTCAGCCCTTAGTGAAGGGCTCAGTAGTTAAAAGTACTTAACTGCTCTTGCAGATGACCTGGCTTCAGTTTCCAAAAATCCACACAGCAGCTCACAACAATTGTTAACTCTAGTTTTGTGGGTTGTGACACCCTTTTTTTGAATACTGGGCTTTTTCATTCATACAGTATAAATTAACTCAGTGCACATAATCACATGCACATTCATATATACATGTATTGCAAATATACACATAAAAATAGATACTTGAAAATAGCCTAATTGAAAAACATTGACTGGAGTTAAATGACATTTCTGTAGAGATTACACACAGACGGCCACTGGACATGTGAAAAAGGATGCAATATCACTCCTTATCAAGAGAATATGACTTGAAACTACTATAAGGTATCATCTCTTTTCTATAGGAGGGCCTGTTGTGAAACCAACTAAAGCTAACAAGTTTTGACAAGAGAGTAGTGGAAAGGAACTTTTAAAAACTATTTGTGAGATTGGAAATCTTAGACACTATGAAAGAAAACAAGGGGTTTCCATAAAATTAAATATAAAACAATTGCAATTTTATGCAAAAATCTCATAAATAAGTATATATCCTAAGTAAATAAAATTTATTTTCATGTTTATTCTTCTATAATTCTGGCCTAAGTGTCCATAGCAAATGAGTGGATAAGAAAATTAAAACATGGTTGGGGATTTAGCTCAGTGGTAGAGCACTTGCCTAGCAAGTGCAAGGCCCTGGGTTCGATCCTCAGCTCAAAAATAAAAAAAAAAAGTAAAAGAAAATTAAAACATGCTAGTGGATGTACATCAAGAATAAAAGGAATGAAATTCTGTCATGTTGACAATATGAGTGGAAATAGAGCTCACTATATTAAGTGAAAGAAGCCAGACACTGTAGCAGAGCTCCAAGTGATTTAATTATTTTGGTATCATAGAGAAGAGATTACAACATTGGTTAGAAGATACTTTGTGAGAATGGTAGTTAAAAAATGGAAAGTATATTCAATGGGTATTACATTATAGGTAAGAATATAGCATTCTAGTAGGCAACAAACAGCACATAGTGAATAATTATGATAATATATGCATCAATGTTGTATATTACTTTAATATGTGTTACATTTATTTCTGCTGTGGGACAGTTGTTTTAATAATGCAAAGATATGTTGCATTCTTTTATTTTGCATTTGTTTAACTCTATGAAGTTGAGTTATTTTGCCTGTATAAAACACCTGATTGGTTTAATAAAGAGCTGGACAGCCAATAGTTAGGAAGGAGAAAGGATAGGTGGGTCTGGCAGTCAGAGAGAATAATTAGGTAATGTCTGGGGAGAGAAAAAATTGAGGAGCAAGAAAAGAAGGAGACAGCTACCTAGCCACAAATCCAGACACAGAATTAGAAGTAAAACAAAGATACACAGATATAGAGAAAAGTAAAAGTCCAGATACAGAAGATAGATAGGACAATTTAAGAAAAGCTGGCAAAAACAAACAAACAAAGAACAACAACAACAACAAAAAAAAACAAGCCAAGCTAAGGCCATGCATTTATACAAACTAATAACCCTCCATGTCATGATTTGGGAGCTGGGTGATGGGCCACCCAAAGAGCAAAGAGCCAAAAGAGAAAAAGAGTTTAAAAAAGCAACATATGACTCATTAAAATAGTGATAATATGTATATCAAAAAGCCAGAAAGAAGGATCTGAATATTTTCAAAAAATGGAAAGGAAAGGATAAATGTTTGGAAAAATCAATATGCTAAAGTACATTTAATTATTTACTGAACATATACATTTCAGTACATATAAATATATAAATATTTACTGAATATATACATATATCATGATACAAAATGTTTGATTTATTATGTAACATAGTTTTGTAAAATAAGTTTAAAAACCATCATGACAGAAGAAGGCTAAGCAGCAATCAGCATTTCTTTTTATTGAATGACATCATGATTGTTACATTAAAAATTAATGTCATAAAGTCATAAGATATTTAGTTTAGCATGTCATACAACAAACTTGACTTGCATGAGAAATGAAGAAACAAAATGAGGTACAATTATCCCTTCATAACAAAAATTTCATAACCACAAATTTGAAATACTGAGTTTGATATTACCTTATCTATATAATTTGCTTGTTAATGAACATGTACAGCAAAAATGTTTAGAACTGGATGAGAGAAAACATGAAAAACATGAATCATACTGCTATACAAAGAAGAGTCCTGGTACTCAGAGCATCAGTGTTACTTGAGCTTCAAATAAAACAGTAGATGGAGTGTAGGAAAATCAACTTATAGACAAGCTTGTCATGCTTCAAGAACAAACCCACCTACCATTTCCATTTCAGGTGGAAATCCTACATTGCGGGACTTCAGGCTGGATTTTAACACAATGTTGCTCAGCTATCTCCTTAACCCTAGACGTAAACTTGTGGAATTTCTTGAGTGGCTTTGTAGGGCTGCTCGTTTGATGCCAATCTCTGCACTGTGTTTGGGAAGCAGATGTCCTGACACAGGTTTTGTTCCCTCGCGACCCTTCACTCTCCTGAATCTACAACCATCTCGATTTTGTTCCTAATTTTGCTCCACTGTTTATATATTGTGGAATATGCTAATTTGGGTGACCAGGGATAAGACTCATGGCTTTCCTTTTGCCAACATTTGTCAAAATATCTCTCAGTCAGTTGAAATAGAAGAAACATTAATGAACATAGTGTGGCCAGATGTAGCTGTATTTTCCTGGTCCCCCAGGGCTCCCATGGCCCATAGCCATTCAGACCCAAATAAACAAATGGAGGCTTATATTAAGTAAAACTTCTCATCCATTAGCTCAGGCTAACCACTAACTAACTCCTACACTTAAATTTAGCCTATTTCTGTTAATCTATATATCACCACATATTCCATGGCTTTACCTGTGTGCCATTACATGCTGCTGCCTGAATGGCAGGATGACGTCTACTGACTCAACCTTCCTCTTCCCAGAATTCTCCTTGTCTGCTTATTCCACCTATACTTCCTGTGTGGCTACTGGCCAATCAGCGTTTGATTCAATCAATGTACAAAAGCATTGTCCCACAGTGGGCAGAAGTGAGTGTTGAGCCATTTCTTAGCTCTGTGACAGTAAGCAAGATTTCTGGCATGTCACACTATGCTTCATTCCTTTAAATCAAGGGTAACTCACACCTGCTATGTTTTTAATATATAACTGAAAATTAGGTAAAATTAAACAGAAGAAAATAGAGATATTAACTTTTTAATTGATAGTAAAATATTGGAAAGAGTTTTGAGTAATCAATTGACTTAACTAGAGTACAATAATAAAAAAAATAGAAGTAATGATAGAATGTTTTCGCACACTATAAATCACAAAGTGCTGTTAGGAAACTTTGTTCTTATGATTGTTAATCAAGACCAGTTGCAGGACCTTGAATAATTTTTTTTATATCTATCAAAGTCAAGTTTTTATCACTTATAAAAAGAGTGGAGGAAGCACTTGCTTCACCAATTATTTCTCAAAGACTTAAGCATATAATCAATAATATAAGTGAATCACATACCCCAAACCTTTTAGTCTACACACACACACACACACACACACACACACACACACACACACAGAGAGAGAGGCATGCATGTACATATATATATATATGTACATGTATATATAATACATATATAATGTTAGTATAATGAAAAGATGATGGGAAAGTGATTTTGAATTCTCAAAACCATTTTAGTAAACAAGACAAAAATTAGGCAAGCGATCTTTAAATTAATTCATTTTTACAAGTGGAAGAAATTAATACTATGGACACCAAAATCAATCCTTCAACTAAGCAGACATTTCTGTTGTTGTATATTCTAAACAAATAGGTCCTCTTTTAAGGTGAGTTATGTATCCAAATGAAAAATGTGGCTAAAAACCTTGCACACAGTAAAAATGTCAAAAAACGGTGGAGAGAAAGAACATAAATAACTTTTTACAATATATGTGCTTTTTTGATTCACATATATGCTCAAAGGTAGAATTTAGAAAAACAATTATGTTAACTAATGTATGAGGTACTGTTATGAATTCAAATTCATCATTGACTTTTCTTTCAACTGTGTCTGGAACATGGAGTGGCAAAAAGTAAAAGCTAGGATGACTTGAAGCACTAAACTTAAACTTAGTCTAGTAAATGGCAAGGATGATTTATGTCTAGATAAATGCCAATATGCATCAATGAACTAGTTGCTTTAATAATGTAAGGTTCATTTTCACTGACTACATGGGAGATGCTCAAGCCAAAATGCGTGACTAATAAATTGCCCATGGAAGGTTGCTGTAAAGTCTTTGCAAGATTATGTATTTTAAACCAAAAAGGGTATATGAAATTAATATTTCAGGACAACTAAGTAGTTTTCAAAAAAGGTTTGCTTTTAAAATTGAAAAATAGCATTATAAAAAACAGAATTATTCACAGATAAGTCACTTTTATTGATACATTTATCATTTAATGCTAATGTTGGTAATAAAAGCATATTATTATTTTTATGCTTATTAAGCACAAGATAATGTGAATGAAACGTTAAGCATGAATGAAATATAATTATCAAAGTAGAATTTATTTTAGAAGATTAATTATAAATGGAATTCAACTAAATAACTAAGTAATTGCTGCCCAACTAATACTATTGCAAATATTGTGCAGTGAATATATTGTTTCTCTTAAAAAATAATAGTTATGCTATTTTAATTGAGGAGAAAATTTGTTGTTAGTGAATGTTTATTATAAGTGTATTCCACTTATTATGAATAACAGCAGTAAGAATGCCTTTAATAAGTGAAGTACTGAGGTTGGGGATTTAGCTCAGTGGTAGAGCACTTGCCTAGAAAGCACAAGGCCCTGGGTTGGATCCTCAGCTCCAAAAAAAAAAAAAAAAAAAAAAAAAAAAGTGAAGCAATAATTTAAATGAATATGCTACAATTTCTTGTGAATTCTTTATCCTGAAGAATGGAGGAATGCTACCAGAGAAATTTTATTTGAGAATAGATTCAAACATATGGAAAAATGTTTATCTTTATTGTTTTTAATTTGATTGAAAATTCACTCAATATAGAAAAGTGGCATAATGTATTGAAATTAATTCTAAAATTAAAAAATAAGATCCAGGTAGAAAAATTTACCAGTTATCATTCTAAGTTATAAAACATGTCTAATCTCACTCTTTGATAAGGTAAAAGGGTATTGACAGTTTTGTGCAATAAATTTGCATTCAATCATAACCTATAACAAGTTACAGCAGACATCATACATTACGTTGTAAGAAGTCACAGATTCTCTTTCCACAGATGTGAAAATGCATTTCTCTTAGCTTCAATATGTTGATATGCAGAAAAATATGACCAAGAGAAACACTGTTAGAGAAGGACTTCAACCTGTTTCCAAATTCTGAAGCTTCACCCTACTGGTAATACTCTCACTTTTAGTGACATCCCAAGGAAGATTGTCCCCTGTGATGGCCTGGTACAAAAAAATGCTAACAAGCATGAGCCATAATAAATGAGTTTATCAGAATGCTTTCTAAAGATGTGAATAAAAATTAGAATTTCAAGAATTTTCCACAGGAGTCTAGTGAGTCATCTACCGTTCCTTTAGTCTCTAACAGGCATATAAGAAAGTTTGTGTAATATGTCAGCTCATCATCTACTTATATGCAATGTGATATAAATAAAGAGAAATATCCTATTTAAAATTTAGCACACAGAATTAGACTAATTTGTTCTTAATGGCAGTGTTTGAGGATCCTGGGAGATTATTGAAAGTTTAAAAATTTGAAGTTTATGAGGATGCTAACACTGTTTTAATACTTATTTTATTCATGCCATAAAATACCAGAAATAAGCAACTGAAAGATTTTACTTTGGCTTGCAGTTTCAGGGTATATTATATCACCCTGGGAAAATCATGGCAGAAGGGTTTTGAGAGAGTTGTTTACATCATATCTTCAGCCAGAATAAGCAAACCAATAAATGATAATATTCAGAGCTGTGTTTCCTTTTTATGCAATCTACTAGATTGGATGAGCCAGTTCGACTTAATTATCCTAATCAAGATATTCTATACCAGATATATCCAGAGGCAAATAAAATGAAATGATCTACTTGTAAAGTCTTGTATCCTAAGTGTTTATATACCCTGCCAAGTAGAAAATCATTTTGTCTACTTGTCATTCATATATACACATTTAGCCACACCTACCCTTTCTTGTTCCCATTGTCTCATGAGCCTCTCATAAAGCAAAATGTTTTCAAAATTCCCTATATTCTGTACGACTTCAACATTGCTTGAAAGTGCAAGTCCCATGTGAGATGCTGGACCATTTTTAACATAGTATTCCTGCAAAATCAAACAAATTCCTTACTTTGAGTAGAATAAGCACTCCTATTCTAAAGGGATCAGTGGTGCTATATCAAGGAAAAGTTAGATCAAAACAAAACCAAAGCCAAACAGCTAAAGCACAAAATCCAGCAGCTCTATATCCAGCATCTGGGATATATGTTGGCATTATTTGGACTCTAAATGTTTTAGGCAGTTCACCCTAGAAGTTCTGTCGGCTGCGACAAACATAGCCTACCTTTGGACTGGATCAATTCCAAGATGGTAGTTTTCTTTTTCAGATTTTGATGGTGTTGGCATCTTCAATTTCTGTGTTCCTTATTAGAACTTAGGCTACGTAGTTACAGCTATAAGGCAATGAGTTTGGGATCCCTTACAGAAGTTCCTACATGTGTCATGTTGCCTGACCTCAGTGTCATTCTGAAACTGCAAAGCGACAACATGTAGCACTGTCAATATTGCATCTTTCATGATTTCAGAAGTACATCCATGTGTCTATATCTATCAAGCTCTGATCCTAGATGAAGATAGATCCAGGTCCCCTTCAACTAGCTACATCAGCTTCTGTATGCTGACACTGAAAGCAACTATACCCCTTCACTATTATTTTCAAGAAGCTTGGGGCCCTTTTAGCAGCCTTATCCTGTTAGGTTTTATTCTTGAAAATAAATCTGCATTTTCACCAGGAGGAGCCTTGTGGGATGAGGTCTTGCTTTCAGGACATCCTTTCATCCTAGCAATGCACCATGTTTCTATGAAATGATATTTGTTTCAAACAGTTTTAGGTGGTTTCTTACCTACTTTTCTTTGTTCAAACCATTAAACTTGCTAACACACAACTTTCCTCACCAAACTTCATGTTTTTCTTATTTTATAATTTCCATTTTGTTCCTTTTCATTGTAGACCAGAGTCAGAGCACTGAGCAATATCCATGTCACATGCTGAATGAGTTCTGAAGATATGGACAAAATACAGCCAGAATATTTTCCAGATTGTAGAAAATATAGCCTGAAGTCCAGTTTGCCATAGATTTTCTTGTTCCACTCTGAAATCTAATGAACCAGTAATCTACTATCCACATTTCTCTCCCCGTTCTCATCTTCCAAACTACCAACAGATTGAACCATTTATTCCTGTTTTCAGCATTCAGTGATTTCCTTACCAATAATCCTAAACTATTTCATAGCCTTTCCACAAGACAGGTCCAAAACACTAAGGATCACATAGTCATGTTTCACATCAATGCTCCCAATGACTCTATTCTTACTGCTGAGACAAAAATTGGTAACAGCAATTTAAGAGGAAAATGACATATTTTTTTTGTTCAGAGTATAGTCCATCATTGAGGAAATCCTGGAAACAGTAACTTGAAGTAGCTACATAAGTTGCATCCCCAGAATAATAAATTTTGCACTCTATTCATTTTTTCCTTGTTCCTGTCTAGAAGTTAAGGTCAATTGTCCTATTCCCAACTAACTGATTCTAGGTAAGCTAATAGTCCTAGTCACAGGCTTGATTCCTGTTCACTTCTAGATTATGATCTGTCAATAATTGATATTATCCATGATATAATCAAAGATATTTAATTTTCATTTCATTGTCCATTTTCAGTATACCTAGTTTTACAAAGAAGGTTGGTAAACTTAAAGGTTAGAAATATATGATTCCCTGTATTGATTATAAAAGTTATCCTGAAAAATACTACTAGCACATTAACTGGATGTTGTCTTACTTGGTTAAAATATTTAGAAGAGCAGTTAAGTTTAAAATTAGCCTTAAAGTACTTTTAAAAAAATTTCCAACAACTTTTCTTCACTAACATACAGGCAATTTTCCTCCTAATCAATAAAATGATGCTTTTCTGAAAAAAAAAAAATTGTCCACAAGTGGCTGATAATTACAAATGTGAAAGTCAGCTAAATTTGAAAACTGGAATATTTAGCTAGCAGTTTTTTTCTTCATCCTTTTTATCTGAAACTGCAGATTAAGCCAAAGTATTTATCCAGATTAACTCAAAATTCAGAAAGCATTATTTGATTATAAACATTTGCTAAATTTTGAATGTGTCAGTATAAATTTCTCTACATAGAATTGGTCTAATACTCTATGAGTAATCACCCAACAAATTGGTAGAAAATTAATGAAAATATTTTTGAAACTGAATGCATAGGTTGGAATTATCCTAGCTTTAAGGACATGGTTTGACAAGGAGAGTAAACCAAAGCAAAGGATGATGAATTGACTAAGCTCTACACACACTAGAAAATTAGTTGTAAATAAAGCAGGAAATAGCTACACACATTTCTGGAAAACTCAGTAAATATTTCGTTTGAATGGTCTTTAGCCAAAATTGGAATTTTGCCAAAGCAAACCAAAAGCAAAGAGCTCATTCCAGGAAAAGAGAATACCAGGTAAAAACACAGAGTTGAGCATATCCTGGCACTGTGATAGTGCTTAGTAAATACATGTTTCATTGAGTTGAAGTAAATTGTTCTTACCTTAATAAACTGGGCTCACAGGAAGTTATTGAGAATGGAAACAAAGACAGATGTTTTGTCAAAGCATAAGCCTAAAATACTATTATTTTTGTCAGTGTTTTAGACTTACTGACAGGATATTTGAAAGTGGTTCATAGGGATTTTTAGACTTTGGCAATGCGTATCTGTAGCTCAAGGACAAAGGTTTCAAGCTTGAATAATATAGAAAAACAGTGGAGCTTCATATCATGAATATCGTTTTGTTGTGCTTCTTCATTTCTCTATGGCATGGTGCAGGTATTTTTCATCCTGGATACTTTCTGCTATTCTATTTTTTAGTTCACCAATCTTTCCCTATGTTACTACAGTTCTGCTGCTGAGCCGTGTTATATGCCTTTTCTTAGCAGATATTAACAAACATCTGTTCGTTCAGATAGGACAATGGTGTCATACCAAAGAAACAATTCAATCCAAGTCTAGCTTAATGAACCAATAATGTATTTCTGTACTTTACACTAACATGGATATTTGCATGTCATTTTTTTCTCCCTGTAAGTTTAATTTCTGTTTGTTTCCTACGTGTGTATAGATGAGCAATTTATAGTAGTATAGATAACATCAGTAACTATAAATCTGAAGAAAATATCTTCTTCACCCATAAATATAAATTATCTATAGTTCCTCTGGAAGTGGTGGGACTTCAGAAGCTTCTCCCTTGGGAATGATGGAATGCTGAATGCCCCACTCTGGCACAGGTCTTATACAAATACTTATGGTTATTGCCACTTAATGAGTACAATGTATACATGAAGACCAAGTGATTGCACGCAGTACCACTCTCCCTCATTCAGTGGTGCTTTCATTAGTTGTTACCCCTTCCACAGAAGTCCTTGGTATTCAAAGGAGTTACACAGTAGGACCAGTAAGTGCTCAGCCTTCAGTAATCACTCATTCTTGGAAAGTTGAGAGGTGAAGAGTTTCTGTATCAGTCCTTGTGCAGAAGGTTCTCTGACTAATACTGAGAGCAGCACCAATGCTTGGGCAAAATAACATACGTATTTAGAAGGCCATTTGGCAGAAATAACTCAGTTATTAGTTATTGAATTACTTTTTCCAATTTATTAGAACCCTCTAAGTCTTATGATCTGCCAAGATACTGAAATTTGGGTGAGATTTAGAGTACCATGAATAAATTCCCTCCTACAAGGCAGGTCTTTAATCCAACCAGAAGTGTAATTGGCTAATGGAATAACAGTAATACCACTGTAGCACCAGTAGGCAAATCTTGCCAACCGGGTCATTAGTGTTACACTGTCAGTGACAGTCTAGAAAAGACTGCATTTCATTTGCCAACACTACAATTTTGTCATTAAGAAAAAGGCTTCTAGATCAGTATCAGATTGAATTTTCTGGGCACTGCAATCAAAATGTGGATTATCTTCATCAAAGTGTGTTTACCATCATGTTCTTGTAGTCAGTTATGACAAATTTAATTTGTCTATATTGTCTGGGGGGAATTTAGAGACTTTCAGAGTAAATGCTTGTGGTGAGCTGAATGAAAATTGTCCCCACAATCCAATGGGAGTGGCTCTACTAGGAGGTGTGGCTTGTGGGAGTAAATGTTGCCTTGTTGGAAGAAGTATGTTAGTGAGGGTGAGATTGAAGTTCAGAAGCTTAAGCAAGGTCCAGTGGTTCATAGTTCCTTCCTGATGCCTGTAGATCCAGATGTAAGACTCTCATCTTTCTCCAGCACCTTGTCTGCCTGCACATCACCATGTTTCCATCTATGATTATAATGGACTGAATTGTTGTGTGATGTTTTGATCATATTCTAACAATAAAGCTTGCTTGGAGTCAGAAGTTAGAGCTAGCTACTAGCTGACCAAAATTACCATTAGAGGTTTTAGAGGATTAAGGACAGATAAGGGACAGGAAGTAGTTAGGTAAGGCTAAGAGAGAATATCAGCCCCTTTGGATGAAGGGACAGAAGAGATAGGAGGTCACTGGTAGCTGCTCCCTACGTCTCTGATCTTTCGTGTTCTTACCCTGATATCTGACTTCTGATTTTTTATTAATAAAAATAATTAGATAAAAGCATCACTGAACTGCTGAATTGTAATTCAGCCCCAATTAAATGTTATCCTTGGTAAGAGCTGCTAATGCCATAGTGTCTTTTCACAGCAATAAAAACCCTAAGACCAAAGTTGGTACCTTCTGTGATAGGACTGACCATGCTTTTGTTTGGAGGAATGCACACTTTGGGACTTGGATTAAAAAAGCAGTTGAATGCGTACATGGGTATTATTGAACCATAAGAGTAGATCCATGGAAGACTGAGGGTCATTTGAACTATGGGGGGCTGGCTCAAAATGTTTCAGAGGAAAAGAATATTTGTATGTGGACTAGAGAATATTCTTGTGATATTTTGACTGAGAACAAATGTGGCTGCTCTTTGCCCTTATCCACAAAGTATGCCCAAGGCTAGATTAGAGGGTTTTGAATTAATGGCATTGTCAGAGGAAGTTTCCAAACAGCCCAGTATTGGCTCTTTCATGATTACTCCTATGAAGATATGTAATGAAAAGGAGCAACTGCAGTTCAAGGAGGAAAAGGGCACCAGGAAGTGGAATGTAGCCAAATCCCATGTTCAAGGAGAAAATCAGATTAAAGAAGATCTCGATGTTACAGGGAAAAATGTGAAACGTGACATCAGAGCAAGACCCACTTAGCTGAACTTCCAACTTGTGATAAAGACTTAAAGAAAATATTAGAGCTAGGTGTGGTGGTACACACCTTTAATCCCAGCATTCTGCAGGCAGAAGTGGGCAGATCTCTGAGTTTGAGGCCAGTGTGGTCTACAAATCCCAAACCAGCTAAGCTTAGGCAGTAAAGGAAACCTTGGAAAACAGATAGCTGGTGAAGACAGAATTGAGAAAAGGGGCCATGCTCCAGCCCCAGCAAGCAGCAGAACATGAGAGCTTCAGCAAAATGGTTCTGTCTTTAGAGTCAAGGATAGAAGATGGGGGTTATGGGATTTCCCTCTATGAGTAAAGAAAACCACAGAGGAAAGGGATATTTCACATGTGTCCCTGTATGGAGGCCATGAGAAGCAACTATGTGAAGCTATAAAACCGAAGTCTGGATTACCTTGGAGTCCCCAAGATGTTGGAGATGCCAGAGCTATTTCATACCTGCAGAGGAGAACCACTAAGAGGAAGTGAAACCATCTCAAATAACTGTGTTTCAGCAAATAAAACTGAAAGGAATTAATGATCAGAAGAACACTTTGACATCAGACATGGAGATGCAGAGTTCAGAGTTTGACCAGTTGGTTTTTGATCTTCCTTTGAGTCAGTATTTTATCAGGTTCCCTTTTATCCCTTTTCAAATGTCAATATATATCCTCTGGAATTTTATGTTGGAAGTTTGTGATCTGCTTTACATTTTTATTTTAGCGGGGATTACAATTAAGATTCTTGAGATTCTCAAAAGAGACTTTGAACTTGGACTTTTTGTTTTGTTTTGTTTTGTTTTTGTTTTTGAGACAGGGTTTCTCTTTGTAGCTTTGTGCCTTTCCTGGACCTCACTCTGTAGTCCAGGCTGGCCTTGAACTCACAGAGATCCACCTGCCTCTGCCTCCCAAGTGCTGGGACTAAAGGCATGTGCCACCACTGTCTGGCCTTGAACTTGGACTTTTAAAGAGTATTGATACTGTGCTAGACTATGAGGAATTTTGAAGCTGGACTAAATGCATTTTGCATTATGATGTGGCTACAAGCCTATGGGGGTAGGGAGTGGAACATGGGGGTTTGAAGGGAAATGGCCAGGATAGGTGAGTAGAGAGTGGCACTAAAGGAGGTGTGCCCTCCTTGGAGTAGGTGTGGCCTTGTTGCAGGAAGTGTGTCACTGGGGGTGGGATTGACATTTCAGAAGCTCAAGACAGGCCCGGTTTCTTATAGTCCCTTCCTGCGGCCTTGGATCTCGATGCAGAATTCTCATCTCCTACTCTAGCATCATGTCTGCCCTACATGCCACCATGCTTTCCTCCATGACAATAGTGGAATCAACCTCTTAACTGTAAGTCAGCCCCAATTAAAAATTTTCCTTTATATGACTTCCCATGGTCACAGTGTCTCTTTAAGAACAATAGAAACTCAAACTAAGATAATGCTCATAGGAAGACACCTCACCCTGGAACTGGGGTTTTCTCCTATGACTTCTGGTAGTAGCTTTATCTTATTGTTCATGTTATTCTGTCCAAACTCTTCAAAAACAAGAAGAAAATTTAAATTAGCTTATGAATGAGCAGTTTTCCTTATAACTTTCCCACACATTTTTAAAATTTGATTTTTGCAATCATAAATTTTCTTTTTTGAAGTTATGTTTGCAATTATGGTTATAATTGAACATTGAAAGTTTTTTTAAATCACATTCTATTATTTCTTTGAGAATTCCAGCCCCCAGATCTACCACCCTTTCTATCCATCTATTTCTGGCTTCTCTTTTGGCTATAGTTATTTGTTTCTTTTTAACCCACAGAGTCCAATTTGGACTGCTTACTTTTTCTTGGATGTTTGGCTTTCCACTGAAGTATGGTTGACATATCAGGGGACTTAGAGAAAACTGACAGTTTTCCAGCACTTATCAAGTGTCAGTAATGTCTTGTATAAATGCAGAATTTAAATTAGAGTTAACTATGGAAGGGCAGGGTAGAGAAGGAAATACATAGAGGTATAAATAACACTAAAGACCTTTCAAAGAGCTCATGGAAATTTGACTTTTTGTGGGATAATTGTTTATGCTGTGCAAAAATGTGTCATTGTGATTGATTTAATAAATAGCTGAATGCCCAATAGCTAGGGAGGTGAGAATAGGCAGGACTTCCAGGGAGAGAGAGGAACTCTGGTAAGAAGAGACACCAGTGAGACATTGAAGTAGTCAGATATAGGGTACAGAGAAGTAACCAAGCTAGAGGCAGAATGTAGATGAATAGAAACAGGTTAATTTAAGTTCTAAGAGCTAGGGAAAAACCTATAGTAAGGACAAGCTTTCATAATTAATAAGAAGTCTCTGTATCATTATTAGTGACCTGTCAGACCAAAGAAAATTCTAACTATACTACTATTTTACAAGAATACATACACACACACACACACACACACACACACACACACACACACACACAGAGCAGACACAGACCCATTGAAACACTTTTATTATGGCTGCTTTTTAAATCTATGCCAGATCATTATAATGTTTCTGTTATGCCAGCATTGACATTTATTATGAATTTTATTCATTCAGTTTGAGATCTTATAGATCATTGGTATGATTAGAATTATTGATTCAAATGTGGGTATTTTCATCTAATGTCACAAGACTGTGGATCCTATTTAAACCTTTTGTTTAATTGGCACTCTCTAATTAATAATGTAGCAGAGAAAGAACAGGGCTATTCACTGATTAGCATTAATCTAACTTCATCTCCAGGCATTGTAATGCATCCCTTCAATTCTGACACTTTAAAGGCAGAAACGGGCAAGTTCTATGAGTTCCAAAACAGCCAGAACTACATAGAACAGGTCTCAAAACAAACAAAACAAAACAAAAATGTAACTTCCTCTCTATCTTCTACTGATAACAGGGACTGTGGTTTCTTTTAGTAACATGTAATAAAAGGTGAGAGTTTTATCTCTTCATGTGGATTTTAATGACACTACATACATGGTGGCTGGCTTTTTATTATAATTTGGTGACTATCTTCATTCTGTCTTGGCCATTTCTAATCCAAGACTTCTCGTAAGACAGGTATGTGCAGGATCCTAGTCTAGTCTCTGATTGCACCATAGCTTTCAACTATTGGCCTATTGAAACATTCTGTTGGAACTCTGAGATGAAACCCAGTTAGCTTTTTCACATTTTGCTAGTGAATATAGCAGAGAAACAGCAGGTTTGATGCTGTTTTATTTTAGCAAGCAAGGGAAGATCATTTTCCAGGAGTTTTCTGTCATGATAGATTGTCTGTTTTCTCATCTTTTTCTTGACAACAGGCAGACTATTTGGTGGATTTTATTGTGCAAAGCTATCAATATTTTATGGTAGTTAACTTGTTTAGTGTCAAGTCTGGAATGTCTACAGTGGACGAATAAAGAAACATAACATCACACCATTCAATCAGGCATCACTTGCTAAACGATTTGCTTTTTGTTTTCACCTTATGTCTTTTATGCTTATTTTCTAAGTTTTATTTCTGGGGAATTTACTTGTATTTAAAAACAAAGAATAAAGAAAATTGAATCATGTGTGTTTCTGTGTCTGTGTTTTTGTGATTTCAACATTTGAATTTTGGTTTCTCATTCCTTTATGATGGCTCCATGGGTAATGGTACTTGCAGCCAAGACTGATGACCCTGAGTTTATCTTCAGGAACCTACATGTTGGATAGCAGAAACTGAATCCCCAAAGAACTTTACACACAGTGATAGTGTGTAAGTGGACACGCAGCCCCCACACACAACAAACAACCCCACACACAACGGATTCATGCATGTAAATTTGTCTTCTTTGTATATAAATTAAAAAAAAAATGTTCAATGCATAATAAATCAAGAGATATCTTGCTTAATTAGATAATCTTAGCCAACATTTCAGGCAATAAATTTATATATATATATACGTGTGTGTGTGTGTGTGTGTGTGTGTGTGTGTTATTTAGTAACTGAGATGTTTACTACTTATTTGAAGTTTATTTGAAGTTTATTTATTTAAAGATGATAGAGCCGGACAGTGGTGGTGCACGCCTTTTATCCCAGCACTTGGGAGGCGGAGGCCGACTGATCTTTGTGAGTTTGAGGCCAGCCTGGGCTACCAAGTGAGTTCCAGGAAAGGCGCAAAGCTACACAAAGAAATCCTGTTTCAAAAAACCAAAATAAATAAATAAATAAATAAATAAATAAATAAATAAATAAAATAAAATAAAGATGATAGAAATGTCTGCCTAGTATGATCTTATATGCTTAGTTAGTATTCCAGTGGATTAGTAGAACAAATCTTACATATTAAGGGTTGAATAAAATCAGCAATATTTCCTAATAAATGAACTGTCAATTAAAATTAAACATATACATTAGCTGTTAGAAAGGTTCTTTGTGCCAAATTCACTATCGCTTTTAAATATGTACATATCTGAGAAGAAATGTAATAGTGGTTCACATGTAAAAGTGAATGCAACTGCAGTGTTTCCAAAGGGAAATACAAAGGTGGGTGGAAGGAGAAGCAGTTAAGAGCTTATTTTCTAATTGGGTATTTTCCTAGGTTAAATGTGAGGTCACATTTTACAATAATGACTGTTGTATGGAGACATTTCACAGTCTATGTGCATTTATTCAATGTAGACATTAGTAGCTGAAATGTTAATTCCAAACTTCCTTCCCAGAAAAAAAAATGTAACCAATAATTGGTATTCCATGCATTTACATTGGAGCTATTTTAGTGCTCCAAAGATTAATAGCTTGTCCTTGAGCAAAAAACATAGTATTCATGTATCAGAGTAGTCATGAGTATTCACATTATGGAAAAATTCTGGTTTATTTATGGAAAGATTATGTTTTCATTCTTGTAGTCACTAAATGATTACCTTTTTGTTTAAGTTAATTAACAGTAAAAAAAAAAAGCATTTAGTTTGTCATGAAAAAATGACAAGCATTTTTAGAAAAAAGTGTTTCCACCTAACATCTGTATTGTTGTTAGTGCTTCAGAAGCATTGAAATAGAAGAGAATTGCCCTCAGCATTGTCTGTATAGCTGTAAGGCCTGAAAATAACAAGTCAAGGGCAAGATTAGTTCTCCCTGACATTGCAATTTATTAAAGGTTGTCTTACAGGTTTCCCTCGGTCATGTGACAGGAGTCCATAAAATAGCTTCATTCATGTGTCTCCTGTACAATTGACTTCTACATTTTAATGTATTTTGAGAGAAGGAAAGAAAAAGTTAACCAGTCTCACCTTAATTACATTTTTTATTGACAAGCATGATGCAGTTATATAGATGTAATTATATAGTTACATATATTTAGTTATATAAGTGCATATCAAGTAAATTTATATAATCCCTCATAATTGTCCATTATAAAACAGTCCAGCATTTTGAGGATTTTACAGAAATTCTTGAGATATATTTTATCACCAATTAAATGGATTGATCTTAATTAATTTCTAGATATCTAATGGAATAAATTATGTAGAATAAAACAAGTGGAACAAAAGACTTCCATCTCTGTTGCTGAATTAAAAAATATAAATTATTTACTTAAATAAAATTTTATTTAAATAGTTAATCCTATGATTTGGCATAGTATTCTTCTGTATTAATTAGGTAATTTAATGAACTCTATCCACTCTTTAAAATGATGTTATTCGTGTGAGTTTATTATTTTACTTACACTTTTGATTTTTGGTTCTAAAATTCTATATACAAATCTATAACATGTTTCAATTAAGATTAATATTTTAGCAATTCTTATATAAGAGAAAAACAAAATTAATGCTGCAAACATTAGTTGTATGCTATGACTATCACCTCTAAGTACAGATTCAAACCAAACGTCTAAAACTAAAGCAATTGCAACTATCGTTTTTCAAATCTGCTTGAAGTTCTAAGATATGAAATCATTTTCTCAAGGTGACATTGCTCATATGACGCAGTTTCAAATAGTGACCTAGATTCCTTGCTTTGGTTGCTTCCTCATTCTTAGGTTCTGAAGTGTGTTAGATCGGGAATATTACAAAGACTAATTATATTTACATTTATTTCCCACTCATTGCTCTCTATGCGGCGATACTTGTACTATACATGCAATTATTCATAAATGTGACCACTCTAGGCATTAGCAACATTTATTTATAAAGTGCCTTTGAAGCAAATGTGCATCTGTAGGTTTGCTGCACACATATATTCCCAAAGTGACTACGTGGAAGTGGAAGTGCAGAGGGCTGATTTCAGGCTTGCAAGTACAGCATATTGTCTGGCTTTCTTTTCTCTGCTTATCTCCTGTGGGCCCTCAAGAAACAAAGTTTGGGGCTGAAGGATTAGCCTCAGCAGATCCACTTATTTGATTAGTGTCCTGCCTGCTCTGCTTTTCCTCAGGTTCATTGATCAAGATGATTGCATTTGCTGTCCTTTGCCGGGCCAGCCAGGCAGAGGAAAGGGATCATTTGCTGAGAAGTGAGTCCTCAGGGCAGGCCTATGTCTGTGAATGCATAGTCAGTCGACTGGCTAGTTTGCTATGGTGTACAGTAATAAAAATAATAAAATGAGGGAAATGGCCCCACTGTTAGAAGGAAATACCACTCTACTCTGATTCGAAGCCAGTAAACGTGGACTTTGACATAGCTAGTGAACTGTGTTTGATGACAAAATAGTCTCCACAAAGATGAGGCAGATGATCCATGGATTGAAGAATTTTAAAGTAGTAGGATCATAGCCTGACACAGGAGAAAATAAGACAAAATACTTTCCCCAAATAGCCCATTGTGAGTGTGTGGCTTGAATTTTTATTATCTCTAACTCAAATTGTTTGCATGTAAATTCTAAAGAGAACAGCAATTCATGTCTCCTGAGAATTTAAAGATAAATCTCAGCCTCAGTGGCAGCTTAGTAGAATCATTTTGGAAATTTATCTCTCACTGTAATAAATTAGTTCAAAATTTATAATGTGTAAAATGGTGATAAAAGCAGGATTTAGGATAAGAGCATTTTGCTTCTCATGGAGAAGGCATTGAGGCTAGGTTCCAAGCACCTACTTCTGGTGGCTTAGAACTGCCCACAACTCCACTCACAGGACACACAATGATCCCTTTTGACCTCTGCCACATGGAGTAATATAGTTAAAAATTGACTAGTATTTAGTTCACTTGAGAGAAAAAAAAGATGAAATTTTATATGTTTATTTCCTCAAAGAAATAAAAATATATTTGAAGCTTAGGCTAACAGGAATATCAAAGCCTGGAGAAGCAAAGAGGGAGTGTATTTCCCTTTTAAATTATTGTGTAAACTTCACAATTAAGCAAAATGATTAAGTCATGAATTCATTTTGGTTTTTACAAGTGAAAATTTGTATTTAATGGGCCAGCTATTTAAGTAAGTAAATTTAAATGAAGAAATACTGTATGCTAACAGAAATAATAATTACAAAACTTTTGAACCTTTCCTTTCCATATTTTCACAATAAAACATATCAGTTGAAATTATTCTAGAGCCCATTGTATTAGCAAATCCATGTAAAGGATGACTTAAAATGCCCTTAATAAGTCATCCTTCAGTCTTCTTTCTCAAGTAAAACACTGCATAAAAACAGCCACAGATGCTCCATTCATGATCAGAGTTAGCTTATATTTCACCACACAGCTGCTTCCCAAGAGCTTCTGCTGTGAAATAATCCTATTGTACACTGTCAAGATTTGTCACTGGAATTCGTTTAATAAAACGCCAACTGGCCAGTAGCCAGGCAGGAAGTATAGGTGGGGCAACCAAACTAAGGATGATGGGAAGAGGAAGGACAGAGTCAGGAATCACCAGCCAGACACAGAGGAAGCAAGATGACAAGCTAGAACTGAAAAAAGGTACTAAGCCACGTGACAAAACATAAAGAATTATGGGTTAATTTAAGTGTAAGAACTAGTCAGTAATAAGCCTGAGCTACTGGCCAACTATTTTAAATTAATATAAGGCTCTGTGTGGTAATTTGGGAAGCAGCTGCTTGGTATTTAGAAGTTGCTATTGGACAGAAACTTCCACTTACAAGCATCCATTTCATAACTGACTTTTATAAATGCTGCAATTTCAAAGGAAATGTTATTTTTGAAATCTTTGTTGCATCTGAACAGATATCTTTTGAGCTACAAATAGACTCTTACTTGTTGTTTGCAGTACAACTTTTACTTATTTATATCTTATTTAGAAAATCCACCAAGAAGAAATTATAGAACAAAGATGGTACAGAATTAATTATTTCTTCTATTCTGTTTTTTCAGATTCTTTGTTGCATTCAAACTTAATCATACCAGTCAAATTTTAAATATTCAATAGTTATTTAGTGTGACCATGATGCTTTAAAATTATGAAGTATAAATTTAACTATTGCCAATTTTCTGTTGTTCCTTTTTTATTAGCATGAAAGATCTTATGACATTGCTTATGTCCTAGCTAACTTAGTAAATATGTTAAAATAATAGAATTCTGAATTCTGGATTTATTTTATTTTTCCATCATGAGGGAAAGAAGTTGAAATCAACTCATTCATTTGCTTACAGTGCTTTAAAAATTATATAAATACATTCATATATGGATATCAAAGTATACAGCTCAATGAATTTTTAAGAAAATTCTTTTCCATAGAAGTTGGGTAGGAATTAGTTCCTATTATAGGAGCAGGGAAGCAACACACAAAATAGATGCTGATAATCCTGTTTCTTGGCCCATGTCATTATTACATTTGTACACTCAGTTTCTTAATGATTTTCTGCTTGATGTCCAATCTTTTCTGATTTTTGTTGGCTGGTGAAATTCTAGTCTTCCTTTAGCAGTCAACACAGATGATGAAAACCAGTCACTGGGGTCCTACTTAGCCTTCTTGTTTAAAAGCTGGGTGTGTAGACTCATCATGGGTGTGCATATATCTGTTTGAACACATGTACTGGTAGAGTACACACACATATAAATTTACAGATTATTTGTCTAGGCTATGTTTATATAGCATAGCTAGTGTTCCATGCATTATTTCCAACTATTCATTATGCTGACTTTTCATGTTCTTTCTATACTAAAACTTTTAATAATAGAATCTGCTGGGGGATGTCTTTCTGTACACCGAGAATATATTTTGTTCCTATTGGTTAATAAATAAGCTGCTTAGGCCTATGGCAAGGCAGCTTAGAGGCAGGTAGGATATCCAAGGAAAGCAACAGGCAGAGTCTAGAAAGATGCCAGCACCGCCAGGAGAGGCAAGATGTGAAAGTACTGGTAAGCCACTACCACAGGGCAACTTAGAGATAGAAATGTGTCAAGTTATAAGAGGGAACTAGCAAGAAGCCTGTCATAGGCCATACAGTTTGTAAATAATACAAATCACTTGGTTTGAGTGGCTGCAGGATGACAGGTGAGAGATTTGGACCATGGGGGTCCAGGCAGAAGCAGAGTAAATTTTCTGACTACAAGAATCCACTTCTCTACATTTTCTATTTCCTGTAGAATCAGTAGGGAAGAGTTTGAGAAAAATTAAATAAGCAGACAAATTATTTTATATTTTTATAAAAGATATATAAAGAGAATATGAAGTGTTTTGTTTCTATTTTAAAGAACACTTATAACATCTTCTTTAAAATTGTAACAGGCACATTCTTCTTTAATATGCTTTTTTAAAATTTAGCTAAATTTCTAACATGGAACTTCTATCATTCCAAATAATGTGAGCAAATTAGGAATGTATTTAAGCTCTTTTCTACATTGTTTTATAATTAATTTTTTTTACTAATAACTGTTGTAATGTCAAAAATACAATACCTCTTGAATAGATAAAATTGTGACTACAGTTCTATAATTGGAATTCATCTTATTTCCTGAATGAAAGTATACTACTTCATAGTTAATCCCCATTCTGTAATCCATGTATACATAGTGAAATCCTACTGTGTGTCAGGACATAAGACAACCAATTTAAAAAGCACTGTAACCTGGAAGATTTGCAACCAAAATTAAAAAAAAAAAAAAAAAACTTAAAAATAGGACTATTTTTAAGAATGATCACTGGAACCAAGATCTGAGATCATCCCAACAAATTCTCAGCAAGGTAGGGTTTTTATTGCTTTGAATTTTCCACACTGAGGATTTAGGTATAAACAGTTCATGATCAGAGAGAAGTTATGAAGAAATGTGGTTAAGTCAACAGTCTTGCAGAAAAGAAGGAAGGGAGGGAGGATGGAAGGAAGGGAGAGAACTCCTTCGAATGCAAGGGAATTAAAGGAATTATATAGAATGATACTGGTTGTTTGTCCATGCTGAGTTGTAAACTGTTCTTGGTGAAGGAATAACCATTAGTGAGGAAGCATTATTGAATCTGTCTAAATAATGAACAAAATAAAAAGACACACATGTCTTAGTCTTTGCAATTTTCGAGAATCATTTTGTTTCATTTTGTTCTTGTTTTTTGAGACAAGGTTTCTTTGAGTAGCCATAGTTGTCACTTTGAAGACCAGTCTTGTCTTGAACTCAGATATCCACTTGCCTCTGTCTCTCAAGAGCTGGGATTAAAGGTGTGTGGCACTATCACCCAGCAATTTGTGAATCTTTTTTTTTTTTTTTTATCAGTAACTAAAGATTTTTGACTGTATGATTGGACTTAAGGATTTTGAAATGGAAGATTATCTTGGACTCTTCTGTCATACTTTTATCCCATTTCATATATCCTCATAAGAGCAAGGCAAAGGGAGGTTTAAAACACATTGAAATTGAAAAAAGATAAATAAAAAGTGAGATACAGAACAATGTATATTGACGTATCCACATAGTGGCACCAAATTGTTTAACTCGTGGTGTAAAGGGTTTAGAAACAAAGCCGAGGCTCTGCAGGAATTTTAAACTTTTACTTATCACAGTTCAGTGATATACTTCTTCCAACTCCCTAGTCTTACTTCAATAAAGTTTCCATCACCTCCCAGTAGACATTAATTCATGAAAACATCAATGAATTATGTGATGGATCACGTCAGAGACCTGGGGATTCACTCACCTCCCAAGGACTCAAACCATGAATTTTGTTGTCTTGTGGCCACAGGTTATAGTATGAGAGCTCTTGTAATATATTTCAGAATCTAATTATACCATAATATTTTATGAATGTTATACATGTCAAAGGAAAATTGATAGACAAGAAGTATCTAACACAAATTTATGGGTCTCAGAAATCATCCAGAGGGAACGATGTGAAAATCTACTATTGTAAAATGTGAGGAACTTTTGTTTAAACAAGATGTCAAAATAATCAGATACTTGGTTAACTTATTTAATATGTTAGCATGGATTAATTACAAGCAGATGGGCAGAGAGAGAATGAACATTCAACCTCATTTGTTGGTAGTATGTTAAAATAAAATGAAGTTTGGAAACTGTCTCCCTGTCCAACTAGCTGTATGACTTCACAAAAATTAATTGTTTTGCCCCCTTTATGTTCCCACATAGGCTATCCTATACCTGCTCAAGTTCCAATACCCCACATTTATTGGACTTCAGCATTCTACTTCCCATTGACAGGAAGGTTGTAATGTAATTCCTGAATTAGTTATTCATTAGACACAGGTTATGTACATTGAAAAATTATAGTCAAGAAGAAACTGAATTTTTTTTGCTGCTTCCTGAGGAATTTCCTTTATTATTATTATTATTATTATTATTATTATTATTATTATTATTATGTGTTTTAATTTTATACATCAGCCATGGGTTCCCCTGTCCTCCCCCCTCCAGCACCCACCTCCACCTTCCCCCCCAGCCCCTCCCTTCCATCCCCATGTCATCTAGGACCAAGACAACCCTGGGGATTCATTTAAACCTGGTAGATTCAGTACAGGCAGGTCCTGTCCCATCCTTCCAGGCTGAGCATGTGTCCCTGTGTAAGCCCAAGGTTCCAAAACTGACTTTTAACATAATTGACACTGCTTATTTACTCTAAGTCCTGCACATGGCCTAGAATAAGACCTATGAACTGGCTTTTTAAAGTGTGTGTGTTCATATACATGTTGGTGTACGTGTTTGTTTGCATGTGGAAATATACCCTATAGAGCATGGACATGCTATTTAATCTCTTAAACAGGCAGATTTATTCCACTTTCATAAGAAATAATACTGAAATTATAATTATATTTATATCTCAAATCTGGAACATTTAGTTCAAGACCACTTTAAATTTCAAATAAATGTTTTAGTACATTTACAGCCTTAATATATATCATTCTCACATATTCATTATATGATTTGTATTATATAAGACTCGAAAATCAAAAATAGCATGGTTTTTCAGAAAACTGTGTTTTTCAGAGTATTAATTTTGTCATTGTGCAGAAGATGCTATCTACCCAAACAGCAGTGAGTCTTTTCAAAGGAAATTACAAGAATACTCCATTTATTAATGCTATAAATGATCCAAGATATTATGTAATGTTTATTTAAATAAAAACTTTAATTAATAAAATATCATGTGTGTATTGCCTCAATGAGCTTTACTGAAAGTTTCTAAATTAAATTAAAGTAATGTACATTATTTCTAAAGCAATACAAGCTTCATGCCAACTTTAACACAAATTACCATACTTCATTCAAATTTTGCTAAACTAATATGAACTAATTCACATCTTAGATATTTTAATCAAATATAGTATCTTAATAATATTGTTAGCTCATGCAATAAGCAAATAATCATTTCTCATTCATCATCATGATTCTCATGTAAAACAAAGTTTCATTTTTAAGTGAGTATATTCAAACATATGTAACTATAATCAGATTATAATAATCCTATATCAGTAAGATCATCTTATAATACATAGTGAATTAATGATACTTACTTGTTTAACTAAACTAATTATTTATTTAATATAATGATAATTTCCTCTGAAGAGTTGACTTGATTAATATGGTTGTTACTACTGCTAAACCTGAATGGGTAATTTAAAATATTAGCAAACCCATGTAAGAAGGAGAGAATGAATTATGCAAATTGTCACCTGATTTCCAAAGCAGTGGCACATACACACACTCCCACTCCAGACAATAAATGTAAAATTTCATCAAAAAATATAATTTAAATTATAAAAAATTGCACTAAATTACATATTAAAAATTTGAGTAAAGAAATGGTATGTAATTTTCTCATAAGGCAAAAGGTGATTTTCCTTTCCAGTCTATCCATTGTGCTATATGTCCCCCAAATTAAAAATGGTAATGCATTTCAACATTGATAAATGAAACACAGGCAGTTATTTCTTTATTCATTTATTTGTAGGACAAGTTCATATCATAAAAGGAAGACAGCTGAATTATGAGAAACTCTAAACATTAAATATGATTGAATACATGTTGCAGAGCACATACAGATTCAACTAAATTGTTCACACAATGCCATGTCAATTCTAATTCTGCAGGTAAGTATTCACCTTTTCAATACAAATGCCAATTTTTTTCAACCAAGTAGAGAGAGGTCTTGGGCAGTAGAGAATAACCTACTTTTGCCAATTCACTAAACCAGTATAATCCATAACTGCATCCTATGTATATGGTGATATTTTATTTGTACTGAAATGTGATTTTATTTGTATGTTAATAAATAAAGTTGCCTGGGGGTCAGAGCTAATAGCAAGCCACAGCAGAAGCCCAGTGGTGGTGGCACACACCTTTAATCCAGATCACATGACAGATAGATCTCTGTGTGTTCAAGGACACAGCCAGCGTGGAGACACACGCCTTTAATCTCAATACAAACTATAGAAGACCTAGAGGTCTGTACAGACAGGTGGTGACTAGGAGGTCATGTGGTTGGGTTTACAACCAATGAAAATGCAGAACAGAAAGTCAATAAAAAGACAGATACACAGGAAGTAGGTCGCTTGCTGAGGGGAAGGACAGCAGCAGCTGGAAGGGTAAGAAGGTGGTTTTAAGGTACTGCTCTGACCTCTTGGGCTTTTAACTCTGCATTTGGCTCTGTGTTTCTTATTTAATAAGACTGTTCATCTACATACATACTTATCCTCAAACCAGCAGATACATATAGTTCTTACTATATATCAAAGAATCTTCCTTTTTGAGCAGACACAGACTATGAGAAAATTCCACAGCTGGTCATATGGAAAGAACTACTGGAAATGAGGTGCCTAATCCATACTGATACATCTTTTAAAACCCAGTCCCTATGTATATGACACAAGGAACATAGTGGAAGAAGTGGAAGAAAGATTGTAAGAGCCAGAAGACACAATTCTGCTCCTTTAAATGCCTTTTAGACAAGACTGGAGTTCTGCCCATTAATTCTCAACAGTATGTTTCTCTAAACAAGACTTGCCTGGTGCAAACATAAGTAAATCCACCAACTTGGATGGAGGCAATCTCACAAGGCCTTACCCCTAGAAGTATCATTATAGTCAATTAATGGCTGTAGAGAGAGGGATAATCAGTATTCTTCAGGAATAAACCTTTTAATAGGTTATATAGTCTCATGTGATCAGCCATAAACACATTTGTACACATGAGCAATACAATATTACTATATTGTTGCATATGTACATAGGAATACATATTACACAATATTAGCAATATTACACAAGTAAGAAGGACATACTATCCAACTTATTATGTCATTGCAATATTCAAAATGATAATCAAAGCTAAGGGTTGAGCAAAACCACATGATCAATTAATAGGCTAGAAATGAACATGTGTTGAAGGATTTTATTAAGCTGTGCCTGAAATTCAAAGTAAAATCCATACTAAGAAATGGAAAATAATGTTTTAGACTTGAAGATGACATCAATATGAACTGGCATCCTCTGCAGTTCCCATCAGAGGAGATACTGTCATACTTTGAGTTTGTAATGTTTCCAATAGCCTGGTACATTCCAACATACAGACCTCATCAGGTAGCACTAATTTCAGAGACTAGAATCTCTGATGTTTCAAAACCAAATGGAAAATTTGTAATAAAAGACTCTATACTCCAAAACTGTGATTAAAAAATGGGTCTTTACTATTATCAGTCACTTCTGTCAGGTACTTTGATAACAGCAACTCAAAAAGTAACAGGTAGAGATTCCTATTCTTTCTTATGTGTTATGGTTCATAGTCTTACATTTCAAATTGTCAGAAAAAAATCACTGCATGGCTGTTGCTTAGATTGTTCCACTGTTTGCCTATAGTTTCTCCACTGAAATTTGCACTGTGAGATGTGTGCTCATACCATCCTCATACACTGTTTAAAAGTTTGATTACTCAACCAGCATTAATTGGTAATAATTTTAAAATAAATTTATTTGTCAGATTACATTCTACATTCTTGTTTAAAGTCTCCAGATGGCATAGACTAGTAGTTACGCATTATTTGTGATTTTGTGTGTGTGTGTGTGTGTGTGTGTGTGTGTGTGTGTATTTGTATGTGTATGTATCTGTGTATGTGTGCCTGTGTGTTGTATACATCTGATGTATCTACTTGTGTATGGAGGCCAGAGCTTGGTACTGGCTATCTTTCTTTATCAATATTTACCTTGCTTCTTGAGACTAGATCTCTTTTCTGCACCTGGAAATTACTGATTTGTGCAACTGACTGGCTAGTGGACTCTGAGAATCATCTGTTTCTGTAGCCCCCAATTCTAAGATTACAGATATGCATCCCCACACCCAGATTTTACATGGAAGCTAGGTATATGAAGTCATGTCCTCACATCAGTGTAGCATACATGCTACACACTGAGCAATCACTTTATCCCAGCATTTACATAGAATTTTAAGCAAATTTGACAGTTATATATATTAAGAAAATAATTTTAACCACATTTAGAGTTTCAATTAATGAGGGATAATCCTCTTTCAGGGCAATGCTTTCTGTTATGATGCTTCTTCAAAGATGTTCTGTGAAGACACTTAAAATGTATACTATATATTACTTAACACCATTCTGTCAGTTTCAATTACTTTGAAAACATTTTATCCAAATTCTAAATGTAAACTAGTATTGACTTCAGAAATATCTGGGTTAAAATATTCTACTTCCTTTAGTAAAACTTCACACTTACTTGAAAAGATTAAATAGCAACACAAAAGATTGTATCATTAAATTTTAATTGTGCAAAATGAATTAATCAGCTTAATGCTAGACTGAAGTAATAATGAAAGCAATGGATTAGAAAGATAAAAATCAGGATTCAAACTACAAATAAACTTATCTGCATGTTTTACCATTTCTGGGACTCATTGTAGTTGTTTGCAAAATCATCCCATTGTAATTGTTATGCCTGGTTATCTCTAATTTTGCTGACCTCATTCTCATTAATTTATTTACTATATGAATGCAATGTTGGTTTCACAGTCTGATTTATTTAACCAAGTAACACAAATATTAGAAATGTGATAAAGAATGAATCATCTCACCCCAATTGTTTCAGTGGGCTTTTTGTGATGTCCTTGACCCCTATGGTTTGTACAATCCTTCTTTCCTCTCCTCAGCAGGATTCCCTAAATGCAGCCTAATGTTTGACTGTAGTTCTCTGCATCTGTTTCCATCTGAAAGTGAAGGAAGGCTCTCTGATGAAAAAACAAAAAAAAAAAAAAAAAGGTATTCACCCACCTAAGAATATAGCTAAATATCATTAGGCATCATTACATTGACATCCTGAATGACGTATCCCAGACCTAGAAAGACAAACATGGTATGTATTTACTTACAAATAGATATAAGCTGTAACATAAAGAATAACCACACTACGGTCCACAGATCCAGAGAGGACAGGTAACAAGGAGGGCCTAGGAAAGAATGCAAAAATCTCCTGGGGAAGGGGAAATAGAAGATATTTCATGGGTGGACTGGGAGTAGGTGGGGATGGGGAAATAATTGATCAAGTTGGGGTTGGATGGAGCAGAAGAGTACCTAAATAGATTACTGGAAATGGGGGGGGCATGCCAGGGTCAGACAGAAACCTGGTGCAAGGGAATCTCCCAAAAAATCTACAAGGATGACCCCGGCTAAAACTCTTAAGAACAGTGCATGTATATCCTGAACTGCTCAGTTCCTATGACCAGGCAAAACTTCTAGTGGAGAGACTGGGACACCAACCAGCCCCACAACCTTTGACCTACAGCCTGTCCTGCCCTTGTGATATGCTGGGGTAACAGTGACTCAGAGATTGTCAAAGTGGCAAGCCAATGACTGGTCCAGCCTGAGACTCATACAATGAAAGTGAGCCCACCCCTGAAACTGGTTGGACTGCTAGGACCCAAAGGCTGGATGGCCCAGAGACCTGGGATAGAACCAAACACAATTGGAGAAAAAATAATATTCTTGACAAGTAGATTGTAGGAAAGAGACAAGGAGCTCTGACTGACCCCATCCTAACATCTTAACAATTTTAAGTGAAGTGAGATTTTTGGATTTTAGTATTGAGACTGAATTGGGACATGAGATTAATAGTTTAATCATAGTTTATATTAGGCATGCCAGGAAACAATGAAAGAAATTATACACTTTGCTTTATGTGTGAATCTTTTATGAACTCTAATTCACCCTATGAACCAGAGTAAGAAAGTAACAGCACATACTTCAGTATCAACTAACAAAAGAGGAACATCAAGTTGGTTCTGAATCATCTAGAAATGACAGAGAAGCAAGAGTGGGGTTGTATAGTTAGGGAAGGTGAGCAATGTTGTCTGAATAGAGCCTTGGAAGATGACTCAAGCTTTCTAATGAGGAAGAAAAAATAGTAGAAACAGAAATATAACACATTTAAATGCATACAGGCCTTAGAGAGGATGATCATCCTGAGAAAAGTATTGAAACATACAGATGAGTTAAGTCACAGTGCAAGGAAAAGATGTAAATGTTGAAATAGTGTAAAGAGCTAACGTGAAACAAAACAATACAAAAACATAAGAAAGAAACCGTAAGCATTTTTTTGTTTTCTGAAAGTTTTTGACACACAATGAGAGAATTCAATATAATTATATTGGTGTTTGGAAATGAACCAATCAAAAAACAATGAAATCATTACTGTCTAGGCTGAGGAAAAACTTTTGTATTGGCTATATGGCTTAAGGAATCAAAGAATCACTGAAAATGTAAATGAAGTAAACTCAGTCCCTATATCTCATTAAACATGAGATAGGCTTCAAGAGCACCCCCAAGGATTAGATTACCACTAGAATTTGGCTTATGCAAAATGGGATGAAAATTACTAGTTACATCATATTCCTATAATATTGTGATTCATATTAAAACACAAACTATTTCTAACATTTTTCCAATAGTACCATGCAAATCCTTTTGTGATTATTTTCTGACATTTTATGTTTTGTGTTTCCATATCAATATGGGTATACAATATTTTAATTTAGAAATAGAACTCAGTAGTTTTTATTGAAATAAAACATACAAAAATCATGAAGGATAAAATAAAGTTAAATAAGTAGACTTTGTTAAAAATAACACACTCTGTATTGGTTTAAAGAAGCTAGAAAGAAATGTCACCTGAAAAATCACACAATTCATGATGAAGTTGCTAAGGAACTTCCAAATTACAGAATATGTAGACGAGATCAGGTGTGTTCAGGATTCCAATTATCAAGAGAGAGGAGGGATTGTAAGAGCGTGAATTGTTGAGACCAAGTTTGGAAAAAGCACAGGGACAAATAGCTAAACTAATGGAAACAAATGAACTATGAACCAAAAGCTGTGGAGTCCCCAACTGGATCAGGCTCTTTAGATAAGTGAGCCAATTGAATAGCTTGAACTGTTTGGGAGGCACCTAGGCAGTGGGACCCAGACCTGTCCTTAGTGCATGACCTCGCTGTTTGGAACCTTGGACTTACACAGGGACACTTTGCTCAGCCTGGAAGGAGGGGACTGGACCTGCCTGTACTGAATCCACCAGGTTGAGCTGAATCCCCAGGGGAGTCTTTGTCCTGGAGGACATGGGAAGGGAGGGGCTGGGGGGAAGGCGAGGTTGGGGGACAGGGGGGAGGACAGGGGGGAGGACAGGGGGAACCCATGGCTGATATGTAAAATTAAATTAAATTAAAAAAAAAAAAGAATATGTAGAACTTTACCAATCAGCAGTGAAAGCAATCAGAGGTCTTTGAATCTGTAGGTGGTTTGTCATTTGTACAAACATTTAACAATTGGAAGGCAAGACTAATCCTGGTATACTTACTCTTTATAAACATTTGCTTACCCCAAAACAATTATGCAACCTATCCTTATTTGTTGCTATGATTCTGTTACCACTGTTTGTAGCAGGAATCTTAAAGAGTCTTATTAATTAAATCAAATCTGAGGCCAATTATTGGGGTGAATGCTGGAAGATCAGAGAAGTAGAACAAGCCACAGTTTTCTCAACTCAACAGTTCCTCAGCTGATCCCATTTCCTCACACTGGATGCCTCTCAGCTGAACTGTGCTGCTACAAAGCCTAGAATTTTAACCAGCCAAATGCTTCTAGTTTCTAGTCCTCATGCCTTATATACTTTTCTGTTTTCTACCATCACTCCCTGGGATTAAAGGCATTAGTCACCATGCTTGGCTGTATCCTTGAACAGATGGATTTCTGCCTCTGGAATGCTAGGATTAAAGGCGTGTGCTACCACTGCATATCCTCTATGTTTAATATTGTGGCTGTTCTGTCTCTGACCCTCAGATAAGTTTAATAGGGTGCACAATATTTTGCAAAGCACAATACCACCACAACTGTTGACATTGGTAGCATATCATCCTCTATTTTTCTCTTACTGCCTTTTCTCCTAGCTTTTCTTCTTTTTCCCCTACTCTGTCAATAAACATATCGATTCATGAATAACTTGATGCATTTGGAGGAAGCTTATATTCTGGGGGCAGGGCAAGATTTAAACTACTATCTATTCTAAATATTTATTTGATATTTTTCTTTAACAATAATAGCATAACAAATTTTGCTAGACCTGGTAAATGAACATTCTACATGAGTCATAGTGAAAACTTTATGGACAGAATTTTAACACATTGCCTCATTATAAAAAGCACAATCAATTTTTATAAATCTAAAAGACATCTTTTCATATAAATACAGTGTAGTTTATCTCACTTTAAGAAACAAGTAAAGCTTTTCTACTTCCCACCATAGCCTGACCCACATCTTTGGTGGAAGTCTCCTACTCCACCAGAATCCAGGCCAGCATCCTGAACACAGGTGTCACTGTCCCCTTCTCTTACTGGCGGGTAAGAAAGATTTGTCCTGACTGTGGGCCAGGAAGGAAAACTCTAACTACACAGAACATTCAGACAAAAATAAATAAATAAACAGAGAAATACCACAGCTAACAGATATTATGACACATATGGACATAACATATATCTCAGAAAATTTCACCTAAACGTAAAAGAATACACAGTCTTCTCAGTACCCTGTGGACCATTCTCCAAAATTAATCACATACTTTGCCACAAGGCAAGTCTCAACAGATATGAGAAAACTGAAGTAAATACCATGCACCCCATTAGACTGCATGGATTAAAACAGGATTTCCACAATTAGAGAAACAACAAAAAGCCTACAAACTCATTGAAACTGAACAACTCTATGGAATTACCACTGGATCAGGGAAGAATAAAGAAATTAAAGACTCCTTGAATTCAATGAAAATGACTGCACAACTTACCCAAACTGGAGGCAGTGAAAGTGATACTAAAGAGCAAAGTTCATTGCATGAAGTGCCTTCATAAGTTATTGGGAGACATCTCATATTAGCGCCTTAGCAGTACAAATGAATTCTCTAAAACAAAAAGAAGCAAACACACCCAAGAGCAATAAAAGGAAAGAAATAATCAAACTAAGTGATGAGCTCAATAAAATAGAAACACAGAGAACAATATAAAGAATCAAAAGAACAAAGAGTTGGCTCTTTGAGAAAGCTAGCAAGATATACAAACCCTTATCCTAACTAAAACAGAGACAGAATATAAAAATTAACAAAATCAGTAACAAAAAGGGCAATATAACAATAGACACAGAGGAAATCCAGAGCATGATTAGATAATACTTAAAAAACCTGGACTTCACAAAATTGGAAAGCCAGACAAATAAACAAACCAGACAAATTCCTTGATATGTACCACTCAGCAAATTAAATCAAGATCAGAGAAATAATTTTTTTTTGTTGTTGTTGTAGTTTGAGACAGGGTTTATTTGTAGTTTTTGGTGCCTGTCCTGGATCACACTCTGTAGACCAGGCTGTTCTGGAACTCACAGAGATCCACCTGGCTTTGCCTCGTAAGTCCTGGGATTAAAGACATATGCCACCCCCACATGATATAAGATCAGATAAAGAATTTTAATTGACATCTAACCCCCAAGGAAATAGAAGCAGTCATTAAAAATACCTCATTTACAAAAGCGAAGGGCCAGGTGATTCTAGCAGATAATCCTACCAGACTTTCAAATAAAACCAAATATCAACTCCTTGACATATTCTGCAAATACACAGAAGAAACATTGTCAAATTCTTCATGAGGCCATTCACCCTGGTACACAAACAACACAAAGACTCAACAAAGAAAGAGAATTACAGACTAATTTCCCTCATGAACAATGATGTAAAATATTCAATAAAATACTTGCAAATTAATCCAAGAACCTATCACAAGGATCATCCACCATGATCAAGTAGGCTTCATGCAAGAGATGCAGCGATGGTTCAATATATGTAAATCTGTCCATGTAATCCATATAAAGAAACCGAAAGAAAAAACATGATCATCTCATTAGATTCTAAATAGCCTTAGACAAAATCCAACACCCCTTTGTAATAAGCATCTTGGAGAGATCAGGGATACAAGGGAGATACCACAACATAGTAAAAGCAATATACAGCAAGCATATAGCCAATATCAAATAAAATGAAGAGAAATTCAAAGCAATGAATTTCTTCTATCCTAAGGAAGAAAATAAGGTTGTCCTCTCTCTCTCTCTCTCTCTCTCTCTCTCTCTCTCTCTCTCTTCTCTCTCTCTCTCTCTCTCTCTCTCTCTTTCCCTCTCTCTCTCTCTCTCTCTAAATATATGTATATATTTAATATGGTACTTGAAGTCCTAGCTAGAGAAATAAGAAAACTAAAGGAAATCAAGGGCATACGAATTGGAAAGGAAGAAGTCAAACTTTCACTATTTGCAGATGATATGATAGTTTACATAAGTGACCCTAAAGATTCCACCAGGGGGCTTCTACAACTGATACACCATTAGTTAAGTGGGTGGATACAAGATTAACTCAAAAAATTAGTAGCCCTCCTATATGCAAATGATAAATGGGTACAGAAAGAAATCAAGGAAGCAAAACTTTTCATAATAGCCACATGTAATATATGATATCTTGGTGAAAGTATAACCAAGCAAGTGAAAAACTTGTATGACCAAGAACTTCAAGTCTTTGCATAATGAGAGATATCAGAAGATGGAAAGATCTCCCATGCTCATGGATTTGTAGTATTAGCATAATAAAAATGATCATCTTACCAAAAGCAATCTCTTGATTTAAAGGAACCCCATTAAAATTGCAACATCATTTTTATGCACATTGAAAGAAAAAAATATCAACTTCATCTAGAAAAAAAAAAACCGGACAAACAAAAAAAAACACAGGATAGTTAAAACAATCCTGTATGAGGAAAGTACTTCCAGAGGTTTACCATCCTTGGTTTCAAACTGTAGCACAGAACTACAGTAATAAAAACCACATGGTAATTATATGAAAATATAGAGATAGATTAGTGGAATAAAATGGAAGACCCAGATGTAAATCCACATACCTATGGCTGATAGATATTAGACAAAGAAGACAAAATTATACAATGGAAAAAAGAAAGCATCTTCAACAAGTAGTGCTGGCAGTGGATGTCAGAATTTAGCAGAATGCAAATAAATACATATGTATCACCCTCACAAAATTCCAGTCCAAGTGGATCAAAGACCTCAACATACACCTTGATACACTGAACCTGACAGAAGAGTAAATGGGAAATACCTCTGAAAGCATTGTCCCAGGAGACAACTTCCTGAATAGAACTCCAATAGTATGAGTACTAAGATCAACAATTAATGAATGGAACTTCATGAAACTAAAAAGCTTTTGTAATCAATTGTTAATAGGCTTAAATGACAGCCTACAGAATTTGAAAATACCTTCACCATCTGCACTTCTGACAAAGGGTTGATTTCCCAGTTATGTAAAGAACTCAAGAAACAAGATATCAAAAAACCAAGTAATCCAATTAAAATTTGAGATACAGATTTAAACAGAGAATTCTCAACATAAAAATTTTAAACACCTGAGAAAAACTTAAAGAAATGTTCAACATCCTTATCCACCAGGGAAATGCAAATCAAAAGGAATCTGAGATTCTTCATTATACCTGTCATAATGGCTAAAATCAAAATCACAAGTTACAGCTCATACTAGAGAAGATGTGGAGCAAAGGGAACATTCCTCCATTGCTGGTGGGATTCCAAACTTGTGCAGCCACTTTGGAAATCAATTTGGTGGTTTTAAGAAAACTGGAAGTCAATATGTCTCAGGTCCCAGCTATAACACTATTGGGCATATAGTCAAAGTATGTTCAATCATACTACAAGGACACTTGCTCACCTATGTTCACAGAAGCTTCATTCGTAATATCCAGAACCTGGAAACAACCCAGATGTCCCTCAAACAAGAATGGGTAAAGAAAATTTGCTATATTTACACAGATATATACATGCAACCTGATGAATCCATCTAGTGTTGCTGGCATGTATATGATTTTAGGGTAGAATATGTGGTATTGAATAACCACTTAGCGGTCGATTCCTGAGCAAGACCAATTCTCCCTGTTCTAGAAGCTCTATATCTAGGGGTGGATCCCTGTGAGATTTATTCCACTTATTTTGACATAGTAACTGGTGATGTCATTATATGAGTCAAGCTTAAGCAGCCACACTATTGAGATTTTATGTGTACAGTCTCTCTTTGATTTCTCAGAGACATGTTCTTATGTCAGACTTATTGATCCTATGGATCTTCCAGTATTTTGATACTTTCTTCTCTGATTTTCTTTGAGTCTCAGATGTTGGGGTGTGCTGTTTTTGTCACTTAGGGCTGGACATCCATTGTGAAATGGTCTCTGCATTTTCACCCATAAAACTTTCTGTAATGGTTTCCAGCTGCTGCAAAATTAACTACTTCTTCTACTTCTTCTTCTTCTTCTTCTTCTTCTTCTTCTTCTTCTTCTTCTTCTTCTTCTTCTTCTTCTTCTTCTTCTTCTTCTTCTGGTGAGGAAAGAGACCTGCACTTATCAATGGGTAATAATGATAAGTATCTCAAAAACTGTTAAGAACTACACTGGCCTAGGAAAGCAGCTGTAGACCCATTACATCTTAGTTTTTTTTTTTTTTAATTGATGACCATGGAAAAACTTTTTATTATTTTATTTTCTCTTTTATTGATTACATGGCAACTCTTATAAGGGAAAATATTTAATTGTGGTGACTCATTGCAGTTCAGAAGTACAGTCCATTATCATCATGGCAGGGAGCATGGCAGCATGCACACAGTAATGGTGCTAGCTACATCTTATATGCAGACAACAGGAAGTAGACAGTGACAATAGGCACAGTTTAAGCATAGGAAACCTCAAAGCCCACCCCCACAGTGACATACTTCCTCCAACAGACCATACCTCCTAATAGTGCCACTCCTTTTTGGGGGCTATTTGCTTTCAACTAACACTCATCTCACTAGCCTCTAGGGAGTAAGTAAGTTTAGAATACCAGGTATTATTTCCCTAAACTTAAAAAATTCTATGCAAATGCTAAGTGATGGATTCTCCAAGCATTAAAAATATATTATTGAACATGTAAAAAATTCACAGGCAATATAAATCAGTGTTTATGAAAGGTTTTTGTATAGTGACATGAAGTGATATTTAATGTGACCAATAGCCTAATCCACCAGATAAAATGGAAATAATTAGAGAAAGTGGAGTATAGTAAAGAAGTTAAGATCACTTGATTATTAAGACAGTTTGTGGGGCTGGGGATTTAGTTCAGTGGTACAGTGCTTGCCTAGCAAGCACAAGGCCCTGGGTTCAGTCCTCAGCTGAAAAAAAAAAAAAAAAGATTCTAGGTCTTATACCCAACACTGAAAAATGGTAGGAAATATCTTTCCAAATAAAAAAATTACAGATAATCCGGCACCCCCCCCCAAAAAAAAGACAGTTTGCTTTTGGGTCATAATACCATGTACTTATATCCCAGCTCCCCCGACACACACAAATGTCAGTAAGCATGCCAATGCTGTAAATGCAGCTCTGAAAGATAAATGCCCTCTTCTGTTCTCCAAATGAGCACATACATGTGCTCATGTTGGCATTTCATGCACACACACACACACACACACAAACACTTAACACATGGTCACACACTGCACACACAAATAATTTTTTAAATTAAAATTTAGCATATAATGAAAGTGTAAGAATCTATTTGTCTGCAACATTGCCTAGTTTATTTGAAAAGTTAAAGCAACTCCCATAATATATGCACAGAATATTTCAAATAAATTGGTATGCACATTGATTATTTCTTAAAAATAAATCTTAAAAAATAATGAAGCATCTTAAATTTAAAAGTTTCTATTTCAACTGATTTGCAGATATTGAAATTAGTTAATTAAATAAGAGTAAAGGCCTTCCAAAATTAGCTATAAAAATAAATTTGTCCCCAAATGTTCATTTGGAGAAATCCTTTAAAAATATTTCAGGACCAGGCTAAGAAGTAATGGGGAAAAAAAACTATTATATTGAAGAATAACTGGCAATATTTGAAAATTTTAAACTATTCATTATATCAAACATAAATAAAGATAAATTGCACATTATATTCTGGCAGTATATCTTTTTTCTCCTTTTTTATTTATTATATTTGTGTTTTAATTTTACATATCAGCCATGGGTTCGCCTGTCCTCCCTCCTCCCACCCCCATCCCCATCTTCCTCCCTGCCCCTCCCCTCCATTCCCATCTCCTCCAGGGCCAAGAATCCCCTGGGGATTCAATTTAACCTGGTGGATTCAGTACAGGCAGGTCCAGTCCCCTCCTTCCAGGCTGAGCAAAGTGTCCCTGTGTAAGCCCCAGGTTCCAAACAGCGAGGTCATGCACTAAGGACAGGTCTGGGTCCCACTGCCTGGGTGCCTCCCAAACAGTTCAACCTATTAAATTGTCTCACTTATCCAGAGAGCCTGAGTCCAGTTGGGCGCTCCACGGCTTTTGGTTCATAATTCATTTGTTTCCATTAGTTTGGCTATTTGTCCCTGGGCTTTTTCCAAACTTGGTCTCAACAATACACTCTCTTACAGTCCCTCCTCTTTCTCAACAATTGGACTCTTTGAGCTCCACCTGGGGCCTGGCCAAGGATCTCTGCATCTGCTTCCATCAGTTATTGGATGAGAGTTCCAGCACGACAGTTAGGGTGTTTGGCCATCTGATCACCAGAGTAGGTCAGATCAGGCTTTCTCTCAACCATTGCCAGCAGTCTACAGAGAATGTATCATTGTGGATTTCTGGGGATCTCTCCAGCACTCTGTCTATTCCTGTTCTCATGTGGTCATCATTTATCATGGTCTATTATTCCTTGTTCTCCCTTTCTGTTGTTGATCCAGCTGGGATCTCCTGCTCCCCTAAGCTTTCTTTCCCTCGAACATTGTCCTTCATTACTCCCACTGTCATCCAGGTTGTTCATGTAGATGTCATCCATTTCTCTGTCATTGGGTGATCCCTGTGTCTTTCCTAGGGTCCCGTTTTCTAGGTAGCCTCCTTGGAGTTGTGTAGCAGTCTAGTCATCTTTGTTTTACATCTAGTATCCTCCTATGAGTGAGTACATACCATGTTTGTCTTTCTGAGTCTGGGTTACCTCACTCAGGATGATTTTTTCTAGATCCATCCATTTGCTTGCAAACCTCATGATGTCATTGTTTTTCTCTGTTGAGTAGTACTCCATTGTGTATATGTACCATATTTTCTTTAACCATTTTTCAATTGAAGGGTATCTAGGTTGTTTCCAGGTTCTGGCTATTACAAACAATGCATATATGAACATAGCTGAGCAAATGCCCTTGTGGTATGATTGAGCATTCCTTGGGTATATGCCCAAGAGTATATCTAATCGTGGTGAATCTGTGAAGAAACAAAATGGGGAATTTTTCATACTATCTTTTAATTCTTGGAGAATTTCACAGGTGAATACAATATCTTAAGATATTATGCACTTCTGTCTTCCCTTCCTACTCCTCTCAGACTCATCCCTGAAAACATGTACCTCCCAAGTTCATATTCTTAAATTTTTATTAACCAACTGAATCCCTTGAGTGTTGCCTGTATGCATATAGGTATATAGCCATATAGCAGGTCAAGTGCCATACATGTGAATATGACCAAGTACCAATAACTTCTCATGTACACATTCTCATCCATGATTTAATTTTGACTGGCTTAATCTTGTGTGGATTCTGAGAATTCAGCCACGGCCTTTGGATTTGTCAAATGCAGAAGACAATGATCTCAGCATCCTTCCCAACCTCTGGCTCTCATAAACTTTCCTCTAGCTCATCCATGACATTCCCTGAGCTTTGTTGTTGGCCTTTGTTGATGGTCAAAGAGTGATGTACATGTCTGCTTAGCTCTGAGCTTTCTAAAGTGGCTGAGCGTCTACACTTGACCATTGATAGTCTTTTTATTAGCTGCCACCTACTATAAAATGTAGCAAACTTTCACATCTTACAATTGGGTTCATGAGCAGAATTGTTTCTGTTCATTAGTACTTTATTTCAAGCACTTAATAAAGACTGTGATGGCTTGATTATACTAATCAGGTATTGATGTTCATGTCTTATTATTTTTCAAATTTATATTAGATTATATGTTTATAGAAAAATTATTTAATGTCAGTTTTTGGAAAATTATTCATTCTAAATTACAATTTCTATTAATAAAGTCATTTTAAAGACTCTTAATCTCTTAAGTGTGTTTTCCAGTTTTTCAGCAGTTTCCTTCATTATTTAACTGTTTTTAAACTTTACTGAGAAAAACTGTAAATCCCGAAGTATCCATGCCACATGTGAAACTATTTTATGTTTCTGAGTTTGTATATAAATAAAATTAAGTCCTCCTCAGCAAATGACATTTGGCTGAACTTCTCAGCACCTGTCAGGTTAGCAAGCAATGACTATTTACATTCGCTGAGTAGGACAGGCTAAAATCATTATGTGATATTTATTTCTATTGCAGGCCTCATGCTTTCTGCTTTCCTTCCATCTGATCCGCATGTGCTATTCCTCCCACAGGAAGTGACCTTGCTTTGTACATACCTGAGTGAGCAATAAAAAATAATTTCTAGTGACTGTTGGCTTTAAAGTGCTTTATTTTTACAATTCTTTACCTAAAAAGGGTGAAGGGATGCAGCAGGCAGCTGATCCAGCACAGGGTACATGCCACTGCCACACATCTCAAGTGAAGTTCTTCTTAAATCTCATTTTCTACTTGTTTTATAAGACTTCGGTGGTTTGAACGAGAATAAACCCAACAGACTCATATATGTGTGTGCTTAGTTCCCAAGTGTTATGGAAGAATTCACAGGTATCCCCTTGTTGAGGAGGTTGGTCACTTGGGGTGGCCTTTGGCTACCTCTTGGGGATCTGTTCCTCATACTGGACTGCCTTGCCCAGACTTAACACAAGGGGAGGTACTTTTTCTTACTGCATCTTGATATGCTATGCTTTGTTGACACCCTTGGGAGGCCTGCCCCTTTCTGAACAGAAACAGAGGAGGGGTGGATGGGGAGGCGGGCAGAAGGACTGGAAGGATAGGAGGAAGGGAAAGCTGAAGTCAAATGTAAAATAAATAATAAGAAAGAATATCAAGAATAAAGACTGTACCATTTAGAAAAACAAAACAAAACAAAAACAAAAAACAACAGCACCAACAGGCCCAGTCTCTCTGCCTGCTGCCTGTGGATCAGGATGTAAGCTAGCAGCCTGTCTGCCAGCTGCCATGGTAATGGACCAATACTCTGAAATTGTAAACAAACTCTCAGTTACAGGTTTTCCCTTATAAAAATTGCCTTAGTCATGTTGTCTCTTCACAGCACTAGAACAATAAGTAAGGGAAACAATATGGAATTTTATATCGCTAAATTCATATATTAGTTCAAATCTTTTTGTTGATTCCATAGAAAGTTCTTTGTTAAATAGTTGTCTGTCATGGGCTGTTGAGATGGCTTATCAGAATAAGGTGCTTGCCACTAAGTCTGAAAATCTGAGTTCTAGAAATCCAGCTCACTAAAGATGTCTTATGACTGCCAGACACAGACACAGCAATGGCATGTGTAAGCCAACACACACACACACACACACACACACACACACACACACACACCACACTAAACAAATAAATAAATAAATAGTTGTAGCAAAAAAGTATTTATATAGTTTGAGATTAAAAATAATTTCATATTTTTAATTCCAAATACCTCCTCATCTTTAATTTTAGTCTAAGTCCATAGGAAGACATATTCAGCAAAATGTTAAACAAAAACAGATTGGACATATTTATGTTACTTATAATTCCAAGAGGAAAGTTTTCAATGTCTTACTATTACACATGATCATAGTTAACAAATTGCTTTCTCTGGAATCTCTCACCATTTTTCTTTCTCTTTGTCACTCATCCACTTTCTTTTCATCATCTTTACAAATTTTGTGGTAAAAAATTTTCAGCTATTGTTCATTAGTTCACAGTTATAACACTGGTTGGCATGAATCAATTTATTGTTTTTCTTAATTGGAGTGATTTTCTCCTTTTCAATCAGTTACATATTGAGTTTTATTTTTCGGACATAACACCACTGTATTTATATTATGTCATCCTCCTCCTCCATCCTCTCCAACTACTCCCTTATCACCTTCCTTCTCAAACTCATCTTTTACAATTATTATTACATGTATACAAACACATGTACACTGATGAATTCTGAAGTTCCTTTAGCTGTTCATGTGAATTATGAACATGTGATTAGGACTGGCTTCTTGTATACACATTGATTTATTTTCTAGAAATGACTCTCAAGATAGTTTACTTACTTCTAGAATCTAAATGTCATAACCCAGCCAAGTTGATTCTTAAATTAAATTATAAAATAAATAAATAATTAAATAAATAAAACAAATTGATACTTAAATATCAAAAATTATTTTATCTTTTAAAATTCTCATCAGATTTTTTCCTGCTTAAAGGTAATTTTTCCTTTATTTTAAATAGTTTCTAAAAACTCTTTTAGGGTTGTTGATTATGATCTTTATTATTTCCTTTGCTATAGCTGCCTCATTTTAATTATTTCTTAGGGATAGTGTTTGATGATATCCATGCTTGGTTTAGCTCCTCTTCAGTTTGGAGCTCCACTCATGACCTCATAAATTTGTAAATTTTATTTTCCCAATTGTTTTGGACTTACTTAGTGCTCTAGATATTTATTTTGAAGTTAATTTACTGATGAAGATATTTGTATATGATTTTAATGTAAACCTCCAAACCTACACTTTCATATATTGATTTCTCAACTGAGAAAATTGTCTAACAGATTTATAATTATTCAGTATTCATTTATCGGTATATCTATTTACATATGTACAAATACCTGTACTAAAATAATTAAGTATTGCATACATTTTCATTTCAATAAATTCCTTGAGAAAAATTATTTACTCTAACTTTTTCCACCTGCAAGATGAATCTTTTTAGAAGTGCAATAATCAAGCCGTCATATAATTACTAGGACTACTTTATTTTACTCCATTTTTAGTTGACAGAGATCTCATCTCATGCTTGGTGCCTAAATACCAGTCACCCAGAAAACCATTCTTACAGTATTTCTCATTATAAAGCAATTATTTCACTGATAAAATTATTAGATGATGATAAATTTTAAAGAATCATAACTGATAACTCATACACAGCATTAACACATGCCATTATGATTTTGAAGGAAAATATCAAACATTGTTTACTCCTCTTCACTGAGGCTCACATCAATTGGTATTTATGGTAACTGTAAGTATAGTAATTAAAGTAGCATATGAAATTTTTAGAATAGTCACGTAAACAGGGACACTTTGCTCAGCCTGGAAGGAAGTATTCCATATATAAAAATATTAGATCAAGATCTAACCTGTCTGTACTGAATCCATCAGTTTTAAATGAATCCCCAGGGGGGTCTTGGCCCTGGAGGACATGAGAATGGAGGGGAGGGGATGGGGGGGAAGGTGGGGGCAGGGGTGGGAGGCGGGAGGACAGGGGAACCCATGGCTGATGTGTAAAACTAAAACACAAATATAATAAAAAAAAGAAAGACAAAAAAAGATTTTCTAAGTCACAGGCAACTGAAAGACTGGAAATATAAGAATATATGATTTTATTTAAAAACTTGGAGCACTTAAAGACATTATACCTAATGATAATATGTTTTTATCTACAAAATTATGTGAAATTTTGTAAAATAAGGAATAAATCATGTTTTATATGTTCATTGTGGTATGTTTTTTCCTTGTGTCTTAGTTAAATATTTTTATCATTGTTGGATTTTTATTTACTTTCCGCAAAATCTCACATTAATCATATTTTTTTCTAAATAAAAGTTATATAAAATATATATTTTATTTCACAAAATGCTGAAAATCAGAAATCATCATGTTCCAAAAGTGCATATAAAGGAGCCTTTGATGTATCTATACATTGACAATACATTTTCAATATTTGTCTCTGATAATAATAAGACTCAAAACTTCTATGTATAGCTATTATCTATAATGTTATTAGCAATATCTATACTTTCAGTAGATATATTTCCCATGAGAATCATATAAAAATTAGTTAGATTTGAGCACTAAAAGCTTGACCAGGTTCAAAAAATCATCACTCCAAGCAGATAGTTCACACTTTATTTTGCATGTTTTGCCCCTTGTTGATCTGAAATTTGATGTGTCAGCATTCTAGCATGGGTTATTTTACAGTTTATAGCAAATCTCAAATTTACCACATTATACAGTTACATCCTTTCTACCTCTTCAAAAACATTTTTTTATTACTAAACACTAAAGCTTTTTCAAGTGTAGAATATATCATGTTATTTTCTGGATAAATTAACTGCCTTGCAAATGGCAAGAGAAATGTCACATTTTATGAATCATAGTTAACAAGATCTAACAAATTATATGCCACGTATTTCATAGTGCATTACAAGCACAGTCCATCTGAGTGCAGTGCAAGGATTTGTTATTAAATTTCAAAGCATCAGGAAAGAACCTCTTTCTAGCCACTTTTGGAAGTGATGTTTCCAAGATTCCTTCAAACACTATTAGTACCTCAGATGCTTCTTATGTGATTTGGATGAATGGATGCTGAAAATTCAGCAGTGTGACAATTTTTCAATTTTATGTGCATTTTATCCTCTCTTTACTTCCAGGGATTTATTAATATCACTATTTTATTCTAAATGACAGTGACAATCACCTAAGGAATGTCAGAATATATTACTGTGTATTAAACATTTTGTATGTCTAAAATATTTTATAATTGTAATGCTGTAAAAGTATATTAGAACTGTTTACATGAGTTAGCTTTTGAAACCATTTTTATCAATTAGTTTTGTTAGTTTATAATTCTCTCTTCCTCATACCCTCCACGTCATCTCCTTTCATATGTAACTGTAACTTTCCTAAAGTTCTGATTGTTTAGTTTTATGACATATTTAGCTTAAAGAAGAACATCTGTTTGATCAATGGATTGGGAATACCCCTTTGGAGCCTGGTGGGGTCATCATTGGGCACTCAGCTAAAGACATTGTTATTCTTCATCTCCTTGAATCCATCAGTAATAAATAGCTCTAAATTGAAGTGTACAGCTCTTGAACACATACTCAAACAAAGGCAGTCCTTATACCCATAAGGTAGAGGTGTTTCCTGTGGTGAATTCCTGATGACAATTCCAATACCTTGCCCAGAAGATTGCTCTCCATAGCCCCTATCTTTGTCCCTGGGCTCTTACATTGTCCTAGCTCTGTCTTCTGTATTCATCCTGGAATCTTAGATGAGTTGTTATGCATATCTTACATATGGTGGAACACTCATCTATTACTTATTCTCAGCAATTTGTATAGCCATCAGTGTCTACATTCACCACTTTCCACTGTAAAAAACCTGGAAATAACATTTGTCTGTGTATAAATATAAATATGTACATGGAAGCTTAATGCTGTGTCTATTTAACAAAAAAAAATAGATTATTGAATTCCCAGCGTAAGTCTTTTAATCTATTCTGCTATATTATTTTTACAATATTTACAGTTCCAGGAGTATATTTTCTCTTTTGAATCGGATCCCAAATTCAACCAGAGAAAAGTTAGTTACCCCCTTAGCAGTAATGTTACTATTACACTGAAAAATTAACATTATTTTAACAAGGTTATATTTGAAAGAGAAAATCTGAAAGACAACAGTATCATGCAGTATAACCATCAAAACAGTTTTGTCTTCACTGTAATTAATTTTTAAGTAAAAGAAATGAACAATTTAAGAAAAATTTTTCTTGGACAAAAAAAAATTCTGACTTGATAAAATCAGCTTCATGTGTTATTTCCTATTATATTTACAGTAATTGTAAATATAATTCTCATGTAATTTATTAAGACATTCTCAACTTGAATTAGTATTCCATATATAAAAATATTGGATCATATTTATATGATACTTTTTTATTAAACGAATACTATCTTTGGGACAGAAAGACAATAAAAGGAAAAACAACACAAATAACCAACTCAATAGTATACATTTATTCTAAAGAATCTTATGAAATGCTCTTTTAATTACATGGTTCTATGTCTATATAGATCCTGTTATTTGTTTCACGTTCTAAATACTACAGCTACTTCTACTTTTATTACAGAGATAATCATTTTTAAATTTTATTTTCACTGATATGTATCTGTGTGTATGAGTGACACAAGTATATTGGTAGCATGTAAAGTTCAAAGAAGATAATAAAGTATCTCCTGGGCCTGGAATTGCAGGCAGTTATAAGCATCCTGGAATTAATGCTGAGAGCAAAACTCAGGTCCTCTGGATGAGCAGTAACAATATATTTTTTTAATTTATGAATTTTAAATTAAAATATAATTACTCATTATCTGTTGTTATGTCCCCCTTTTCATTGCTGATTTTGTTTATTTGGATGCTCTCTCTCTGTCTTTTGGTTAGTTTGGATAAGGGCTTGTCTATCTTGTTGATCTTCTCAATGAACCAACTATTTGTTTCATTAATTTTTTGTATTGTTCTCTTTGTTTCTATTTTATTGATTTCACTTCTCAATTTGATAATTTCCTGGCATCTGTTCTTCCTGGGATGTGGGCATTTAGTGCTATGAATTTCCCTCTTAGCATTGCTTTCATAGTGTCCCATACGTTTGGGTATTTGGTGTATTCATTTTCATTGATGTCTAGGAAGTCTTTAATTTCTTTCTTTATTTCTTCCTTAACCCATTGGTGAGCATTATTCAGTTTCCATGAGCTTGTAGGTTTTCTGTAGTTTTTTTGGTTGTTGTTGAAATCTAACTTTAAACCATGGAGGTCTGATAGAACACAGGAGGTTATTCCAATTGTTTTGTATCTGTTGAGTTTTGCTTTGTGGCCAAGTACCAAGTATATGGTCGATTTTAGAGAAGATTCCATGATTCCATGGGGTGCTAAGAAGAAGGTATATTCTTTTTTGTTAGGATGGAATGTTACATCATTATCTTAACTCTATTTTCTCCTTGTAACACTTGTCATCTTCTTCTCTTTTCTCATCCAAATTTTTCTATTCCTTTATCTGTTGTTATACACAGACAGATAGACATACAGACACACACACACACACACACACACACACACACACACACACACACACTACATACACAGAGAGAGAGAGAGAGAGAGGGAGAGAGAGAGAATGTTGCTTGTACGCTTGTATGTCTTCTTCAGGGACAACTTCTTAAGATCTCATGAGATTGCCCCTTCTGAGTTAAGACCTAAGTGATGGGAGAATGTCTTTCGGTATGCTGCTAACATATGTTGCTCTGATTGGTTGATAAATAAAATGCTGATTGGCCAGTAGCCAGACAGGAAGAATAGTCAGGATAAGTAGACAAGGAGAATTCTGGGAAGAGGAAGGTCTGAGTCAAGAGTCGCCAGCCAGACATAGGAAGCAAGATGTGAAGGCTGAACTGAAAAAAGGTACCAAGCCACATGGCTAAACATATATAAGTATTATAGATTAAATTAAATGCAAGAGCTAGTCAGTAAAAAGCCTGAGCTAATGGCCAAGCAGTTATAATTAATATTAAGCCTCTATGTGATTATTTTATAAAAGGCTGCAGGACTGGGTGAGAGATTTGTCTTGAACATTGGCCTGATGGGACACAGAAAAAATTTTGACTACAATTACTGTTGTCCTTGTTTAGCTCTTATTTATACAGCTATGTTTATGAGGCTGCTTGATGTAGCTGTTCTGAAATACTCAGTAGAAAATACCTTATACATGCTTCCTGATCCTCTGGCTCTCAGAAGCTATCAGCCATTACTTTGGCAATCATCTCTGAACCTTAGGTGTAGGAATTGTGTTGTAGATTACATCAACTGGGACTGGGCATCACACATTTGCATTTTTTTTTACAATACTTCTCAACCACTGAGCCATCTTTCTGCCTTCTATTTTTACTTTAACAGGTATGCAAATATTGGTAACAATGAAACAGTGAATTAGAGAAACAATTATTGCTACTGTATTCTCTATATTGTGAATGGATTCTTACCTTTAAAAATGAATGGTGCATTTCTTCATAACATCTTAAAATCTAATTTATTGTCAAAGCTAAACAAAGAATGTTACTTAAGGTCTGGTAACTAAAATAAATGATTATGCAACTTTTAAAGGATCTTAAACATCTTCTTAACTTTTAGGTTCTAACAGAGGATGACATAAAAAGTCACTAAGTACCTGTACAGTTTCTGGGTTTCTTGGAATGTGAGTTGTTTATGCACATTAACTTAAACAATAGATGCTGGTCCTAGCAATAATAACCATACTAATTTGTGTTCCTTATCTTATGACCTTTTCTAATGTTTGTAATTTAGCATCCTTCATGCCTTTTACATTACTGGTAGAGACATAGAGAAGTAACACTATGCAGTCCCATAAATAAATAAGGAACTTTGCTTATCTAACCCTGGGAGTGCAATATCTCCTGTTCCATAAACATAACTCGTCCTTTTGGTTTTCTCTTGGTTATTATTCTAGAGCTAATTAACAGAATAGTATTTTGTTGGTGTCTTAAAGGGAGAAATTGTATTTCAAGACCTAGAATTTTAAACTAGCATGAGTGTCAACAAAGCCAATTTCTCCCTTATTTAGCACTTTGGAATAGGCAATGGCAGACTTGGAACTTACAGTGTGGAATGTCCTGAAATATGATAAGCTGCCTTGATTGTTGTTTGCAAGACCCAAGTGTATATATTTCCCTTATTTCTTCATTATTGTTTTTAGCTCTCTCTCCCTCCCTCTCTCTTTCTCCTTTCTGTTTTAGCTTTGATTCATCTAAATTATTTTTTATTTCTGTATGTGCTCAATTAAAAAAAAATCATCCTACATTGGAAGTCATGATATGGCTTGAGTCAGTTCTAATCAGATCCTTTCCAACATGTATATTTTGAAGAGTGTACTTAACATGTACATTTTGAAGAGTGTACTTAACATGTACATTTTGAAGAGTGTACTTTATTCTTTCACATATTAATGCTGTTTCAAGAAAGATAACAATTCATAAAAAATGACATTTGTATAGACAAAGCATAAGGCTTAGGAGGACATGTTTAAGACATAAATGTAATTAATACTTTTGTAGGATGGAAACTAAAATTTGGCCTTTGTACTTATCAATGTTTTAATTACCAACAAACTGTTCCTCTTTCTGTCAAGATGAATTATTTTGGAAGTAATGATTGAAAAATATATATTCTACAAAACAGAAGACTTGACTGTAAAAAATTAATGGAGAAAATTGAAAGATAAAGAGCCCAATGGAGAGAAAGGTGGACTAGGAGAAAAATGGATAGAGAGGGTGTGAGGGGAAAGGAGGAAGAGATTGAGTTATTGAGTAGATAAACTATGAATGGACAAAATCTAATGAATTTGATTCATTAGTGACCATATGTTTGGCTTTCTGGGATATATTGGATACTGATTCTGAGCTGACACTGATTTCAGGAGACTCCAAGAAATACAGTAACCGTCTTGCTAAAGTTGAAACTTATGGTATTCACTCCATTAATTGAATTTTGTCTAAAATCTGGCTCACATTTGTTTCATTGGTTCTACAAAGTCATCTTGTGGTTATTTTTACAGTTCCAGAACATGTAACATGTAATTCATAGAAATATCTATGAATTGCCAGAAAAGCTATGTAGGTTCTTATTGTCTTCCAAGAAGAAAGAAATGGAGGAAGAAAACATGAATAAAATACAGGCAGTTTATATATGCTTTATCCTTAATTAGAATAAAAATACAAGTCAACAAATGTGTACGTGAGATTATGTTAAGACATATAGAATGACAAAGATGTTTAATATAGTGGGTGTGAGAGAAAAGAGAATAAGTGAGGCTTGATAATCAATAGGTAATGAAACACTGAAAAATCTGAAAAAGAAGGAAGACAGAAAGATGAAAATGGATAAAAAATTTCTGTGGCTTTTTTTCTATAAATATAAGAAGAAAAATAAGCTGTGAGAATATACATATATATATATATATATGATTCATTTTAAATGAATTAAATCTAAAAAAACAATGCACACACATCTATATGCCCATGCCTCCACACACATGTGCACATATGCACATCTTCTACTTCACAGTGTAGAAGCCATTTGTTAGCCATATCATAGGTTAATTATTGAAAAACAATAGAATAAAAATGGGAAGATGACTTAGTGCATAAGTTGAACACTGCAAAACCTCACCTAAGGCCCTAATTTTGAATACACATAACCCAAAGAAAGCATGCACTAGAGCACACATCTATAATCCCAGTGCTCCAGCTCTGAGGTGGGAAGTGAAGAGAGAAGAGTTTCTGTTGATTGCAATGTCCGATAAACCGTAGTAAACAGATGTAAAAACAACAAAGAGACCTTGCTTCCAACAAGGGAAGGAGTGAAAACTGTCATTGAAGTGTATCCTCTGATCTCTACATCTGTACAGTGACATGTGCATACCCACCTCACACACATAAGCATGCAAAATGCATATTCACCACACAAGGAATATACATATATTCACACACACACACACACACACACACACACACACACACACGAGAGAGAGAGAGAGAGAGAGAGAGAGAGAGAGAGAGAGAGACAGAGAGAGAGAGAGAGAGCAGAGAGACAGAGAGAGAGGGGGGGGGAGAAGAGAGAGAGAATCAAACCAAAGTAAGAATGGAAATCTTGAGATTCCATTGTAGTTTAATATAAGGGTTACTGCTACAAAGAACAATGGAGAATTTATCCAGAAATTAGGAATTATCTGTGCAGAACATGTGGGCCTAATAGGAGAACTAATGAAAAGTACAGAAATAACTATTCTGCAGCAGATAATATCAAATCTGTAACTGCTTTTGATATCTTTTAATCTGTGGGATTATCACAGTCATTTAATAGGCCCTGAATTTAGAGAAAGGCTATACAAATATTTGAATTATTTCTTTTGTGCTGATAAAATGTCATAATACAGCAATTTTTATAGTTACATATTTATGAATTGTTGATCATTTTCTGCCACAACATCCTTTTAAAGATATTTATTAAAATGTAAATTGCTTAAATGTTCATAGTGCTAAGTGAAGGCAATTACATATTTCAGAGTGAAATTTTCATCTTTTCAGCCCTCTGCTGATAGGATTTTTTCCCTATAAAATTCAAAGCTTGCTGTCTCTTTTGTAAACAGTCTAAGGTAGAAAGGGTAATTCTTATATGATTATTGGTAAATTATGAAATCTATTAAATAGTTCTTAACAATAAAAATTTTGTATAAAACTGAAGAGTTCAGAGAATCACAATTCTGATAATCAATTGGGTTAAATACATTTTCTGCTGTTCTTTTTTCCAAGTAAACATAAAAACACAATAAATGAAATCACTGTAGTAATAATGAATCATCTTCACAATTTGGTCTTCAGACTTGTTTTAAAATCAGGATGCCACAATAAAAATAAAAGAAAGAATCAAGGCAATCTCTTTTGCTTGATGTATCTGTGGTATAAACTATAATTTGTAATCTATTGGATTTCACATTCCTAACCTTGAACTAAAAACAAAATGAATTAAGAAATGAAATGGGGCATGCATATTCTTTTAGGCACAAAACACATTTTTGTGTGTGTGTGTGAGCTTCACAAAAAGACATGTTTGTTCTCTATGTATGTTGTTTACTCCTAATTTCCAGGTATTTTTCAGTTCTAGATCTTAGTTTTCTTTTTTCAAGAGGCACTTGTTTGAAAATTAGTCTGCCAGAAACAAAACAGAAACTTTTATATTTACATGAATCATGCATCTAGAAACAAAATAGGTCTATTATATTTTCAGTCTTTCTCTCTCTCTCTCTCTCTCTCTCTCTCTCTCTCTCTGTGTGTGTGTGTGTGTGTGTGTGTGTGTGTGTGTGTGTGTGGTGTGTGTGTGTGTGTGCGTATAAGGGTACAAGGCCCCTATTCAAGGATACTCATCATTTTGAAGATACTTCTTAAGGTGAAAATATAACTAAATATGTAATACATTCTTACCAAGGTCTTAGTAATAGTCTTTTGAGCTTGCCAACACCATTTTGAATGCTAGTTCTGAAAGTCTAAGGCATCATTTTGGATTCATTGAGAAGTCATTTGCCTCTCTATGCTTCAGTGCCCTTCTTAATGAGACAGATTAAGATTCTCATTTCAGGAGACAGTTTTGTGTGTGTGTGTGTGTGTGTGTGTGTGTGTGTGTGTGTGTGTGTTTGTGATATATATAGATATATAGATATAGATAGATATAGAGATAGAGATATATTTATATGACAGTTTCTTCAAGAAAATGACCATTTTGGAAATATAACCATTTCACTAACAGCAACAGCAACAGAACTAGATACTACCATTACCCAGTATATTCTAAAGAAGTCAGGAAAAGATTAGATGGATACAACATGTGGCTTTAATTGTTTGTATCATAACACTAACATAGTTATACAGGAATGGAGTTTGATCTATAATTAAATTCTTAAGGGATTATAATAGCATTTTTAGCATGTATATTCCATGTATATTCCCATTTTATTTTTAATGCAGCTCCTAGGACTCCTTGTATCAGCACTTCATAAGAAAAGACATTTGCCTAAAATCCCAGCCAAGAAAGAGGATATTTAAATTGCAAAAGGCAAAAAGTGAATTTGCAGATAATTTCAGAAACTTTCTATTTATCAAGAATGCAGTTGGATAGTGGGTACACAACTGGTAAATGAAATAGTAGGTTCTTACAGTGATGCCTTTTTGGAAGTCAGAACAGAAAGACAAGTAGGAAAGTCAGGAAAATCCTAGCTCCTTCACTGAAAATAGACAAACTTAAAGCTGAGATTAGGAAGTTGAGAATGACCAAGGATTTTCTGAATGGCAAAACTAGAGAGAAATTGAAAGATGAAAAGCAAAAACAAAAACAACTCTTAAAATGAGAAAGAATGCTGAAAAAGCAGCCATATAAATAAAAGAACATCTAGGTAGTAGTGAAAGACCCCCCGGCACCCCTATAGGAATGCTATGTTTGCAAGGCTTATAAGGGAACAAAAGACAGTTCCAGGGAAAAAGAATGGCCCACCGCAGCGCCCAGATAGCCAATAAGCATTGCCCTGTTGGGCAAACCCCCTAGCTTGTGAGGCAACGTAGGGGAACAAAGGAATTCAGCTAGAAGGCACCACCAGAAAGCAGCTGGAATTCATAGAGGTAGGGGTTGAAGTCGACACACATATCTTGGTTACCAAAGAAAACCCACAAACCGCCCCTGAGGCCTGAATCCACACCCCATTTGATTTATGCTTATATATTCGCGCCTCACTGAAATTGTCCAATCAGGAACCATTCGCGACCTTGTTTAAACTATCCAATCAGAACCCTTGAACTATTCGGCCTCACTTGAATTGTCCAAATCAGGAGCTTTTGTAACCATTCGCGCCATTGTTTAAAACATGCCAATCAGAACCCTTGACTATGCTTTCCCGCGCCTGGCTTTGCTATACAAAAAACCCATCCCACCCAACCCAGAGGTGCGCTGGTCTTCCGAGAGGCTTTTCTGCCCCAGGTACCTGTGGTTTGAATAAACCTCGTGCTGTTCGCATCCTGATCGGTGGTCCGCTGCGTGCTCATTGAGCCGGGGGTCTCTCCTGAAGGGAGACCTCTCCGGGGGTCTTTCAGTAGAGCATGGAGTGCAATCTAATTATATGCATGGAAGTAGAGAGTCATTTGACATGGTTTTGAATGGAAATGGGAACAAAGATGGTTAAATTATATTTTTATTCATTTTCAGTGAAATCAGAAGTCATTAATGTTTTTAGCAGGTGATTGATAAGTTTAGTTCTCACCCCTCTTCAAGGAAGCTTTTCTTATCAGATGGTTCCAGAAAACCACATCTGATCCAAGTACAGAGTTGTAGATTCCAGCCCACGTGATACTTCTACAACACAACTCCTGTACCTAAGACTCAGGGATCAGTGTGTTAGGGAGGGCAGGAAGAGTTTAAAAGCTGGCAGAACAGGAATTTGCTATGAAATTGTGTCTCTGTGAAATGTCAGAGAAGATACACGCAGAGTCTCACCAACAGAGCTGCCAAAATACAGCTGCCTAAATGGTACCTGAGCAAGGGTAGCACCAACAGAAATGATAATGTGGAACAGGGAAGACCATGCATCATGCATACTAAACCCTAGAAAAAGAGTTCCAGGGAACTACAAAATAATCTTCTGTACAGAGAGCATCAGTTGGATATTCAATACCAATGGTCAGCAGTTTATATATATGGTTTTGTTTATATTTATATTTATGAATACACGCTGAAAAATACATACCTACATACATACATACTTACATACATACATACATACACACACACACACACACACACACACACACACACACACACACACTCATAGCTAATAAAGAAAAACGAGGCCATGACATTTAAATCAAGCATGAGAGATGTACATGGGGGAAGTTGGAGGGAGGAGGGGGAAGGAGGAAATGATTTGATACATAATCTCAAAAAAAATATTTAGACTAGCAAACACAAGCAAGTGCAATGTTTTTGTGTTGGAAAGCCTTGCTGGTCAGAGGTTGCCTTCTTTAATATCCTGGTAGCTTTTTTCCAATGTGAGACGACATGGGGACTCCCTACCTGCAGCGAAACTTCTTGCTTTCTATCAGTCATTATCTGGAGAATGTCCCTGGGCCACTAGGACTGACCTTATCTGAAAGCTGTCTCCCAGCTTGGATGCCCGATTTATCTCTAGGGTGACCCTTGGCACAGTTACCTGCTAGAAGCCTCCCTTGCAGATAAGGGTCACTGTTGTACGAGGATCTCTGCTATAGGACCCTGCTGTCACATAGGAAGCCCTATGATAGGAGCGTGCCACTTAATGAAAATTAAGGTTTGTCCTCAGGCCCCTCAGTCCTATATATTCCTATACTCTGGAATAAAATTGAGGAGATTCGCTGTTTCCTGGAGGGCTGTCTCATTTGTATCCACAGCAGTCCCTAACCCTGGTCCCTGATACAGCTCCCTCAACTCTGGTGGACCAATGTAGCCAACTATCTTGAGGAGGAAGCAGACCTGCTTTTTCTCTTCTTTTTCTATTGCTTCTAGCATCATGTCCAGAAATCACAAATGACAGGGCTACTTCTTACATTTAATTTCTCTCTTTTGTTCTTTTACAGATTCATCTATACCACTTAGTGTTGTCCACTTGATAGAAACTAGAGGCACCATGGAGAAGGGAACCTCAAGAGAATTGTCTCCATCAAATGGTCTGTTGGTATGTCTATGGGACATAGTCTTTATTGTTAATGGATGTGGGAGGGAATATCCCATGGTTAGTGATATTATCCCTGGGACGGTGGTCCTGAATTGTGTAAGATTGAAAGCTTGACAAGCCATGGAGAGTAAGCCTGTAAGCAGCATTCCTCTGCATCTATACTTCAGACCATGCCTCCAAGTTCTAGACTTGAGTTTCTGCATTGACTTTTCTTGATGATGGACTATGACTTAGAAATTGAAAGGAACATTTCCTCCCCAACAGAAAAAAAAAAAAAATTGGAAACCAAATAGCAACAGTAACAACAAAAACTAGTTGTCCCGTGATACTTGAAAGTAATCTTTACTTCCTCTGCTATTTTTTTTTTTAATCCTTGGTCTTTTCTTCATAGGGATCAAATAATTTCACCAAGAGATTAAAAATTACTCCTCTTCCTTTAGAGTATAGCTTTCTGAAATTCTAGGAGATAAATTTAGATTTGTTCTCCTTTTAGAACTTGGGAAAAAATGGTTCCTAATGATTTAGCACTGTTTCTGAAATAATATAGGAGACCCAGAGACACAACTCTAGTATAGAGTTTTTACCATCCAGTGAAAATAATGGACATATGATCCAGTAGGTATAAATGAATACAACGTCTAAGATAGATTATGATAATTTTAAAGCCTGAAGTTCTTTGTATATGACAACATATCCCTCATTATTGGAAATGCATCTACTCTCAACATCAACAGTAGGCAGCTGTTGGGATGACCCATTCTGTTTGAATCAAGTTGTTGCTGTCTTTCTGGTGAATTTCACAGACCATGCCTGCTTTTAACATTGGTACTGAAGATTCAAACTAAGTTCCTCCCCCTTACATACTAAAGGCTATACCTTCAGAGCCATCTTCCTAGTTCCATGGATATAAATATTTTATAGTTTTAATATATTTTCTATTAATTAAACATTTTATTATATACCATTTCTTATGTTTATAATTTACAAATTTGTTAATATATACAAGAAATTCACTGTGGATTGATATAGTTGCCTAATTTTACAAATTTAGAAATTGAAATTATTGATTAATGTTTTCTTTGATCAAAACTGTTAAATTTAGTTAACAGAAGATAATTAAAATTAAACAATACAATAAAAGCATTCAATTCCCAGGGATAATGTTGGCTTTTCAAAAGTTATTTTATTTGCAATTTTATTATGCTTCAAAGAATTATAAACCTAGAATTTGGTATTCACCACCAGATATAATGACTCCACTTGCCCTCCTTCTTCATTCAATAAATATTTAAAACTTTTCAATTTTTTAAATACCATAGTAGACACCTAGGGAAAAGTGCTGGATAAGAATTCCCAAAGTATTTAAGTTCCAGTTAAGGAAATAGAAAATGGTTAAAAAATAGAACTTAGAAGTGTCAGGTAATCTAAAGGTCTATGAACTAAATAAAGCATCAGTTTGTCTTAGAAAATGCTATGGGCAATCATTTTGTATAAGCTGACATTAGAAGAGATAGTTGAATGAGATAAAGTTCACAAACAACAGTGAATTCTGTAAAAGGCCATTTAGGTACCAAAAATACAGTACCCTGAAACAGGAACATTCTTAGAATCTAATGTAGAATGGAGGGACAACATGAGGTCATCTAGATACCCTTAATAAAACAAAAAAATGTGTTTTTTTATTGGAAGGAAGGGGACTTTCTTTTCCACTTTCAATCTGTCTTTTACTTTGGATGAACAGCTTAATTCCCTATTGCTTTCTTCACTATCTGCTCTATGAGATTCATGAGAATAGGAAAATAGTTCCTTATTTATTTTTTCTTGAATATTATAGGTGCAAGCTTGTTCTCTCCCTTCTATTCTTTTCTTACTTGGAAACTCTTCTGTCTTCAGTCAGTCTCTGATCAAGTGTATACCTCAACTTGTCATGCTGGCTATCTATGAGGATGGGGTTTGCTACTGTTGGAGAATAAGTTCAGGTAGCAATGACAATATTGTCCTAATTATTCCATTTTGTATATAATTAGAAAACACTGAACACTTAATTTTAAAAAGAATATTTATTTAGCGTGTTTGTGTAGTTAGAGTTTTCCTGCCTGGCCCAGTCAGGACAAATCTCTCTTACCCGCCAGTCCCACAGTCGCTCAGACCCAACCAAGAAAGCACACAGAAACTTACATTGTTTACAAACTGTATGGCCGTGGCAGGCTGCTTGTTATCTACTTCTTCTCTTTTAAATTAACCCATTTCTGCTAATCTATACTTTGCCACATGGCTTGTGGCTTACCGGTGTCTTTACATGTTGCTTTTCATGGCGGCAGCCTGGCGGTGTCTCTCTCAACCTTCTACTTCCCAGAATTCTCTTCTCTCTTGTCCTGCCTATACTTCCTGCCTGGCCACTGGCCAATCAGAACTTTATTTACACAGAGCGATATCCACAGCAATTCCCCTTTTCTTTTTTTTTTTTAAGGAAGGTTTTAACTTTTACATAGTACAATTACATATAACAAAACAATTATCAAGCTAGAATTACAGTTACAATATTAAAGAAGATATCCTATCTATCTTACATTCGTGAGTCCAAGGTTTTATATCTAACTTATCTTTTATCATAATTGAGGAAATTATAACTATCTAGTCTTCAACCACATCAAAGACCTCAGAAGGATATAATATTACCTGAGAACTGGGAGAAGGGTGCAAGCATTTTTCGGGAGTCTTGCAAGAGTAGACAGAGACAGCTGGCAGCCTGGACAGTCACCTAATGTTCCTTTGTGAAGTTGGGGCATTTGTCTTCAGCCCACAGGGCTAGAGTCTCTCGGTCACTTCTCTCAATTTCCTCTAGAATGTCTGGCAGTTTCCTCTGTGAAGCAGGAACCTGAAGGTCCATTTTGTCAAGCAAAGTTTAGTGGTCACCTTTCTATGGGTCCTGCATGTCCAGTCGATCAAGCAGTCCAGGCAAGAACAGTTTCTTGCCCAAATGGCTATTTTTGCCAAGGTGAAGATAAGATATGAAGTGTCTTCAATGCCCATCCTCCTCTCTGAAGTAAATCGGTGCTGCCAGGAGCAGACATGTCTCACTGTACAGAAAGTCTAAATTTTAAAAGTATTTTAAATGCCATATTCTGAAGATCTTTGAAGTATTTGAAGATTACCTATCTATCTGAAATATCTCTATGTATACCCAGAAGACTTAACTAACATGGCTATGAGTATGATTATCACAGATGATTAATTATTAATCTATTTTTAATTACCCATTTCAATTTAAAATGAGCTATACAAACACAATACCTTAAACACCAGTAGAAATATATACATAGTATAACAAAATTAACTTTAAGTTTGTATCAATAGACTAAAATCTATACCAATGTAAAACATTTTAAACAAGTTGTTGCTCTTTAGAAGTAAGTTCCTTAAACTACCCTTTCATCCTATTATATCTATATCATATCCCCTTTTCTTCTTTAGAAAGAGATCACATTTATAATCAACCTGCTTTAAAGAAAAATATTGGGTTTTCTCTGTCCCACACCAGAGGGGCTCTTCTGATTTGGGACACAAGAATCTCTTAACCTTTTCTTTTAGCAATATGTCTGGGTTTAGAGAAGGAGTGGGCCAATTCCATCTCCAAAGCCAGCTTGATAATTTTGGGAATGTGGGCGTAGTTTCTCTTACTACTTCCTGCTGGAAGGTGGCGCTGCATCTTATGGGGACACAAAGAAAATTTTAGGATTATGGAGTAGTCCATCAGGGTGAACCTCTGAGCCAGTTGCCTTGAAACCATTCTGGATGTTGGATCATCTGAGTCATGGTGTCATCGGAGACCTTTCAGGTGGTCTTGGCTGATCAAACCTGATGTATCTTAATCTGCAACAAATCCACAGCCTCTGGCTTTCTATGGAAACAAAAGCAGAGACTCTTTTCCAAAGCAACATATCCTTATATCCAAATTTTGAAGTCAAGTTATCTTTAAAATTTACATATTTGTTTAACTCAACAGCTTTTACGATCAAATCTTTTCCTGTAGTTAAAAATTCCAAAGACAAGACAAACCAGATTCTCTGTGTAATATCCATCTTTGTAAGACTGAAACGTTGCTGTGGCTGCTGGCTCCGCCCACCCCAGCTTCCCAACATGGCAGTGGTACAGTTTACAGCCAGCTCTGGGTCTGGAGCCATGTGTACCATCAACTATCAGAAGCAGTTCTATCAAAGCAGCTCATAACCCAGAAACTTTTTTTTTTTTTTTTTTTTTTTTAAACTAGCAAAGGCTAAATCCACCATGCAGCAGAGTAAAGCGCCGCTTGTAGACTCCTCATTCCCGCTGCACTGCAGGTCAGACGCACACGCCAGGAACCCGCCATAGTAGCTGAAACCGGCGGACTGCAGCTAACTTGAGAGAGACAATTAGGAAACTGTTTTTAGCTCCGTCTTAGAATCTTTTTTCTCAGGTTTTAGGTGGAAACTCTTGTCAACACATTGGGCGCCATTTGTAGTTAGAGTTTTCCTGCCTGGCCCAGTCAGGACAAATCTCTCTTACCCGCCAGTCCCACAGTCGCTCAGACCCAACCAAGAAAGCACACAGAAACTTACATTGTTTACAAACTGTATGGCCGTGGCAGGCTGCTTGTTATCTACTTCTTCTCTCTTAAATTAACCCATTTCTGCTAATCTATACTTTGCCACATGGCTTGTGGCTTACCAGTGTCTTTACATGTTGCTTTTCATGGCGGCAGCTGGCGGTGTCTCTCTCAACCTTCTACTTCCCAGAATTCTCTTCTCTCTTGTCCTGCCTATACTTCCTGCCTGGCCACTGGCCAATCAGAACTTTTTTTTACACAGAGCGATATCCACAGCATGTTTGTATGTGTGTGCCCATCTGTTTATGTGGGTGCCAATGGTTACCAGATGGTACTGGCATTAAAGCGATTGGGCATAACTGAATAGTGTGCTACCAGCAAACATTTTGTCCTCTGAAAGAATGCTAACACTATTCACCACTGCATAGCATAATCTTGCCAGCACAGCTTTCCTTTTTATATTTTATTTTTAATTGTGTGTGTGTGTGTGTGTGTGTGTGTGTGTGTTTGACTCCTCTTTTTCTTTTCTTTTTTTAATTTTATAATTAATGTACATATCAGTCATGGGTTCCCCTATCCTCACTCTTCCCTCTCCCAGCACCCTCCTCCCAATCCACACCCCCATTCCCATCTCCTCTATGGCAAGGACTCCCCTGGGGATTCAGCTCAGCCTGGTAGTTTCAGTCTAGGCAGGTCCAGTCCCCTTCTCCCTTCACCCAGGCTGAGCAAAGTGTCCCAGCATAGGACCCAGGTCCAAACAGCCAGCTCATGCACTAAGAACAGGTCCTGGTTCCACTGCCTGGATGCCTCCCAAACAGTTCAAGCTAATCAACTATCTCACTTATCCATAGGGCCTGATCCAGTTGTGGGCTCCTCAGCTATTGGTTCATAGTTAATGTGTTTCCACTAGTTTGGCTATTTGTCCCTGTGCTTTTTCCAATCATGGTCTCAACAATTCTCGCTCATACAATCCCTGTTCTCTGTTGCCAATTGGACTCCCAGAGCTGTAGATAGAGTTTTCCTGCCTGGCCCAGTCAGGACAAATCTCTCTTACCCACCAGTCCCACAGTCACTCAGACCCAACCAAGTAAACACACAGAAACTTATATTGCTTAAAAATTGTATGGCCCTGGCAGGCTTCTTGTTATCTACTTCTTCTATCTTAAATTAACCCTTTTCTGTTAGTCTATACTTTGCAACATGGCTTGTGGCTTACTGGTATCTTTACATGTTGCTTCTCATGGCAGCGGCTGAAAGTGTCTCCTTCCAGCCTTCCTGTTCCCCACCTTCTGCTCTTCTTTGTCCCGCCTACTCTATCCTTCCTGCCTGGCTACTAGCCAATCAGCACTTTATTTATACAGAGTGATATCCACAGCACAGAGCTCCACCTGGAGTCTTGCATAAGCTTAATCAAAGTCATTACATATCTTTAAAAAAATCAATGAAATAATGTACAGATGTTGTAAAGGTCCACCATCGTGAACATCATCTTTCTAATATGTAATATACTGGTAAAGGATTAGGACTTATTGCCATTGTGATAAGTCTGTCATTACCTCTCCTCCAAAAGTTTGGGAATTTTTGTCACTAGCTCTGCTTGTCTGTTACTTATTGAACAATCCTGTTCTTTGGAGAAATAAAGAGCAAAAATTTCAGGGATATAGAGTTGACCGTTTATGCACTGTGAGATGGTATAATTGTGAATTACTTGTAAAAGAAAATATTAGACATGGATTCCAAGTTGGAGGATGTATGTTCCTTGCTTTAGAAGCTTGATTCAGTACTGCACTACCACATTGTTATTTCAGAGCGTATTCTAAGTGGAGGAAGACATGTGCCCATATGTGTCTCTGGTAACAGGAAGAATGCTTATGTATCTAGCATACTCCACACATTGAGCTGACACTGCTGTGCATTTGAAGGGGAATCTGGTCAGCACCACCGTCTTCTTTCCAGTGTAACTCATCCAATGGTTTGGGTCATTATTTGAGTATGGATATAAATGACATTTGCATTTTGTTTCACTTCATGATGAAATTTTAAACATAGCATTAATATTTATATCTATTTTGGATGAATTGATTAATATATTAATTATTAATAAACATTAATTGGCACTTAAGTTTACAGCATAAATTTAAGAGAAGGGCTCCCTTAGCAATGCTTTTGATCACTTCACTTGCTGATGTCTGCCTAGAACATGGTCCAAGAATGAAGTCATGCAAGGAGAATTCTGAGTGTTTGTGAGAATTATATGGAAACAAGACAAGAGTCTTGTGACCTCAATTTCTGCAAAAAAAAAAAAAAATCACAATTGTTCTTGGAAGGTGTTTTCATGATTCTCCCTGGTGCAGCAGATAGGAATGAGTTTACTTTAGATTATTCTTTACAAGTGGCAACTGATATTTGTTATATGCCTCTATGGAAAAATATTTATTTGCCATGTGTGGCTTGGCTTCCATGGATGGCTTGCCCTTATGATTGTACACTTTACTGTTGTGACCCCTCTTAACCCTCATAGTATATATTGTCTGGTCCTCTGGATACAGTTTGCTATTGCACGAGTCTTTAGTCTGCCCCATTAATTGTCTCCATTCTTCCAGGCCCCACCACTGTTAGAGCAACAAACAGATTTTAAGGTATCTTTTCTCTAAACATACATCACTGTGATTTTTCAGTCTAAACATCTGTAAAGCAGACGTGCAGACATAGAATATTGCAATGGTCTAACTTCCCTTTTTAGTATCCCTTTGGTGCTCACTCCTTGACATTTGTTCATATTTTGATTATTTTATATAGAAGTAATATAGTTTAAAATGTAGTCAGTCTACCTTTGCAGCCTATTATTTTCCTGAATAAAGTATATGCTCACAGAAATTATTGTCAAGTGTTGCTCATTCTGCAGCTTGCTTTCCCCTTTCTCATATTCAAAGGCTCTCACACAGACTGAAAAAAATAGGGACCTGTGTAAATAGAGAACATATATAAAATTTACATTAAAATATTGATTCTGAGTGCAAATAAGGAAACTTTTATGCAATTCATAAGGTTTGCAATAGGTTCATAGGTAGAAATTACAAAATAATTTAATTTCTCTAGTGATAATCTATAATACTTGGAATTACATGATTATTATTAACATATGAAATATAATCCTATTAGGATTTTAACCCACATCAAAATATTTAAGTTAGTTTTGAAAAGAAGCAGTTCTATACATTTATTCTAAGTCGTATTGGCTCAGGCTCTGATACTACCTACAACACATTACATCTTTTCTGTTATTCTTTATCTGTCTGTAGCAGCTGAATTTATTTATTTAGTCTATATTTTCCCACATCTTGTTACTGAGAACCTGTATTTAGAATCAATTTTCAACTCTGAGTATTGTAATACGATGAATCAGATTTCAACTCTAAAATCATATTTGATGTGAAAATAAAATTACATAATAATATTAGTTACTTTTGAATCAAATTACATTTAGATTGCTAATGGTGATACAAGAGAATCAAATTGTCATGCATTGCATTTTTCAGTGTAAGCAGGAGAATTCTCAATATACTTGCTTGTATATTATATACTTAATATAATTATTGTATGTTAACTTAAAAATACACACAGGACAATATTTTGAGACCACTGATTTTTTTTTTTTTTTTTTTTTTTTTTTTTTTTTTTTTTGCTTAAAAACAACTCAGCACTACTCAGCAGAGAAAAACAATGACATCATGAGGTTTGCAGTCAAATGGATGGATCTAGAAAAAATCATCCTGAGTGGGGTAACCCAGACTCAGAAGGATAAACATGGTATGTACTCACTCATAGGAGGATACTAGATGTAACACAAAGATGACTAGACAGCTACGCAACTCCAGTGAGGCTACCTAGAAAACGGGACCCTAGGAAAGACCCAGGGATCACCCAGTGACAGAGAAATGGATGAGATCTACATGAACAACCTGGATGACAGTGGGAGTAATGAAGGGCAAGATTTGAGGGAAAGAAAGCTTAGGGGAGTAGGAGATCCCAGCTGGATCAAGAACAGAAAGGGAGAACGAGGAATAACAGACCATGATAAATGAAGACCACATGAGAACAGGAATAGGCAGAGTGCTTGAGAGGTCCCCAGAAATCTACAATGATATATCCCCTGTAGACTGCTGCCAGTGGTCGAGGGATGGCCTGATCTGACCTAGTCTGGTGATCAGATGACTAAACACCCTAGCAGTCGTCTTGGAACTCTTATCCAATAACTGATGGAAGTGGATGCAGAGATCCTTGGCCAGGCCTCAGGTGGAGCTGCAAGTGTCCAACTATTGAGAAGGATGAGGGACTGCAAGAACGTGAATTGTTGAATCCAAGATTGCAAAAATCACGGGGACAAATAGCCAATGGAATGGAAGCACATGAATTATGAACCAAAGGCTGTGGAGCCCCCAGCTGGATCAGGCCCTCTGGATAAGTGAGACAATTGAATAGCTTGAACTGTTTGGGAGGCTCCCAGGCTGTGGTAAAGGGACCTGTCCTTGGTGCATGAGCTGGCTGTTTGAAACCTTGGGCTTACACAGGAACACATGCTCAGCCTGGAAGGAGGGGACTGGACCTGCCTGTACTGAATCCACCAGGTTTAAATGAATCCCCAGGGGTGTCTTGGTCCTGGAGGAGATGGGAATGGAGGGGAGGGGATGGGGGGAAGGTGGGGGTGTGAGCAGGAGTGGGAGGACAGGGGAATCCATGGCTGATGTATAAAATTAAGGCTTCCATTGGATATCAAAGAGCCTATCAAGATGCACTAAGAGTAGGCACACACCCTCATATCAAGGCTGAACAGGGCAGACCAGTTTGAAGAAAAGGGTGCTAAGAGCCTGCAAAAGATTCAGATTCACCCCATTCCCAATGTTAGGAGTGTCACAAAACCCCAAGCCAAAAACCACTATGTGCATGCAGAGGACCTAGCACAGACCTATGTAGGCTGCATGGTTGAGGTTTCAGTTTCTGTGAGCTCCTATGTGGGCCGTGTTCTCTTAGTATCCTCTACCCCTCTGGCTCTTGCAGTTCTTCTCCCTCTTCTGTGGTGTTGCCCAAGGTCTACCTAATGTCTGGCTATGGGCCTGCATGTGCTCTCATCAGCTGCTAGAGGAAGCCTCTCTGAGGACAATTGAGCTAGGCACTTAATTATGATCATAGCAGAATATGGTTAGGAATCATACACTGATACTTTCTTGTTTTGTTTTATTTGTTATTTGTTTTGTTTTGACCATTTTCGGTCCTTCCCTAGTTCTCTGAGCCATTCAGCTTCTAATTCCAGGCCATCAAGGCAGAGATGTGTATGTGGTCCCTCTCCTGGCTTGGGCCTCAAGTTAGACCACTTACTGATTGGCCACTTCCACAAGCACAGAGCCACTACCGGCTCAGCACATCTTGTGAACATTATAAGTTGTGGGTGGAAGGTTTTGGGTCTGGGTAGGTGTCCCATTCTTACCCATTAGATGCCTTGCCAGGTTATAGAAGTTGGCCCATTCAGGATCTATATTCCCCATTACTAGGAGTCTCTGCTAGGGTTACCCAGATTTTTAATTAGTGAAATATTGCTTTCATTTTGTAAAAGAGGAAGAAATATATTAAGATAACATTGAGGTGTCAAATTAAAAATACATTACTCCTTTTTCAATATAATGATTCAATGTGTATAGAAAAATTGATTAAATACAAATATCATTGAAGATAGTAAGTACTGTGTATAAGGTGTAGCCGGAAGCACAGATCTGTGTTTCTGACCCAACCACTTATCTTGTACTATACTAGAGTATGATTGTGTTCATATTTTTCTTGCAGTGTTTAAAATGACAAACACACATTATAAGATCTTTGTAAAATATAAAAATTACATATATATTTTCAAATTCATACACTCAGATGTCAAAATAAAATATGGTCTTTATTTTTTTACTAGTATTTTCTCATGGGATACATTGAATATTCACATAGCCTGGGGGTGAGGTTTTGTCATCATTGCAAGGAAAATCATCAGATACAAGATAATTTGGGTATAGACTTACCTGGGTCTGTAATACACATATTGTTATTTTTGCCCTGTGTTTATGTTAGTGACTCCGGTCAATCTCAGTCTGGGTTAATGCATATGTACAAAATCAAGTATAATTTACAACAGGTGATATAAACAATAGTTTATTAGATTATTAAAGTTATTGGCTGCATTATTTTAAGGAAATAAAAATTAAAATGCTTCAGTGTAAGAAACATCAGTGTAAGTAGTTCTACAGAAGATGACTGGTTTTAAAAACTTTATTCAACATTGTGACTATTAGGCTTTAACTCCCTCTAAGCAAGTAGGAGTATTAGATATAAGGTAATGTATGAAAAAGGATGCTTATATTTATAATAATACTGGCATGTGATAGATTCTGTTCTACACAAACATGGCAAGATAAATTATTTAAAAGTGGTGACATAAACATAATAAGTTATGAGATAAATCAATATTTTCCAGGCAGAATATGAAATGTTATTACTGTGGAGAAAAATTTGTATCTCATATCTCTTGAATGAGTCTTCATGAATACTGAGATGATTTGAAGTATTTCATCCTAAGATTTACTGACAGCAGTACATTCACTTAGAAATGTAAATTTAAAACCTCATAATATCAACCCTAACTTTTATAAAAGTACTTGAGTGTTTACATATTTCAAAATGAAAATATTTCTAATTTTCTCTTTCTGAATAAAGTGTCTATACAGTTGTGGCTGTGTGGGTACCTGGTCAGCTTTTTTTTTTAAATAGGGAAGTTTTTATTTATTGTACATACTAACCACAGATCCCCTTCTCTTAACTCCTTCTGCCCCTCCAGGCTTACCCCCATCCACCAACTCACCGCTCATTCCCTCCTCCAAGAAGATATGACCTCCCATGGGGAGTCAGCAGAGCCCGGTACATTCAGGAGAGGCAGGTCCAAGCCCCTCTCCCTGCATCAAGGATGTGCAAAGTGTCCCACTATAGATAGTGGGCTCCAAAAAGCCAGCTCATACACCAGGGATGGATCCTGATCCTACTGCCAGAGAGCCCCTTAAGTAGTTCAAGCTACACAACTGTCTTGCTTATGCTGAGGGCTTATAACAAATAAATCTACTTTAAAGTTGATGCAGCCAACTCAGCCTTCCTAAGAAAGTCTTAATCATACCTTCCACCAATGCATAGTGGGAACATCCAAGCAGTTGCATCTGACATAGTCCTACCTTTATACTTATTAATATTAATATATTCACAGAATATGATATTTTTCTTTGCATATCTTTGAGGGAGATTTCTAAAAGTCAAATAGACAGAAACCCAGTGATTTCTAAAGCCTTTTTTGCAGAGGGTATGTGTACTAAAGGTCATTCTTAGGCATTTGCACCAGAAGAACTGAATAGTGCTGCCACCTTTAGAATTGAAAAAACAAACAAACAAACCAAACCACTATAGTCGCATAATTTAAGTAGGAACAAAGAAAATATATGAGCTCATTTAAAAAAAACAAAGGTGGCATATAGTTTCTCCTATAGTGATATCAGAAGAATCTGTTCCTACAAGATTAAAGATGAGAGAAGGAAAGCAAGGAAGGGAGAGAATTATAAAATGCTATCACTGAACTGTCTTTTATATTGTCAAATGCCATTAGTAGAACTTAAAGACATTTGGATGAACAGCTGAGGCTTTGTAGGAATAATATCTTAATGGGTGAAAGAGTTATATGATCTGAAGAAAAGCCACCACTAGATAATATTTTATATTAAAAATGTAATGGCAAAGAACATGTGTGGGTCATTGTTATCTAATTTAGAGGCAGAAAGATAAGAATTTATAGGGCATTGATATATGTCTAGTTAGCAAAATGAGTGTAGTAAGTTAGGACTTAGGGCTCATGAGCTCCTAAATCAGGAGAGATTGATCAAACATACTGTACCAAGCATGTGTTTTCTCTTATTAAGTGGGCCTTAAATACAATGAAAAAGCAGTTGGTTATTCTTATGACATTTATGCCATCATTGCAAACAGAGGCATATATTCCACAATGGTCACATATGAGTTTCACAAATGGGAAAAACTTCAGGTGACTTTTATTTTGTCCAGCATCCTGTATAGCAACAGCCACTACTACAAGAGCTAGCCAGCAGGAAAGACATTTCCTAATCATTTCCAACTCTCCATATTTTGTAACACATTTGTGTTGTCTTCAGCAATATGATCTTATCAACATGTTCTGGTGTGCATCTAAGAGCCAAGATGATTGCCTATATTGTTTGGGACATGTCTGAGACACATATGACCAATAACTGAAATGAGAGATATCTTATTCCTGACTCTGGACTTCTTATTTGATAACCTACAGTTGGTGAGGAAATTAGTGAAATACCGATATATAAACTTTGATATGAATACACATAATGTATCTTCTCACACAAATACACACACATATTAGAGAACAGTAGGATATCCATATCTATTCCAGACACTTTTATAGTTATTCCATCCCCCAATCCTCTTCTTCCCTGTCTTCTCATCTTTCCCCCCATTACTCCTGCTTCTCTTCAGTATTGCTTACATTCTATAGATGTCTTCCCTTTAAAACCATGGTGTAATCAGTGATAAATGGAACATCTATAACATCACTTCCCAAGGATCAGACCCATGTAGAATTAGGTAAAAGATTGTAAGGGTTAGAGTTGGAGGAGGACAAGAGCCAAACCGTGTCCTCTGGACATTGCTAGTCCATGAACTCACAACTTCTGGCTGCCCAGTTTAGCCGTGGTCTAGCTGATCAACATGCTAGAAAGGAGTAGGAGTGATTCTTGAGCAACTGTGCTGCACTGAGATAGTTCTCATGGACATCTGATAACTTCTGCCTGAGGGAACATCAGTTTTATTAAGGGCGTGTCTCCTGCTAGGTTGAAAATGCACCAGTGGATGTCCATTAATCCATGAGTATATGGGCCCCACTAAACTGGAGACAATTATGAATATTTAAAAGGAAAGGAGGTTGGTTGGATAGGGAGGAAGGGTTACAATCTGAAGTAGGCAAGAGAACAAACCAGGGTTGCAAATGATCAGAATACACTGCACAAAATTTCAAGGAATTAACTGAATATTTAATTTTTAAAATGTGTCATTCTTTCAAAATCAAATTTTAGCTGACCATGCCATATTTTAAAGACCAGCAAATTGTCATCCTTTCTCCTTGAAAAATTTCTGGGGCAGTCACTTAGAATGCAATTTCTTTTGAAGCAGCACTGATTTTTTTTTTTAAGACTGTGTGTATTCTCCTACAGGAGGGCTTATCTACTTTTTAAAAATAAAACAAAAAATAAGGAAAAATGCCTAGAGCTTTTTCATTAATTTGAGGATATCAGTGTAGAATAGTCTTTCTAAAGGTATTGGGAATAAAAGAAATTTTAAAATAAATATTTGATCATTATTGTTGGGTAGAGAAATAAATGTTACAATGCATTTTTTGTATATAGACATGGCAAAAATTTATGTGCATTTTTAAACAAAGGTAAAATTAATTTTTAACATGAACATAATTTGTTACAAATAGGCACACATTCTTTACTTATAATGGAATGGCATTTGTCCCATGTTCTAATGCACAAAATTAAAAATGCACATGCACATTGGTGCTCATGTGGTTGCTTAGTAAATTTTTTCTCACCATTCAGATTATTATAATCTTTTTCTCTGTTACGAATGAACAAACAGGTGAACTGAGTTGGTGACACAGAGATTACCTATAAACTCTTTTTTCTTAATATGCAGAAAATCTATTTTCAAGGATGGAGGCTGTCATTGGTTTGAATCCTTTTCACTTTGTTGTTTTGGTGTTTCAGGTTACTTAACCACCAACTAGAACAATAACACCAGAGAAAAGATAGCATAAATGAGACTACATGATTGCTTTTCCAACAGAAATGAGGAGAAAATGAAAACACTCTAAATGAAACACCTCAAATAAACATTTCATTTAGGATAAAGCTGAAACTGCATATACACCAACATAGCAAATATTGAGAGAACATTTATTGAAGAGCTGAAGGACTCATTTGCAGGAAAATAAATGTAATTCTACAAGTAAGCTGCTGAGAATAAATATGTAAAACCACGTTTAAACAGCATGCAATTAACTGGAATTTATAGTGGAAAACAGAAAACTAGCATGAGATTGAGATTTTGGTGAGTTACATATTTGAATAACATATTGTTTTATTTATAATCAAACATGAGCCCAGCTCTATATGGATACACTTTAATGACCTGAACCTGTGTGCTCTGGAAAATCAGCAAGTTCTCTTATTGCTGAGTTGTCTGTCCAGTCCCTCTTTATTATTTACAAACTTAAATTCTTACCTTTCTAGCTCAGCATGGCTGATGCTTCCACTGTTCTTTTTTAAAAATTTATTTTATTTTATTTTATTTTTATTTATTAAGAAATTTTCTATTCACTCCACATACTATCCACAGATCCACCTCTTCCCTCCTCCCACTCCCAGCCCTTTCCCCAAGCCACCCCACATCCCCACATCTCCCCAAATCGAGGTATCCCATGGGGTCTCAGCAGAGCCCAGAACACTGAGCCTTGGCAGGTCCAAGCCCCTTCCCACTGCAACAAGGCTGTGCAAAGTGTCACACCACAGGCACTGGATTCCAGAAGCCTGCCCATAGACGGGGACAGATCCCGATCTCCCTGCCTGGGTGTCCCCTAAACAGTTTGAGCCAAACAACTGTCTTCCATATCCAGAGGGCCTAGTCCAGTCCCCCGGGGGCTCCACAGCCACCAGTCCACAGTTCATGGGCTTCCACTAGTGTGACCAGTCATCTCTGCATGTCCTCCCATCATGATCTCTACATCCCTCCCCTGCAGTATCTCTCCTCTCTCTCATCAATTGGATTCCCAGAGCTCAGCCTGGTGCCTGGCTGTGAATCTCTGTATCTGCCTCCATTTGTCACTGGACAAAGGCTCTATAATAGCTAGGTTATTTGCTAGGCTGGTCACCAAAGTAGAAATTTAACAGAGAAATATGGGAACTAACAGACATTATGACTGAAATAGACAATATATATCTACAGAATATTCCACCCTAACACAGAAGAATATACCTTTTTTTTCAGCACCCCATGGAACCTTCTCCAAAATTGACCACATGCTTGGTCACAAAGCAAATCTCAACAGATACAAAAAAAAGTGAAATAGCCTCCTGTGTCTTATCTTATCCAACGACCATGGCTTAAAGTTAGATTTCAACAACAACAAAAATTACAGAAAGCCTACAGTCTCCACTGTTCTTTCAAGAGCTGCCTTTTATTTATTCCACTAATGACAGGCTGCTTTCCAGTGATAACATTTGTTTCAAATTGTGTCTAATATTTGTTTACTATTTTACATTCATTTTACTTTGTCTGGAACTATATTTGTTTGTAGCTACATGATTTATATTTGACATAATATCTAGAAATTACAAACATGTATATAGCTACTATAAACTATAACCCTAGCATAGGGATTCATAGTATTGCATTTTGTGTTTTACATTTTTTATTCATTTTACATACCAACCTCAGCTCTCCCTCCCCTCCTCCCACTCTCCCCAACCCCTGCACCTCTCCCTTACCGCAACTCCCATCCACTCCCCAGAAAGTGTAAAGCCTCCCATGGGGAGTCAGCTAAACCTGGCCTATCAAGTTGCAGCAAGACCAAGGCCTTCCCACTGCATCAAGGCTGAGTAAGGCATCCCACCAAAGGGAATGGACTCCAAAAAGCCAGCTCATGCACCAGGGGTAAAACCTGGTCCCATTGCCAGGGGTCCCACAAACAGACTAAGCTACAAAACTGTCACCCACATGTAGAGTGCCTAGTTCTGTCCCATGCAGGATCCCCAACTGCTGGTCCAGAATTCCTGAAGTCCCATGAGATCAGGTCAGTTGTCTCTGTGAGTTTCCTTGTCCCAATCTTGACTCCCCACACCTCCTCCCCCGCCACCCCCCACTCCCACAACCCCCACATCCCCCCACCCCTCACCCCCACTCTCTGCCATCTACCCCCCCTCCTGCTCATGTAATCTCTCCTCCTTCTCTTGGACTGGACCCCTGGAGCTTGGCACAGTGCTTGGCTGTCAATCTCTGCATCTGCTTCCATCAATTACTGGATGGAAGTTCATCATAGTATTGCATTTTAAAATATTGATATCCAGCAGGGTGTGGTGGAGCACATCTTTAATCCCAGCACTTGGCAGGCAGAGGCAGGTGGATCTCTGTGAATTCAAGGCCAGCCTGGTCTACAGAGTGAGCTCCAGGATAGCCATAGCTGTTACACAGAGAAACCCAATATCAAAAAGCAACACAAAGCAAAAATAGTGACATCAGTAGAACATTTGTGAAGTGAAAATTCTTAATGGAATTCCACAGTACTGGAAGTGGATTTTATTATTCATTTTTGTGCCACATGACACAGGATCAAAAACCTTCTTTAATGAATAACTATGTTTATTGTGATTGCATTCACATTGCTCTATGATGCATGAGCTCAAACAGGTCATATTTAGTTTCCAATTAAAGAAATAGCAAATATATTCTTAAATGGTAAACGGGTCCATAACTAAAGTCAATATCTCTTTTAATACAACTATTGTGATCAAATTGGGCAGAGGTGAAACCAAAGGGATAAGACATAAAATAAAAAGAAGCTGTTAGGAATGGATTTAGAGCCAAAACACATTAGCAAAGTGGAAATTCCACATGATTTGCACTTACTGCCAAATGTTTTCTTGACTAATTTCTTCACAATTTTCTGCTTTCTCAGCACCAAGAAGATCAATTCGAGTTAAAGAAATTAAAATAAGAAATGACAAAAGGGATGTAGCATTTTGATTAGATGTTACAGAGGTTATGAATTACATTTTGTCTTTTTCACACATTAGGGCTCCAGCCATCATATGATGTTTTTCATTTTTACGTCTTCCTTCCTAAATAGATATTTTAAATATATATAATTGAATTTCCTAAGTCTTAGTATTTGAGATTTATGATCTATTCCATGGAAAACATAATATCTTTCAAAATAATTTTCATCACTGTCATAATTCAAACTTGTTCTGTTACTGAATTCACTGAATAATTCCTCATATTAAAATTGTATTTATGTCTTTATTAAGTTATAAAAGTATAAGGATTTATTTATACTTATACTATTGCCAGAGATGACACTTGTATTTAATTTGAAAACATTTTTCTATTTGGTAGCTCAATTTTCTTCTATTGTATTCTATATCGTTACATCAAAATTAATCTAATTCCAATGTATTATACAATTGTAGTTTTATTTACAATCATTTTCAGAAGACCAAACATCTTTTTTCCATCTTCTTTCATAGGTTTGGGAGTCTATTTGCATTGTTCTTTATGAATTTAAAAAAAAAATTAAAACTGATTTTCTTCATTTAAAAACTAGTATTTTCATTGAAAATGAACATTAACACAAGGTAGTTATGTCTACCATCTTAACAGCAAAAGCAATATTATTTTTAACAAATGATATTTAGTTATTGTGAGAAGGGGAAACTAACAGATTATTTTTGGACTGAAAAAGTTTAGAAGACCAGAAAATCCATTTATATCATTGGATAGAAGTATAATTTATAACATAATGCTGGTAGCTATATCATAGTTTGGAGTTACATGTATAAAGTACATATTCTTCAACCTTTCACATAGTCTACCTAGACAATGTGTCTGTAGAAAAAAGTTGCAATATCTGTATTGTAGGGAAAGCTTGTGAGTAATATATACTTTTCATCTTGAAAATGCTTTTTTTTAAAGTCAAAACCCAACTTCCTTACAGAGTGAAATTTTAGTACATATTATCATTCTTCTTACATACTCTTAACCCCTTCTGAACTTTTAAAACACTTTTTTTTCATAAAAGGTGAGATAATTTGCACTCTCCTTGGTATGAATGTAAAGTAATGCTTAAGAATGTGATCTGTCAGCCATGTGTCTTTCCTTTGCAAACAAATGTACCTGATAATATAATGTACGATTATTTTAAAAGTGAACTCACAATGTACACAGTATGCTCCCATCCCCAGCCATCTACATTCCTCTGTTGCTCCATGTGACAATGTGGCTATCAACAATCTTTGTTGTATGATCAAGAGATGTTAAGACCATGATTTGAAAAAGCACAGGGACAAATAGCCAAACCAGTGGAAACACATGAACTATGAACCAATAGCTGAGGAGCCCACAACTGGATCAGGCCTTCTGGATAGGTGAGACAATTGGTTAGCTTGAACTGTTTGGGAGGCATCCAGGCAGTGGGGCCGGACCTGTCCTTGGTGCATGAGCTGGCTGTTTGGAACCTGGGACCTATGTAGGGATACTTTGCTCAGCCTGGTAGGAGAGGACTGGACCTGCCTTGACTGAATCTACCATGCTTGGCTAAATCCCCATGGGAGTCCTTGCCCTGGAGGAGATGGGAATGGGGTAGTGGGCTTGGAGGAGGGCAGGGGGATGGCTGGAGGAGGGAGGACAGGGCAATCGGTGGCTGATATGTAAAATTAGATTAAATTATAACATAAAAAAGAAAGAAAAAGTTTAAAGAGGAGCTTTTAAGAATCTCAAACTTTATGCGGTTGTGTGAACACGATTCCCTTACACCAGTTTTCCCATACATCCCCTTTTCACTCTAATCAACAGTTAGAACTAAAGACATTTCTCTGTATGTCAGATAAACCTGTTTTTCTTTTCTTAGTGCACATTTTCCAGATGTTAAATAACATAGAGTATAGCAGTCCAGTTTAGCTAAAACCTTTCTCTTTAACATTGACTCACAGAAGTATTGCCTTTATTTTCTATATTGTTGAAAACATAATCCTTTAATATCGCTCCTACATGCTTATGAGGATATTTGAATGTTTTTGTTTTTTTTTTTATTTTATGCTAGTAGCAATTTTCTTTATTTGGCACAGAACTAGCACTGATGTCATAAAATAGAAATTGACCTAGAGCCCTGCACAGTGGCATGTATGGGCAGCAGTGTATTGTTCTACTCCAGGAGTGGGCACAGTCAATGGAATCAAAATGAAAAATCAGGAGAGGATTTTGCAGGAGTCTCACTAGGGCAAAGCCTATAGTTCTAATGATCATATAACTCTCATGATGTCTACACACAAAGTGAGGCATATGTTTATCTGCAAATAAGGACAAATTAATATTATAAACCAGAAATCAACCTCTAAATCTGAGTGTATAAATAGAATAGGAATAAGTGCCACATAAAATGACTAGATTCTAATCAGTAGAAGCCTTGAAGCTGCCTTAGTGGAACTTCAAACCATAATGCATTCTGAAATGAGTTTTTACCTTAGGCCAAACTCACTAGATGTAGTTTGGCAGGACAAGAGATAACAAGTGAGCAATGGATGATACAATTTTAAAGCACTTTGGGGCAGCTGAATCATCACACAATTACTTGTGAAATGATATTGTGGTTGTTCCTGTCCCTTAAGAAAAATGGCAGTGTGTATGTAGTCTATTTGACTAGTCAATCATTTCATATTCTCTAAATTTACCTTTTCACTAGACCACCACTGATTTCTAATACAATCTTGAGTCCTTATATCCATTATTACATTTTTACTTTACAGTGTAGTAAAATCCAGATTGATTTTATAACTAGGTCTGGGAACTACAAAAAGGATATCTTCTTTAGCCATCATAGGACAATACTATAATTAATTCAATCAATCATGTACTTTGGTGCTGAATAGTTTCTAGAAAGTTAATTTGCAAGTCCTTCATGAGCAATTTCTTAACAATATATCTAAAACCCCAACCAACCCTTTCTTCCAACACCACTCAATAGGAACCTCCTGCCATCTACCCTGGTCAGAAACCGTTTTTCTTGTGCTGAATTATTTGAACAGAAAACTAGCCAGTCTCTAATTCTACTTTCAAATTTTACCCTCATTGATTTTCAACATATTTTTAAAGATTTAGTCTTTTTTTTAAGCTTTTTTTCTCCTTTTTTAATTTATTATATTTATGTTTTAATTTTACACATCAGCCATGGGTTCCCCTGTCCTCCCCCCTCCCGCCCCCACCCCCACCTTCCCCTTAGCCCCTCCCTTCTATTCCCATCTCCTCCAGTGCCAAGGCTCCCCTGGGGATTCAATTCAACCTGATAGATTCAGTACTGGCAGGTCCAGTCCCCTCCTTCCAGGCTGAGAAAAGTGTCCCTGTGTAAGCCCAGGTTCCAAATAACCAGCTCACGCACTAAGGACAGGTCGGGGGCCCACTGCCTGGGTGCCTCCCAAACAGTTCAAGCTATAGTCTTTCTAAAATTTAAAATAGATTGCAACATTCTTCCATACAAATGCTCCAATGAGCAACATTTTTCACTTACAATTCAAATGCGAATTTATCACTAGATGCCAAATCAGTTTGACAATAATCTTAATTCAATACTCATTCATATTTTATTTTACTCTGTTCTAGCCTGACCTGTGCTAAGGATCTTTAAACACCATTTATGTATATTTTTAAGGCATTTGTGCTCACAATATTCTGTCCAAAATCTTTTTATGTGGCAAATTGTCCAATCTTTTAAAATCTTTTGAAAATGTTATGAGACACATTAAATTTCTCTGTCTCTGCTTGTCTCTGTCTGTTTCCTTCTCTTACTTTCTCTAAAGTTTCTTATCTTATTATCTAATCTAATAATTGTACATTTTTAGTATGGTGTTATGTTTATCATATTATGACATTTATGGTTTACTTTTGTCTATTGTCTAACTTTATTTGCTATAGTTTAAAAATATGAAAGTAACTTTTAATTTCCTATTAAATTTCAAATACCAAGAATAGTTTCTTATTCATGCAAAAATTTTTTAAAGTAAGTATTTGCTAAGTGGATATCAAGTGTTTTATTCTATACTCATGACAATAGAATAATTGACTTTTCAATTTAAGTATGATCATTGGGAATTTTCTCTTCTTCGTGCCTCTCTTCATGTACTACATCATTGTTATCTGAATTCCATCCTCACAATAAATTTGTGTTAAAGTTTCTACCTCTGATTTATCTCCATCTTGAAACAGAGCTTGGGGAAGTAATTATATTTAAATGACTTTGTAAGTATAGCATTTTAAAATGAAATGTCTGTTTACCTTGAAAGAATAGATCCTATCTTGATAATCTTAGAACTGCAACAATCCTATACTGTGAAAAGAAAATTTTAAATGTTAAACGATTCAGTCTGTTGTATCCCATTACAGTCTCCCAGGTTGACTGACATATACAAGTATGAATATAATGTTTGTGTCATTGTGTTTGAGTCTTTTAGTATTTTGAGGCTTTTATTGAACAAAATAATTATATTCAGCATGTAATTATATTAAAATAAAGAATTTCAATTTTGTTAAGGGAAAATCTAAATTTCTTAGGACTAATGCAAGTAGTACTCATGTTAAATATGAAAATTATTTAATCAACTTTCATTTACTTAGTTCTAGTGCCAAAACTATGTAGTTGCATTTCATTAGAAACAAAGTCATTCTCTATTGCTAGGCTGTTTTCAGGAAAAAAAAAAAATCAATGTAGCTCTCTGGTATTTTTTTTTTTTTCCTGATTCAGTTTACATACCAACTATGGATCCCTTCTTATCCCTCCTCCTGCTCCTCCCTGAACAGCCTTTCCCCTATGACTCACCCCTAATCCCCTCCTCCAAAAGGGTAAGTCCTCCCCTGAGGAGTCAGGAGAGCTCTTCTGTTTCTCATACTATGGGAAAAACATGAAAAATGAAATAAAGGAATGCCAATCCTATCCTCTTATAATTTTCATCACTCAAAACACATGATTTCTTCCCATCCCTTAATACTCTTGCCTAATGTGAAATGTTGGAAATAGTAACAAATAAGAAATGAAGTGAGTTCAAACCCTTGTTCGTATTTTGCTTCTTCCTGCTCCCTTTCATCATTCTTTCTCTCTACTGTACTTGGTTGATTTTTACTCACTGGGCTCTTTGGCTTTGACTCTTTTGTCTTAACTCTTTGCTCTTTTGAAAGGCTCCCTATGAAGCTCCCAATTAAAACACACATTTAAATTATAAATGATTACGAATTGATAATTTATTTAAGTATAAGCACTTGACCTTAGCTTGTCTTGTTGCTTGCCAGGTTTCTTATCTTAAATTATCCCATCTATCTTACGCCTCTGGGCTTTGCCCTTTTCTTACCTCTGTAGATCTTATTACTCTCTCTTACTCCATGGCTAGCTCTGTGGCTGGGGGACTAGCACTTTCTTTTCTCTCTCCGTCATCTTTGTCTTGTGCTCTTGCTTTTTCTATTTATTCTCTCTGCTTGCCAACCCCTCCTGTACTTCCTCCTGTTTTGCTATTGGCCATTCAGTTCTTTATTATACCATCAGGTGTTTTAATCAAGCACAGTAACACAGTACTACAGGATTAAGCAAATGCAACATAAAAGAATGCTACACATCTTTACATCATTAACCAATGTTTCACAGCATAAACAAATGTAACACATCTTAAAAATAACAGTCCACGACATTCTACCTCCATATTTCTCAGGTTTTTTGAGCATCAAATTTTTATGGAAAAATAAGCACTATAAAATATCACAGGAATGAGAATCAGAATCTAGTTTGCTTCATATGAATTCCAGTCCCTACCTGCATATTATCTAAAATCTTTTCTTCACCCTTACTTCTAACTTAGATTTCCCAACTGATTAATGGTTAATTGCACATAATTAAAAGATATGAGGGGCTTAATAAAAGGAAGTTTTATTTCTTGTTCACAAATAGTTCACTCTGGATACTCCTGGATCACCTTTAAGAAAGAAGGCTTCTTCTAACTCATGGTTTCATCATCTCTAACACATAGATCTAAGTGAATCAAAGGAAGTCTAACAAGTACAAACATGGTGAATCAGTAGGATTAACATACTAAAAGTAGCCATTCTCCCAAAAGCAGTCTACAAATTCAATGCAGTCCACATAAAATTTCTAATATAATGAATTAATAAACGGGGCCGAATGTGACTGAAAATCTTCGGTAAGTCAAAGGGCACTGTCAATTGGACAAAGTGACAGCCAACAGATGGGCAAAGATTTTTATCAGCTCTGCATCAGGTAGAGGCTTAATATACAAAATATATAAATAACTCAATAAATTATATATCAACAAACCAAATGATTCAATTAAAAATGAGATATAGATTTTAATATGTAATTCTCAACAGAGGAAACTTACATGACTGAGAAACATTTAAAGAAATCATTCTTCAGGGAAATACAAATCACAACTACACTGAGATACCATCTTGCATCTGTTATAATGGCTAAGATAAAAACACAAGTGAAAGCTCTTGATGGAGAGGATGCTGATCCAGGGGAAGATTTTTCCCATTGATAATTGGACTTGCACAGCCATTGTGGAAGTCATTTTAGTGTTTCCTCAGAAAATTGAGAATCATTTCTTTCTTTATTTCTTCCTTAACCCATTGGTGATTTAGTTGAGCATTATTCAGTTTCCATGAGATTGTAGGATTTCTGTAGTTTTTTCTGTTGTTGAAATCTAACTTTAAACCATGGTGGTCTGATAGAACACAGGAGGTTATACCAATTGTTTTGTATCTGTTGAGATTTGCTTTGTGGCCAAATATGTGGTCGATTTTAAAGAAGGTTCCATGGGGTGCTGAGAAGAAGGTATATTCCTTTTTGTTTCGGTGGTCAATTAAGTCCATTTGAGCCATAACATCAGTTAAGTCCATTATGTCTCTGTTAAGTTTCAGTTTGGCAGATCTGTCCAGAGGTGAAAGTGGGGTGTTGAAGTCTCCCACTATTAATGTGTGGGGTTTTATATGTGATTTAAGCTTTAGTAATGTTTCTTTTACATATATGTATTGGTGAAATTATTAAGGGCACTCCACGTAGTTAAAAGGGAGGTTTATTTTGTGGGGTACTTACAAATGAAGGGGTAGGTTACAGGGTCTGGCAAGGGTATAGTGCAGTCTGGCCATGTTCTCTGGAGAACTCTGCTCGGTCTACCTCCAGCGTCCAGAGTCCGGGAACCAAGTGCGTGACCTCTTCCCGATCCTTGGTCTTCTGCTTCCTCCTCCACCCTGCCTTGTGGGCGTGACCATTACCGAAGCCTCAATGGGGGTTGGAACTTCCAGGCCAATGCTGGGATGGCTATCCACTACATCTCCCCCTTTTTTCTAAATAAGAAAGTTCTAACCTAATACAAGACTATATACAAAGAGATGGTTATCAAATATTGTCCAGGAGTAATGAGGGATAATGACCTAGATAAGTTGGAATTACAATAAGTGCAAACAATATCAAGCAAAAAACACATAGTAAAATCCAGGGAAGTCTATGGCACGGGTAGGTGGCATGTTACAAAGATCATTCCAAAAGGTGTCCTATCCTAAAGAACCTGAGTCTAATACTTAATATATCCTCCAGGCCAATGCTGGGATGGCTATCCGCTACATATGTTGGTGCCCTTGTGTTTGGGGAATACATGTTCAGAATTGAAACTTCATCTTGGTGGATCTTTCTTGCGATGAGTATGTAATGTCCTTCATCATCTCTTTTGATTGATTTTAGTTTGAAGTCTATTTTGCTGGATATTTGGATGGCTACACCAGCTTGCTTCTTAAGACCATTTGATTGGAAAGTCTTTTCCCAGCCTTTTGTTATTAGGAGGTGTCTGTCTTTGAATTTGAGGTGTGTTTCTTGTATGCAGCAGAAAGATGGGTCCCGTTTTCGTATCCACTCTGTTAGTCTGTGTCTTTTTATAGGTGAATTAAGTCCATTGATATTAAGAGATATTAATGACTAGTGATTGTTCATTCCTGTTGTTATTTTTATTTTTTGGTGGTAGTTTATGTGTACTCCTCTTCTTTGGGGTTTACTGCTGTGGTGTTATCTATTGCCTGTTTTCATGGGTGTATCTGCCTTCCTTAGGTTTTAATTTTCCTTCTATTGCTTTCTATAGGGCTGGGTTTGTGGATAAGTATTGTTTAAATCTGTTTTTGTCTTGGAAGGTCTTGTTCACTCCATCTATGATGATTGAAAGTTTTGCTGGGTGTACTAGTCTAGGCTGGCATCCATGGTCTCTTAGTGTCTGCTTTATATCTGTTGAGGTCCTTCTGGCTTTCAAAGTGTCCATTGGGAAATTGGTTGTTATTCTGATGGGTTTGCCTTTATTAAAAAAAAAAAAAAAGTAGATTTTGGTTATTAAACCTATATTCGATGAGAAGTTTTGTTTTATACAATTGATTTCTTGTTTTCAGTATGTATATTATCGATATTAGTTCTTTATCAGGTGAGAATTTTTGTTTTATTTAATTTCTTGTGTTCAATATGCTTATTTGGCATTATACCTTTATTAGATGAGAACTTTTGATTTATTTATCTGGTATCTTGTGTGTAATATGTATATTTTGGATATTAGATATTTTTCAGATGATATTTTTCATTTTATTTATCTAATTATGTTCAATATGTATATTTTGGATATTAGAGCCTGATTAGATGATAATTTTCATTTTATATATTTGATTTCTTGTGTTCTGTGGGCATATTTTGGATATTAGTTCTTTCTTAAGTGAGAATTTTTGTTTTATTTAATTACTTGTGTTCAGTATGTATATTTTTGTTAATAGACCTTTTTCAGTTGAGAATTTTCATTTTATTTATCAGATTCCTTGTGTTCTTTATGTATATGTTGGATATTATTCTATTATCAGATGAGATTTTTTCTTTCATTTAACTAATTATGTTCCATATATTTGCTTTGGATAATAGACCTAAGTTTGGGTACATGTTTCAAAAATTAAAATGACTATGTACTCTGCACCTCAACCAATAAATTCTCATTTGGGGAAGAGTAAAAACAAATTCTTGGGAAAAAAAAGAAAATTGGGAATCAATCTACCTCAAGGCCCTCATATATCCCAAGCATGCTTCATCCTATCACAAGGACACTTCCTCAACTATGTTCATTGTGGCCTTATTCACAGTAAGCCAGAAACCTGATTTGACCTTGATATTCATCAGTTTAAGAATGAATAAAGAAAATATCATATAAATAGAGAATTATTAAGCTGTTAAAATGGCATCATGAAATTTGCAGGCAAATGGATGGAACTAGGGAAAAAAAGCATCCTGGCCAAGATAAAGAGGAGGGCTTTCTGGGAGAAACATGGACCTCCCTTGCAAGCAGAAAAGGAATAAATTTTGCCTATGAACTGGGAAGAGCACAGGGATGTATTAGATTGGTGAGAAAGGGATAGATGGAAAGGGCTGGGTTACAGGCAGCTGGGATTGGATAGGTAGTGTGGAAACTTTCTGGACAAGAGGAATGTGACCCTATTGAGGACTCTAACAAATGAGGTTTCAGGGTCTGAACTGGACATGCTTTGTAGCCAGGTAAGGCTTCCAGTGGTGGGATCACATTGCAATCATTTGAATTGTTGACCAAAGGGACTCTATGGAGATAAAACAACAACAACAACAACAACAACAACAACAACAAAAAACCTGTCTATGACAGAAAATCACTCTGAAAAATGAAAGCAGGGCCCCATTACTGATGACAACATTTATTCATCTCATGACAAAAAGGTGGAGTTGGTGCCTGAATGGACGTTCACCCCTACCTTCTAATCTCTTTGGCAGAAGAAGGCACTATTCAGTCTATGGAAAGAGAAACCTGGACAGCAATCCAGCCAGGAAACCCTCAATCTATAATTTGTCCTTTTTGCAAGACATGCTGGGATAATGATGGTATGGAATTCATAGGAGTGGCCAAACAGTTTAACTTGAGACTCATACTGTGAGAGAAGTTCTATGCCCTACACTGCCTGTATAGCCACAAACTGGAGACTGGATAATCTAAAGATCTACAGTAGAACCAAACACAGCTGCCAAAAACAAGAAACAAACAAACAAACAAAAACCAATGGAATGATTCTAATGATATTCAACTCTACTCATAGATTGGTGCTCTATGAGTCATCATCAGAGGATGCATCCAGCAACTGATGGGAGTGGGCGAAGAGACCTACAGGCAGATGCTATGAATAAAGAGAGTCTAAATTGGAGGTCTCAGTTGGTACTCTCCCCTCAGAGATCTGGGAAACCTGCAGATGAGGAGTTAGAAAGATTGTAGGAGTTAGAAGGGATGGAGGACACCAGGAGAACATGATCCAACAAATCAACAAAGCTTGGCTTACGTGGGCTCACAGAAACTGAAGTGGCAAGCATAGGTATGTACCAGGTCCTCTAAGTATGTACTGTGACTCCTAGGTTGGTGTTTTTGTGGGACTCCTGACAGTGGGAGTGAGTGAATCTCTTCTGCCTTTGCCTACTCTTGATCTTTACCTCCTATTGGGTTGTCTTGTCCACCTTCAATATGAGGGTTATTGTCTTGTCTTATTGTATCTTGTTTGATGCCATTTGACTGTTATCTCTTGGAGGCCTGTTCTTTTTTGAAATGGAAAATGAGCAGAATTGGATTTGGAAGAAAGGTGGCATTGAGGGAGAGCTGGAAGGAGAGAGTGGAGGGGAAACTGTAGTCTGAATGAATTGTGTGAGAGAAGAATCTATGTTTTAAAAAACAAACCACTGAAACTCATAATACTTTAGTACTATATATTGTTGCGATGAAATTGAAAGAGATGGCAGTTGCCAAAAAGCAACCCCTCTTCACAGAAAAGAACAATTCCTGTATATATTAGTCAACCCTCTTTAAGTTTAAAAGATATTTAATGACAAAACAAAAATAGTAATTGGTGTGTGCACATAATTATATTTTCACTGGAATTTAGTAGGAATTCTCCACAGTTGTCATGATTCCTTTACTAAAGAGCAAAGTGAGTGTTTTAAGAACAAAATTTCAGCATGTATCTTCTTTTATTTCGTGGGTGGTTCTTAAAATACACTTGTTATTTGTTGGCCATTTGCTTTTCTCTTTCTTTACACACCAAATCCTTGTTGGGAAAGGAGATACCCAAGATTTCATACTAGTTTCTATGTGGCTCTTTCCTGGCCTCCCATGCCTCAACCCATTTCATCATTCTTATTTCAATTTTCCCTCTATTCCTGTATTTCCTCACAACACTATATATCATTTCACATTCATGAAACATCTGGAGAGGTTAATGACTATTAACCCTAAACACATACAAATAGGAGCTTTACCAAAAATAACTATTTTGTGCATGTATATATGTGTTTGTGTGTGTGAGAGAGAGAAATTGGAGCAAGGAAAAGGAAGAGTGAAACTCATTTCTCATGTATATTTTTTAAAAAAAATATTTTAAAAAAATGGCAAACCGAGACTAGATAGTCCAGTGACCTAGCAGAAAACCAGATACTACTATTCTGCTAAATGAGCAGAGCCATAAAATGACATTCTGCTGTTCTCACATATCAGTGCCTTGCTCAACCATTGTCAAAGAAGCATCCTACAGCAGCAGTTGGGAACAAATATTATAAAGACCCAGAGCTTAAGAATATGAAGAGAGTGAAAACCCAAGACACTCAGCCATAAATGGGATTTCATTTATCAAATCCATGCCCTTGGGATTCAGAGAATTCTGTGGAAGAGGAGTCAGAAAGATTGTAAGAGCTGGAGGGAATTGAGGACACCAAAGAAACAAGGGCTTCTAAACACAGCAGGCCCCATGCACATAGGAACCAACAGAGACTTTGATGGCACCTACAGGGCCTGCATGAATCAGCACTAAATGGAACTGAGAAGATAGATGGACAAATGCCCCTATTCCCAACACAGAAGCTAGCCCACAATGATAATCACTTGTAATTAAAAAAAAAAAAAATGGTTTTCAGCAAGAGAGTCCCACTGGGGAAACAAACCATATTTTTTTTGGATTTTTTTAAAAAATTATATTTGTGTTTTAATTTTACACATCAGCCATGGGTTCCCATCTTCTCCCCCCCCCCCATTCCCGGCCCCATCTTCCCCTAGCCCTTCCTCTTCATTCCCATCTCCTCCAGGGCCAAGACTCCCCTGGGGATTCATTTAAACCTGGTGGATTCAGTACAGGCAGGTCCAGTCCCCTCCTTCCAGGCTGAGCAAAGTTTCTCTGTGTAAACCCAAGGTTACAAACAGCCAGGTCATGAACAAAGAAGAGGTCCAGTTCACACTGCCTGGGTGCTTCCCAAACAGTTCAAGCTATTCAATTGTCTCACTTATACAGAGGGCCTGATCCAGCTAGGGACTCCACAGCCTTTGGTTCAGAATTCATGTGCTCCCTTTCGTTTGCCTATTTGTTTGTCCCTGTGATTTTCCAATCTTGGTCTCAACAATTCACATACTTAAAGTCCCTCCTCTTTCTCAACAATTGGACTCCTGGAGCTCCACCTGGAGCCTGGCCAAGGATCTCTGCATCCACTTCCATCAGTTATTGGATGAGAGTTCCAGCACACAACTTTTAGGGTGTTTGACCATCTGATCAACAGACTAGGTCAGATCAGGCTTTCTCTCGACCATTGCCAGCAGTCTACAGATGATGTATCATTATGGATTTCTGGGGACCTCTCCAGCACTCTGCCTATTCCACTTCTCATGTGGTCATCATTTATCATGGTCTGTTCTTGTTCTCCCTTTCTGTTCTTGATCCAGCTGGGATCTCTTGCTTTGTTCCTGTAAATCTCATCCATTTCTCTGTCATTGGGTGATCCCTGGGTCTCTCCTAGGGTCCCGTTTTCTAGGTAGCCTCCCTGGAGTTGTGTAGCAGTCTAGTCATCTTTGTTTTATATCTAGTATCCTACTATGAGTGAGTACATACCATGTTTGTCCTTCTGAGTCTGGGTTACCTCACTCAGGATGATTTTTTCTAGATCCATCCATTTGCCTGCAAACTTCATGATGTCATTGTTTTTCTCTGCTGAGTAGTACTCCATTGTGTACATGTACCACCTTTTCTTTATCCATTCTTCAGTTGATGGGCATCTAGGTTGTTTCCAGGTTCTGGCTATTACAAACAATGCTATTATGAAAATAGTTGAGCATACCCTTGTGGTATAAGTGAGCATTCTTTGGGTATATGACCAAGAGTGCTATAGCTGTGTCTTGGGGGAGATGGATTCTCAGTTTTCTAAGGAAGCACCATATTGATTTCCATAGAGGCTGTACAAGCTTGCATTCCCACCAGCAGTGGAGGAGAGTTCCCCTTGCTCCACATGCTCTCCATCATAAGCTGTCTTCTGTGTTTTTGATCTTAGCCATTCTGACAGGTGTAAGGTGGTATCTCAGAGTCGCTTTGATTTGCATTTCCCTGATGATTAGGGATGTTGAGCAATTCCTTAAATGTCTTTCAGCCATTTGAACTTCCTCTGTTGAGAATTCTCTGTTTAGTTCTATAGCCCATTTCTTAATTGGAGTGTTGGGCATTTTAATGTCTAATTTCTTGAGTTCTTTATATATTCTGGATATCAGCCCTCTGTCAGATGTGGGGTTGGTGAAGAACTTTTCCCATTCTATAGGCTGCCGCTTTGTCTTGTCGACCAAGTCCTTTGCTCTACAAAAGCTTCTCAGTTTCAACAGGTCCCATTGATTGATTATTTCTCTCATTGTCTGTGCTGCTCGTGTTATATTTAGAAAGTGATCTCTGGTGCCAATGTGTTCAAGACTACTTCCTACATTCTCTTCTATCAGGTTCAGAGAAACTGGATTTATGTTGAGATATTTGATCCACTTGGACTTAAGTTTTGTGCATGATGACAGATATGGATCTATTTGCAATCTTTTGCATGTTGACATCCAGTTGTGCCAGCACCATTTATTGAAGATGCTTTCTTATTTCCATTGTACATTTTTGGCTTTTTTGTCAAAAAGTATATGTTCATAGGTGTGCTGGTTAATGTCAGGGTCTTCAATTCGATTCCATTGGTCCACAAGTCAGTTTTTATGCCAGTACCAAGCTGTTTTTATTATGATAGCTCTAGAGTAGAGATTGAGGTTAGGGATCTTGATGCCTCCAGAGGTTGTTTTATTGTACAGGATTCTTTTGACTATCCTGGGCTTTTTGTTTTTCCATATGAAGTTGAGTATTATTCTTTCCAGGACAGTGAAGAATTGTGTTGGTATTTTGATGGGGATTGCGTTGAATCTGTACATTGCTTTTGGTAAGATCACCATTTTTACTATGTTAATCCTGCCTATCCATGAGCATGGGAGATCTTTCCATTTACTGACATCTTCTTCAATTTCTTTTTTCAGGGACTTAAAGTTCTTGTCATATAGGTCCTTCACATGCTTCGTTAGAGTAACCCCAAGGTATTTTATATCATTCGTGGCTATTGTAAAGGGTGATGTAATGTTCGTGGTACGAATTCATGAAAAAGCCTCTTTCCTGTGGCCTTGTGAACCCTAGCTCAGGCCCAAGCTACACTCAGCCAGCTGTGGTGGCACATGCTGGTAGGATTTACTGAAGAAGGCAGAGGCAGGAGGATCCCGAGTTGAGGCCGACCTAGGAGAAGCTTCGGCCAGGGCCTAGACACAAACAGTGTCGGTGGGACCATGAAGGCAGTGGCTGCTGCTTTGAGTTGCCGGCTGTTTCTCATCGGGTTGGTGACTGCAGTGATGCTGCTACCTGGGACAAAGAATTTACTGCTGCTTGTTCAGAGAAGAATTGCCAGGACCAGCGTGTTACAAGAAAGCATTGGCAAAGGTCAGTTTGAAAATGTTTGGCAAGACAAATGGTGGGGAGAAAGTGTTGTGAAGATTTTCTCTTCTAGGGAACAATACTCATGGTTCCAAAAGACAGACAGACATGAGACTGTGATTGCTCCAAACCAGAAAAAAAAAGAAAAAGAAAAAAAGAAAAAAAAAATCTACAGGGAGCCATGATCATGCCTAACAGTGACTTTGAAATCTTCAAAATGATGATGGGACTCCATAATGATGATGCCACATGGACTATGGTAAAGCCATTAGTGCCATGGAAAGGTCAACTTTGGATTACAAACTGTTTAGGACAATTTTGAGATGGCTAGCTGAGATGATCCAGCCTGACAGACTACCTGAACAAGGACTTGAAACAAGCCCTGCACTTTCTCACTATGCAGTGGCGGGACAAATGCTACAGGACTTGACAGTTAACCCAAAAATTTTCTTTTCAGGATCCCGTAACGATGGAAGTAATTTTAAGAAAACAACTCCCACATCCCCAAAAGGTGGGATGGGAAGTTTTCGGTCGTTTAATGACTTTTGGATATTGTCATTGTTTATGATGGTTGGTTACAAGCTGTTAATTGTTAATGGCCAGGAAAAAAGCTGAACATGAAGATTAGATTCAGAGTTTTTGTTAAAGAAAGAAAAGGAAAAAGAGAAAATAGATATGAGGTAGATCACTGAATCTACCCAGAGAAAAAAGATAAAGAAATAATAGGATAAATGGGTAGATCACTGAATCTACTCTAAAAAGAAAAAGGAAAAGATATAAAAATGACAAAAGGTAGACTACTGAATCTATTATGAAAAGAAAAGATAGGATAAGTAATGAAAGATTTTTGTCTGAGTTTATCAAATGTTACTGGACTGGATATTATTATAGATAATGGAGTTTTTTCGCCTGAATCTGTCAAATGTTAATGGACTAGACATCATTAATGTAATCTTGACTGTGTATATTGTATATACTTATTGGATAGTTTTTCTTGTATTAGTTATAAGCTTTTATTAATTTTAGACAAAAACAGGGGAAATGTGGTGGTTATTGTGTTCCCTGAAATATTGTGTGTTCCCCAAAATAAACATATCTGGGGTCAGAGAACAGACAGCCACTAGAACAGAGCCAGAAATGGTGGCTAGAAAATGGGAAGAGTAAGCCATAACAGAAGTTGGGTGGTGGTGGTACACACCTTTAATCCCAGCACTTGGGAGACAGAGCTAGCCAGATCTCTGAGTTCAAGGCCACTTTAGAAACAGCTAAGCGTGGTGACCCACACCTTTAATCCCAGGGAGTAGGGGCAGAAAGAGAAAAGTATATAAGGCGTGAGGACCAGGAACTAAGAAGAAAAGCATGCAGTTAGTTAAGCATCTGGTTGGTTAAGCATTCAGGCTTTGGAGCAACACAGTCCAGCTGAGAGCCATTGGGATGAGGACTCAGAAGCTTCCAGTCTGAGGAAACAGGATCACCTGAGAAACTAGCATGGTGAGGTAGCCATGGCTTGTTCTGTGTCTCTGATCTTCCAGCATTCACCCCAATAACTGGCCTCAGGTTTGATTTTATTAATAAGACTCTTTAAGATTCCTACTACAGTCCACAAGTCAGTTTTTATGCCAGTACCAAGCTGTTTTTATTATGATAGCTCTAGAGTAGAGCTTAAGGTCAGGGATCTTGATGCCTCCAGAGGTTGTTTTATTGTACAGGATTCTTTTGACTATCCTGGGCTTTTTGTTTTTCTATATGAAGTTGAGTATTATTCTTTCCAGGACAGTGAAGAATTGTGTTGGTATTTTGATGGGGATTGCGTTGAATCTGTACATTGCTTTTGGTAAGATCACCATTTTTACTATGTTAATCCTGCCTATCCATGAGCATGGGAGATCTTTCCATTTACTGACATCTTCTTCAATTTCTTTTTTCAGGAACTTAAAGTTCTTGTCATATAGGTCCTTCACATGCTTCGTTAGAGTAACCCCAAGGTATTTTATATCATTTGTGGCTATTGTAAAGGGTGATGTATCTCTGATTTCCTTCTCAGCCTGTTTCTCTATTGTATATAGGAGGGCTACTGATTCTTTTGAGTTGATATTGTACCCTGCTATGTTGCTGGAGGTGTTTATAAGCTTTATCAGTTCCTTGGTTGAATTTTTGGGGTCACTCATGTATACTATCATGTCATCTGCAAATAGGGAGAGCTTGACTTCTTCCTTTCCAATTTGTATCCCCTTAATCTCCTTATGCTGTCTTATTGCAATGGCTATAACTTCAAGTACTATATTGAATAGTATGGGGAGAGGGGACAGCCTTGCCTTCTTCCTGATTTTAGTGGTATTGCTTTGAGTTTCTCTCCATTTAATTTGATGTTGGCTGTTGGCTTGTTGTAGATTGCCTTTATTATGTTTAGGTATGTTCCCTGTGTTCGTGATTGCTCCAAGACCTTTATCAAGAAGGGGTGTTGGATTTTGTCAAATTCCTTTTCTGCATCTAGTGAGATGATCATGTGTTTGTGTGTGTGTGTTTTTTTTTCTTTGAGTTTGTTTATATGGTGGATTACATTGACGGACTTTCATATGCTGAACCCCCCTGCATCCCTGGGATGAAGACTACTTGATCATGGTGGATAATTGTTTTGATGTGTTCTTGGAGTCAGTTTGCCAGTATTTTATTGATGATTTTTGCATCAATGTTCATGAGGGCAATCAGTCTGTAGTTCTCTTTCTTTATTGCATCTTTGTTTCGTTTAGGAGTCAGGGTAATTGTAGCCTCACAGAAGGAGTTTGGTAATATTCCTTCTGCTGCTATTGTGTGGAACAATTTAAAGAGTATTGGTATTAAGTCTTCTTTGAAGATCTGATAGAATTCTGCAGTGAAACTATCAGGTCCAGGGCTTTTTTTTGGTTGGGAGACTTTTAATGACTGATTCTATTTCCTTAGAGGTTATGGGACTATTTAAATGGTTTATCTGGTCTTCATTTAACTTAGGTATGTGGTACCTATCCAGAAAATTATCCATTTCTTTTAGATTTTCCAGTTTTGTGGAGTAGAGTTTTTTGAAGTATGACCTGATGATTCTCTGGATTTCCTCATTGTCTGTTTTTATGTCCCCCTTTTCATTTCTGATTTTGTTCATTTATATGCTCTCTCTCTGTCTTTTCGTTAGTTTGGATAAGGGCTTGTCTATCTTGTTGATCTTCTCAAAGAACCAACTCTTTGTTTCATTAATCCTTTGTATTGTTCTCTTTATTTCTATTTTATTGATTTCAGATCTCAATTTGATAATTTCCTGGCATCTGTTCCTCCTGGGAGACTTTGCTTTTTCCTGTTCAAGGGCTTTCAGATGTGGTGTCAACTCACTAGCGTGAGATTTCTCCAGCTTCTTTATGTGGGCATTTTAGTGCTATGAATTTCCCTCTTAGCTCTGCTTTCATAGTGTCCCATAAGTTTGGGTATGTGGTATATTGATTTTTATTGATCTCTAGGAAGTCTTTAATTTCTTTCTTTATTTCTTACTTAACCCATTGGTGATTTAGTTGAGCATTATTCACTTTCCACTGCTGTGATGTTATCTATTGCCTGTGTTTTCATGGGTGTATCTGACTTCCCTAGGTTGGAATTTTCCCTCTATTGCTCTCTGTAGGGCTGGTTTTGTGGATAAGTATTGTTTCAATCTGGTTTTGTTTTGGAAGGTCTTGTTCACTCCATCTATGATGATTGAAGGTTTTGCTGGGTGTACTAGTCTAGGCTGGCATCCATGGTCTCTTAGTGTCTGCATTATATCTGTCCAGGTCCTTTTGGCTTTCAAAGTGTCCATTGGGAAATTGGGTGTTATTCTGATGGGTTTGCCTTTATAAGTCACTTGGCCTTTTTCCTTTCCTAATATTCTTTCTTTATTTTGTAAGTTTAGTTGTTTAATTATTATGTGGCAAGGGGACTTTTTTGGGGGGGTTCTAGTTTGGTGTTCTATAGGTTTCTTGTATCTTCATAGGCATATTTTTCTTTAAGTTGGGAATGTTTTCTTCTATGATCTTGTTAAATATATTTTCTGTGCCTTTGAGTTGGTATTCTTCTCCTTCCTCTATCCCTATTATTCGTAGGTTTGGTCTTTTCATGGTGTCCCAAGTTTCTTGGACATTTTAGGTTTGACTTTGTTGGTTTTAGTGTTTTCTTTGACTGATGAATCTATTTCTTCTAACGTTCTTCTTCATTTTTTCTACTTCCCTCTTCAGATCTTGAACTGTTTCCCTCGTCAGTTTCATTGCTTTTTCATGACTTTCTTTCAGGGACTTTTTGTTTTCTTCTGCTTTAATTGTCCTTTCCCCTAGATTTTTATAGCGTTCTTCCCATTTTTTGTTTACCTGTTCCTCCACTTTATTTTTTATTTCTTCTTTATAAGGCTCTAGCCTCTTCATGATGTTACTTATAAGGTTGTTTTCTTCTGCTTCTTCCATTCTGTGATGTTCAGGTCTAGCTGTTGGAGAAGGGCTAGGTTCTGGCGATGCTGTATTGCTCTTTATTTTGTTGTATGTACTTCTGCCTTGGTGTCTGCCCATATCCTCGAGTATTTGTTCTTATCAGTGCACTTGGTCCAGACACAGCTGACAGATTTAAGGAGCCTCTTTCTGGTCCAGATGGAAGCTCTGGGCTGGATGGGAGAACTGGTCCAGATGAGAGTGCAGGACAGATGGGAGCTGGGCTTGGACTCTGAGTCTCAGGAAATCCCTGGGGTCTCCCTATCTTGTCCAGATGGGAGCTCCTCTTGTCCAGATGGGAGTTCTGGGACAGGATAGAAACTCTGGTCCAGATGAGAGTTCCAGGGCAGATAGTAGCTGGGGGCTGTAGTCCAGATGAGAGTTCCAGGGCAGGATCGAAGCTGGCGGTTTTTTTCTAAGTCTCTGGAAGTGACTGGGGTCTCTCTGGTCCAGATGGTGTTCCCAGGCAGAATGGAAGCTGGGGTCTGGTCTCTAAGTCTCAGGAAGTGGTTGGGGTCTCAGGCAGATGGGTGTGGGGGCAGGGTGTTGAGATTGCAGGGTCTGCCTGCAGTCTTGGAAAAGGGGAGCCTTCCTGCAGGGCCTGATGAATGGCCAGAAACTCAGGCCAAGTTGGGCAGGTCTTCCTGGGATGGCTGGTGCCCAAGTGTGGGACCTAGAGGCAGGTGCCTCTCTGACTATAACCCCAGGCACTCATCTCTGTTCCAGATTGGAGTTCCAGGGCAGGATGGAAGCTGGGGGCTGGTTTCTAAGTCTCTGGAAGTGGCTTGGGTCTCAGGCAGATGGGCGTGGGGGCAGGGCATGGAGGTTCTTGGAAAGGGGGAACCTTCTTGGTGGGGATGGGGGTCCTGCCCTATGGCCAGAACCTGGGGCCCAGTTGGGTAGGTCTTCCCTGGAGTGGCTGGTGCCCAGGCATGGGACCTAGGTGTGGGCTTCTCTGGAAACAGACCACTTTAAACTATTGGACCCATGCCCACTAGTAAGCAATCAACACAAAACAACTCAAGGTATCTTTGGAGGTTCTTTGCCTCATAATATTAAATCAAGCAGGTTTTGTTTGTTGCTGTTGTTGTTTTTACATATTTATTTTATCTTTTTTTTTTTAACCTTACTGGTCCTTTGCCTCCATATTATTGTATCCAGTTTTGTGTTTTTATGGGATTCCTGGGTGTGCGTTTGTGTCAGTGTGTGTTTCTCATGATTTGCCTTTAGTTGATTTTCTTCATTTTGTTTTGTGCTATTCAGCATGTTTGTCTTTGTTTTAACTTTTAATTTTTTTTTCCTCAGTTGTTTCGTAAAGAGAGACACAAAAGAGTGTGGACCTGGATGAGAGCAGAGATGAGGAAGAACTGGGAGGAGTTGGGGGAGGTAAAATTGTAATCAATCAATATTCAATAAAAGGAAAAGGAAAAAGTGGGGGAAAGAGCCTTTTTAATAGTATGCTCTGATAATAGCATACTTGCTTAGTAAATAATTCGAAAGAAAAATGTAAGTGGTATAAAAGGATAACTCTGAAAATATATTACATATTCCACTAACTTTGGATTTTTAAGGTATTATAAGATTTTGAATGTTAAATTAATTTCATATACAAGCTTCTAGAACAAGTATATTTTCAATGAAGATAATCTAAGAATCATAACTCTACCTAATATTTTGCAACTTCCAAAATGAAAATAATCTGTATAAAGAATTATTTGAGTTTTTAATAAACAAATTCAAAGTCATTATGCAACAATCGAGTTATTTGCCATCTAATATTTGAAATTTGGAAACTACTGTTGGATGTCTATAAACAATTTAAAACAAATATTTTAATATACAACTTATTAATACATGATATCTGTTGATCCTAATTGAGAATTTTAAAAGACAATGGTAGACAATTTAAGAATAATTAGAAAAAAATTTAGGAAAACATTAGGCACAAGAATTCTAATTTGTTCAAACCTTTATCCAAGTAACTCCACAGAAAATTAAGAAGTGTATACTTACATTATTTATCTTTCACTGATGTGATATTTATTGTGAAGACTATTAATGTGGTAAGGAGAACTCAGGTATATTTGACATTATTAAATCCATATCTAATATTGCTTTAGTACTCATGGAAATAATCTCTAGATGTTTTTTTCTGCTCAATCTTTTTATTTCTTAATTTGGCAATTGTTTCAATAGGGGGGAATAATTCTGATTAAAAGACATCTTTTTAAAAGTAATACATAATATAAAATTTAGTGATCATGTAAATCATCTAGCTGAGAATAAATCATTAGGCTGCTAATTCTGGATAACATGCTTTCCTATTCTCTTTTGCTCTGAACTATACCTGAATTTATTCTAGTAATTTTGGGGCATTTTCCATATAGATGTCTGATAAACAATTCAATCTTAATAGTTTTAAAATTGAATTAGTTACTTCATGTTATTTTCTAATAGTTCCTTGTTATAATAATCAAAACATAAAAATCAAATAATGATATATAATGGAACTAGGATTTTTATAGATATAATCTGTCATAGACCTAAGTATACATAGAATATTAAATACATGAACACTTCAAAAAACAAGTATATAGTCATTATTTGATGTTTAGCAAAGTAGAAGGTAATTTCTCATCACTGACTGGCTTTCTTTTTTCTTCACAAGAGGAATGGTTTTCAATTTAATAGGAAGCCTCCATTTCAATTTAAATATACTCAGCTATGTCTTACAAAGCAAATCTAGTCAAGAATGACCTAAGTCAAAGGTGGGTCTACTAGAGTATAAAACAGCAGAATTGTGGAGGATAGAGGAAATAATATGGACCTTCTATATAGAGTGAGGTTGTGAAGGAAGCAAGAATGGACTTTTCATAAGCATAGACACAAAGACATAAACTTTCAGTAACAGTCCTGTGAACATTCAATTTTATTGTTTTGATCATGGTCTAATAATAAAAGCTGAATATATTTTCAAAGTAAAAAAAATATAATCATCAACACTGAGGATTCAAGTTAGGAGGAATTTGAAGGAAATCATTCATCCCACAATATAACAATAGAAAATTTACTTCCTAGAATAAATCAAGCTTAAAACAAATTTGCGATCTAAACTATCAAAAACAAATGTGCCAAGCACATAGGCATGTGTGTCTAAGAAACTCTACAGTACAGTAAGTTATGTATTGTTCCCTTCCCTAAATATGCAATTCCAATTTTCTTGAATTAAAACTTGTATCTTAAAAGGCTTCTTAACATATTGATGACACAATGACAAAATGTGTTATCATTTTCAGAACTTGACTTACTTTATTTTTAATTGTTCTTAATTGAAATGGAATTATATCATCTTTCTCCTAACTTTCTTCCCTACAGGCACAACCTAGTACCCTACCTTCAACATTTCCCATGGCCTTCCCCCACCCCAAAGTTGACAGCTTATTTCACTTCCATTATCATGAGTATGGGGGTGAGGGGGTAGACAGGTATTAATATTGAAATACAATCTGTTGAGTCTGTTTTTGTTATTTATGTGTATCTGGTTTCAGGGATGAAGAGTACAGGTTGGATAACCAATAAGGTGATTAGTGTTCAAACCACAGCAAAATCCTAGAGGTGCTTTGATATGATTTAACATATCAAAGTAGACTAGGCTTCCAGGTTTTCCCAGTATCCCCCAGTTCCTACTTGTTAGAGCATATGGATGGCATACCCTGCCCTCTATGCTTAGCTCTCTAGCCCAGGGCTGGGCTGCCCTTCTCTCATAGGCTTTTCCCTATATAATCCAGACATTTGTGTTATCTGCCCCTTTTGTACCTTTGGACTCTTGGCTGATGCACATGGTTCCCCTTTCTGTTCTTTCCCTTCACCTTACCCTCTCTGCACATGGTCCAACTCAATCTGGTAATGTTCATTCTGGGCTCTTCCAAATGTCCCTGTATCTGGCTATGCTCTCCACATATCTATAATAAATTATCTCCTTCACCACACGTAAGAGCAATCATATCCTTTCATTTCCCCTTCCTTCCTTCCTTCTTTCCTTCTTTCCTTCCTTCCTTCCTTCCTTCCTTCCTTCTTTCCTTTCCTTCCCTTCCCTTTCCTTTCCTTCCTTTCTTTTTCTTTCTTTCTTTTTCTTTCTTTCTTTCTTTCTTTCTTTTTCTTTCATTCTTTTTCAATTAGCTTAAAGGAAGGTAAGACATTTGGGTTGATGATACTTGCCACAGGAAATGTAGACATAAAAAAGTATCAGGGACAAGAAACCTCCCTTTGAATGTTTGGTTAGTGCAATCCAAGTGACCTTCAAAACAATACAGACAATAGATATAGCTCTTTGCTGTTCTCAATGGTTGACGTTTGCTACTAATTGCTGAATATAATACATACTTAGAAAATAAGACTGGGTTGGTAGAAGAATACAGCTGGATCTGAACTGAAGGCATCTTTTCTGTGTTCTAAATGCCATGCAATAAGAAAATACTATTCAAGTTGTCGAGAGTGGGAATTATAACTACACACTCTTACCCAGTTATAATACCTGTGAATCACAACAACAACCAGCATGACAAGATCTTCCTAAAGGTTCAGTACTGGGACTCATTTTGGTGGCAACAAACAGTTTTCTAATTGGGCTGCAGACTCATTCAACAGAGGGAAATCTTGTCTGGTTCTGAAAACCTAGGCAGCTTCCTAGGGTCAGTATGGTCATGGACTTTAGAAAAGAATCCACTATTCTCACTTGCTAGAAATCTATAATGACTTACTATGTTCTAACTCTAATCTTTACACACAGATCGGTGTAGCTACCACTCACCAAAGAAGCCTTCCTTTGCAACAAATGGAGACCATCACAATAACTATTTGGATATAATGCAGAGATTTGTAAGCAGCCAGTTGCAATAAATACATCTACATCATAAAGCCTGAAGCTATGGCTCAGGGAGCATCATTGAAGTGTGGGTGTAAAGATGGTAAGAGCCAGAATGCTAAGAACTCTAATGTGAAAGGGGCTGTCTAGAAAATGTTGCCTAAACATGACTTGAGCACTGGCAACGTTACTGACACGTTAACAAGGAAGGAGAAAAAAAAATATATAGGGTCCTAAAAAAAACTATAGATAATGAATGACTAAAAGGAGGAGAATTAACTTACTTTAACAATATATTTCTGTTTTCAAAGGGTTATTTTCATCTTAACTGCTAGCTGTCTCTCCAAGTGTTATAGATGAATTATTGATGATGCTCTCCACATAAGATCTTTTGTTTTCATAGACACGGTTTTTGTTCATTTAAAGACCAAATGGCATAACTTGTGGATTTAGTGACTAACTCCACTCTCCTGTCTCACATTAAACTCTATTCCTTCGTGTGTGACATCTACAAACCATTTAAGCACATCTACACCTAAAATTAGGATAAAATGCCAGCATTTTTCATAAGCACTAATCTTAATATTCTAACATATGACTGACACTAAATAAGAACTTTGTACTTGTTTTGTACAAAGAAATATTGTTCTTTTATTAAATATACAGTTTTGGCAAACATAGGTTGGATTAATATTTTATAATGACTAAATATTTTACAGTACCTAAAAGTGAATTATATTTTTAGCGTAAAAACTTGCACTGACAATTTACTTTTGTTACCAGGTTTGAATGTTATCTTAGACTATTTCAAATGAGAAGACATCACACTTTTAGTTTATCTGTATCTCCCAGGTCTCTATATTAATATAAGATCAGCACTCCCAGAGTTAAAGTCACACAATTGCTTAAATCCTCAAAATGTGCTGATATTAAAGGCTATTTTTCTTCAAAAGAAGACACAAGGAAATGGAGAGCTGATAAGCAGGTTCCACAATCCTAAGTACAATATTAATATTTTATATCACAGGATGAAAAATTTCCTGCGAGAATCACACATTTATTTGCTATTTCTCATCGTTCATCATTAGCCCTTTTAAATTACTGAAATCACTAGCCAAAGAAAACATACTAAGCATGTACATAATAGCTAGAAAAATCTCCATTACTTCATTGAATGAACTGATTGATAGAATTACAGGGTCTTGTTGTTGGTTTTGCTATTTGAACACTGAATTAGTTTCTGAATAATATATGAAGGAAAAATGAAGACCCAAATTTCATCCCACTGCCATCTGGTTTTAGAGGATAAATGTCAAAAGCAATTGGCATACTCTTGCTTAAGATAAATCTCTACCCTTTTTGTAAATTCTAAACCATGTTGTGTTCACAAGCACAGTGGGTAGAATGATCTTCAAAATATATTTTTAGAATAGATAATGCCAGACTAGATAAATCACCAGTGTTAGACCAAGTGACACTGTCCATATTCTCATGATTCTGGGAGAGAGGTGAAGGTTTAATGTTCTTACTAAGAAAAATGAGAAAACGCTAAACACCCATCTTAAAATAGTATCTAAAGGATAAATCCAAATAGAAATGGAGCAAAATTTATCATAAGATGAGATTTGCTTTACTAATATACTATTATATTAATATTATTAAAGGTGTTTTCTTATATCATTTAGAATTAATTAACCTAAACTGCCATATATGTGATTATATTATAAAGTAAATGAAATAGAAATCAGGGGAATTTAAAGAATCAACATTTATTTTTATTTTAGTTATTTATTCATCAGTTTTTGTTTAAATGGTATTTGTTGATAATTCTCCCAAAATATTTCATTTAGATAAATTTTGTAAAATAAAGTTTGAAAATTAATTTTAATAATAAAAATACTTAATTTGTTGATAATAAATTACTATAACTATTTAAGCATTGATTGGCATGCACAACTAAATTATCACATTCTTATATATGTAAATACATATACAGATGTTATTTTCTAGTTTAAAAATACATAGCATAATATTTTTATATTTTCTTGAGTAACTATCTGCCTATAACTAATGTTGTTTCTAATGGAAAACTGGAAAAAATAGGCTATAAGTATAGACATATGTCACAAAGTAAATACATAGATAGACATTGTGCCTTATCTGTAATGTTCATTGTCTTCAAACAATGTGAAAGTATGTGAAATTTCTATTTTATTGTTGTTATTGGCTAAAATATAGTTGTCAGCTATAAAGCTTTCCTCAATAAATACTTTTATTTCAGGTAGTTTGAAACTCTGTTTTGTCAAAAGAAAAAAAGCACCTCTTTTTGACAAGAGAAGCTACAGAGAAGGCTAGATGGCAGATGAGGAGATGAGAAAGAAGATAAATTCTTTTGGTTGCCACTGCAACTGAAATTTAAAATCCCATCGCAAAATATATCATGTTGATTTTGAAAATTTTGTGGAGGATATTCTATAGCACATTTTCTTCTATGGTGTTCCAAACAGCTATCATTTGTTTAATTCAGATTGATGGTCAGCACCCTCATCATATGTTAGATTCCCAGGATTCTACAAAGATGGTTGAAAATCCATTAGACCATCAGCATTAGTGCAGAGTATTCAATATCTTCCCAGATATCACATTGGGGGTTATTAGAAAATGGTAACACAAACATAGAGTTATAGTTTACTTGTAAATTCTTCACTTTGAAATTCAAAGTTCTATATTTCACTCTCACATTAAATCAATAGTTATACTGATGTAGTCAAAACAGTATTAGAATTTTGGGTGAACTGATACACATACATTTTTGTCCAGACGTTGTGGAAGGTTTCCAGTTGTCCACAGAGTAGATGCATATGCCAGATGTTGTTGATGCTTACTTACCTCTCTGAAAACAGTAGATAGACAAAAAGAATCAAATTCAGACATGAGCTAAAACAGTGTTATTTTGTTGTCTCTCATTTGGGGAACTCTATGTGAAACCAGCAGGACAGTTATTGTAGTGCCTGAAATCTTCTTAGCTTTTAGAAAATTGACTCTTCTCTCCAATACAGAGCTACAGTTATCCCTTAGGTTCCCTACAGGACTTGGGGCATTGTAGAATGCTGACTCTCAATGTCTAATGAAAAATAATTTAGTAGCATCATAGATTTGGCATATCTTCCTGGACACCTTTAATCATTTTGTGTTACATATAATACCTACTGTAAAGTGTGTGTTATGTAATTAATTGATAAAACATATTGCTCTTGGAATAATGACATATAGAAAGATGAACATATATATTTGGGGTTAGCAGTTGAATGAATCTGCAAATGTGGAAGTTATATGATCAACAAACTTTATTTATAATTAACAAACTTTTTATTAATCCTAAAGTGGGGAAACAATTACTAAACAACAACAACAACAAATGGTCTCTTATATTTTTTTCCATACATGACTTTTAAAACCCAGGACCAGGGGTATTATAAAAATGATAATACTATCTAGATGATAGTAAACTTCAATGAAATCACGTGAATAAATTGCACTAATACACATGAATAACTAAAACCATTTCATATTCAAGGGCCCCATAATCACAACTTAAGTCTTTGATGTTTGGATTGAATTGTATTGAATGTACCAGTTTGGGCTGGGTACCCCATAGTCCCTTATTTTCTATGTTTTGATCAATTATGGCTCTCTGAGAATGTAGAGCTACAGTTATCAGTGGCTATAAAGGCAAGGATTCAGATTAAAATAAAAATCTACACTGATTTGGGAGAAGGGGAATAGTAGGTTCTCCTCTAAGGTCTATGATCTTTCTATTCATGTGTAGTTGGACACTTTTATAGAATCAAATGTGGATTCCCTCCTACTGAGCAGGGCTCAAGCTCAATTAAGCAGCTGTGTTTACCTCCCACTTCCTCTGACCCCAAATAAAAATGGCACTATTGTACCATTGAGACTACCTTGCTAGGATGACCATTAGTATTCATAGGCTTTACTACTGAACAGAATTACTAAATGCTTTTCTCCCTCAACACTTCACATAGCAACATTTCATATTATGAGAGCTAGTCCTTATGGAGTAAGCTTCTTGGTCATTTCCAGCTTGAGCAATCAAAGTGCTGTGTATGAGGTGTGTGGCATCTTCAGCAATAGGGCCTTCCCCTGAACCTAGGAGGCAACAAAAGGTACTGGAAAAACCTGAGTAGTTTTGGGAGTCTCCTAGACTCCCCTGTTGAAGAATATTGTTTCAAAGTGAGGTTGCTTTTGTTTATACTCTGGAACAGTTGTTTATGATACAAAACATTTGAGTAAATAAAATTCACCTGCCATAAGTAGGCTGACTCAGCAACTAGCTGACAAGAAGTGGTAGGGAGGAGTCAGATGACAAGGATTTTTAAGGATTGGTGAGAAGGAGCCCTGGGCTTTTTGGAGGAGAGAGAAAGGAAAAGAGGTGAGCTACTTGCTATTCAGCCTCTCTATAGAGCAGAATTCCACCTTATCCTTTGAATTTGGACTTCTTTCGAGGGACAGAGGTTTATTTAAGTTCCCTTTGTAGCTTTGCAAGAGTCAGAGCCAGAGGGCACAGAATTCCCTCCAGCTATGGCCCTTGTGGCCTAACCTCTGCTGGTAGTGACAGAGTTGCAGTTTCTGATTCAGATCTCTGTGGTTTAAAAGGCAACAATAATTTAAGGACAACACTCCCTTGGCCCACAACTGGAAAGGTTTTCTATATATGACATGTGTTTTAATCTTATAAAAAATTATATGTCTTTATGTTGTTTCCAAATATTCTTCGTGTTGTTTGTCTTTCCTTCCTCTTATTCTCTGTGCATTAACTTTACCTCTCCATTGGTAGTTAAAACCCCTTTCTGCTTGGTGGTGGCTCACGCCTTTAATCCCAGCACTTGGGACCTTGCAGAATGCTGACTCTCAATGTCTAATGCAAAATAATTTAGTAGCATCATAAATTTACTATGATCTATTATGCTACTAAATTATTTTGCATAATAATGGCAGAGTCAGGTGGATCTCTGTGAATTAAAGGTCAGCCTGGGCTACAGAGTGAGTTCTAGGACAGGGACCAAAGCTACACAGAGAAACACTGTCTCAAAAACAACAAAACAAAACAACAACAACAAATCCCTTCCTAACTTTCACCTGCCCCTATTCATAGCCGTCTATGTCCTACTCTCCATGCTCCCTCTACTCTCCAAGATTATAGAAATTAATTCAGCTCTACTCAGTTCTGGTGATCCAGAGCTATCATCCACAAATAAGAGAAAATATAAGATATTTATTTTTTCTGGGTCTTGGTTAACTAGGGATGATATTTATCCAGTCCATCCTTGTATGTGGAAATTTTATGTTTGTTGAAAGTTGAATAGAAACTTGTGTATATGTAACATATTTTCATTGTCCATTCATGTACTTGAAAGACACCTAGATTTTTCCATTACCTAAATATTGTAAATAAAACAGTTATGTATATGTCTACGTACTTATCTCTGTAATAGGCTATCCAGTCCCTTGGGTATATGCTAAATTGAGGTATCTGGGTCATATGGTAAATATACTTTTAGCTTTTGAAGAATTATAACCATTGATTTCTAGAGTGACTACACAGTTTGTAGTAAGTGAGGACCCTACCATCTCTTTGTTCCCACAGTATTTATCTCTAGTTGTTTTGTTGATATTAGCTATTCTACTAGCATATGATAAATCTCAAAGATGTTTTAATTTGGCTTTCTCTGATCATTAAAAATTTTGAATATTTCAAAAACTATTTCTTGGATATTTTTATTTTTTCTTCAGAGGATGTATGAATAAAAAAATAACCATTTAATATTTAAGAAATATTGTTTGAAGAGTAAAGGAAAAGAGAGGATTGAGGGAAGAGGAAGAGGTGGTCACTTCTATGTACAAAAATAGGTAGCTTGAAAATTTCATACTGGCATAGCATGCAGTTCAATCAAATCCACGCCATATATGTCCTCCACATCATTTCATACAGCCTCAGCACCACTTTTCTCTCTTATCTGAGAGTAGGTTGGATATTTTCCAAGTCCATTGCTTTTCTCTAACTAGAGGGATACAAAGTACAGAATAAACCAGAAAAAGTAAGATCTGGTTTTCTTACACACTTCTCCAGGGCTTCTGGCTGATGCAGTGTGCTTCAACTACTGCAGAGGAGCATTTCAGCAAACATTCTGCCTCTCATTGCTTAGTTTTTGTTCATTTGAAATCCATATTCATTTATTTGATATATTAATTGGAATATAAGCCTATGATGAATTGAATGAAAGACCAGGAGAACCACATGCATTACTATTTGAGGAATATACTTCTATTTTTTTTTTATTTTATGTATTTTGAGATGGACTTGTCACTACCAAATATTCTTATTGATTTCAAGATTCATCAGAAAATGAATAATTTGCTATCTTTAGTAATTGATCTTATCTTCTCAGTGGCTCATTACTTTACAATCTTTTAAAATCAGGATTTACCTGTAGAAAATTTGGTATTTTTATATTATAAAAACACTCTAACATTAATTAATTTAAATAAACAATGAATTATAGATTGAAATGATTTTATTCTCAGTAGACTTTTATCAAGTGTATTCTGTAATTCATCACTGTCAATATGAAGTTATCTGTTTAAGCAAGTGGTATTCTGTCAGCTTTCTGAGTTCTGTTACAAATGCCAGTAGATTCACACTGATATGTCTAGGAGTTGACATGCTAACATCCATTTAGCTTATTGTTACACTTTCTGGATATAGACTTTGGTTCTTTTTCAAGATTTGAGGAAAAGTTTATACAGCATCTCTAAATTGTATCTCTCACAAATTTGCTTCATTTATTTCAGAATTTCAATTAATTGCATGTAGATATTTCCTGCATTACCCACTTTGGCTCTTCCACTTATGACATTCCCTACTTGGTCTTTGGCAATTGCATATATGTACACAATGCATTCTGATAGCCTTAGTATGCCAAACTCTTAACCAAACCCTATCATTTATGCTTTCTCAGTCTGTATTTCCTCATAAACATTTATTTATGTTTTGTTATTTTAGTCGTAATTTTTCCCAATATTTTTAGGAGATAAAAATCTCACAACAACCTCCCAGTTCCCATGGCTCTTACACATTTTTCCACCTTCTTCCATGTTGAATCCTGAGCTTTAGGTGCAAGAGTTGTGTTGTAGATGTATCAGATGTTCAACCCTGGATTGGAACTATCTGCTGGAATCTCAGGGGTTGATGTACTACTCCTTGATTTATAATCAAGACTCTACATCTTAGATGTCACTATAGAGACACATGCTCAACCATATTCATAGCTTGTCTGTTTATAGTAACAAAGAAATGAATCAGTCTAGATGTTGCTCAGTTAGTAAACTGATAAAGAAAATGTGGTAAACATGTAGAAATATCTTTTATTCATATATGAAGAAAAATGAAATCATGTATTTGGTGGGTAAATGAATAAAACTAACAAAAGAAAATACTGTGCAAGGTAACCCTGCCTAAGAAACATAAACATGCTGTGTTTCTTCTTATATGTGGATCTTGCTTTAGTTAGAGTTAGCATTATTGATCATCATCTAATGAAGTTACAACAAGAACTCAAATGGAGCAGGAACTTGGAGACAGAAGCTGGAGCAAAGGCCATAGAGGAGTGCTGCTTACTAGCTTCCTCTAATGGCTTGATGTCCTGGTATCTCATTGAACCCAGGACCCTCATCACCAGTGATGGCACCATGTACAATGGTCTGGGCATTACCATGTCAATCATTAATTAAGAAAATGCAGCCTGATATTATTAAGGCATTTTCTCACTTGATGTTTTCTCATTTCACATAATTCTAGCTTGTGTCAAGTAGGTGTAACACTAGCCAGGAAAGCTCTTACCTTCTAAAATATATTTTTGTGTTAGCCCAGTATGCCTTAAATGTAAATGAAAAGAAAGCAACAAAAAGTAAAGGAGAGACATTGTGGTGGGAAGAGTACTTTGGTCATAGGGAAAGAAAGCAGAACAAGAACGTAAGTCATATGAAAATAAAGAATTGTTTATAATGCTAAGTTTCAACCAGGATAGTGGTATGGGTGGGAGCTCTAAGTGGGAAAGAATAAAGGGTTAACTGGTTGCATAAAAAAGCTGAAAGGAAACTGAATCCTTTGTAAGCCAATTTAAAATTACATGTAAAGAGGAAAGAGAGATTCAGAAGTAAAATAGTCTGCATTTTTGTATTATGTGCTCCTGAATGCCAAGGGAACTTAACTAAGACCCAAGGCCAGGTGTGAGATGTTGCCATATGAAATGTTGGTCATAGAAGCACCAAAACAATACAGGTATTTGCCACTCTTCTTGGTTGCCAACCAGAACAGTTAAGGATGTATATCTGCAGATACCACAAAACTTGGATACAAGGTACATGAAATCAAGCTTAAACCATTTGGAAGCTTTCTTATGGCTAGACATTTTGTGAAGTGTTAGAAGGTGCTTTATAGGCTGCTGAGGGAATAAGACTTGAACAGAATTACCCAGCCAAGGACCTGATAGTTGTGTATATCTCTGTAATTGACTATGCTGTAAGTGGCACATGTATCTATGACCAGAATGTATTTTTGGCATTCTAAATCTGCTTATGAAATAACTTTCTTTACATACCCTCATCAATGACCTTTAAAGTATATCCTGGTGCTCATCAAATATGCATTAAAATAATCCCACACATTCCTCTAATAGTATTTCTATTATTTCAGCTCTTCACTAAAAATATTTTGCTTTTAGCCAATTAACTTTCTTGTTAAATGAAATGCCTTATTATCTCGTCTAAAGCTGACAGCAGTTTTGACCATTTGTTTGGTTGTGTTTGCCTTTGCTTCCTTCCAAAGCAGAGTCTCTCTATATAGGACATTGATCTTGATTTTTGTACATTGCGTATTTGGAGATAATATTTCACAAAGTTGTAAGATGATAGCCTTGGTAAAAAGTACAGTATATATTGTTTAAAAAAAACTTTTATTGACAAATTTAAAATTCTTCTAACATTCATTTGATTTTAGACTTTAATCTTAATTTCGTCGTTTGTGGCAATGAGAGTTTTCTGGTTTATCCTCTTTTATATTAGAGGAAGTGAAATAAGCTGCTTTACAGTGTCTTTGCTATCATGTTCTAATTCCACATTTCTACACTACACTCCCACCAGCAATGTTCCTGAGATCTGCCTGCCTCTGCCTTTTGAGTGCTGGGTTTAAAGGCCTGTGACAGCACCACTCTGTCATCCCAGGTTCTTATTTTTCTTCGTCTCCTCTTTCATTGACTATTGTGCTTTGGAGTTTTTGTTTGTTTGTTTTTTGTTTTGTTTTGTTTTGTTTTTTTGAGACAGGGTTTCTCTGAGTAGCTTTGTGTCTTTCCTGGAACTCGCTTTGCAGACCAGGCTGGCCTTGAACTCACAGAGATCCGCCTGGCTCTGCCTCCCAAGTGTTGGGATTAAAGGCATGAGCCACAACTTTGAATGTGTGTGTATCTCTAACCTCATCCACTACCTTGATTTTCTCATTGTCTTCCATCATGTTAAATATCATTTTTTTTAGAGGTTTCATGAGTTCTCTAGTGATTGCTCTTCTTATCTCAGTTGAATGTGAGGAACTCCAAAGTCATCTATAAGCCCTATGAGTGTAGATGTTGTTTGGGTAGAAAACCCTTTAAATTGACCTAGTTTGCTCTATTACTAAGTATATCTGTGGTTTATTACTATTGATTATTTTCTTGGGAAGAATTAGTCTTGTTCTCTTTTCGTGGTAAAAGTAGGGTATTTAATTCTCTAGGAGGGCTGATCACATACATTGTCACACACAGCAACTAAAAAATTATGGATTAAGTAAATCTCCATTGATATCTCATTTTTAGGGTATATTATTACACTGACAGTATTCAGCAGATCCAAAATGATGTATGCTATTTACCTCTCCAGAAATATATCTGTAACACAATAGGGAAATTTGTATTCTTCACACTTCCACACATCCAAGATTACACGCGGTGGAATTAGATGGAAAAAAATATTTCTATGTAGATTGGTATATTCCTTGATTTTTTTCTTCCTTGATAAATGGTGAAATTTATTTCATAAACTCTTTATATTGGAACTTCTTGAGTGCTAAGACAGAAGCAGTGTTTTATGTGCAACATTAGGTTATCAAATCATTTATACTCATGACAAGAGAAGACTAAATTTTATCCAACTCAGAAAGAACACGGTGGTCATATCAAACACTATTGTGTGTTTTGTCAGTATGCTCTAATTAAAGTAAAAAAAAATTATTATCCTGGATGTTTTAAGCAACATAGAATTGGCTCTTATAGTACTGGGTTCTAAGAAGGCTAAAATCGCAATGGCCGGCAATTTAGTTATACTTGAAGTATCCATTCCATGCTTCTCCACATCTTCTGGAATCACAGAATAGTGGAGTGAAAAAACAGAGAGAGCTCATATATCTTTCTCTTCTCATAAAGTTATTAATTCCATCAGGGAGGCTGCACACTAATAATTTTATCTACATTTAATTAGTTATGTTAGACTCAGTTCCAGCTATCTACACATTGGGTAGTGGAGGTCTTGTATATGAGTTTGTGATGGACTCAATGTTTTTGTCCTTTATTGTGTTTGTTGAAAATTATAATTTAAAATATGATTAAAACAATTATAGATAAATGTTGAAATATAAAATTCCTATATGATAGAATAACCAAGACCTGTTCTATAGAAACAATTATAAATGTTCCCATGTTCTTTAGCCATGATCAGATGAAAAACAACAAAACGTAGTAAAACTAAAAAATTATTAACATCAACTTGAGGTTCTATTAAGAATGTAGAAAAAAACTAAATGATAAAATAAAATATCCTGCCATTTCTAATTGTCCTGAATTATCATCCATAAATCTACACTTGTTACATTTACTAGTATACTTAGTTACATTTTCATGTAACTAAGCCTTTCTAACAGCAAAATTAAAGTCCAATTTATCACATAGTGATACTATAGGAGGAGTACCTTAATAATTTGTCTGTTTACATACCTGCTTCTATTTTAGGATACAATTACATTAACAAATTAGGGAGTCAAAAGAATGTGACATTTTCCCCAGTGTCAAATATTTTTTAGTATGTCAGATAGAAGGTGATAAATTATTATCCTTAAATACTAAAAATATTTTAAAAGTAAATATTGTCTCTAAGGTAACTGTAAGGTTTATAAGAAAAATTTCAGTGTTACTACTGTTGTTAAGAACTTTTATTTCTATAGAATCAATAGGTTGAATTATATTATCTGATTGCCATGCTACTTATGTGCTAAATTGTATGTTTAATGCATTAATAGGTTTTTCTTACAAGACTTTATAATATTTTAAGAAATAAATCTGTGAAGAAGGGATGGGATAGGAAGTAGGCCAAATAAGATACTTTGTGGTTTGTTTTTGCACATGCCTTTATCTTAGAAAAGCTCATTTCAAAATATATTGTCATGAAATCACCATGATTTGTATTGAAAATGCTGTTGTTGAGAGATTATTTAAAATATGTCCTCTTTTATATTTAAAGACAAATTTAAGTTTCTAAACTGAATTTTTACCCAAGGCTATATAAAGGAAAACACAGTTGAAATTGATCTAAATACAAATTTTAAAAAGATAACAATTCCATAGTTTTTATTTTTTCAGGTACATGGGAACATTCTTCATTATACAATTTTGATATGTCTTTTGATGTGATACAGTATAATCAGATTATGAAATACAGGATCATTTAAATATCTTGAACAATTTCACAGCTTCATAAATATTCACGCTAATGTGAAACTCTTGGGGCTAAGGAAACCATCCCCCAAGATGGGGAGGAAAGATTTTAGGAATCAGAGGTGATGGAGGACACCGAGAGAACATGCCCTGCAAACTCTCTAGGATGCGTAGGGGCCACAGAGGCTGAAGCAGCAAGCCCAGGCCCTGCATGGCTCTGCCCCAGGTTCTCTGAATACTTAGGATGGCTGTTATCTTGCTGTTTTGTGAGACTCCTCCCGTGGGAGTCTTTGGCAGGCTCTTGCAACTCTTATCCTCCCATTTGGTTGCCTTGTCCATTCTCTATGAGGGTTTTTGTCTTTCTTACTGTTCTTATTTTGTTCTGTTTAACTGTTGTCTCTTGTCGGCCTGCTCTTTCTCTGAAAAGAAAATGGAGGAGGGATAGATCTGGGGGAGAGAGGACCTGGGAGAGGAGAAGGGAGGATTGGAGGGAGGGGAAACTATAGATGTATTGGATGAAAGAAGAATCTGTTTAAAAAAAAATATAGTAAACTCAGTTTTTTTCCTACTTCTGTTTTAGTTATTTGTACATAAAAATTTTTACACATTTGTAATTTTTGTTATAAAAGAGAAAAGACTAAAATTTGATACTTTTCAAAATTCCAATTGATCATCTGAAAGGGCCATTGTAAGGGAAACAAGGCCCCCCCAACTAGCTCTGCTAATTGCAGATTCAGTGGGAAATACTGCACTCTGCCCTCACGCCCCATATCAGAAAAGTTAGCCCATCATGCTATGCTAACAGGATGCTTGCAGGATGACCCCTGGGGTTGTGTTTGCAAGATAGATTGCTTGAGAAAGAATGCTTGCCAAATAACCCCTTGCTAGATAAGCTTGGAATTCGTTTACCTACCCAGACTCTGAGAAAGACTGCAGAGACATCTGGCATCCAGGTGTCTGCACTCGGGGTGACCCCACTCCCCTGCCCTGGTAGAACTGCCTCATAAAAGGCCTGTGAGCCTCAAACTCGGGGTCACCAGCTACTCCTCGCGCTGGTTTCCCACAAGCTCGTGTTAAAGTAAAGCTTCATTTGTGACCCGATATCGGAGTGGAGCTCTCTGTTTTGAACGCCAACCCTAAAATTTTGGAGGTCCCACCGAGATTGGTAAGGATGGTGGTGAGTTGGCAGGGAAGCAGCTGTTCAAGTGGCCCGTGAGGACCCTTGTACGGTGGGGGACAGACGTGTCCTGAACCCACAGGCTGCAGCTCTGGAGGACGCTCTGGAGTGTGGGGACCCTGAGAGAGGGGCCCCGTCTGGTTCCCTTTTGTCTAGGAGATTTTTCAGACGGCCCGGGCCAATAGACAATTTTTTTTGGCTTCATTTTCCATTTTGCCGGCTTGTCTTGTTTGTGTGTTATGTCTCGATTTTTGTGTCCTTCTGTGTCTGTTTATACTTGTTCGGAATGGGACAGTGGGCCGCCAAGTCTGCCTCCACCCCTTTGTCCCTAACCCTCTCTCATTGGTCGGCAGTGACAGACCACGCGTTGAACCTGGTGGTTCGGGTAAAAAAAAAAAAATGGCAGACTTTCTGTTCGTCTAAATGGCTGACCTTTGGAGTCAGGTGGCCAGTAGATGGTACTTTTGATCTTAATATAATCAGGGCAGTCAAACAAAAGATTTTCATTCCACGTTCGCACGGACACCCAGACCAGCACACCTACATTTGGGTATGGGAGGATCTGGTGACTGACCCTCCTAAGTGGGTCCGACCCTTCCTGACTGCTCCTATAGCACCTTCACTAACTTCTGCTCCGATTCTCGCGACCAAACCTTCCCAATCGACTCCATTACCGACTCCATCCCCTCCTCAACCCCCCTTACCTGAATCTCAGAATGACCTCATTTCATTTGCCTTAGACTTCCCACCACTGCCGCGGCCGCCTCCCTATCGGGCCTCCCTATCGGCCCGAACCACAATCACCGGCAGAGACTGGGCCCGAGTCTGTCTTGGTCTCCCTGCTGGGTCCAGCACAGGGAACTCGCCAGAGGAGAGCAAAGCCCCCGGATGAGACACCCCTGGCTATCACACTGCCTTTGTGCCCCATTGGGGGAGCGGTCGATGATGGGGCCAGGGGTGACATGCCCGCTCTCCAATACTGGCCCTTTTCCTCCTCTGACTTGTATAACTGGAAAAATAATAGCCCTCCATTTTCTGAGGACCCCTCCAGATTAACAGGTCTCTTAGATTCCATCATATATTTCCACCAACCTACTTGGGACAATTGCCAGCAGCTCCTGGGGATCCTCTTCACTATGGAAGAAAGAGAGCGCATTCTCCTGGAAGCCAGGAAACTAGTCCCCAGGCCAGATGGGCGACTGACTCAACTCCCCACCCTGATTGATGAGCGCTTCCCACTGAAACAACCAACCTGGGACCCAAATACCCTGGAAGGTAGGGAGCATCTGTCCCTCTACCGCCAGACTCTAATGGCGGGTCTCCGTGCGGCGGCCAGAAGGCCCACTAATTTGGCTAAGGTAGGTGAGGTTCTCCAAGGGCCTGATGAAACCCCCTCTGCCTTCCTTGAAAGGCTCATGGAAACATACAGGAGGTATATGCCTTTCGATCCACAGTCTGAAGAACAGAAGGGGGCGGTAGCGATGGCCTTTGTAGGACAGTCAGCTATAGACATAAGACACAAGTTACAGAGATTAGATGGTTTGCAGGAATTGAGTTTGAGAGATTTAGTAAAAAAAAAAAAAAAACAAAAAAAAACAAAAGAGACGAGGCCGGTCAGTCTTGGCCCTTGAGGACTGAGAAAGTCAGGGTTCGGAACCCCTCCCCGAGCTCCGGGTAACCTTTGAAGTGGAGGGGACCCCAGTCGACTTTGAAGTAGATATGGGGGCAGTCTTTTCAGCCATACAACAACCACTCGGGCCACTATCTTCCCACAAGTCTCTAGTCCAAGGGGCCAACAGGAATAGAGAGAGACCCTGGACCACTCAGAGAACAGTCAACTTGGGGAGAGAACTCCCAGCAACAGAGGAATATCGGCTGTATGGGACCACCATACCCGCGGCCCAACTGACTATGGTCCCCACAGGACTGGGAAATAAAAAATGGACCCACAGGTTCCCGGAGGCTTGGGCAGAGACAGGGGGGGGGGGACCTGGACTGGCAGTAGAACAGCCACCCGTTGTGGTCACCTTAAAACCCATAGCAGTTCCGGCTCAGGAAAAGAACCCCTTTGTCTGGCAAGAGAAACACCAGACAGCGTTCAAGACGCTAAAGAAGACACTCCTGTCGGCACCTGCCCTCGCCCTTCCTGATGTGAGTAAGCCCTTCACCCTATACCTCCACGAGAAAAAGGGGGTGGCGGTTGGTGTACTAGCGCAAGCTGTCGGACCCTGAAAAAGGTCCGTCGCCTTCTTATCCAAACGACTCCACCCAATGGCTAGAGGGTGGCTCACTTGCCTCTGGGCAATGACAACAGTGGCTACTTTGATGAGAGATGCGGACAAATTGACTCTGGGGCAGCACCTGACCATCATTGCTCCCCATGCGCTAGAGAGCATTGTTCGCCAGCCACCCGAAAGATGGTTGAGCAATGCCCGGGCCACCTATTACCAGACAATGCTACTAGACCGAGATCACATTTGGGCCCCCGTCCCTTTTAAATCTGGCCTCCCAATCTCCCTGGAGGAGGGTAAAAATAAACTAGTCCATAACTGCGAGGCCATCCTAGCCGAAGAGACCGGGGTCCGAAAGGACCTAACAGACCAGCCTCTAGCCCACTCTGATCTGATATGGTATACGGATGGCAGCAGCTTCCTGAATGAGGGGGCAGAAAAAAAACGAGAGCAGCCGTAGTAGACAAAAATCGGGTAATTTGGTCTAGTAGCCTCCCGGAAGGAACTTCAGCCCAGAAAGCAGAACTGATAGCACTCACTGGAGCTCTCACCATGGCTGCAGGGAAACGGGCCACAATCTATACTGACAGCCGGTATGCGTTCGCAACAGCGCATATACATGGGACAATATATCGAGAGAGAGGGCTACTAACATCGGCTAAAAAAAAAAAAAAAAAAAAATTAAGGCCCTATTAGAGGCTGTAATGTTACCCCGAGAGCTGGCCATCGTACATTGCCCTGGGCACCAAAAAGGGGACTCCCCAATGGCAGCGGGAAGCAGGAAGGCCGATCAAGAGACAAAGGAGGCTGCCCTCCGGGATCCAAGGAGCCTGGCCATTCATGCCTGGACTCCGGAGGATTCAGCTCCTGAAGAGGCTCCACCCCCGGAACTTCTGAAAGACACTCTAAAAAGGATCCACAAATTAACCCATCCGGGCAGCAGAAAATTGATCCAGCTGACTACAAAAGATAAGACCCTCTCCCCATCTAAAAAGAAACAAATGGCAGAAAAGATGGTAGCTGCTTGCCGGGCCGGCCAGCAGGTAAATTCATATCCTGGGAAACTGGCCCCCGGAAAAAGGCTACGAGGAACCCGCTGTGGCCAGCATTGGGAAGCAGACTTCACCAAAGTAAAGCCAGCTAAGTATGGCCTAAAGTACCTGCTAATGTTTGTAGATATCTTTACAGGATGGGTAAAGGCCTTCCCTACCAAAAAAAAAACTGTGATCGTGGTTGCCAAAAAAAAAAAAAAAAATCTCTTAAAAGACCTCTTCCCTTGGTTCGGGTTACCGCAGGTAGTAGGGTCAGATAATGGACCAGATTTTGTGGCCCAGGGAAGTCAGGGTCTTACAAAGGTACTGGGGATTGATTAAAAATTACACTATATCTATAGACCCCAGAGCTCAGAACAGGAGAACAATTAAGGAGACCTTAACCAAATTGACCATGGAGGCTGGCTCTAGAGATTGGACGATGCTCCTCCTGTATGCCCTCTTTAGAGCTAGAAATACCCCTTCCTTCATGAGTCTTACCCCCTTTGAACTGCTCCTAGGGTGTGCACCCCCAGTTAAGAACCTAACCCTCCAGCAAAGAGAAATCATGCTTTCCCCTCTGTCTGACAGGCTACAAGCCTTAGCATCTGTCCAGTGTACACTGTGGAAGCAACTGTCCGCTGCATACCAACCCGGTGGGGACAGCGCTGCCCATCAGTTCCACGTGGGGGACTTCGTATACGTCTGCAGACACCAGCATCAGACTTTGGAACCCCGGTGGAAGGGACCATACCAAGTCCTGCTGACCACTCCAATGGCGGTCAAGGTGGACGGGATCGCTGCCTGGATCCATGCCTCCCACCTCAAGCCAGCCAAAGTGCCAGAAGACTCCTGGACTGTGGAACGGACTGACAATCCTCCTAAGCTTCGGATTCGTCACCAGTGCGACCGCAAGTAACCCACATCAACCAATGTCTCAGACTTGGCAGGTTATATCAGGCCAAGGGAAAATTATATAAAAAATTACCTCTAATCGGCACCCACTGTGGGGCTGATGGCCTGACTTGTACCCGGACCTCTGCCAGCTAGCAGCAGGGTCAGATGACTGGGATATCCCTACAACTGACCCTAGGAACCCTAGATCACCAGCCGTCTGTCAGGATGGAAAGGAAACTTATAAATGTAATGGGAAAAAAAATACGGATATAATAAGGGAATCAATGACAAAACTTAAAAAAAAAAAAAAAAGATTAGATGCCAAAAAAAAAAAAAAGCTGGTTTGAGGGATGATATAATCAATCCCCATGGCTAACTACATTATTGTCAGCCCTCACAGGACCACTTATTGTATTAATTCTTATCCTCATGATTGGACCATGTATCCTCAATCGAATCTCGGCTTTTGTACGATCCCAGGTAAATGAGGTTAAGATGACGGTCCTGAGACAACGATACCAGCCGGTATCTGGCAGTGGCCTTTAGGATTAAAGGCCAGCACAAGAGAAAGGGAGGAATGAAAGGCCATTGTAAGGGAAACAAGGCCCCCCCCCCCCACTAGCTCTGCTAATTGCAGATTCAGTGGGAAATACTGCACTCTGCCCCCACGCCCCATATCAGAAAAGTTAGCCCATCATGCTATGCTAACAGGATGCTTGCAGGATGACCCCTAGGGTTGTGTTTGCAAGATAAATTGCTTGAGAAAGAATGCTTGCCAAATAACCCCTTGCTAGATAAGCTTGGAATTCGTTTACCTACCCAGACTCTGAGAAAGACTGCAGAGACATCTGGCGTCCAGGTGTCTGCACTCGGGGTGACCCCACTCCCCTGCCCTGGTAGAACTGCCTCATAAAAGGCCTGCGAGCCTTAGACTCGAGGTCACCAGCTACTCCTAGCGCTGGTGTCCCACGAGCTCGTGTTAAAGTAAAGCTTCATTTGTGACCCGATATCAGAGTGGAGCTCTCTGTTTTGAACGCCAACCCTAACACATCTACATATGTGTGTAATGAGCACACACACACACACACACACACACACACACACACACACACCTTTGTTAGCAGGCATACCCAGGCCCAAGTATAATTGCCAACTTGAGATAAGTCATGATTTTCTTTTCTATTATTATTATTATTATTATTATTATTATTATTATTATTACTATAGCAATTTATGCTGAAAAAAAAAGCTGACTTTGAAAGATCTTTTAAAACTTCTGGGTTTGGGTTCTGACTTATGTACATTTTCCTACAGAGAAGACACTTTGTCTAATAACTACAGTTCAGATGAGATTCGGGGAAATATAAAGAATTTGTTTTAATATAATACTGGACATTCCTATCCAGATCAGAGGTTACAGTTAGGCATATCAAGAAAGAACATCAAGCAAAAAACAAAACAAACAAACAAAAAACTGCTGTAATACTGAAATCTCTGCCTGCCTCTGAATGCTTTCAGTCATCCCTGCAACAGGTGCTCTGAAGGGAGACAGAGGGAAAATAGAAAATGAACAAAATTGTATGAAGGTGCAGCCAAATATTTCCAAAAAGACAGAAATAACGAAAAAGACTAAAAACAAACAACAGAGAAAAAACAATGCTTCCCATAAAGCTTTCTGAGTCTCAAAAACCAAAAACAAAACTAGGCCATCAATTATATCAGTAGTTTCTCTGTTGCCCCGTCCAAAGCTACCTGATATAATTCTGAAATTAAGCCAATCTTCTTGAAAGAGTAAATCTTCAAGGGAGAGATGAGGGAAGGCTGTCAGGAAACTTCTTCTTGCAGGTGCCTTGACAGTACTGGACAGGGTTTGGAAACAATCCTTTAATACTGCACCTGAATGGTAAACAGGTGAAGAGGAAGCCCTGCAATTTGAAATTAAAATGGATCAGTTTCTATGCTAGCTCTGCATTGTCTTTTTCAAAATGAATCATTTAAACTGGTTTACCAAACAAGAACACCTGTACACCCTACTCTATGGCTTTGCTTTTTCGGTCACACTTTTCTCCTGTTTCACCATCTGTGTGATGTATGGAATGGTCAGTTTGCAAACCAGCCACTAATTTCCTGTTAGCATTCTTAAATCAGTAAGAAAAATATTGAAACTCATGCTATCCTTGGCATAAGATAATCACTGATTTGCTATTTATGTTTCTACAAGTGAATTGGAAATGTGCTTCAATAAAGGATGGTACCAAGATCAAATTATAATACTTCTATCTAATAGTTCCCTTTATTATGATTAAATATTATATACTAAAATATTCATAAACTTGCTATTCACTAACATAACTTAGGTGCAGTGTTACCTAAAATATCGGGTACATTTTTATATATTTTAAGGTCTTATTTTTATATGCTTATTTTATATGCTTAAAAATTCTTAAACAATTCACCCTACTAACATATACTAGTCTGAATACATTCCAAATGCCTGTTTTGTAATGTTGGCAAGTGTTAAGAAAGACAATTTTTTTTTAATCACTCTATTACTATTTTACCTAATCAACATTTTTCTGTTTGTAGTAAGTTATAAAGATGTCTTAGAAAAAAAATCCCATGTCAGTTGTTTTTCAGCAAAAGTTAATCATTGTCTGAAGGACATTCAATAGGAAGCAGCGGGAACCATGCATTTCACTACCTGATTGCTACGACTTACCATTAGGTATAAGGAAATATTATTTTTATAGTTTTTCTTTTCGTTTTTTTAACTTGTGTTACTGGATACTTAGGTGTTTTTTTTTTCTCCTTTTTTATTTATTATATTTGTGTTTTAATTTTACACATCAGCCGTGGGTTCCCCTGTCCTTCTCCCTCCCGCCTCCACCCCCACCTTCCCCCCAGGCCTTCCCCTCCATTTTCTTGTGGTTGCAATTGTTGCTTTGTTTTGTTGTAGGCACATTAGCCTCTGGCTTCAGTCTTGATTATTCTTATTTGCTTAAAAGTACTCCTTGGCCAACTCAGGTAGTTACATGTAAAATGAATCCAGAAAGCACTAACTGTTCATGCTGTGTTCTTTTCTAGTGTAGGAAAGAACTGATGATGACATGCTCTCCATTGATGTGTGCATGTGCAATGGGACTCAGGATACTTGTCCTGATAAATAATAATAAACACAAAATAAATAAATAAATAAATAGATATTTTAAAAAAGAATATTATTTAGAACTAGAGAAATGGTTTACCAGATAAGAGCATTTACTGACATTTCCTAGTACTCAAATTCAGTTTCCATGACATACATCAGGCAGTTTATAACAGCCTGTAACTTCATCTCCAGGGTATCTAATGGTCCTGTGGCATCCAAGGGTACCCATGTCCATGTGTTATATAAGTACACACACACACAAACAGAAATAAGAATAAAGACATACATACATAAACTTTCAAAGTCTTACTTAAACAATTTGTATAGACCATGTCATCTCCAAATGTATGCATTGAGAATTGGGTTAACACCAAAAAATGAGAGTATTTTAGTGACAACAAAGTTAAATTTTCAAAGTAGTCTAGTGCCTGTGGAGTGGATACATGTCTTTTAATAACTCTATGTCTGTGAATTCCTTCCTAAATTGTCTATGGGATCTCCAAGTCAATGCTTATAATACAAGGAGGTTAATTTTTGGGACAGACACGAATACCTCAAAATTTGGATGTTTGAAACATTCTATAGCTCTTTTTTTCTATCTTTAGTGTGCTTACATACTTCTTGTGCTCTCTTCCATAATGTTCCCTGAGTTGTAGATGGAGTGTTATAAATGTCTTGCTTAGGGTGAAACCTACATCCATGGCTTATTCTCTGCATCTTGGGCTAGCCATAACTCTGCATTCACTACTACTAAATGTGAGAACATGCTCCTCTAATTATGGCTGGTAGCTACTTTTAGGATGGGTAGAACCCTAAGCATTTAGAAGGTGCCTTCTACTTCTGCCTAGGGCAGGCTGTCTTTACAGTTGGCAGTGGTCATCAGAGTTGTGAGGCAGAAAATCACTTCTATTTAGGCTTTCATACCATAGATGTATTTTGTTGTTGTTCTGTCTAGGTTTTTTTTAAAAATATATTTTAAGCCTCTCATTGATGATTGGATTGTCTAAAATTTCCCAGAAGCATAGGGGTGAAATGTTGGCCATTATTCTTAAGCACAGGAAGGGAGCCATGTGCCTTATGGGAAAAAATAATACCATGTTTTAGATAAGTTTTCTCAGGCTTGAGTTAAAGTACTATTGACTATGAGTTCAATTTTAATCCAGCAATTTTATTAGAAGAAGCACACATAAAACAAAGTAATATATTGAGTGCTTGTTAAAATTGTTATGAACAGAAGCTCCCAGGAACCTAGCCTTGCATTTCTACTAGGAACACTTATTCAATATTTGCTAACTCAGTTCTTAATCATTATAGAATACAACTGTAAGAAATAATGAGAATTGATTATATTTAGCATTTTCCCAAAAGAGGAGAATGGGCAAATCTGGACTTAAAATGTACACATAGAATTGTGAACTTTAACTTTGTGAACAGGATTTTCCTTTTCCTTATATCAGATTGATTTCACCAATTATATGAAAGACAGTTATTATTGTAGAAAGAATGTAAGAAACCTAGAGTCAGGTAATCTTAAGATGCAATAGTTTGAAGAAAACGAACTGGAACTTACACCTTATCCTCGTCTTTCCAAAGGCAGACGGTGCTGTTTGGTCAAATATGTGACCTACAATAAATATTAAAGTTTTACTTAAACATGTGTTTATAGTGTGCTCCTCTTAGGACCATTCCCTAAGAATCTTAGCATACTATAAAATTATTTCATAATGGTAACATTCCCCTATCCCTTCCATGTTCATGGAGAAATAATGTCCTGCTTTGTTGTTTTACAAGAACTACATTTTTAAAGGTGGAAATATAAGCTACTCTAGGCAATGTATAATTGTTGTTATTATATTATTTAAATTGTACATATGATATTGTTCTGAGCATATTACAACATATATTATTTTCCAGAGATATATTTTATATCCCTGTTATGAATAAATTGTAGATACAAAAAAACAACCCTAATTGTATTGTTAACAAAAATATACACAGTGTATAAAGAATAATTACAGTTCATAGAAACAGTAAAATATCAACATGCTGTGTGGTTTAATTTACTCAAATTATTTTTATTTTTTATTTATTTATTCATTCATTTATTTATTGGTTTTTCGAGACAGGGTTTCTCTGTGTAGCTTTGCGCCTTTCCTGAATCTCGCTCTGTAGACCAAGCTGGCCTTGAATTCACAAAGATCAAGCTGGCTCTGCCTCCCAAGTGCTGGGATTAAAAGTGGGCGCCACCACCATCCGGCTCTCAATTTTTTTTTAAATCTTTTATCGTTTATTCGTAAATTCTTTCTGTTCTTGATATTGAAATCTTATCGTATAGAAATCATATGATTGTGAAATCTATTCTCCCATTCTGCCAGCAATCTCCATTTCCTTCAGTTTGTTACTTCTTTATGGGCTTTAATTAAAAGTGGGCTCTGGCTACCACTTCACCTCTATTTCCACCCTGGGATGTTTGCAGATCAGACTCACTCTTTCCTTACAGACTCCAGGAACTGTCCCTCTTCCTGACACATGGAAGGTCTCTCACACACAACACTCGTGCCTTCTTTGGGATTTCCTCTCTAACACATCACTGCTTTTCTCTTTTTATCTATGATATATGTTAGCTTTATCAAATTATTTTAAATGCTAAGCTTATGTTTGTCTAAATGACTATAAATGACTATTTATATTTTATCTATAATATCTTCTAAATGTACTCTCCTCAGTTAAATTTAATGTTCATCTCTTCTTAAACGACCTTAGGGGTGTGTCTCCTGTGTGATTATGGATACAGCTGAGTTACCAATGAAGATTTATCAAGTGTCTTCAACATCCCCCATGATCTACTTTTATTGTTACGTTCTTTTCTAGCCTACAAATTTCACATGCAAGAAAAAAATCCTAATATTCGTTATTTAAATTTAGATTATTGGGTTGGGGATTTAGCTCAGTGGTAGAGCATTTGCCTAGCAAGCGCAAGGCTCTGGGTTCGATCCTCAGCTCAAAAAAAATTAGATTATATAACTTAGCAACATTCTCCAAGAAGGCAGAGGTTGGGAAATGGAATAATTTTGTGAGAGCACTGCTGCTTTCCTGGAAATGGATCTGCTTTGTGTTGTTGAGACCATCCACAGAATTGGTGAATGCTCAAAGACTTAATGTGCTGGCATTTTATTGCTTTTCTTTGTTATTTTGTTTTATTTATTTATTTTTGTTGTTCTTTAAAAATATTTCACTAGAAGGTGAGGGTGAAAGTTCTCTGTAGGCAACAATGAATTATGTTGGTATTGTTTTCAGCAATGGGGCTTTGCTGTCCACTTGCAGAGAGTACCCTATTATCTTTTCAACTACCTATGTTTGCTAACAGAATTGACTTCTTTTATGTTATTGCTCCTTTGTAGTAGATTTCAGTAAAAGCTCATGTACCATGTGGACTTTCTCCCTCTGCTCTCTTTTGGTTTTTAATTGTCCTATAGGATTTTTATGTAGTAGCATTTTCTCATTGAAAATGCCAGCATGAAAATAATGATACAGAGACTTATTAATTATGAAAGCTCAGCCTTAGGCTTGTTTCTACCTAGTTCTTATAATTTAAATTAACCTGTATTTTTAATCTACATTCTTTACATGGCTTGTCATCTCCATGCTATCTGTTATGCTTCCTTTGTGTCTGTCTGGCAACTATGAGTTTCTTCTTCCTAGAGTTCTCTCCTGCCAGGAAGTCCCAACTATACTCTACTACATAGCTCTTAGGCAATTAGCTCTTTATTAAACCAATCACAATGTCACATCTTCACACAGATAAACAAATAATTGGCAACATTTCCCCCTTTTTGTCTAATTAAAAATGAAAGGTTTTAACTCTAACATATTAAAACTGTATAAAATAAAAAGAATTATCAAGTACTGTCTAAACAGAAAAAGAAAGTTATTAACTTTAAACAAGTGAAACTAAATAAAATGAAATAAATCAATTCAGAATTATATTCACAATGTCCGGTCCAATTGTATTAGTCAAATTCAGAGAAAATATTCTATTATCTCTCTTGGTGAGTCCAAAGTTTTGTACCAAAACCACTTTCTATCAAAACTGGCATTATCTTCTATAAAATATATTTATAGACCTTAAAACATTTTCTAATATAAACAACATAAGCTTTTATGTCTCTCAACATTAGAAATTTTAATATATCTTTTGTGAATTTCTTTTCTGAATTTGATAACAAGGAAAACTGTAAATGTAACTATCTAGTCTTCAAACCCATCAAAGTCTTGAGGATATAATATTACCTGACTAAACAGGAAGTGCAGAGCAAACAACTGCCAAAACTAAAGAATAAACAGGAAGTACAGAGCAAACAACTGCCAAAACTAAAGAAATGACAGAACCTTCTAGCTGTCTGGACAGTCACTCAAGTTCCCTCTGCAATGCTGGGGCTCTGCCTTTGGCCTATAGGCTGAGAATAGTTGACAGACTTTTCTGTGGAGCAAGCATTTTGAAGGACTGTCCTACCCTGTCTTGACAAAGTTTGACACTCACTTTTCTTTGTGTCTTGCTGGTCCAATTTGGACAGCATACTGTCAGCAGTTGAGGCAAGGGCATTGTCTTGACCAGCCGCTAAGTTTGTCACAATGAAAGCAAACTCCATGTAGAGGTTCTTCAATGCCCATCCTCCGTTTTTGAAGTAAATTGGTGCTGCCAGGAGCAGATGTGTCTCACTGTCAGGAAAAACCTTATGTTATCAAACCAGCTTAAATGCCACATTCTGTAGTCTCTTAAGTGTTTGAAGATCATGTATTTATTTAAAATATACATTTGTTTGAACTTGAAAATGTACCTAACATGGCCACAAATTTGATTGTTAGATGACTAACTACTAACATTTATGTTTTAATTATCCTAAATAGTTTGCAATAATAACATTCAAGTACAAGAAATTTACATTAAATCTTTATGTAGGATATTGTATGGGTACAATACCTTAAATAAGAGTAGAAATATATATACAGCATAACAAAAATAACCTTAAATTTATATCAACATACAAAAATCTATACCAATGTAATATATTTAAAATTAGTAGTTCTTTTTTTAGTTTAAAATTAGATTCAATGATCTACTTGTTTATCATTCATTTCTATATCCCCTTTTTTCTTTTCAGAACAAGATTCCTGAATCTCATCTCCTATGCTTAGGCTTTTCTCTGATTGTGAGCAATAACAACTTGCAACCAACTCCCCTAAACAAAAATAAACATCCATAACCCATAGAACCATCAAAAACCATTCCCCTTACATATTGGGAATGTGGGTGTCATGTTCTCTAGACTGTGTCCTGTTGTCTGGGGGCACGGACATCCCTAAGGGACCCTGAGAAAATTGGGATAATGATCAAGTCCTGGGAGGGCTAGCTGCATTATTTTTGTGTAGTGTCTATGTGGTGGGAAAGTGTAGAGCTTATCTGAAATTTTGGCTGGGTAGTCTGTTAAGCTGGACCATCTCAGCTAGCATCTTTGAAGCTCTTCTGGATGTAGAATTTTGAGGAAACTGCAGCAGAAACATTTTGAGAGGCTGGATCACCTGGGCTACTTGTTTCCATTTGTGTCTGGTCTTTTTTTCTGAAAACACACAAACATTTAAAGTTTACTGCCATGGATATCGCTCTGTGTAAATAAAATTCTGATTGGCCAGTGGCCAGGCAGGAAGTATAGGCAGGACAAGAGAGAAGAGAATTCGGGGAGGTGGAAGGCTGGGGCAAAGAGACGCTAGCAGCCATCGCCATGAGAATGAAGATGTAAAGGTACAGGTAAGCCATGAACCAAGTGGCAAAGTATAGATTAATAGAAATGGATTAATTTAAGATAAAAGAACTTGATAACAAGAAGCCTGCCATGGCCATACAGTTTCTAAACAATGTAAGTTTCTGTGTGTTTACTTGGTTGGTTCTGAGCATCTATGGGCCTGGCTGGTGAGAGAGATTTGTCCTGACTGTGGGTCAGGCAGGAAAATTCTAACTACAAATGGTGCCCAATGTGGAGCTAGAGTTTCCACCTAAAACCTGAGGAAAAAAAAAAAGATTCTAAAATGGAGCTAAAAACAGCTTCCTAGTTGTTTCTCTCAAGTTAGAGGCAGCCTGCTGGTTTGAGCTACTATGGCAGGTTCCTGGCTTGTGGGTCTGTCCTGCAGTGTGGAGGGAATGAGGAGTCTACAAGTGACACTTCACTATGCTACATGGTAGATTCAGCCTTTGTTAGTTAAAAAAAACAAAAAAGTTTCTGGGCTATGCACTACTTTGATAGAATTGCTTCTGATAGTTGACGGTACACATGGCTCCAGACCCAGAGCTGGATGTAAACTGTACCACAGCCATGTTGGGAAGCTGAGTTGGGCAGAGTCAGCAGCCACAGAAATGTTTCAATTTTACAAAGATGTATATTACACAGAGAATCTTGTTTCTGTTGTCTTTGGGATTTTTAACTACAGAAAAAAATTTGATTGTAAAAACTGTTGAGTTAAATAAATATGTAAATTTTAAAGATACCTTGACTTCAAAATTTGGATATAAGTATATGTTGCTTTGGAAAAGAGTCTCTGCTTTTGTTTCCACAGAAAGCCAGAGGCTATGGATTTGTTCCAGATTAAGATACATCAGGTTTCATCAGCCAAGACCACCTGAAAGTTCTCTGATGACACCATGGCCCAGATGATCCAACATCCAAAATTGTTTCAAGAGAACTGGCTCAGAGATTTACCCTCATAGACTACTCCATAATCCTAAAAGTTTCTTTATGTCCCATAAGATATAGCGCCCCCCTCCAGCAGAAAGTAGTAAGAAAAACTATGCCCAATTTCCCAAAATTATCAAGCTGGCTTTGGCGATGGAATTGGCTCACTCCTTCTCTAAACCCAGACATACTACTAGAAGAAAAGGTTAAGAGATTTTTGTATCCCAAATCAAAAGAGCCCTCTGGTGTGGGACAGGAAAAAAAACCAATATTTTTATTTAAAGCAGGTTGATTATAAATGCAATTTCTTTCTAAAGAAGAAAAGTGGATATGATACAGATATAATAGGATGAAAGGTAGATTAAGGAACTTACTTCTAAAGAGCAACAACTTGTTAAAATGTTTTACATTAGTATAGATTTTAGTCTATTGATACAAACTTAAAGTTAATTTCATTATACTGTGTGTATATTTCCACTTGTGTTTAAGGTATTATGTTTGTATAGCTCATTTTAAATTAAAATGGATAATTAAAATAGATTAATAATTAGTCATCTATGATAATCATACTCGTAGCCATGTTAGTCAAGTCTTCTAGGTATACATAGAGATATTTCAGATAGGTAATCTCCAAATACTTCAAAGACTTACAGACTATGGCATTTAAAATACTTTTAAAATTTAGACTTTCTGGACAATGAGACATGTCTGCTCCTGGCAGCACCAATTTACTTCAGAGAGGAGGATGGGCATTAAAGACACTTCATATGGAATTTATCTTCATCTTGACAAAAATAGCCATTTGGGCAAGAAACTATTCTTGCCTGGACTGCTTGATCAACTGGACATGCAGGTACCATAGAAAGGTGACCACTAAACTTTGCTTGGCAAAATGGTCCTTCAGGTTACTGCTTCGCAGAGGAAACTGCCAGACATTCTACAGGACATTGAGAAAAGTGACTGAGAGACTCTAGCTCTGTGGGCTAAAGAGAAATGCCCCAACTTTACAAAGGATCATTAGGTGACTGTCCAGGCTGCCAGCTGTCTCTGTCTACTCTTGCAAGACTCCTGAAAAATGCTTACATTCTTCTCCCAGTTCTCAGGTAATATTATATCCTTCTGAGGTCTTTGATGTGGTTAAAGACTAGTTATAATTTTCTCAGTTATGATAAAAGATAAGTTAGATATAAAACCTTAGACTCATAAGATAGATAGGATATCCTTTTTAATATTGTAACTGTAATTCTTGCTTGATAATTGTTTTGTTATATGTAATTTTACTATGTAAAAGTTAAAACCTCCCTAAAAAAAAAAAAAAAAAGTAAAGTGGAAGTACTGTGGATATCACTCTGTGTGTAAATAAAATTCTGATTGGCCAGTGGCCAGGCAGGAAGTATAGGCAGGACAAGAGAGAAGAGAATTCGGGGAGGTGGAAGGCTGGGGCAAAGAGACGCTACCAACCACTGCCATGAGAATGAAGATGTAAAGGTACAGGTAAGCCATGAACCAAGTGGCAAAGTATAGATTAATAGAAATGGATTAATTTAAGATAAAAGAACTTGATAACAAGAAGCCTGCCATGGCCATACAGTTTCTAAACAATGTAAGTTTCTGTGTATTTACTTGGTTGGTTCTGAGCATCTATGGGCCTGGCCGGTAAGAGAGATTTGTCCTGTATGTGGGCCAGGCAAGAAAACTCTAACTACAGGTTACATATGATATTTGAGCATATTGTTCTATATGCTCTGACTATGTGTTGTTTTGATTGATAAATTAAATGCTGATTGGTTATTAGCCAGGCAGGAAGTGTAGGCAGGATAAGCAGACAAGAAGAATTCTGGGAAGAAGAGGGCTGAGTCAAGAGTCACCAGCCAGACACAGAGGAAGCAAGATGACAAGCCAGGACTGAGAAAAGGTACCAAGCCATGTGGCTAAACAGAAATAAGAATTATGGGTTATTTTAAGTGTAAGAGCTAGTCAATAGTAAGCCTGGGCAAATGGTCAAGCAGTTATAAATAATATTAACCCTCTGTTTGATTATTTTATAAAAGGCTGCAGGACTGTGGATGAGAGATTTGTCCTGACTGCCAGCCAGCTGGGACCCAGTAAAACTTCCAACTACATACATGTATGAATATCTGTATTAACACAGGTATGGAATGTGTGATGTTACAATTTAGCTAAAGATGATTTTTTTGTTCTATGTTTGAGCATAAAAGTTATCTGTCAACTATATAAGTCTGTTTGGACTTTATAGACAAATCTCTGTCCATGCCATATGAAAGGATGTCATGCAATCATAAGTCATGAATACTCTGTAGCCAGCAAGATTTATCATGCTCATCCAGTCTCAGAGCTGTTTCTGTGTCAGAGGATCAGCTTATCTGTCTACTGTCTTGTAGTTTTTCATTTGTTTATTTCTTCATGTCTGTAGCCAAGATTTTCAGCAGGTCTCCCCTAATCAAGTCTGGTCTGGATCCTGTAGGGATCCAGACACCCTGTGTATTTTCCATCATTTTGTGGCTTTTTCTTTTATATTAATTTACTCTCTCTTTAAAGACTTTATTATTTTTAACTGTTTATTATTTTACTATGACTGTTTATACCTATTTCCTTTTCTTTCTTCAACATCCAATTACATTTTTAAGCATACTATATCTGTTTTGAAGTTTTCTTGGTCTGGACCCAAGTTTTTGTGTGTCTGCAGCCATCTCTGACCCTGTGAGCCAAACTTTAAGCTATTAAGTAGTGGCTAGGCTCTCTGCTACAGGGCTCCACTTAACACATGTCCCGGTGGCTGGCTCTTCCTGCTTCATGCCAGTGAGACCTGAGCCTAATGCCTGAGGGCCTAGACTTGTAGTCTATCTATCAGGCCCAGCTTCTATAGGCACTTCCGCCTAGTCTCCTGCCACCAAAATAGGATGCCACCCACTGCTTATAAACTCCATTCAAGTGCTTGGTAGCAGGGCCTTTTAAAAGAGCCACATCTCTGTACCACACAAACACTGGCCTCTGAGAGATGGTAGGACTAGAAAGACGCATCTAGCTCCATCTCCAGAATTTTTGTTAGCCTTCTCAGGCCCCATGTTTCAGTATTGGATCCTCCATGTTGGTCACAATATGCAATAGTGCTTTTTCCTCAGAACCACCAGCTGGCAAATAATGACATGGTGACTTAATATTCATTATGAAAGCTTGGCCTTAGCTTAGGCTTGTTCCTAACTAAATCTTAACTTAAGTTAGCCCGTATTTTGAATCCATGTTCCTTTTCATAGCTTGTCACCTCATCTGCATATTTCCTATCCTGCTTCCTCTGTGTCTGGTGGTGTCTTCGTCCAGAGTTTTCTCTCTGTCCTTCTAAAGTCCCACATATTCTCTCCTGCCTAGCTATTGGCCCTTCAGGTCTTATCAAACCAATCATAGTGACATATCTTCATACTGTGTAAACAAATATTCTGCAACAGTTTTGTTTCCAATCTCCACAGCATTGCCTATAAAGTTGTTATGCAATTAAATGTTAAACATAATTACCTGACAAATTTTCCCATTGTACACTCATAAATCTATATTTCCACAATGTACACTTGTATTTTACTATCTTAAACACTATGAAATCCAAATTAATTCACAATTTTGCCAAATTTATTATCAAACAAGTTTCTCAATACATTTATATCCTTTAGAAACAGTAACTACATACAGTATAAAATGCATAGTTGTAAACATTAAATTGACCTGAGTCTTCTTTTCCCTTTTGACATTTTAGTATAATTAGATCCTTGCCCTTTTACTTTCCTCCCTTTATGCCCTCCCACATAATCTTTCTTACTCTATTTCAAATTCATAGCCTCTTTTCCTTAATTGCTGTTCCGTGCATACATATATATGTATATATACATACATATATAGAAAGATCGATAGATAGATAGATAGATAGACAGATAGATTCCTACACAAATTTATCAAAATTGCTTACTCTGTAAAAAGTTACTTGCATGTATGTTTTCCAGGCTGATTATTTGCATAGCAAGTTAACCATAAGGGTGTAGTAGTCACACACATATCTTGACAATAACCAATAACTCTCTAATTGGACATTAAGAACTACTGAACAACAGCAATTATGCCTAGTACTAGAAACCTAGCCAACTACCCTGAGTTAGTGAAATCATTTTTATTGGAGGCTAACCTACAACCACCACTGTTAAATCTGCACAATGCCCAATTACAGTCTAAATATTTGTCTTTAGATTCACAGATAAGTGTAGTTCTCGATACTTATCAAGGAAATAATTCTTTACAATAGATCCAGGCTGTTATAGAATACCACAACTACTAGAAATTCAGAGTGGTGGAGACCTGGTCCAAAGGCTTCATCTATAATACAACACAATTTATGCAGCTAAAGCTCAGTGAACATTGGAGAAAAGGAGAGAGTGGACTGAAAGATTGTAAGACTGTAAGGAACTGGGAGTGTACTATGAGATTGTAGCTAATAGTAACATCAACAGCTGCACCATAAAGTTTCACCAAACCTGATTGATTAAACATGAACTGAACAATGAAAACAGCAATAGAATTGCTAAAGCTAATGGAGGAAAGACCATAGGCCTCAATCCTACTTAAAGAACTATAGGCAACTACGGAAATCTTAGAGTGGGACAAACAGCTTTCCCTGAAGAAAAGAAAACCAATTGGTTATCTAAGACCTTTATTTTTAATCAAATAAAGCTTCTAAGTTCACTAATTGTTAAATGCATGGGAAAGTATACGAACATGTTGTGGATAAACACTACATTTCTAGCAAAAATAGGAAAAGTATTATTTAAGGACATATGCTGGTAGAGGGTCTGGAATACATTTCAAGGTAAATTAAATCTATTATACTGTTTTCTTCCTACCCTTTTCTCCATTTCTTTATATTTTCCATCTTTATCTCCTTACTTCACTCCTTCCTTTAGCAAATGGCTTTGCAATTCATTCTATGTACAAGTGCTTATATCAACAACATACTGTGTTGTCTGATTTGAGTGGACAGCTTTTTATTAAATTGATTGATTGATTGATTATATGTCTGTATACAGCAGTTTACCCACCCTCCTCTCCTCCAAGTCTCCCTGTACCTCTTCTTGGTCTCTCCATTACCATCCACTCCTTCTCTATTTCTATTCAGAAAAGTACAGGCCTCTCACAAGCTACACAGCTGTCACATATGCAGAAGGCACAGGTCAGAGCCTATGTGTAGCATTAATCTTAAAAGTTCTTATTGATAAAAACAAACCTGGATCCAGGTATTGGATAAATGCTGGAAGATCAGACATGCAGTACAAGCCAAAGCCACCTCACCTTGCTAATTCCTCAGCTGATCCTGTTTCCTCAGACTGGAAGCCTCTGAGTTCCCATCCAGAATGAATCTCAGCTGAACTGCTGCTCAAAAGCCTGAATGTTTAGCCAGACAAAAGCTTCTAGTTTTAGTCTTCACACCTTATATATCTTCCTGCTTTCTGCCATCACTCCCTGGGATTAAAGGCGTGTATTACCATGCCTGGCTGTTTCCAATGTGGCCTTGAACTCACAGAGATCCAAATGGATTTCTGCCTCTGGAAAGCAAGGATTAAAGGAGCGAGCGTGACCATTTTCTAGCCTCTGTATCTAGTGGTTGTTCTGTTCTCTGTCCCCAGATAAGTATTTAAGCTGCACAATATTTCAGGGAACATAATACCACCACACCCATGCAAGATCCATGATTCTGGGTTCAGTCTCTACAAGCCTCTGTGAGCCCAGGTGAGTTGATTCTGAGGGATTCCTTATAATGTACAGGTCCTTCTTGCTCTTGCAGTCTTTCTTCCTTCTTTTAAGCAGGATTTCTTGAATTCAGCTTAATGTTTGACTGTGTGTCTCTGTATCTGTTTTTACCAGTTACTGGATGAAGTCTCTCTGATGACTAGTGTTCTAGGCACCAGTCTATGAGTATAGCAGAATATCATTAGTCATCATTATATTGATTTATTTTTTTTTCTCCAGTTATGTTCCCTTTTCTCCTAGGTCTCTGGGTCTTCTGGCCTCTGGGTCCTGGAGTGTTGCTGGATCCTAATGGCTCCCTCAGGAGAGGGGATGAGAAAGCATGCCATAAATGACACAGACATGGGGCGTCAGTTGAAGGCAAACAGATTTGTTTATTCGATTATGGGAAAGGCCTTATATACCTTCCTCCCACACCCAAGCTGTGTCCTGATCTGTTGGCATTGGGTAGTCATACCTCATTGACTGGACATGATAAGGAAATCAGTGATCAGGAACTCTGACAAAACCTGTTGCTTGGCCCTTAGGCAGACTCCAGGTTGGCTAAGAAGGAAGTATGTTATGCACATGCCTTGGCAACTGGTTTCAGCCAATTTCCTCAACCTTATGGACCTGTCCTAATATATATCCATCCTTGTATTTTATTACATAGGCACTCAGCAGGAGTCAGAGTTCTTTGCTCTGGCCTTGTTGACCCTGCCTGGGGCGGGGCGGGGGGCTCAGCAACTGTGCTGTGATGGTCTTAGGTTGGCTTGCCAAATAAGCTCTTACCCATCATTGACTACCAGCCAGAGGAACTTGAAAAAAGCAATCCTTAATATCTAAAACTAATATATAATAAGATGGAGAAATAGCTCTAGGGTGGGGGAAGGCTGGCTGTATAGACTGTATTTTTTACCCATTACACAATTAACTACACAAAGATCCTGCAGGAGATGGTAGCATCCCAATTTCTTGGTGATAACAAATATGGGGCTATTATGTTTATTTGTGGACGGTTCTATGTCACCCAACTTTAGCTGTTCTGCAGCTAATTACTTTAGGATTGACAGCTTTGGCTCAATTATAGGCTATAGTTTCCACCTATACTTCTTGATCCAAGAGCCACATCAATAGAATAGGGATAGGAGCTCAATTGCAGTGGGTCTCATGGGGACAGTGACCCTTGGAAACAGGGGTGCAGATCTTGTTCAAGTTCACAGACTGCAAGAGCCCCTTTTCATGGATCTTGATATCATCAAAAAAGGCCCTGTAATCAGTAGTTAGGACAATACCCATATTCTCCAAAATTTTCTGCCCCACAGGTTCCTAGGTACAGTGGAAATGATAGGGTGAGTGGCTCCCCAATTGTCATCAAGATCCTTCCAATATACTGGATGGATTCTTTAGAAGTCTATTGGCCTCCTACACAACTGATGGGGGTTCTGGGTTTAAACTTCCAATAAGGGAAGTGAAGTGCCCTAGTCTCGGTTAAAATGGTGGCATCTGTACCCATGTCAACCAAGTCTTTGGCAGCTTGTCCATCGAGATAGATAGTTAGCATTGGAGAGGGTGAAAAAAATGGGCATTGCCCAATAGATTTTTGGATTATCAGAATCTTCTCTTACTGGTGGGCCTGAGGAGCACCTTGCCTGGAGTTTAAAGGGGGTAGCATTTCAGCAAGTTGTGACCTACAATCCTTTGCCCAAATGAAATCCCTTATTGTATCTAGGCCATCAGGTCCTAGGTTTTGCATTGGGGCAAATGGCCTGAGTTGGTACATTCCAAGCATGTTCTTGCTATGGATATCGCTCTGTGTAAATAAAGTTCTGATTGGCCAGTGGCCAGGCAGGAAGTATAGGCAGGACAAGAGAATAGAGAATTCTGGGAAGTAGAAGACTGGAGAGAGACACCGCCAGCTGCCGCCATGGAAAGCAACATGTAAAGACACTGATAAGCCACAAGCCATGTGGCAAAGTATAGACTAACAGAAATGGGTTAATTTAAGATAAAAGTAGATAACAAAAAGCCTGCCATGGCCAAACAGTTTCTAAACAATGTAAGTTTCTGTGTGCTTTCTTGGTTGGGTCTGAGCAACTATGGGACTGGTGGGTAAGAGAGATTTGTCCTGACTAGGCCAGGCAGGAAAACTCCAACTACAAATGGTGCCCAACGTGTTGTCAAGAGTTTCCACCTAAAACCTGAGAGAAAAGATTCTAAAACAGAGCTAAAAACAGCTTCCTAGTTGTCTCCCTCAAGTTAGAGGCAGCCTGCCAGTTTGAGCTACTGTGGCAGGTTTCTGGCTTGAGCATCTGACCTGCAGTGCGGCGGAAATAAGGAGACTACAAGTGGCACTTTACTCTGCTGCATGTTGGATTTAGCCTTTACTAGTTAAAAAAAAATAAAAAATAAAAAAAAAAAAAAGGTTTCTGGGCTATGCACTGCTTTGATAGAATTGCTTCTGATAGTTGATGGTACACATGGTTCCAGACCCAGAGCTGGCAGTAAACTGTACCACCACCATGTTGGGAAGCTGAGGTGGGCAGAGCCAGCAGCCACAGCAGTGTTTCAGTCTTACAAAGATAGATATTACACAGAGAATCTGGTTTGTGTTGTCTTTGGGATTTTTAACTGCAGAAAAAGATTTGATCATAAAAGCTATTGAGTTAAACAAATATGTAAATTTTAAAGGTACCTTGACTTCAAAATTTGGATATAAGGATATGTTGCTTTGGAAAGGAGTCTCTGCTTTTGTTTCCACAGAAAGCCAGAGGCTATGGATTTGTTCCAGATTAAGATACATCAGGTTTCATCAGCCAAGACCACCTGAAAGGTCTCCAATGACACAAAAGCCCAGATGATTCGACATCCAGAATGGTTTCAAGGCAACTGGCTCAGAGGTTCGACCTAATTGACTACTCCATAATCCTAAAATTTTCTTTGTGTCCCCATAAGATACAGCGCCCCCCTCCAGCAAGAAGTAGTAAGAGAAGATATACCCACATTCCCAAAATTATCAAGCTGGCTTTGGAGATGGAATTGGCTCACTCCTTCTCTAAACCCAGAAATATTGCTAAAAAAAAAAAAAAGGTTAAGAGACTTTTGTGTCCCAAATCAAAAGGGCCCTCTGGTGTGGGCCATAAAAAAAACCAATATTTTTATTTAAAGCAGGTTGATTATAAATACGATCTCTTTCTAAAGAAGAAAAGGGGATATGATATAGATATAACAGTATAAAAGGGTAGATTAAGGAACTTACTTCTAAAGAGCAACAACTTGTTTAAAATGTTTTACATTGGTATAGACTTTAGTCTATTGATACAAACTTAAAGTTAATTTTGTTATACTGTGTGCATATTTCTACTCGTGTTTAAGGTATTATGTTTGTATAGCTCATTTAAATTGTAATGGATAATTAAAAATAGATTAATAATTAGTCATCTATGATAATCATACTCGTAGCCATGTTAGTTAAGTCTTCTAGGTATACATAGAGATATTTCAGATAGATAGGTAATCTTCAAATACTTCAAAGACCTACAAAATATAACATTTAAAATACTTTTAAAATTTAGACTTTCTGGACAATGAGACATGTCTGCTCCTGGCAGCACCAATTTACTTCAGAGAGGAGGATGGACACTAAAGAAACTTCATATCTTATCTTCACCTTTACAAAAATAGCCATTTGGGCAAGAAAATGTTCTTGCGTGGACTGCTTTATCGACTGGACATGCAGGACCCATAAAAAGGTGACCACTAAACTTTGCTTGACAAAGTGGTCCTTCAGGTTCCTGCTTTGCAGAGGAAACTGCCAGACATTCTACAGGACACTGAGAAAAGTGACTGAGAGACTCTAGCCCTGTGGGCTGAAGAGAAATGCCCCAACTTTACAAAGAAACATTAGGTGACTGTCCAGGCTGCCAGCTGTCTCTGTCTACCCTTGCAAGACTCCCAGAAAATGCTTGCATCCTTCTCCCAGTTTTCAGGTAATATATCCTTCTGAGGTCTTTAATGTGGTTAAAGACTAGATAGTTATAATTTCCTCAATTATGATAAAAGATAAGTTAGATATAAAACCTTAGACTCACAAATATAAGATATATAAGATATCTTCTTTAATATTGTAACTGTAATATTCTTGCTTGATAATTATTTTGTTATATGTAATTGTACTATGTAAAAGTTAAAACCTTCCTTAAAAAAAAAAAAAAAAAGAAAAGGGGAAGTGCTATAGATATTGCTCTGTGTAAATAAAGTTCTGATTGGCCAGTGGCCAGGCAGGAAGTATAGGCGGGACAAGAGAGTAGAGAATTCTGGGAAGTAGAAGACTGGAGAGAGACACCGCCAGCTGCCACCATGGAAAGCAACATGTAGACACTGGTAAGCCACAAGCCATGTGGCAAAGTATAGACTAACAGAAATGGGTTAATTTAAGATAAAAGAAGTAGATAACAAAAAGCCTGCCATGGCTATACAGTTTCTAAACAATGTAAGTTTCTGTGTGCTTTCTTGGTTGGGTCTGAGCAACTATGGGACTGGTGGGTAAGAGAGATTTGTCCTGACTGGGCCAGGCAAGAAAACTCCAACTACATGTTCTATCTACCTGGGGGCCCTTCAGAGTACCATTACCACACTGCCTGTCAGTGAGAAGAGTATCCAGAGTTAGAGCTTCAGTGGGACGGATGGTGGGGTCAAGATCTCTGGTGGCCTGCACTCATTTATGTATGTCCTCATTTCACAAGGCTGCAACCACATTATGAGTTTTGTCATTGAGCCCCCGTCAACTCAGCTGTTTAAGCAAATATCTGTGCTCTACTGCCTCATTGACACATACAAGGACATTCTCCCCTGGCTGTTGGACAAGATTGCAAAAGTAAGCCAATCTGTCCCAGGAGTTCAGGCACTGAGAGCCTTGAGAGCCAGGTGCAAGACCTATTGAAAATAGGCAGTCAAGCCAATCTGTGCCTAATGCACATAATGGATATATTTCCTGCTCACTGTGGGCATATTTTAGGTCACTGGGACATGAAGAAAGATCTTCATCCAGGCCTGAGATTCTGCCTGAGCATCATAGGTCAGTCTCCAATGGAGAAAGACCACAGGCTACAACACAGCTTTAAGCGAATGGTACTAATCAAATAAATTTGTAACTGCATGGACCATTGAGCAAGGATCTGCTGAAAGTAGGGGGACTCTGGGTCTGACATTGGCTGCCTTCTGGATGTAAGAGAGACCAGATATAGTGGTGGGAATCCAGGGCTAGGCATTGGCATTTGGGCCCACATTGACTGGGAAGGCTTCTATTGGCCTATGGACTAAAACAATGGTTCAGGCTGTGAGGGTTTTAAGATGCCTGGCACTGCAGGAGAGTAGCCACCTCCTGAGACAGGGTGTGTACTGGAGTAGATTGGCCCTAGAATATCATGATGGAGATGTAGCTACCTGTGATGGCGGTGGTGGTGGAGCAGAGAGGGGAGCAGCACATGACTTAACAATGGCTGCCTTCTCCTTGACAGATTCCACAGGGCCCTAACTGTCTCCTCATCATTGGGTATCTTAGAGACAGCTGACATGGAAGTGGTGGGGGTGATAAAAAAAAGATTACCCCTCTTTTAGAGGGGAACAGCAAGCAAACAACAGTCGGAGTGAATGTGAAAGTCAGCGGGGTGGAAATTTGTATTGGACCCTTATGTCTTGTGTTTAATGGGGGACTTCTGTGGTTTTTTAGGCCATAGCCATATGTCCATATGGTGTCTCTGGATGAAGGATGGCATTCAGGAGCTAAGCCTTGGATCTACCTCATTGGGGGAAGGGGGGCAATGCTTATGTAGAGGCACTGAGTGAAACAAACAGAAAAAAAAAATGCACCTTCCTAATGAGATGGGCAGGCAAATGTGAAGACAATACAAAAGAAGGAAAAAAGTGAGGGTCCCAATGCTTACCTGCCTAAGGGACCAAAAGAACTTGCCTAAGGGCCTTCACACCAAAACACACTGTCTTGGGGGCGCTGTCAAGCACTGCAAGTGAAGGGAGGGAGATGATTAGCAGCTGTACCAGGAAAGAGAAAGTAACAGGAGCTTCATGTTCAGGCACCAGATGTGGCTGGATCCTAAGAGCTCCCTCAGGGGAGGGGGTGAAAATTCAGGGCCTCAACAACACAGAAAACAGGGATCAGTTGAAGGCAAACAGAAGATTCATTTATTCTATAATAGGGAAGGCCTTATATACCCTCCTCCCAGCACCCAAGCTGTGTCCCAATTTGGTGGCATTGCATGGTCATTGGCAGGGCATCATCAGGAACTCTTGACAGAGATCAGGAACTCTGACAGCACCTATTGCTAGGCCTGCCTGCAGGAATACTCCAGGTTGGCTCATGAGGAAGTACATTATGTTCATGTCTTAGCAACTGGTTGGAGACAATTCCGTTGATCCTATGGGCCTGTTCTACTACACTAGTGTTCCAGGCAGTATCAGGGGTAGCATGCATCTCAGTCTTCATTGGTTGGCCATGGCTATAATCTCTGAGCCACCTTACCCCAGCACAAACCATAAGCAGGATAGATTGTAGGTGTAAGTTTATGTGGTTAGGTTCATGTCTCAATCTTTCCACTGAAAGTCTTTCCTGGTTATAGGAGTAAACCAGTTCAGGCTATGTATCTGTTACTGCTAGGACTTTTAGCTAGGGTAATCCTTCTAGATTCTTGGGAGGTGCAAACTTTTATAGCCACTTTGGAAATTAATATGACAATTTTTCAGAAAATTGAGTGAACATCTTAATGAGAACCAATATACACAGTTTTCTCAATTTGTGTGGGTATAAGCAATAGAATACCATGCCATATATTAGAACACAGGAAGAGATTAGAAATTTCATGCTTATAAAGCTTATATTCTTGTAGGAATGACTTAACCCACTGACTAGGGCAGGTATTCCCAGTACATGAAGAAATAAAATAAAACAGATACAAACTCCTAATGATGGAATGTTTCATGTTACTTAAACTTTCTCTGCCTAAGAGTAATTACATTTGCATAATAATGAATTCTCTCCTACTTCATGTAATTTAATTTATTTATAGTTATTACTATATCCCTATTTATTGCAGCCCAAATACACATTAATATATATGGTCATCCACTTCAGTGTAACAACCTACCAACTACCATATCCTCAAAGAAGGGTGGTATTTTCTCCTTCAGTAATCATAAAATGCCAAAGCATCTTCAGTTAGAGGTTGAGGCTCAGGAGACCCTCCCCAGGCCATGCTGGAACTTTTACTGGCTTGATAGTATACTGGTCTTGTTAAGTAATTGTAGCTTATATGTGTCAATGCATGAAGCAGTCATGTCATATACATTTTTATTGTTCTCCCCACATACCTTTATTTATAATTTGTTACTGTGGCTGGTTGATATAATACATTCTGATTTGTGCTTCATTCCAAAATGAATAATAAATAAGAGGGTTATTCTCAAAATATACATCCATTAGACGTTTCTTGTTGAATCTTTCTTTTTAAGCCATATTTGAAGTTGATTAAAAAAGAAAAAAGAAAAAAATTAAAAAGAAAAAAAGATAACAATTTTCTACCACATCTGCAGAAGAAATGTGACAAGATTAGCACCAGACTACCATAAGAAATTAAATATGTATAATGTACAAGTTTTAGACAAACCAGTCAAGATGTATTCTGTAATTAAATTGTATTAGCTAGAGTTATCAATCCATTTATCCTTTACTCTCTTCAACATGCTAGTACAAAGTTAACCAACTAGATGATTACTTCAGTGCTTACTGAGGGATAAGCTCATGCTTAAGAATGTAAATCTTGATAGAGAACAAATATTTGGATAAGAATAACCAATAACCTAAAAGTTTTATAAAACAATAACCTAAAGAACTTATAAAATGTACAATGACTTATTAATACAATAATTGTATTTGTGATATATTACTTAAGTACTATAACCCCCAAATATTTTGCTTTGGTACAGACATTGAGGAATCACAAATAATCCTTTTCTAAATCTCTTTTAACAATTATGGAGATGAAAATAATTAAATTATATCCTTTCCAATATGAACATTTTAGTGAGCCTAGGGCCAACTAATAGTAGAGCTCTTGAAATTAGAGAATCCTAAAAGATTCAAAGTTAAGGAACTCACCCAACTTTTGTAGAACTTTATTTTCTTCAATGTGGGGTTGAGAAATATAAGCTTTAATACTTATATAGGAAAAAAGATAATCAGCTCATTGGTAACTAATAATGTTTAAATTGTGCTACTGATTATATCACTCCACTTACTATCATTATTGGATGGATTTTTGCTGAAAGTTAATTTAGTATAACAATACAATTTTCAATAAGATACAAAGAAAGAAGATTTGAAATGTTGAGCAATGAGCTAGATATTAAATTACAGAGCATTGAGAGATCAATTTGAAATTATTTTTATATTAACAACTATTTTCAGTAGTAGTAATTACATTATAGTTGCCCTTGGAATGAAACCAAAAATAGCTATTGATGAAGAAAAAAAAAGAAACATTTTCAGTATCATATTCTCTATAGCCTACAAAATTGCATACTTTACTCTTCAGAACATACAGGGATTGCTGAGTGTTTAAGGTTAGGACAATATTTGAATCTAATATAGTTGAGAATCTCCTCTCTCTCTCTCTCTCTCTCTCTCTCTCTCTCTCTCTGTATTTGTGTCTGTCTGTCTGTCTCCTCATTCCCTTTGTCTCCATTTTCATATATTTGAGTCATCATTTATGATCGCCCTGCCTTTACCTCCTGAATGCCTTGGAGCAGGGGATATACTGGTACAGATCTCCAGCCTGCTTCTGCAGTGCTGGGATAGAACAGGTGCTGTTTGCATGCCAGTCAAGTATTTTACCACCTGAGCTGTAGCTGCAACTCCACACCATATATATTTTGAGCTGAGGATTGAACCCAGGGCCTTGAGCTTGCTAGGCAAGTGTCCTACCACTGAGCTAACCCCCCCCCCCAAAAAAAAAGCCGGCCAGTGGTGGCACACCATATATTTTTAATTGCATTACAATTTTCAATCTGTTAAATGGTTTAGTTTTGCAGTCCAATACAGTATCCAGCAGCTACAACCATATATACAGCTAATGAACGTCGGAAATACAGCAGTGAGAAGTGCTATATGTGTAAGATGCTTGACTGGTTATTTCCACTCATGTTTATACTCTTTCTCTCAAATTCATACCCTCAATTTCTTTGTGATACACTTGTATGTGTGTGCACACACATAAATGTGTGAATATATACAAACACACACACACATATATCCTTAAATATATAATATATAAACAGGAACTACACAGTCTTTTTGATGTTCCTTGTATGAATGTGATTTCAGGAATGACCACTTGATATTGCAGAACTAGCTAGTGGGCTCATTTCTCCTATTTACTGGATTCTATAGCTACCTTATATCTCTCTTTAAGTTTGGGGCCCTGTGAGTGTAGCACAAATTCTAATTGGCCTCAATAACAAAAACCCAGATTCAGATGTCAGGGTGAAGCTGAAAGACCAGAGATGCAGCACAGCCAGGCAATGTGAAACATCTTACTTCTAGGAATCCTCATGATGAAAGGGCAAGCTCCTGTCTCCTCTCCATCCCCCCTTATCACTTCCTCTCTCTGCCCAGCCATATCACTTCCTGCTTCCTCCTCCTTAGTGCTGGGATTAAAGGTGCATACTACCACAGCCTCACTTGCAGTGGATAGCTCTACACTCTGATCTCCAGGCAAACTTTACTTGTTAGAGCACAAACAAAATATCACCACGTGTGATTTTTTTTCATTCTTATTTAGGTCCTCAGCATACATCCATGTTGCTTAGATTTTACAGGTGTCATTTCCCAGACATTTCATAAAAATGTAGTCTTGGAGAAAATGTCCTATTCTTGAATTTACAATCATCCCATCACCTCTTGAGAATCCCATGATCTCTGTGACGCAGATGCAGGATCGTGTTGTACATACATCCCTTGCTTTGGGTACAACATGATCATTTTTTTTTCTGGATTAATATTTGCTTGTTTCAAATCTTAATATTTTATGTAATTTGGAACAATTGATATTACAACCAAGCAAAAATTTATGGAAGGACCATAAAAATAAGCAGTCATATCCCCTGATCAGTTAGAGTTAACCTATATAATGAATGTTTGGTCATGATTCCCAGGAATTCCTTATCCTCCAATAAGATAATTAACAGTAATGTTGTTTAGCCATATGTTTTATTATTTGATGAGCAATCCTAGTCTTAGAGGAATTAAATTATTTTTCCAAGTCCCTGAAACCTGGATGAAAAATTGGGATTCAGGTCCAGGTAAGCTGATTCCAATTGCTTTATTTTTCTGATAGATGTGCCTGAGGTTATTGGAAACACTACTGCTGCTGCAGTTAAGTATTCATTTCAGTGCTTGTAATTATCAGCTTGACTTCTATGAGAAATATGAAATTAAAGTCTGTGTTCATTTTTAATATCTTTCCAAAAATTTTTTTCTGTTACTTTACTTAATATTGCTGTTACTTTAATGATATTATGATTTATTCATTATCAGTATTATATGTCACCATATGAATCATGAATATAATATTTATTAATTTGATATTCATAACAAATACTTCTTTAAGATGAATAGAAATATATTTTACTTATTAAGTGGTCTCACCATTTTTATTAATTAATCAATATTGATAGACATGATGTTAATTTAAAATGTAATAACCTCTTAAAATGCATTAAGCATATATATATATATGTAAGCATATATATTAAGCATATATTTGTGTACATATATATGCATAAAGAGAGAGAGGAATAGTAATATGTTAGGCTATTTTAATGCACTTGAATAAAACACAGCATTTATAAATTATAATACTTCCCTTTGTGGAGTAATATGTCTGAAATATGTATTTTAAAGTAGCATAGTATTTTTAACTTCTTTTTTCAAATCACATGAGATGTATCTGAAACAGAAACACAAAGTAACTATTTTAAAGACTGAGGAGTCAGGGTTAAAGCACTTGCCTGGAATTTGTGAGACACTGGGTTCAAATGCCATCACTGAGAACTAACCACATACTGATATTAGTTATTAGTAAATAATGTTGTATTTTCCACCCTCACAATTTAGATGGAAGCATGCAGTACATCAATATTACATTTTAATCATTTTTACAAGATATTTTACTTGACAGTCTCATTCAGTAGCATATAAAAGCAGAATGTAAGTTACATCCCAACACATCTGACCAAGAGAATTAGAGTCAATTTTTAATATTGGGTTCAGATTTAAAAAAAAAAGTTGTTCATCAGCCATGGGAAAAGCATTCATAGTAGCCAGTTTTATATAATAATTGGAATCATGACCTTTCCATAGAATAAGAGAATAATATATTTACTTTTATGCATGAAAACTGATGACTTCTTATATAGAACACTTTAAACTGCTGGCCATCTTTAAATGCTTCTTTTCTCCAGTAGTGGCCTTTTCCGCTGCTAGATGTGTCCCTTAATGTAGTGTAATTGACAGTCTGAATGAGCTGTTCAGCCATCACACTGCCCCTTATGCTAACCATATGGGCTGAGGTCCCTGGATAGAGAATAAGTTGATTGTTTCAATTATATTGGGTCATAGGTTCATTGACCTGATACTTGTCAAATGATTGAGATCATATTTCCAAAGGTTCATTTGGATCATATTATATGAGATGCCATCACTTATAAGTGAAAGTCAGACAAGGAAATGTTCCGTCTACTTTGGAATGTGAAAATCACCTTCAGAAATGAGCAAATTGGAGAACCTCTGGCCTCAGAGGTGAGGGGTCACACTAGTTATCATCTTGTATTTGAAGGTGACTGTTCATTTGTATTTGACTTTAGAAACATGTTTAACAGAAGTGCATTATTGCTATGCTCTACATCATTTTGCACATTTAGTTCTGAATAAAACTTAATAAATAGAGAGCCATTAAAAACTGTGAACATCTTTAATTTTATGATCACAAAACAAAGAACACTTTACAATATTCTATGCTTGCAAATGTAAAGCAATCTCTACAATATATGTACATGAAAACAAGTGTTGATATTTACATGTCAAACATTTTATAATAACCATTGCATTATTGTTATCTTCTTACTTTGAATCCACTACTGAATCAATGATTTACTTTTTATTAAACATTGTGTGTTTTCTTAGTTCTTGTTCACAAATAGAGTATTCCTATAATTGTATAAAAAGGTGGTGCATTTGCATTATTTGTTTACTTATTTCAGTGAATTCTTCTTTATAAAACAAACAATGTAAGCTTCTAGTTGCAGAAATAAACATTACAGTCTAAATTTGGAGTGCCATCTAGTGATAAGTAAGAGTTTGGACAGTTCTTATATTAAAATACATATTGCTATAATGTTTCCTTCAAAGTGGATATCTCTCTGTCCATCTTTATCTCTGTTTTTTCTCCCCTCCCCAGTTGTGTGTCTTAGAGAGGGACGGACAGACAGAGCAAGAGCACAAGTGTATGTATTCATTTGTGCATGTACCTGTGTGCATATGGTTGCACATATTTATATTTAGGCCAAATTCTATATCACACAATTTTTTAGATCACTTTTTAGCTTTTATTTATTTATTTTTTTTGAGAAATGTTTTTTCACTGAACTTGTAGTTCATGACTTTTCTATGCTGAACAGCCAAATAGGCCAATGGTAGTCATCCTTTCTCTGCATCCTCAGTGCTATGGTATAGACCTGTATTTGTACCAGCTCTTATTGGGTAGTAGAGGTACAAGCAGAGCTCTTCAAGATTCCACAACAGACACTTTACCAAAGGAGCCACTTCTCTGAAACCTTAGTACAGATTTCTCTTACATAAAAGCATAACAATATCTCATCTTAATTTGGGTCAAAATTATTATGTTATTCTAATAAGCTTTATTTTATTTCAAATTTTAAAATAAACAGGGCCATTAGAAAGTAAGTAAAAGTCTGTCAATATGTGACACCTTCGTAAGTGAAGACCTTTCATATTTAGATTAGGTTACAGTGTTGTTTGTATTAGTATATTTCAAGTTAATAAACACAGTCTGACACATTAAAGACATTTGTAGTTCTCAATGCCTTCCAAATGTATTCTTTGCAAATAAAGATTATGTGTTTATTGTAAAAATCTATTGTATATACATATTATATGATATTTATATAAATATTTTGAGCCTTTAGTGATTCAGTAAACTGGACTAGATTCCTGAAAGTGTTTCCTCAAATATTAAGTTTATTGTTTATGTGGATTTTTGAAAGTTACCAAAGCAATGTTGGGGGGAGGGAGGAAGGGAGAGGAAACAAAGGAAAAACTGTTTATAAGTTTCAGCTTTTCAGATTCAGACTGTTATGTCGTTGTAAGTTACACTGGCCAATTTGACACCATAATGTTTATTACTAAGACATATATCTATGCTGATGTTGATAAAGCATTGTTCTGTAGAGTAACATCAGTGAACCAACAAATTAATGCTAAAAACCATGTAATGTCTAAGGAGAGCCAGGACTCATTTATGTGTTAAATGAAAAGATCTTCCATGAATCAACATCTTTTGTTTAAAATTTATTGAGGTGAATTCATGTAATTCAAATCAGCAGATTTCACTTGATTATATGGACTGTGGAGTTTCTGTCATCTCCAAATCATCAGACAGAATAAACCGTCCTAAGTCTACAGTCTCCTATTCATTGAATTTATCAATCTCTGGTTATGCTTACCCACTCATTCTGAATAATACAAAGAGTTTTCATTTATTTATTTATTTATTATGAATAAGTGTTCTTTTAATTGTTACTTTAATAAGTAATGGGGGACTAAAATTCTGTTTTAAATGCATGGATAAGTTGCTCTTAGAAGTTTTAAAGAGTTCATTTTTGTGGTAGAGTTTATGAAACATTATTGTTGATACTCTTGGGCAGTTCCATTAAGGGTACTGGTATGAGTCCTATTGTATGCCAGAAAAATGGTTTTGACCCCCATCAAACTAAATAGCATTGCTCTAATTTACTATAAGCTTCACTGTGATATTATTTCTGTGGAGACTTGCCAATCACTTGCTATCATCATAGGAAATGACTCTGGCTCAGGAATTTAGTCTGTGAGCTAGTCTCAGGGGACATACCAAACTGAGCATGACAGTCTCTGCCTTCAAGGGTATGGAGAATTTCCTGTGGAGTATTTGCTTTGTTCACATAACCTTTGAAAAAGGAAAAGAAGAATGAAGGTCATCCAAAATGTATTTGTCCTAGACTCGATTTTCAGTAAACAAATTAGGGACTAATTTGTGACTGTCAGTAAATGTGTGCTTTGAGTAAACTGTATTTCTCTGCTGGAGTGTTTATTTGTTGTTTTTCAATCTTTCTGTCTCTAATTGTACTTATTTCATAGAATTCCAGATTCTTGATTTGTGTAAACTTCAAATAACTGCATGTGGTGTCCCTGTCCTCACAAGATAGGAATCTAAGGGACCTGATATGATAGCGGTGTAAGATAAACCATTGTTTTACTCTCAAGACAGAATTAATATAATGTCAATTTGATAAACTAGCAGATGATATTAATTATAAAATGTTACATATTTATCTTGTACATTATGCCTTTTGATATGAAAGTAGATAAATTGTGAAATAAAGGGTAGACCTAAACAATTTCACCATAATAAGGGGGAAAAGAAATGGAAGCATTTGAGAACAAGACATTCAGAGCAAACTAGGCACCTCAAACAAACATTCCTGATCAGATCCTTCTTGCATTAGCATGTATATGACAAGCCAAGTATTTCTCCCTCCATGGACTCTAATAACATAACTATGTCTGCATTATCTACTTATCTGTTTCTGTTTTTAAAAACTGTGCATTGCAGTGAACATGTTACTATTCATTCTTCATTCCATTGGCAATTGTGAAATATCTAGAAAGCAGGAAATTTCACTTTTCCAGACAGTAGGAATTGATTGTAAACCAACATCCCTTTAAATAAATTACCAGTGTTTAAGTTGACTTGGAAAGAAAAAAGTAAACAAATATATCCTGAAATGTACAAGGAAAGAATATTGCAATCACTGTCCCAAGAGGGTTCAAGCTTGCCAGTAGAGAACTGTACTTCAGATTTAACCACATGTGTGAGATGTGTGAGAACCACTTCATTTGGTGATTGCAGTGGATTGTGAGAAGCCCATGGAGGGGTTCTTAGAGAGAGAACTGGTTATTAATGAGAATGCCATTTTCATGTGGTTAGTATTAAGAATTACCTGACAAATATCATGAATTCCCAGATTCTAGAAACATGAGGTGATTTTACTCTTGGGCCTCTTTAGAATTGAATGGAGCCTCTGATTAAAACAAGAATTAGTTTGACTAGAAAGGATGAGCACCATTTCTGAGCCACAACAATTAATTTACATTTAATCGAGCATATAACATTCTTAGTTTCTCACATAAAAATAAGGTGAGTGATTTGGATGAGAAGTAGTAGTACTTTTGCTGTTTTACTACTGAGATTTGGGGATTGCTATTTCAATAAAGAAAATATCATGATACAACATCTAAAATCTTAATATACACAGCCATAGTCATTATTCATATACTCTCATGTGACCCTGAAGAAAGAGATGAGTCATTAACAATTAATTTAAATGGCAATTTACAATGAAAATAATCGCCAAGAGTTTAGTTGCCTATATGGTAATATAAATGTATATCTCAACTGGAAAAAGTTCTGAATTACATATGTAATTATTCTTTAGGCAAGGGTGGAATGAACAAGCTCAGAGGATGAGGCTCTTCCATCCCTTCCTGATGATTCTGTATTTATTTAAAGGGAATATGTTGGAGAGTAGACAAAGATCTTCATATTTCCCTCCTTCGTCCTCCATTAGGAGACGTGACTGACATATTGTAGGAAGGCTCCACTAAGTGGTCCAGATAACAAGGATCAAGATGAAACCCTTCAGTGGGATAGACATGACAGCACTATGAGACGTCGAGCTGAGGCCTGGCCTGGAACTCAAACTAGAGATGGCCATACCCAGACTCCAGACCTAACCGGTTCAGAAGATCATGGTGTTGTCCTTTGATGCTGATGGTAAAGACTCTGTAACCAATGAATTATTTTTTTCTTTTTAATGAAAATATTGTCTAGATTTAATTTATTTTGATAGGAGTTAAACAAACAGGAATTCACTAGCCTGACATCTTCTCTAAACTTAGGCTTTTTCATAATGCATTGCAACCTAAGCAAGTAGTTAGGAGAAAGCTGAGTTTATAAATGAGTCAGCGATATGCAAATATGCATATGGGCATCACAAAAATAGATTCAGTAGATTGTGTGTGTGTGTGTGTGTGTGTGTGTGTGTGTGTGTGTGTGTGTGAAAGAAGATATAATTCTTTCTTGGTTAGAGTCATAATTTAAAACTGTGTGTTAATCTCTCTTTTTCTCTGTGTGTGTTTATGTGTATGTGGTATATATATATATTGTTTGTACATATGCAGCTGTCTGTCCAAGGTTGGAAGAGACATCAAGAGTTGGGCTCTCACCACTTTTTACTTTATCTCCCTAATATAGGGTCTGTCACTGAACCTGTTGGTTGTTGATGCAAGGGGAAACTCCTGTCTCTTGACTCAGCCCCCAGAAGAACCATGAGATTACAGATGGTAAGCACAATGTCATGCCCAAGATTAAGGTGACTTCTCATTATTGGAAATTATATCCTTGTACTTATATTACTAATGTTTTACACATTGAGACACCTCCATAGTCCCTTTCTTAGAGCTATTACTTACTACAAAATTTCTTAAGTTCATCTGAGAGTTGAGGAAACATGATAAAATACACTTTTATTATATATTCAATATGATGAAAGGATTTTTTGAGATATACTCCAAGTAATATGAATTTTACTATCATATTGGTCAATAGATTATAAAGGTGATAAAATGTGTGTCTTTTATTTTTCTCATTCTTTGTGAAAATTATGAGTGTTAATTTATTCATAATTGGCAATACTCTATCAAGACATTTATTTTACAGTTACTTATAAATTTTTAAATTTTCAGTTACTATGGAAACACGCTTTTGCTTGTGTCAACACAGGTGTTTACTCAAATGTTCAATGGAGAAAGGAAAACCCATCTTGGATATCTGCACCAACCTGGGCTCAGAAAAGGAAGAATTACTCAGAGCACCAGAACTTATTTATTTCTGACATCTGACTATGGGTAAATGTAACCTGTTGCCTACTGTGCCTGCTGCCATGACTTCTCTGCAATGATGTACTCTCGAATTCTGAGAAAAAAAACAACAAACAGTCTTATTTCCTTAAGTTGTTTAGTCAGATATTTGATCAGAGCAATAAGCTATGTAACTAGTATAGGCATGCATTTGGATCGCACTTACTTCTGAGTCAACTTAAAGGATGTACAGAAAATGTAGTGAATCTTGTATTTTTACTCATAATAACCACTTACAGATATAATGTTTTCAACAATATGTTCAGGTGAATATAGTTTGAACTAAAGCAAAACTTCTGACTTTTATGATTTATTTAATTTTAATGATCAAACTAGATTTTGACAATATGATCAATTATGATATTGAAATCTTACTTTTCAGGAAAAAAATGTTTTTCCATGAAGCACAGTGTATTTCAAAATGCAAATACTAGTAATTCTAATTTACTGAAATCAGAATTGGATATATAATAGTGTTTGAGTGCTAAATAAAATTTTAGGAAATGATGTATGTTGCATTCAAGGACCACACATACATCTAAACATCCCTTCCTTCCCCCGACACACACACACACACACACACACACACACACACACATACATACACACACACTCTACACACACACACACACACACAGCGAGAGAGACACACAGAGAGAGAGACAGACAGACAGACAGAGACAGACAGAGACATAGACAGAGAGAACATAAGTTTGTGAAGATGGTTGTATTAGCATTAAGGAAAATCATGTTTCTATGAAGTCTTCATGATTCTACAATATGAAAGTTTTTATAGACCCAGAAGCATACTTAGTTTGTCCTGTGATCTCAGAATTATTCTGACAAAGACGTTTCACAACTGTTATGATAAATAACAGTCTCTAAGCTCCCCTCTGTTGCTTGTTCTTTCACATTAGTGGGAAACGTATTTTAGACCTTTGTGAATTTTCATTTTGCAATGCCTGAAAAGTTCAATAATATTTGTGTAATGGAGACTTAGTATGTGAGACCATTTCAAGGCTTGGATTGAAAACTCAATTTGATGCTCATTTGCCAGCTACTGCTCTGTTTATATCATTTTGCTAAGTGTCTCCCAATTTTAGAGACACACCTTGATTTATACCCTGTCATTTTCTACAAGAAACCCTGAAGTATCCTAATATTAGTAGTAAAGAATGTGTATTTATTATTGTTTAATATGGCTTCAGATTTACCAATATTGGTGAAATAAAGTCAGAGTCTACCTCTATATTCAAGTTATTGCAAATTTATTCTATTTTATTAAGTTTTCATCTGCAGTTATCAAAGAAAAATACAGAATATTAAAATATTTTAATATCATATAATAATATCCCAGGAGTGTATAGATTAATGTGTCATTTTGATATAGCAAGTAACTTGATATGTGCAAGGACTTTATTTACCAATATACGAACATACCATTAAAGAAAATAAAGTATTGTCAATAGTATGCAATAGTTACACTGAGCATTTGAAATTTTGGAAGAAATCAGTAACTTTCTTGGAATTCAATAGAATAGATTAAGAACCAGTGTTAACAGTGAATTTCAGAATGAAGAAAAAATATGTGCAAATTCCAATTCACTTGTTATCTGCACTCATACACAGACACACAAATCACTCAAATATGTAAGACATTTAATGATTTTCTGTAGCTGGAACACTTGGCTATTATTCAATTCATGGGACATTAGAGTTAGGAGGAAACTTAAACATTACATCATCTGAGCTTGTCTGTTTCTTGCCAAGGTCATAGCATGAAAGCAATTCAATTTGTCTTCCAAGTCCTGTTGCCTTCTTTCTAAAACTCTCTGTCCCTCCTATCTGAAAAACCCAGAAAGAATGTAACAAAAGCACATTTCTAAAATCCCCAGATCATTTTAAGGGATAATGCTTTCTTCTTCTTTCATGTTCTAGAGGCTTGCTATCCGACTTTTCATCCCAAACATATTAAAAGCTTAGCTAAAGGCTCCTTCCAGCACTGAATCATACAAGCACTGTTTCTCTATTTAGTGTATTAAAAGCCTAGAATGGGTGTGTAAACAATGGTGCATTTGCGGAGAGTGCCACTTGCTGGTTTAATATATTTATTATTTGGGAATACACGTGCATTAAATTTAGGAGACATTTTGAGAAGATCTTTATTTTCTCTTTATTCTAAGAAGTTTGCAACTCATTGCACAGCAAAGGGAAAGCATGGGGATGAACCTCAGGCACTCCAATCTTCTATAGTATATAAAAAGTTTCCATATGCAAGTCCACAAAACACTTTAATTTCTCTTGAAATATTTTGGAATGAAGAAACTTGCTCTACAGTTAGAATAATCTACTTGTTATTAAAGTTATTTATTCTTCATTCATTAATTAGTTTAATATCACATATTTTTATTGCCTTCTGAGCAGTTCATACATCTCTGGAAAACTTCTATAAACATAAATAACTGAAATAATTCCTATTGTAGATTGTAAAGTCATGCCAATGTAACCAATGTTACATTGAGGAAAAGGTGCATAAATCTACAAATAAATGTACATTTTATCCATTAACTTGGCTTTTCCTGATGTGTATTCCATTAGTTTAGAGAACTGAATATTTTTTAGAAGTATGGTTGAAGGAACAAGGAGATGGAACATCACAAACACAGTTTTTGGGCCAATCTTTATGGTGTAACATTCAAAACCTATAATGAACCGTTACCAAATACTAAGATAATGTTGAGTTAATTTATGTACAACTGAGACATGAACTTTGCTTCTGTTTGATGTTACTGATCATGTAACAGTATCACAATTACAGCTACAATTTTTCAGGGCAAGTTTTTATCACAGGCAGCAAAGAAAAGGGCATATGAGAAAGTAAGTGTACAGTGGAAGGGGTAGTGAACTATTAGATACAGATGATGATTACAAAAAGATTTATTTTGAGACATATTGTAGACAAAATTATGTTTCTAGCAAGTGATGGTAGAAGAAAGAAAAGAATAGATGTTACTATAGGGTTTTCTCTTTTTAACTCTTTTGGGGTCCCACCACGCAGCTTCCAAATAAATACCCAGAGGCTTATTCCTACTTATGACTTCCAAGTCTTAGCTTGGCTTGTTTCTAGCCAGCTTTTCTAACTTAAATTGTCCCATTTCTTTAACTACATTCTGTCCCTTTCTTTATTCTATATATTTTTCTTCCCTTCTTACTCTGTGGCTGGCTTTGTGGCTAGAGGGCTCATCCCTGGCATCCTCCTCTCCTCCTTTTCTCACTCCTTCTTCCTTTTTCTCTAAAGCCTAGATTTTTTTCTCCTATTTATTCTTCTGCCAGGCCTCATCTTTCCCTCTCCTGCCTTGTTTTTGGCTGTTTCAACTCTTTGTTAGACCAATCAGATGTTTTAGAGAGGTACAATATTACAGATTTACAGAGTTAACAAAATGCAACATAAAATAATGTAACACATCTTTGCATTATTAAACAAATATTCCAAAACATAAATGAATACAACACATCTTCAACTAATATTCCACAACAGTATACAGAACTCTTATTATTAATAGAGATGACAGGGTCTAATTGTCTTAAGATATTTCTTAGATATCTATGAATGTCCAGAGTAAGATTTTCAGAACACAATTTGAATACACACATATAATATTCTAGGAAATATGAAGGAATGTGGTAATATATTGTGTATCCTAATAAACTTGCCTAAGGATCAGAGGCTAGAGCCAGCCACTAGATTATACATAGTAGTCAGGCAGTGGTGACACACATTCTTAGTCCTATCACTCAGGAGGCAGAAATCTCTCTGGATCTCTATGAGATCAAGGCCACACTGGAAGCAGAGCCTGGCAGTAGTGGCACACACCTTTAATTCCAGTACTGGGAAGCACACAGGCCTTTAATCCCAAGAAGTGATGTCTGGGCTGAGAGAGCTATAGAAGGCGTGAGGAAACAGGAACTCATTATCTTTAGACTGAAGATTTCATAGAGGTAAGAAATAGTGTCTGGTTGTTCTGCTTCTCTGATATTTCAGCTTCACCCTGATATCTGGCTCTGGGTTTTTTTTTATTAAAAGACCATCCAAGATTCAAGCAACAGAAAGGAATAGAGATTGTGAGATGCAAGTAGAGAAAAAGCATCAATGATGATTAATAACATCAAAGAGGCACAAGGCTAAAAAAATGCTACAAAAGCATAAAGCTTTATGAACAAAAATAATGTCATGGTGTTAATTGCAAGGCATTGTGGTGTAGTCAAGCAGGGATGAAAATGATTTTTATTAAGTTTGTTTCGAAAAGTCTGTGAATCTCCTCATTCAGAATAGTAGTGTTCACATAGAAGAAGGACGTTATTTGATGAATCTTGAATTACCACCAAAGCATGAGATGCACTGGTCTGGAGGAAGAAAACATTGAATAAGCATTTGAATGAGAAATGAAGAGAATGACTTCGAATTACCTATGATGGGACATCTTGCACAGCCTTGATGGCTCTGCAGACTCCCCATGGAGGCTTTACATATTTGGAGGAGGGAATGGGGAGGTGGGTTGGGGGAGAAGCCTGGAGGGGGTGTGGAAAGAGGAAAGAAAGGAGGGTCTGTGGTTGGTATGCAAAATGAATAAAAAAATTCTTAATAAGAAAGAAAAAAATTCTTAATAAGAAAGAAAAAGTTGAGGCTCTAGCATACAATTATGGAAATAAAGAAAAGCAACGCTGTTCGATGTGGCAATCAAGCAGTAAAGATGCATTAGTGTCTGTCATATGTTAAATACAGAAGAATGCTGATTTATCTGTCCTGTTCACAACTCCATTGCTCATATCTTCCTTCCCAATAATTCCCTTTATTAATCAATATGATAAAGAAGTTTGACCAAATTCGAAAAACACACCAGGTCTATCTTGAACTCTCACACAGCACCAACATCCTCATAAAGATCACTGAAACTTCTGTCAGTTCCATTTACCTTTGACCTTGATGAAGGCTTCAGATGTCAAGCTTCTGCCTCCACAGATGAACATACTCACAGGATCAAGGAGTCTGAGAAACTAAAGAAGGAATCAGAAGAAAATTAAAGCTTTGCCGGTTCTGCCACAGCCACTCACCAATTTGTGAGTGATGATATGATAATCACTCACTATCTCTGTCTCTCTCCTGCAAAATGTGAACTCAGAAGGAAACAAGGGAAAAGACATACAGTCTGAGAAAAGGCGAGAATAAATATCAAACATTTAGGAATCTGAAGACCTAAGCAGGAGACAGAGAAAGAGGACAGATAAGAAAACACAGAAAGAGAGGCCTTGACAGAGTCAAGAAAGCTCAACAGTGAAATTTTTCAAGCAGCTGTGAGTTTGTGATAATACCCAGAGTTCTTGCAAAGAAAGTGTGATGGCAATGTATTTTCCCAAGTATTCCAATTTTCTTTTTGGTTCTTGGACAAAACACTAACCAAAACCAGTTGGAGGGAGGAATATGCTACTTTGCTATAGGCTATAGCCCAACACCAAGGAAACTAAGGTGTGGACTGAAGCAGTGAACACGGTAGAACTTTCTTACATAATCCAGGATGACCAGCCCAGAGGTAGCATCACTCACAGTGTGCTGGACTCTTCTGTATCAGTTCTTTAGATAGTAACCCTCCTTCCAGTCCATATACCCACAGGCCAATCTGATGTAGGCAATGCCTCAAAGAAGGTTCCTTCTTTCTAGGAGAGTCAAATTTGTATCAAATTAACTGAAACTAACTAGCACTGAACATGTCTAAAAATAAAAGAATAGAAATCAGTAAAAGAAAAACTCTCAGTTATAACTGAACTGGAACACAATTTAATAAAGCATCATATTCTGTCCATGTTATAGACAGGCTTATTTGGGATAACTCGTAAGAGATGAGTCAATATTATGTCTTTTTAATCTTAAATTATTTTTGAGCAGTTCATAATGCCATGTCTCTACACATAGCCACACATGCCTGAGATCACATTCATCTTTTTGTTTGTTTGCTTATTTGCTTGCTTCACATGTTTGTGTTTGTGTGCCTAAGTTTAGTGGCCTGCAGAGGAATTTGAAGGCATTGCAGCTTCCAGACCTGGAGATACGGGCAGTATTGAGCCATAGTTTTAGTTATGGAGACTGAACTGGGATTCCTTATAAAAGCAGCCTGTACTTTTCAACATTGAGCTTTAACCTTAGCCCTTGAATAACATTCTTTTAAATTTTAATTATTTGATAAGTTGTAAATGTTTTGATTGTTGTTATTGCTTTTTTGTTTATGAGATTCAATTTACTTTATATCCTTGCTTTGTCTGGAACTCACTATGTAGACAAGGCTGGCTTTGAAATCACAGAGGTCCACTTGCATCTTTCTTGGGAGTTTTAGGATGATAAGTGTGTACAACCACACATTGCTGTATCACACTCTTTCAAACAAAAACAAAACACCTTCACACATAATAGGTTAGAAAAATTAAAGTGATATTTTATTCTTAAGTTTCTAAAATAGTCATACTTTACTAGGAGAAAATAACAGTTGCTTAATGAGACTCAATGGAGTCTTAATAGGTTCACCTTTTCACATGGTACTTCAGATCTTAAGAAGTGACAACGGGGACACCTTCCCATTCTTGTGTGTGTGTGTGTGTGTGTGTGTGTGTGTGTGTGTGTGTGTACAAAGATGTTTACTGTTACATTACAACAAAGAACATTAAATAGAATGTCCTTTTGGAAAACATTAGATTCGGTCTCAGAAAGCTCAAGCACTGGTATTATATGTCCTAAATGCTCTTCAGTCCTCATTACTACCATCTTACCTGCACACAAGGCATTGTCCTGTGACATTTTCACACAAATGTGTATCATGGTTTAACCGTGTCCACTCTGCATTCTCCCCTCTCTTACCTTCCCTTTTCATCCCTACCTAATTCTTTTTCGATTCCCTAGTAGTGAACCTCTCTCTCTCTTTCCCTCCCTTCCTCCCTCCATCCCTCCCTCCCTCCCTTCTTCCCTCCCTCCCTCCCTCCCTCGCTCCCTTCCCCTCTCTCCTTATTTTTTCTTCTTTTGTGTGTTTTTATTTAAGACAAGGTTTCTTTTTTCTTTTTTTTTTTTTGGTTTTTTGAGACAGAGTTTCTTTGTGTAGCTTTGCGCCTTTCCTGGAACTCACTTTGTAGCCCAGTCTGGCCTCAAACTCTTAGAGATCCACCTGGCTCTGCCTCCCAAGTGCTGGGATTAAAGGTGTGCACCACAAGATAGGGTTTCTCTTTAACCTTGGAGCTTGTCCTGGAACTCGATCTGTAGACCGGGCTGGCCTGAACTAACAGAGATCTGCCTGTCTCTGCCTCCTGAGTGGTGGGATTAAAGATGTGTACCACCACTGTCTGGCTCTGTTTTCTCTCCTAGACTTGAGTCAATCTCATGTAGTCCAGGGTGAATTTGAACTCATAGAGATCCAGATGGATCTCTGCCTCCTGAGTGCTAGGATTAAAGGTATGTGCCACCACTGCCTGGCTTCTATGTTCAATCTAGTGGCTTGTTCTGTCAGCTGATCTTCAGGTAAATTTTATTAGGGTATACAATTTATCACCACGTATCTATGTTAATTTAGCTCTAGACTTGCAGCATTTCAATCTCTCCACATCACTGAAGTTCTGAACAGTTAATCCACATTTCAAAAGGTATAGTATCAAAGTTTTTACCTGTAGGTAACTTTTGTTCATACAAATAATAATAACAAAAATAATGAACCAAACATGTCTAATCAAATGGGCTCCAAAGTTCCAGTTCATTCACCAAGGATGGATCCTGATCCTACTGCCAGTGAGCCCATAAGCAGATCAAGCTACACAAATGTCTTGCTTATGCAGAGGGCCTAATGCAGTCCCATGGAGGCTTCACAGCTGTTGGTCTAAAGTTCATGAGTTCCTGCCAACTTGGTTTGGTTGTCTCTGTACATTTCCCCATCATGATCATGATGCCCCTTTGCTCATAGAATCCCTCTTCCCTGTCTTTGGACAGCCTGGAGCTTGGCTGTGGATCTCTGAATTTGCTTCTATCAGCTAATTGATAAAGGCACTATGATAACAATTAGGGTATCCACCAATTTGTTTACTGGGGTAAGGCACTTCAAGCACCCTCTCCACTATTGCTAGTAGCCTAACCTGGGGTCATCTTTGTGGATTCCTGGCAACTTCCCTAGCACCAGGTTTCTCCCTATCCCCATGTTGTCTCCCTCGATCAAGATGTCTCTTTCATTGATCTTTCACTCTGTCCCTGCTCCAGGTCATGATCCTGTTACCTTATGTTCTCATCCCCCATCCTCTATCCTCTATTGTCTCACCCCTACCCCCCAGTTTACTCGTGGAGATCAGAACCTCAAATTTTGAAAGCAGAATCAAAATCCATACTAAAGGACAAAGGGTCTCTTTATACTCTGCAGTAGATAAGTGTTAACAATAACAAAACTATTAAGAATATCAAATGACTGTGTGCCCATTTCAAACAAATGATATACTGACAATAGAAATAATTAAGTAAGATTTCAGAATTAATTCACTATTCTTATATATTTGACCAGTATCACCTGAAATCATTGCAGTAGTTTACCACACTCAGGTGTCTTTTTTGTTGCTACTTTGTTTTTAACAGAATTAATATAGCTTCTTATGTAATGAAATACATTGGATTAATTTAAACTATGATGAATAGTCTCTCTCTCATGTGTGTGTGTGTGTGTGTGTGTGTGTGTGTGTGTGTGTGTGCGCGCGCGCGCGCGCCTGTTCATCATGTTTCACACAGAAGTGGCTTCTGTGTTTCGATTGACATTTTCTGCTCACATAATTTATTTATTTATTTATTTTTGGTTTTTTGAGACAGGGTTTCTCTGTGTAGCTTTGTGCCTTTCCTGGAACTCACTTGGTAGCCCAGACTGGCCTCGAACTCACAGAGATCCACCTGGCTCTGCCTCCCTGAGTGCTGGGATTAAAGGCGTGCGCCACCACCGCTTGGCATGCTCACATAATTTAAATTGTACTTTACTATCAGTGAAAGCATTTAGAGGATTACAAATTGTTTATAAATATTTTATCCATAATAGCCAAATTGCTCTGAATATACATTTCTGAATCTTACTAAAAGGTTACAAAGAGTAAAACAGGACTCTCCTTTGATATCATTAGCTATAGTCAGATTAGAAAATGGTATTTTATCCCTCTAGAACTAGTTTTTAGGAAAGCTGAAAAGTAAATTGGCCTAATCATGAATATCAGTGTTACTAGTAGCCTAGCTTGGCTATCATAACATTAGAAATTCCATTGACTGCCCTTTTGGTTCCTACCTTCACTCTCTAGACATAGTACTAAATTTATCTTTTTTTAGAAACACAGGAGATGCAAATTTGAACAAGCTTCAAACTGAAAGCACAAAACTGATATATGTGAAAACTATATGCAAGATTTCCTACCAATGTCCCTATTCTACAGTGGCTACTCTTTGTGCATTCAATGCTGCAGGCAGAATACGATGCTGCGACTTCACTATAGCTTCATCTTCTCTCTGTCACCCTTTCTAATTGCCTGTGTCCTCATTTTGATTATTTTACCCTTTCCTACCTATTTCTTGCTTTGCCATTGTAATTCAGTCTAGTGTGAGCAACCACATAATCACAGGAAGAACATGTTCAGGGGGTTGTGTTTTCCTTAATAGTACTACAATAGTTCATCCCCATCCCTCCCCTTTAATGAATCCTTCAGTCAAAGTTAAGATGAAAAGGAATGAAAAACAGTTCTCTAAAGATATTGATTTCAGTCACCGAACATGAAAGTTGGTAGTAAATAACAGGACAATGCCTTTCTCTACACTGTCAATATATAAATGGAGAGCAGTGTTTAAGTAGGAACAGGACCATTGTTGTCACATCCTCAATAGAACTAACTCCAGTTCTTTTAAGATCTTGAAGTTCAGGCATTTAACAGCCTACTCTCCATTTAGGTAATTTAGTTCCTGTGAAAGGAAGATTGGCAGGAAGGAAAGAGAGTGGAGCACTCTGTTTATCCAGAGGAAATAGTTCCTGGACACTAAGTGCACAATCTTCTACCATGTTATTCTGCCAAGACACTTCAATCTAGACACAGAAAGAACCACTTACAGGAAAAAAACATAATTGAGACCTTGGCCTTCGCACTGCTTGAGCCCATGAACCTGCCTGCTTTCTATGTAATGCTAATGGCAATTCTTCTCCTTTGACTCAGAAAAAATAAAAATAAAACAACAAGGACAAAGCTTCCTTGTACTTTCAGAGATTGAGTGCTTAAACAACAAAATTAAATTAATCAACATATACTTAAGATACATATCTTAACCAGTGATAATAGGCTTTTAACAAATAGATGAGGCTTATATATGAAATAGAAGCAACATGTAGTTGCCATTACTATGATGGGTGAACCACCATGGACTGGTCACTCCTGACTCACTCACTCGACTCTTTTGTCTCCAGCTATGAAAGTGTCATTGCCATTTTTTTTAAAGACTGCAGAGTATTTTAAAACCTTATACAATCTCATTTAACCACTGATTGAAGAGATAAGATTCTTGAACAATCATTTAGGATATTTTTGTTCTTCAGTATCCATCAGGTCACAAGAAAGAAAACATTTTATTTTCTGTAAATGTAAATAAATTACATTTGATGGAAGCAATTTCAGAGACATACAAGGAAACCTGCAAGTTTCATTGTAAAATGGATTTAGGATTCGGTGCAATAGTAGCACAGGGTTTTCTGCAAATGTGCCAGCCATTATGAGCCTTTTATTCACATATGCAGAAGTCACTACAATCCTTCAGTTACAGATGCATGTGCTGAGTTCTCCTTCTTCACTCTTGTTTAAACAGTGTCCTAGTGCACTTCTGCAACAATTGGGTCATGTGACCTGCTTCCATGTGCATCAATCATACCTTCAGTTTGAGTAAATCTATGTGATGTGCCTTGGTATAACATAGTTCTTTGCTACTGTAAAACTACAATTTTCACTATGTTTCCTTATGCTCCTTGCTTTACTGGAATATGAGTACTACTTTTGGGATGCAAGAGTTGTCCAGTAAAACATTCCACTTTGTTGTAAACATGATTTATATTTCACTGCAGTATAAACATTGTCTTTTGAAAAAAATCAAAAAATAGAAAAAGCAAATATGAATATAGCAAATATGATTAATAGCTTTGTTTGAAAAAAAGGAAGAAACTACTAGTGAACTAAAGATGCAAATGTAGGATCTCAAATTATAAATTATCAGGAGGAAAAGTAGGGAGGAACTTTGACATCCAGGCATAGGTAATAGCTGGATAGTATTTCCATCCATCAGGAAATAATGCCCACAATTTACAAATGGGATTTTATGAGAAGAAAAAGTATCAGTGCAGCAAAGTAAACAATTCATGTAAATAAGGGACAAAATACAGAATTGTAGGCTTTGTATTTGGACAGATAAGTAAATTTTAGAGAAAAAGGGACAAAATAATCAGACATCTCAGTGAATAAACAACCTAATGATGCTGACAATTTACAAAACAACATGAAATACAGTTGAGCATTGAAGAGAACTGTGTATCTCAGTAGCTGTCACAGTTTGAATGTGAAATGTTTGTCATAGGCTCACATTTAGGAACACTTGGCCCACAGAGGACTGTGCTTAAAGTGGATCCTGTGGAACCTTCATGCTGTGGAGGCTTGCTGAAAGGTGTGAATTACCAGGGGTGGGTCTTGAACACTTTTAACACTCTCAAGTTCTCTTCCATTCCAATTGACTCTCAGAAAATAGAGAAGAAACTACTTAGGAGAACAAACAGGGTTAATGGGATGTTTGAGGAGAACAGAACAGAGAAGATAAGGGGAAATGGTGTAGAATACAAAGAAAGAACTTTTAATTTTAAATTGTTTAAATTTTCTTTATGTAATTAGTGCTGTGTAAAATGAGTATGTACTTATATAATTAATATATACATAAAACAAAGTTTTAAAATGTAATTAATAAAGAAAACATTCTAAAAATAATGTGTCAATGGTATACTTTGGAAAAGCAGTTCTATATTTGTGGGAGTACAAGGGAACTGTAAATATTGTGATGTAACAAGATGGCCAAGGGAAACTCCTATGGATTGAGCTTTAATACTTCACTATAAGTCTTCGAAAAGAATCTCACATGACATTTTATCTTATTAAATCTTCACAATAGTGTCCCCAGGATGTATTTATTAATGATTTGTAAATAAAATTGTGCCTAAATGATTAAATGTACTTGCACAATAAGGTCAGAGATTATTGAGTTCCTAAGAAATAGCTTTGTTTGAATCTCTGATCCATGCATCATTTTTTAAGACATGCCAATCACATTTTTATACCATCTTGTGGACAGATCATGCTTTGAATTCATATTAAACTAAAGAAAGGAAATAACTTGCATTTTAACATTAATATTTCTATTACACTAAATTGTAAATAATTGTCTTTGACATGAAAAGATAATGATTGTTCGAATGATCATTAATATGATACCAAATCTAATTTAAATATTTATAAAGTGAGTTCTCAGGTGACCTGAAAGTGTAAGTGTTCATCATGTTTAATTTTGTATTGTGTTCTTGTTGTCCTATAAACAACTTTAAAACTTCTATGATAGCTTTATAAAGAATTCTGTGTAGCTTCCGTGATGTGATTATTAAAGTATTTCTTTTGGGAATATGTCATAAATGACAATAAAAGCAAAAGTTTAATGGAGAAAGAAACATTTTACACGATATTTAAAACTCTATTTTATAATATCATATAATCCTTTATGAATACCCCTGCATGCTATACTGTCAAGAATTGAATCAAAGGCCAGGAGGTGTAGTGCATGCCTTTAATCCTGCCACTCGGGAGGCAGAGCCTGGTAGATCTCTGTGATTTTGAGGCCAGCCTGAGCTGCAGAGTGAGTTCCAGGAAAGGAACAAAGCTACACAGAGAAACCCTGTCTTGAAAAACCAAAAAAAAAAAATTGAATTAAATATCTACTTATATCATCAAGGAAAAATTAGAAATATAAATTTTACTCTATATATGTACATTTACATAAAAATTATTAAATACCTTTCAAATTGTGTTAGTAGGGGTTGAAAGTAACTATTTGTGAATTATGGATATTTAGTACAATATATATTTAAATGTAAATGAAAATAAAAACAAAGCAAAAATATTATACTTTGATATGCTGTCCTCTGCCATGCCTTTGTTCCTCAACATATTTGCAGTTTATTTTTGTAGTTGCTATTATGTAGTCTAATTTACACAAACATAAATATAAACACACACACACACACACACACACACACACACATATATATATATATATATATGTATATATATATATACTTGTTTACCTTAAACATTCATCTGGTATTTCATATACTATCAGTCAGAAGATTGTTCATAATATAGAGATTGTTCAATAAGGTGAAATTTAGAGTATGTATAAAACATCAATTTTCTTCATGGTGTATTACTTGCAAAGATCAAACATCCTCATGTTCTTCTTGTGTCCTTTCAGTTAGTGAGCTGAGATTATTCCAAACCTAAAAACGCACATAAGAGTAAACATTTTGAAATGAATGAGTTACATCTTAATTCTAGTAATTCCAATTTTAGAAAATTATGCTGGGGCTGAGAATGTATGTAATTAGTGGGCTATTAGTCTGCCACTCACCAAGCACAACATAAATCTGATTATAGGGTTGGACCCGACTGTAGTCCTCGAACTAAGAAGTGAAAGCAGGAGAATCAAAAGTTTAAGGAAAATCTTTATTACATATGGAGTTTGAGGCAAGCTACATCACAAGAGGTCCTCTCTCAATACATTAAAAAAAAAAGTATCTAGATATCTTTGAAGGCCACACACATAAAAATATGCAGGTACATTTCATATTGAAATGATCTTTCTATTTAGTAGCCAATAAAATAGTTATACAAATATAATATGCATATCACATATATTATATATCATGATATATATCATATGTATATTTATAGCTTTTTATATTAAATGATTCATGTATTTTATTAATAGTGGCTTATAAATAGTGGTATTTGAAAAAGGGAAAAAGTTTTTTCTAATTAAAAAGCAGTTGCCAACTATTACACATAATATAGGATTAAAGCATTAAAATATTGCTATTTTGTATAGCTAAGGAGTTAGGGGTTAAATAATATTCTGAGGTTAATTTAATCCTCATGAACTTTTAATTTAAACCTTATATTTATCTTTAGGCTTATAAAATCATTGTACCAAATAAAGTGTTAATAATTTTAGGTTGCATTCTAATCTATGAGGTCAGGATTATTTGAATTGCCTGTAACCTGATTCACAGAAGCATTATAGTGTTACCGAAAACATATTTAAAAGTGTCAGGGATAGGTTATGATCTTGATGGATCAAGGTCTATGGCTGTTGATATTAAAACATTTCCTCTAGGCTTAGAATTGTGTGCATCAAAATTTCAGCTATATTTCATGCAGTAATTATGGCAATGTTTATTTCCTGTAATGATTAAATTTTTATATAATAAGAAGCATAAGGATTGTTTTTGTTTTCAAGAGTTGAAGTGCTTATGAGCTGGCATTTTGGAGCCCATTCCTTATGGTGGGATGACTTGCTCAGTCTTGATGCAGAGGGGAGGGACTTGGTCCAGCTTCAACTCTATGTACCAAGATTTGTGGACTTCCCATGGAGGCCTTACCCTTTCAGAGGAGGTAGGTTGTGGGGGTGGGGAACCTGGGGGACATCAGGAGAAGGGATGAGAGGGGGATCTGTGGGTAGTATATAAAATTGATAAAAAAAATTTCTCAAGTATAACACAATTTAGCATTTAAATAAAAAAGAAAGCAAAGAATAAAAGAAATAAGATAATATACATGTATTTGACATAATATAAATGTCAAATGATTAGAATAGGAAAGTAGATTAACTGTGTTAATAGACTTAAATTAGTATAGTTTCACAAAATAAAATACGGAGAGGGAAAGTAAGTGAGGGAATATTGCTTTTATTTTGGCACTATGCCTGTGTTTAATCTTTCAAGTCATACCATGCACACACACACACACATGCACACACACGCACGCACACACACACACACACACACACACACACACACACACACACACACTTGTATGTTATGTTTCCTACCTTTCATATTCAGTAACTACCTGCCAGTGTATTGTTATATTTGGGTATTCATAGGACAAAATATTTGGCAAACAGCAGGCAATAGTATGCAGAAGGTGCCTAATCTTAAAATGTTGGGGCTTTATTGAGGTACAAGGTTCTGGACTGTTCTCCTGACCTACCATAGCAGAGCTGAGGCAGGAGATTGTGAGTTCCAGGCTAGCCTCAGCTACAAGGTACATTTGACACAGGCTGGAAATACATGAAGACCTTGTTTCAAACATGAAAAGCAGAAGATAAAAATGATATAAGAAATTCATGATGCCATGTCATCAGCAGTGTGTGCTATACAGGGCTTTTGGAACTCCTTCTTACTCCTGACCTTCATCTTACTTCAGCATACCATTAAATAGCTAAGTTGCTTTGGCTAATGTTCTAGATATTCTATAAGTTATCAGTGAGTGCCACAAGTCACAAGAGAAAGTCACCATGCTTTCAAATCTGAGAAACAATGAGCCAAGGTGTAGCTTTTTCTACTTGTACACTGTTATGTCAGGTATGTGCTGCTAGGAGAGAGATAAATTATACATTCCTTAACACTAATCAAATCAGATTTGATAAAGTATGTTTTGTTTACATGTGATTTTAAAGCCTACAATATGATTCATTAGTGTTTAGAAGCATGAAAGTGTCCTGCTGATTTAAAAAAAAATTAGAAAAAAATGAAAATACAGTTATGTTATCTAAAATCTTGGTTAAAAATAAGCTAATCAGAAGGCAAAAGTATATGCTCCATTTAAAATTTATAGATGGATATAGGTATTATATCTATATGTGCATATATATTGCATGGTAGTTTTTCTTCAAAGCATCTGAAAATTGCTACAGTTACTTCTCCTATGGTTCACTGGAAGGAAAGAAAAGTCATTTAAACTCAGTTGTTTAAGTGATTATATAGAGTACTTTGCCCATCTAAGGAGGGATTATGGAATTCTTTAATACCAAGTGCTACAAAAGCACATCAGCACCAGGTCTCCAGAAGAGTAACAAAGAACACTGGAAGAGGGTTAGTCTTTGCACTCTAGAATCTGTCAATCTCAAAGAGGTAGCTGGAAACTGAAAGGAGGTATTTTTGCTCTAATGGGAAATACAGACTAGTCAAAAAACAGCATGGTAGGACAGGAGTACAATCAGAAAAGAATAGGAAAACATCAGAGCAGGTTACTATAGGGAAATGGAAGTACATTTTCCATTGACAAGTATTCTTTTAACAGAACGACATTATGTTTTACCATAATTATTTTATTTTTAGTTGAAAACAATTTTAGACTGTGTATTCTGATTACACTTTCCCTTCTCACAACTTTCCCCAGATCCTCCCCACCTCCCAATCCACCAAAATCCACTCTATTTCTTTTTCTCTCATTAGAAAACAGATGTTTACAAAAATTATAATGATAAAATTAGATAAAACAAACAAACCCAAAAGGGATAAAATGAACAAACAGGAAAAAGAAATTGGCGAAGAAAAAACATAAGCAACAGGTGTAGACGCAAATACCCACATACACCTTCACTCCCAGAAATTCCATTTTGTTTTGGCCAGTCTCTTAGTGCTGAGATTACAGGTGAGCATAACCATTTCAGGCCTTTTTATGTAGGTTCTGAGATTCCATAGTCAGGTTTTCATGCTTGACCAGCAAGTGTGTACTTGTACCCAATCAGCTGTAACCCCCATCACCAACACCTTTTTCTAATTTTTAAAAATAATTAAGCACTTCCAATGCAGTTTATGTGTCTTATAATCATCAACTTTTATCACATAATTAGAAATGAGATGGTTAACACTTTTGGGGGCATGCACAGGTCTTTCACAGGCTCTAGTCAGATGTACTTCCAGCTGTAAGAAGGGGAACTGGACAAGAGCTATCTATCTCCAACAGACAATCACTTGCAATGGAAAAATTGTCTTCATTGGAGTCTCACTAAGTATGAAACCACACTTATAAGCCCCATATTCAGTAGTAGATGTCCAACACAAAACAAAGTTGATGGCATATTTGTAGATTTTTTTTTGTCTCATATTGCTTTGTTCGGCTGTTTTTCATCTGACTGGTCTTTTGCTCGTATATCATGTTATTTGATTTTGTGTTTTTACTTTTACTTTGTGTGTGTGTGTGTGTGTGTGTGTGTGTGTGTGTGTGTGTGTGTGAAAGAGAGAGAGAAAGAGAGGGAGAGAGAATGAGAGAGAGACTCTGTGTTCCTTTTTTTAAATAAAATCTGTTTTTAAGATTAATTTATTTACTATTTTGTCTGCTTATTTTTAAAAGAAAGAACAGGAATGAAGTTGGATGGTCGAGGGATAGGATAAATCTCTGAGTCGATGAGGGTCAATCATGATCAGAATATATTATATGAAGAAAAGTATTTAAAATTTTTAAAGATATTTAAAACATTTACTTCCCAAATACACACACATGAAGGTCCACAGTTTTTGTAAATCCAGATTCAGGGATTCTGTTTTCCTCTTTTGTTCTCCTGAGACAACAGGAACTCACTTAATGTACATAAGTACATGCATAAAAAAATGAATGCATAAAAAATAAATAAAAGTTTAAAAAATGTTTTGCCTCAAACTACAGTTTGACTTAGGAAATAAGTTAGTAACTAACTCTTTTAATGAGAAAGGAAACTATGACAAAAGTCATTAAACACTAGATGTTGGCTAAACTGCACTGACCTCAGGCTACAGAACCTGAATAAATTAAACAAAAGGAGAGAAGATAATGGTCAACCAAAGAAGACCTCTATGAATAATAAAAACCCCAGTGTGCTCCTCTTAGTTTGCTTATGGGAGTTTGGTTTTGTTTGTTTGTAAAACTCAAGAACAGTATTTTCAATGTTTATACATCTTTAACTCACTTACTATGAACAATTTCGAACAGAATAAAGTCCCTTTGAGCTGATTATATTCCTGTTTAATGTTCCTTTTATATTTGTTTTTGATGATTACTTGAATATCCATTAGATGGAAGGAAATAGAAAAACAACCTGTTATCAGATTCCAATTTTGTGAAAATGTAAGAATATTGACATTACTTGAGCCGTAAAAATCTAAAACACTTAAAAGTACATGATCTGACAGATGGAAAAATCAGTATAACATAGTTTTGTTCCAGGAATTTTCAGTGTAGAAATTCTTCAGTAGTTGTGAAATTCTATGTTATATTAATTCAAGAAAAGAACAATAGAAAATCAAAGTTTTTTTCAGCCTATTAGCAGTTGTTAAACTTAAGTTAGCATAGGTTCAGTGGTGACAAACAGTGGGAGCCTTTTTACCATTGGCCAGAGTGAGAAAAGTAGTTTTGCAGCTTTTTTTCCTTTTTCCTTCCTTCCTTCCTTCCTTTCCTTTCCTTCCTTCCTTTCCTTTCCTTCCTTCCTTCCTTCCTTCCTTCCTTCCTTCCTTTCCTTCCTTCCTTCCTTTCCTTCCTTCCTTCCTTCCTTTCCTTCCTTCCTTCCTTCCATCTTTCCTTCCTTCCTTCCTTCCTTCCTTCCTTCTTCCTTCCTTCCTTCCTTCCTTCCTTTCCTCCCTTTCCTTCCTTCCTTTCCTTCCTCCCTTTCCTTCCTTCCTTCCTTCCTTCCTTCCTTCCTTCCTTCCTTCCTTCCTTCCTTCTTTCCTTTCCTTTCCCTTCCTTCCTTCCTTCCTTCCTTCCTTCCTTCCTTCCTTCCTTCCTTCCTTCCTTCCTTCCCTTCCTTCCTTCCTTCCTTCCTTCCTTCCTCCCTTTCCTTCCTTCCTTTCCTTCCTCCCTTTCCTTCCTTCCTTCCTTCCTTCCTTCCTTCTTTCCTTTCCTTTCCCTTCCTTCCTTCCTTCCTTCCTTCCATCTTCTTTATACTTTCCTCTCTTTTCCTGCATCCCTCTCTCTCTCTTCAGGTTTCTGTTTTTGGGGAGATAGCCTGTGTGATTATGCTTGCTGGGTGATTTAGCTTTATTTTGTTTTGCTTTGTGTTAAATTCATTCACAAAGCAATAGCTACATAGATGCACAAATGGTGCTGCAGAAAACGCAATAGAATAACATGTAAAGAAACAGCATACATCAGAGCTAGTAGTAGCCTGTCCTTTTAACACACTGCCATAACTTTTGGGTTGATTCTGTGATGTCTATAAATTAATGTATTTTGGTTCTTTTATTTCTGAGAATACAGTACAATTACATTAGTTGTCCCTACCCTCTTCTCTCTGCAACACCTCTCATATGTCTCTCCATGCTCCTTCATTTTCATGATCTCTTTTTCATCACTTATTGTGACATGCATATGTTTATGTACATAAATGCAGATTACTAAATACAAGCTGATGTTTCCATTTTTTTGAATGTTTTGAGACTTGATCATTTGGAACCAAATAACAAATTGGTGTGTTCTTCCACAGAGAAGACTATGTCTCCTGCTCTCAGAATTCCTTTGTTCCCTGAGGTTATTTGTGTAGAACTGAGGCAGGATGGTTTCCCCATCTTCTCCTCTTTGGAATTTCTACTTTTGTTGTCCTTTTTTGGTTCATGTTTAGGCATCCATGTTAGTGTGGCTTTCCCAAATATGGCTTCTGACATTCCTGAGAGATAATCTTACCTAAAACTCCCTTATCTTCTTGCTCTTACAACCTTTTCATGCCCTCATTCACAGTGTTCCCTTAGACACAGTAGTAGTTTTTTACATGCATCTCTAAATACTGGACTTCAAACTCAGCATTTGGATGGTCTCAGTCTATTGCACAGAGATGTTTCCTTGATGAAGTGTATTGAAAATCATGCCTGGTATTGGAAACCAAGGCAATACCCAGGGCTAGAAATGGCATATATTAAACCTAAAGAAACTAATAGTCATATTAATAAATCTATAATACTAATTTTCAATCAGAAAAGCTCCTCAATTCTTATTCTCTAGGTTTCCATATATTTTTGCTTCTGTGTTTTATCATTCAAGTGTTATCAATTTTGATTTGTTTGGCTGAGGAATTTTTATTTTTTATTATTCCAATAGCCAACACTATGTAATTATTGGTTAATTCTATATTTTGCTTTTTCAACCTCCTATTAAACTTTGAAATAATGTTTGAAAAGATCTAAGGCAATCTAGATAATTATTAAGAGATAAATTGTAAATATACATTCCCAATACATTCAAAGTTGGAAGAAATATAGGTAAACTCTTCAATACATATAATATACCAAAATTTAATCAAAATGGTATGTTACTTAAACAATTTCATAAAAAGCAATGATAATGAAGCAGTAGTTTTAAAAAATAAAGAAGTCTTCCAACAAAGACAGCCCTAGTATGGGCTAATTCTACTAAATCTTTAAAGAGGTACTACCTTCAATGTTCCTCAAACTGGATCAAAAAATATAAACAACAATAATAACACTAAACCTATTACCCAAATCCATTATTAATTGGATGCCCCAATCAGATTAAAATACAACAAGAGAAAGCTATACATTTTACCTGATAGACTGTGCATAACAATATATCAATGAAATAGTTTTCATCTGAATTCAAGAGAAATTTTAAAACATCATTTACCATGACCAAATTGAATTCATTTCAGGGACACAAGGTTGTTTTAACCTACATATATGAATAAATTTAATATAGCCCAAAAGCAAGCTTAATGAAATAAATCGTATTATCTTCTCAATTAATGTTAAAAAATTACCAAAGTCCAATAACGATTCATGATGCAAGCCCTGAAGAAATTAGGCATAAAAGGAAAACATTTACACATAAGAAAGTCTATATTAAACAAATATATTCAATTAGGAAAAACACAAAACATTTTATCTCAAAGCTAAATGAGATATGTGTGTATACTTTGCATATTTTCAGTAAATATAATGCTCAAATTTTTAAATAGAGCAATAAGGTAAAGAAATAAAACAGACTGAAATTGGAAATGAGGCTATTATATTGTTCCCATTAGTAGACTGCATGATCTCACACTTAAAAGACAAAAGACCCAAGAAAAAATTAGATATCTTGTACTTTAAACAAAGTTATAAGATACAAAATAAACAAATCAATAACCTCCCACTACCCATTTGGCAAAAAAAAAAAATCAGAACAACAATCTCATTCATAATAAATCGATATACCAAGGTAGAAATTGAAAGAGCACCCAAATGTTTGCTGACAAATGTCTTTAACTGTAGTTCAAGGTGATTTTCTTTTAGCCTTTGCTGATAGCAGGCATTCATGTGTAATACAGAAACTCGTTTATGCAGAGTGCTCATACACACGGAAATTTAAAGTAAATATTTAAAAATGTAAAAATGTTGAGCTGTGGTAACTTTCTAAATACAGCTACGTCTAAACTTGAGGAAAGAGTGACAATAAAGATGTAGTAATTTTCCCACCATGCTATCTCTAAATGAATTCATGGTTTGCCTTTAACTTACCAGAACATAAAATTTATAGAAAAATATCATCTTTTACAATATTCATGCTATCCAAGATATGTGCTAATAGATTCATTGTTTATCCTAAAACAGCATCTTAGAAAGGAGGGAGCTTACTTAATAAAGCTTTAGCATCCTCACCAATTCATTAATAGAAAAGAAGTAATAAAAATATAAGAAAAATAAAACAATAACAAAGACATCACATTATTTCAAATTAGTACAATATTTTACAAAAAAAAAAAAAAACATAAAAGCAACAACAGAGAAAATGTAAACAGCTGCTAGAAGGTCCTTCAAATACAAATTACTCTAAGAAAGAGCCAGTATGGACACACAGAAAGAGGTTCATTATATGCACTGTGTAGATGTAACCATCTTGTTAAATAAGAAACACAGAGCCAATTGCAGAGTAAAAAGCCAAGAGGTCAAAGCAATAGTTAAGAGCTTAAAACCTTTTCTTATCCTTCACTGCTGCTGCTAGACTCAGAGACTTCCAGTCTGAGGAAACAGAATCAGCCAAGGAAACTGGCAAAGTGAGGTACCCGTGGCTTGTTCTGCTTCTCTGATATTACAGCATTTACCCCAATAACTGGCCTCAGGTTTGATTTTATTAACAAAACTCTTTAAGATTCCTGCTACATCTGGCGCCCAACATCGTGGTACAAATTGATGAAAAAGCCGCTTACCTGTGACCTTGCAGGCCCCAACTCAGGCCCGAGCTACACTCGGTCCATTGTGGTGGCTCATGCTGGTTGGATTTACTGAAGAAGGCAGGAGGATCCTGAGTTCAAGGCCAGCCTAGAAGGCTTGGGAGAAGCTTCAGCCCAGGCTGAATCTCAAACAGCTGTGGGACTATGGAGGCATCTGCTGCTGCTCAAAGTTGCTGGCTTCTTCTCATCCTTTTGGTGACTGTGGTGAAGCTGCTAAGGGTTTACCACTGCTTGTTCAGAGAAGAATTGCCAGGACCATTGTGTACAAAGAAAGCATCAATAAAGGTCAGTTTGGAAATGTTTGGCAAGACAAATGGTGAGGAGAAATTGCTGTGAAGATTTTTCTCTTCTAGGGAAGAACATTCATGAACATTCATAGTTCTAAGAGACAGACATTTATCAGACTGTGATTGCTCCAAACCACAGAGGAGGAAAAAAAAAAAAAATCTAAAGCGAACCATGACGCCTAACAGCGACTTAAAAATCTTCAAAAAGATGACAGGATCCCACAACGATGATGATTCCACATGGACTATGATAAAGCCATTAAGTTGATTAACATCACAGAAGATCAACTTTGGACTACAAACTGGTCAGGACAATTTTGAGATGGCTAGCTGAGATGATCCAGCCTGATAGACTACTTGAACAAGGACTTGAAACAAGCCCTGCATTTTCTCATCATGCAGCAGCTGGACAGATAACACAGGACTTGACAATTAACCCAAAAATTTATTTTCAGGATCCCATAAAGATGTCTTCACCCCCAGAAAGCAGGAAGTAATTTTAAGAAAACAACACCCACATTCCCAAGAAGTGGGATGGGAGATTTTTGGTTGTTTAATGAGTTATGGATATTGCCATTGTTTATGATGTTTGGTTACAAGGTATTAATTGTTAATGGTCAGGAAAAAAATAAAGCTGAAAAAGGAGATTAGATACAGAGTTTTTGTTTAAAAAAAAGAAAAAGAAAAAAGAGAATATAGATATGAGGTAGATATGAATCTACTCTGAGAAAAAAGATAAAGGATAATAGGATAAATGGGTAGATCGCTGAATCTACTGTAAAAAGAAAAAGAGGAAGATATAAAAATGACAAAAGGTAGACTACTGAATCTATTATAAAAAGATAGAATATGGATATGATAAGATAAAAAGGTCGATTTTTTTAAATCTACTTTTAAAAAGGAACTACTTGTTTAAATAGTCTGAGTTTATCAAATATTACTAGACTGCTGTATATTGTTATATATTAATGGAGTTTTTTGTCTGAATCTATCAAATGTTAATGATTATATTAACAAGACTCTAAGATTCCTGCTACAGCACTGGTTTTGCAATTACATTTTTTCACTCATTATTTACAGTCTTGATAATGGTTAAACTACATATAACAGAGCATTCTTTTATAATAAAACGTTAATCAATTTAAAGAAAGTACATTTATTGTAAACATATTATTTTTAAACTTGGTGCTGGAATGCTGTTTCTAAAAAGGGTGACGTAAAAACCCGTTTTTTTCAGTCCACAGCTTGAACATATATCATCACAGAGGGTAGAAATGATAACTCTGACTCATGGGAAAGAAAGGATAATCCAAGGAAAGAGAGGTGACTATAACTAAGAAAGGAAATTGTGACAAGGACAACCTTGGCTCTGCTTTACATGATCCTGGGATGTTCTTCCCTGTTTTTCCTTGAAACAAGAACATTTCTGAATAGTGCTATGTATCAGTTAAACCGTAATATCTTTTTTAAGAGTAATACTTCTGAGTGTAGACAATGATTATTTGACTCTTTTGAATGTAAATGTGGTGAATGAGTTACCTGAAAGCTTATAGTCATCTTCTTTAACTTCTTAACCTAATTATGAAAATGTCACAGAACTTCATATGGCATATGTCAAGAACCAATATACAAGACAGGTGAAAAACTTAAACCCTTGCACACATGCCATTGATTAAAATCTGTCAGATGAATACTTAGTGTAATAAATTAAGTCAACATGATTTCAATGTTACACCAAATATTACAACTACTGACTAGGCTGACAGCATGACTAAATTGCAGTCTCATATTCAAGATGGTACAGTGGCATGCAAATGGCTGTACAGATATGATATTTGTGCGTGCTAATGATTTTATTGATTCCAAATAAGGACAATGCAAATATCATAGGATATATTTTAGTCATAACCAGGATCATTTAAATACTTGAAGTACAAAATATGATTGCATAATTTCCTCTTTCCCTTTCCTGTCTCAAACTCTTCACATGTATAAACATTTGCTCTTTCTCAAATCCATGCCCTAATGGGTGATATCATTCTGCATGTTGTGAATGTGTTGCTCTAATTGGTTGTAGTTTGTAGTTCTTTCATAGGAAAGATTATTTTTCACAGTCCCAGAATTTCTTAGCTGCATGTACTATTTATTAATTATGTCTAAGTTATACAACAATCAGCTTTACATTTAATTTGTAGACTTTCCTTTCAGAATTGGGCTGACAAAATTAATCTTTCAAATCGCTTCACTTATAAATGAGAAATGTGTTAAGTAGTCATCCATGTGGTTTATTTGAAATATTATTGATTGTCTAAGTTAACTTTTATTTAGTGATAAAAAGCATAATGAAAATCAACTTGGGAGAGAAAGGGGTTATTTTAATATTCAATTCTCAGCTCATATTCCGTGAGTGAGAGAATTGAGGACAGGAACCTGGAGGCACAGAGTGAATCAAAGACCATGGAAGAACACACTTTACTTTTTGTTTGTTTTATTTTGTTTTGTTTTCCTCATAGATTTCTCAGCCTACTTTCTTATAAAACTCAGGACCACCTGTACAGGGTTGGTAGCAACAAAAGTGTATGAAACCCTCCCACATCAACTATCAACTAAGAAAATGCCTGATAGGCTTGTCTACAACCCAATGTTATGGAGACATTTTCTCAACTGAGAGTCCATCATCCACATTACCTTATCTTGTGTAAAGTAACCCACACAAATGACCTTTTCTCAACTTGAAACCAGACAAATCACTTATAACCATAAATGTCCCCTTCTGGCTCATCCCTAAGATGCAAGGTTAATATAACATCACAATATAAATCATCTCAACTTCTTAAACAAAAAAACTTTAAAAGGTTCACTATCTTAAAAGCATCCAAAGTCTCTTTCAAAGCTCAAAATCTTTCTAAAACATCTAAAAGTTCTCAACTATGGGCTTCTGTAAAATCAAAAAAGCAAGTTAAATATTTCTTACATCTGAGAACCTGAAATGAATATATCACTTCTAACAGCAATTTGTAATTGTTGCTTCAGTGTAAGTGAGGTATCATCCTTTAGACAGATCTTTGACAACTTTTAACAATTGACTCATTCATTCCTTCAAGTATATGTGTTCTTGGATTCAAATCCAAGTGATAGCTGTCTATGTAAGTTTCCAAAGCTGGGAGTATGGTCTTTTTGTTTCTGGTTCAAACTCATCCTAAATATCCAACACTTACTGTAGAGGGTTACCATTTATATTCTTAATATTAAAGAACTCAAACTTGTATTTCTTGCTTTTTTGCTTTCCTATTCTCTCCAAAGTGAATATCTAGTCCATCTCACCTTCTTCACGCTATGCACTACAGAAGCCAATACATTTGGTTTTACTTCATGATAGCTTTGTTTTACCCCTCTGAATTTAATTGTATGATTTGTAATTTTTAGTTTTTAAATTTGTTTTAATTATTTTTATTTTATTTTATATGGAAATGTTTTTTTCCTGTGTGTACTCATGTGCACTGCATGTATACCTAGTGCCTATGGAAGTCAGAACATGCTATCAGATGCCCCAAAACTGGAGTTACCAATAGCTGTGAACCACCATCTGGGTGCTGGGAATTGAATCTGAGTGCTCTGTAAAAGCGATCAGTTATCTTAAATACTAAGCAATCTTTCAAGTTCCTTAGTGGTAAGATTTTTTTAATGTCCTCCATCTATCTTAGTTTCAAATGGAAGAGTTAGGTGGAAAAGCCTTGATTGAATATTTCTTTTTTTCTTATTAAGAAATTTTTTATTCATTTTACACACCAACCACATATTCCCCTCTCTTATCTCCTCCTGCTTTCCCCCCATCCTCCCCCTACAACTCACCTCTCATTCCCTCCTCCAAAAAAGTAAGGCCTCCCACACGGGGAGTCAGCAAAGCCAGGTACATCCAGTTGAGGCAGGTCCCAGCTCCTCCACCTGCATTGTAAGGATCATGAAACAAGTAGGCTCTTAGTTAATACAAGATCTTATTTGTGATACTTGAACAATGTCCAAGAAATAAACCCACTAATAAATGAGAAGTAAAGAAATTTTCAATTAAGGCTGTGCACGATGTCCCACCACACTACATGAGAAAAAGAATAGCCCCTTTCAGTAATCATTAGCATATAAATTAAGCCACTTTACATTGGTTTTTGCAGTTACCCAAATAGCATAAGTTGTGTAAAATATAAACCCATATGGATAAAACATATAATATATCCTTATATAAGATATTTAATACAAAATTTATTTATTTATTTATGTGTATTATGAAGTATGTTTCAGCATGTTATACAGAGTATATGTTTTATGAAGTCCCACTAATGTCTCTGGAATCAGTAATATTTAAACAATACCTATTACAAGAATTGAAATAGCTTGGTGTTCACAGATAAAAGAAATGAAAGCAGTAGGAAAGTAGGAAATGGCAAAATCCAGTATACAGATAAAGTGTGAAATTGAAAGTCACATAGTCCTGAATTGAATGCAGTCTTCATTCTGTTGTTAGGTATGTGACTTAATTGAAATTGTATACGTTGGAAAAAATTGTTACCTGTTTAAAGGAGGCAGATATCACTGTCTTTATGGAATATATAAATAAAATGTTGATATGGTGCACATATATTTACAAACAACTCACATTTTAGGAAGGTATTTTCACTATCATGTTTCTGTTTGTCTTTTATGAATTGGAACATGGGAATAAGCCTAGTTTATTGTGTTTATAATTATGTTTTATTTAAGTAGTAAACCAATCTAAAGAAGAAAGAAATATCTCTTAACAAATCACGACTGGTTTATTGCAAATAATAACCCTTAAAACTATGATTTGTTGATATGCTCACACTAGTGTCAACCAGTAGAAACACAACATGTAAAAACTGAATATGGGAGATGTGAAGACCGCTTCTTCTACAATAGAGCTAAGGAGAAATTTTATTAAAAGAAAATGAGAATTAGGGAAGTTATGCACAAAATCAAGCCAGTTTGGTGATCTGAAAAATATGATCTAATTTTAAAAAGAGACAATGTGAAAGTGAATAACCAATGTTATTAAATGGATTATTGTCTTGGAAGAATAAAATGAAAGAATGGCAAAAATATGGGGACCTGGAGTAGGGAAGCAACAACATGATGATGGAGAATAAGAAAAAAAACAGTAAAAATAATATTGAGATTTTAAAAGATATGCATTAAATAAAAAAACAACAACAAAGGACAATAAGTAGTGAGTTATTTTATAACTAAATACATTTTCCAAGTCTTCTCAAAATTAATATCACATAAACACACACACAAACATTATTTGAAAGTCCCATTTGTGGAAGTTAAAGTGAAAAGAAGTAATTTATTCTTACAAAAATAGAATTATTTTCTCATTGTTTATATTTTTTACTCTTTGTGTCAACTTACAATACTAAGATTTTATACTTATTTCCATAAATAGAAGTCTAGATATTTATAAAAACACAAATAGCTAGCTAAATATTACTCTGAGCAAAATTCTGCTATATATTATTTATAAGCTCTTGAAATTATACATTTGTATAATTACATATATAAACAAACATTAAAAAGTACACATGTGCGTATCTCATAGCAAAAGTATATATTAAATATAAATTTATAGTGATCTTCTTTTGTTTATATATATGTATATGCAATCTCAATGCTACACTTAAGCTGTAATATAAATTAAATTTCTACACTTTGAAATTCAAATAATTTATTTTAGAGTAATCTGTGTGTGTGTGTGTGTGTGTGTGTGTGTGTGTGTTGAAATACAGAGAAAGAGGCAGAAAAAGAGAGACACAGGGAGATTTATGTATTATATAGCTCAAGATCAAGATCCTAGTTATTATATAGGGTAATATCCATGTTTAGATGGTAATTTTCACAACATTATGTTTACAAATTTTCTATTAAAGAAAACATAATAGAAAGGAAAGGGCAGAGACAGGATGGATACTCTTAACTCAATTCAGACACATCAGTTTTGCAATAAATTATCAAATGTATCATGTAATATGCACTTTACAAACATTTTACCCAAACAATCCAGAAGTATGTTTGTACTCTCATGCTTAATATTAAGGTGAAGAATTGACTTACTAACCTATGATCAGATCACTTTAGAAAATGGCAGATACAAACTAGTGAAAATGCATGAACTGTGGACCAATAGCTGATGAGTCCCCAGGATACTGGACTAGGCCCTCTGGATAAGCAAAACAGTTGTTTATCTTTAATTGTTTATGGGGCCCACAGGCAGTGGAATTGCGACCATCCCTAGTGCATAAGCCAGCTTTTTGGAGCCTAGTGCCTATGATGTGACATTTTGCACAACCTTGGTACAGGGAGGAGGGGCCTAGACCTGCTTCAACTGAGTGTACCAGGCTCTGCTGACTCCCATGGGAGACCTTGCCTTGTTGGAGGTGGGAATGGGGGTGGGCTGGGGGAAAGGCTGGGGCTTAGGGGGAGGGAGGACAGGGGAGGAGAAGGGAATCTGTGGTTGGTAAAATGAATAGAAAATCTTTTAATAATAAAAAAGAGAAAAAACAAAAATTACAGATAAATCTAGAGGCACAGTTTCAGTCTCTCAAAAGTCAAGATATGAATTAATTGTCTTAATTCATCATGTGATTTACCTGATCATATTTAAACTAAGGTTGAATGTAATAAATATTTTGCAAAATGACCCTTATTTTGTAAACTCCAAATACAAGTCTGATATTTCTAGAATGGAATTGGAAACCATAAAGAAAATAGGGTAAAAATATGCATCATAATATAAATTGGAAAATACCATTAATCAACTATTATGCTTAGTCAAAAATGACACAATGATTCTTACAATTATACTTTTATAAGACACCTTTAAAATCCCATGATTCAGCCTTGATATTAAACCTCTCTGCTATGTGTATTAAATGTATTAATAGCTCCTTAAACTTCATTGGTTTCCAATAATGTGATATAGTACCTGTAGTATTGCATTCCTATAAATATTGTACAGGTAATAAACTTATCTGGGGTCAGGGAATAGACAGCCATTAGATACTGAGCCACAAATGGTGGCTAGAAAATGGGAAGAGCAAGCCATAGCAGAAATTGGGTGGTTGTGGTGTACTCCTTTATTCCCAGCACTTGGGAGGCAGAGCAAGGTGGATCTCTGTGAGTTCAAGGCCACATTAGAAACAGCTAGGCATGGTGACACACACCTTTAATCCCAGAAATCCAGCCTTTAATCCCAGGAAGTGGGGGCAGAAAGTAGAAAGATATATAAGGCATGAAGACCAGAAACTAGAAGCATTTGGCTGGTTAAGCATTTGGCTGGTTAAGCATTCAGGCTTTGGAGCAGCACAGTTCAGCTGAGATTCATGTGGAGGAGGACTCAGAAGCTTCCAGCCTGAGGAAACAGGACCAACTGAGGAACTAGCAAGGTGAGATAGCTGTGGCTTGTTCTGCTTCTCTGATCTTCCAACATTCACCCCAATACCTGGCCTCAGATTTGATTTTATTAATAATTACCTTTAAGATTCCTACTACAAGTGCCTTTTTTTCATATTGCTATTTAACTGTTTCTTTTAAATCAAATCTACTAAGAACAACAATGCAAGAACATTAAATTGAAATCTACTTATAACCAAAGTATGGTGGGAGATAACTGTAATCCCAGTATTTGTGAGATAGAGCCAGCAATATTGGAAATTGAAGGGCAGACTGTATTAAATGTGAACTTTTCACAACTACCACAAGCTTCCAAAAAGAAAAATACTCTTACATCAAACATAGAAATTAAATTTCTTACACAGCACACACATACACACACACAATTAAATGTGTGATGAACATCTTCTGTTTCTTTAATTAGCTTATGCTTATGCTTTTGTTTATAATTAATATTCTCATTTTGATACTCTTAAAAATACAGTCTATTGTAACTGGTCTTGGCTACACTCAAGAACTTGTAGAAAAAAAACCTTATTTCTGAAATAATCACATCTATAAGTGAAGAATATGTGGAATTCACACTGTTACTGAATTAGAACTTCATTCCTGTTGCTAGCATTAACAGAACTAGAAGTTCTTGCTCATGCTTCAGAGGAGAATGTAATCATCAGTCATACCCAGATCTTAACCCTTTGAGCTAAAATACTGACTGGCATATAAATATATACCCACTATTGCTAAAGTGGAGTAAATGTTATGAGAGTAAGCACTTTCTAACTGATTTTAACACTCATGTTACACAAAACCCATATGTGACATAATTTTCAGGGTCAAAAACCTGTGGCTACAGAAATCAATAGCCCAAGGGTAAAACCTACCAATATTATTCTGCTTAGTGCATGCAGTTTTAAAACCACCTGTGATAACTTCTCTTTATACCCATAGGTAGGTCAATCTGAGGAATACGAGCAGAGAAGGTTCTCTTTGCAATAGATAGGGATTAAACTCAGAAAACCGTAATTTCTCATGGCACAGGGAATAAGTTAATATAAAGTTCCCATGCCTAAGCAGAGTATTTATTTCACCCTCCTTCCTCCTAAGGATCATCTCAGAGGAAGTAACAAAAAGGTGGTAAGAGCCAGAGGGAGTAGATGATTCAAGTAAACCAAGCTTTCAAACAAACAAGATCTATACAAGCTCAAGACAGACAAAATCCACACCATGGATGGCTCAGGGCCTTATACAATCCTAGTTGAGGTGCTCTTGGCAACACTTAACTTTTGGGAAGGTAAGTTTTTTCTAAGGGTGTGGCTTTTAGTAGGTGGGCCTGTCTCCAGTGGCTGTCTCCATACCCAAGTGGATAGGTAACACAAATTAGACTCCATATTTTATTAATATATTTTTATATTTAGGATTTAAGACATAATTTGGGTGAGTAGAGAAGGGAGAGGAGGTTCAATATTATCAAAACATATTGCATGAATTTCTCAGATAATTAATATTTAAAAAAAATAAATATGCCAATGTTAAGTCTACATCCTGTTTTCATTCTGTGTATAAAATATGGAATATTAAGAGCAAAATCACTTCAAAATTATGCCCTCATAATTTTTCCTTCTTTGAAAAAACTTGAAACTTGTAATGTGCTAACATCATGCCTTTTTGTGAAGTATAAACACTTTACTGTTTTGTACTTCAGTTCCATCCCACCTGGTTCCATACACAGTGCAACAAATCTAGTAAAGAACAAGACATTTGACTACATTCATAAGAAAATATATCCACATGGAAGCAGAGTGAGGTTTTTATAGTTCTAGATATGTTTTCCTATTGAATTTTCACCTGCTTAAAGCTCAGCCAAATTGTGGTATTTGGGCCAGTTCTATTTTCCATTTTCTTTGTACATTAAAAGTAAAATAAATGTGCAATTGAGCCTAGACAGCAGATGGTCTGAAATAGGTGTAAACATATGGTACCATATGTCTAAACGGCACTTTCAGAAAGTACTTGGCACTGATATAATATTCCATTTTCAATAGACATATGAATATACATACACTACTACAATTAAAGATAAAGTAGGATTCACTCCTTACCATTTGGTTCTAGTATGTCTTGGGACTCGACTATCTAAACCATCTAGCACAGTTTCCTTTTCAGACTCCTGGGGAGATACAAAAAATCAAAGTCTGCAGGGAACCACACAGTTGGCTTGGCCTGTCTGCCTTGAGGCATGTGTCATAGGTTTTTCAGGTTAGAGTCCATGGCTTCTGGGGCACAATGTGCCTTTCAGTTCTGGAGATACAGATGCACTACCTCAGGCAATGAACATTCATGCCACTTTGTGTTTCTCTCTCTGTTTCCTTAGTTGTCAATGAAATATGGAAACTGTCAGGATGATAGGTCATATAAATAAGTCTTGTGTTTCCTGTGTGACTTGCAAATATCAGTGTATCCTGACAACTACAATTTTATGGATCCTGGCAATTGCCAGTATCTTCTGGTTTTGATAAAGGTATAAAATGTCCAATTGCTCTCAATAAAATTGTCACAGCCTCAGTTGTGCTGTGGCCCTTCCAACCTGACCTGATTTCATTTTGCTCAGCTCTATCAGGTGACCTTAGCCTGTTGAGTAAGTACGGAAACTTACAAAAGTCCACCTGGATGAATGAACCTGTAGAGAATATTGTCCGCTGGACATGCCATTAAACACACCTGCAATAGATTGTGTATGTGGATTCCATAATTTCTGATGATGCTCCAGTCAGGAATTCTGGCTATACCAGATGTTTTTTTCTTTTTCTCATCTTTCTCTGTGTAGTTTCATTGTCCTACTCCGTATCTCTAGCAATTCTGTACTCTTAAAACAATGTTGATTAAAACTAAAGGGACATAATTATCACACTCTCAAGACCTTAAAACTTCATCAAATAAATCAGAGCCTTGACATATGGGGTACACCACAGGCAAGCAAAACCCATTTTACCATCTGAAAATATGAAACACTAGTACTATTTTCTTAAACTTTTGAAAAAAAAAACAACAACAACAACACTCACTTAACCCCTCCCAACAAATGTTAGACTATTTCAGAAGAAGAAATACTATCAAACTAAAAGCAAAATACATATTTTTCATTTTAAATAATTGGAAGTTTAAATGCTTTTTTTCCTTCAGCATATCTGAACTATAGGAAAAATTATAGTATTTCTCTAATGAATCCGAATGGAAGTACAATTTTTAAGGTAAAATATTAAAGATGTAACAAGACGTGTGCATATATGAAGCAGAGTAATGCATGTGATTTCTTAGTTATATTTTTACACTTGATTTCTTTATTTTTTAATTAATTTATAATGAAAATTTAATTGATTATTTTCCTAGTTTTTTTCTGTGTTCTAGATATCTAAACATCTATCTGATGTCTTTCTGTCTATGTGTGCTATCTATTGGTGCAACTGGAAGATTGTTGTATTCGACAGTTATTACCTTGAGGTCCATCCTTATCTTTGTAATTACAGCAATGTTTGTTTTACTAAAATTAGTACATCAACATTAGGGACATGCATACTTAGAACTGTGATGTAGTCTTTCCATCCATACACATTATTAAGTGTGTGTGTGTGTGTGTGTGTGTGTGTGTGTGTGTGTGTGTAATTGACCATATTAGCTATTTAACATACATCATGACTTCTGTTATACAAGGTATTCTTGAAGGATTTCTCCTTTACCTAGCATAAAGTGATTTTCTTTATCTCTTCTGAGTGATATTATTGAGAATTACAGTTTGTCACATGTCAGTATAGTCACAATGTATCACATCATAAATCCATTATATTTTCTCAGAAATCTCTTTTTTTTCATGCTAAAACAGTATTTTGTTTACATTTTTCCCGGTGACATTTATTACTTGAAGGACACAAATGAATGGAACCTCATTTCATTATAGTCTACATTTCTGCATATTTTATTTGAATCATTGAAGCAATTAATAATCAGATCTATTATTTTTTGGAACTGTTATGAATGTGTCATTTTCCATAATTTCTTTCTCTGTGAGTTCAGTGTTAGCATACGTGAAAGTTATTACTTGTGTATTGATGATTTATCCTGTAACTTTACTGAAATTATTTGTTAGACCTAAGAATTTTCTGGATTCTATAGGTTCTTTTAAGTATAAAATCATGTTTTCTGAAAACAGGAAAAAAACGTTGTGTAATTGTATTATTTCATAATATTTGTTAGTACACTAATATTTTCTTTTAATTTTCAATCCAAACTAATCTTACAGTGTCAGTCTGGTTTACATTCAGTTGAGTGGTTTGCCAAAGGGTTTTCATGGAAATCCCACCAAAACCTATGTTGTTAAGAAAAATGATCGCTCATCATAACTTACAACAAGTCCCCAATGTTGAAGACAACAGCTGCCCAACTCATTAAAAATGGAAAGGATAAGCTCGTGCCTTCATAGAACCTTCCCTCAAGTTCTAGTTTCTTTGGTATAGGAAGGTACTCTGTGACTACCAAATGTGATACATAAACAGCAACCCAGGCACAATTCCTTTGATGTGCAATTTTCCCTGCCTGCTAAATATACTAGGACAATGGCAACACAAAGCTTGTGGCAGTAACCAACCTACATCTGATTTGACTTAAGACCCACTCCACAAGATAGAATCTATAATGGATTCAGGCTTGGGTGATAAACAACCAGAGACTAGATAACCTAGAAAATAAGAGTAAAATCAACTATTACTGGCCTAACAAAGAATGTAACCATGAAATAACTCCAATTGATACTCTGCTATACTAATAGATCAGTGCCTTCTTCAGCTGTAGTAAGAGAACATTTCTCCTGCAGTAGATGGGAACAAATGCAAACCCATAGCCAGACATTAAATGGAGAGAGAGATCTTGTAGTTCTAAATGGGAGGTGCTAATCAAATCCCACCTCTCAGAGCTCGTGAAACCCCATGGAAGGGGAAAAGGAAAGAGTGGAGGAGCCAGAGGGAGTGGAGGACACCAGGAGAACAAGTTCCTCTAAAGCAACTGAGATAAAGATTATATGAACTCAGAGTGACTGAACCAGCAAGCACAGGGCCTTCACTGGTCTTTACCAGGTCTCCTGTATTATATCTGCCAGTTTGGTGCTTTTATGGAACTTCAAGTGGGTGAAGGAGTCAGTCTCTGATTTTTGTGCCTTATCTTGGGTCTCTTTTTCTTCTGTTGATTTGAGTTGCCCAACTTTGATGCCATTTTTTAAAATATTATCAATTCTTCTTATTTATTTATTTATTTTTCCTTTTTATTTATTTATTTATTTTATTTTTATTTTATTTTTTGAGCTGAGGATCGAATCCAGGGCCTTGTGCTTGCTAGGCAAGCTCTCTACCACTGAGCTAAATCCCCAACCCATATTTTTTGGTTTTTTGAGACAGGGTTTCTCTGTGTAGTTTTGATGCCAGTCCTGGCTCTCACTCTGTAGCCCAGATTGTCCTTGAACTCACAGATATTTGCCTGGCTCTCTCTCCTGAGTGCTGGGATTAAAGGCGTGTACCACCATCACCCGGCTTAATTTTTGTTACTGTTTTGTTGTCATTTCTTAGAAGCCTGTCCTTTTCTAATGAGAGAGCGAGAAAGGGAGTGGATTGGAATGCAGGAAGTGGGGTTTGGGGAGGACCTGGGTCAAGTAGAGGGAGGGGAATCTGTAATCATTTCCCCCTTCACTTTATTTCCTCCAACCCTTCCATTGACCCCAATCCTCTTTGTTCTCTCTCAAATGTATGACCTCAACTTATTTACTGTTCTAGTGTTGCTTTGCTTTTTTGAGAAACCTTAATTGTGCTTACATTTCTCTTCACTGTGTATGATTTCTTCAAGATATTTCTTTAGTACTAATTTAACAGTTGTTTAATTCTTTAGTTTGTGAATACCATGAAAATCACTTTTCTTCAATTAGCAGTCAGCAGGTTGTACCTTAAAATTTTTGTTGTTTATGTATTATTACTCATCTACCTGTGCTAAAGCCCTAATAATCTATTTTACAATATGCTTTCCAGTGAGTTTCTTATTTGTTTTATTGCAGGAGGAGCACAGCCAGCTAGCCTGATAAAACCGCAGCTGTTCCTGCTGAGCCAACTTGGAGTCTGCTGCTGCACCTAGTGATTGGTGAGGACCATCAGAATGCTGGGGGCCAATGAGAAAGAGACAACACTGTAGCTGGAGAGTTCCTCCCAGCTCCTGCCAAGCCCAGGGGCAGGACAAAGCTCTCTCAACCACCAGTCCCTCAGCCGCTCAGACCAAACTGAGTAAACACACAGAGACTTATCTTGCTTACAAACTGTATGGCTGTGGCAGGCTTCTTGTTATCTAGTTCTATCTTAAATTAACCCATTTATATAAATCTACACCTTGCCACATGGTTCATGGCTTACCAGTATCTTACATGTTGGTACTCATGGCAGCCACTGGCATTGTCTCCTGACTTAGCCTTCCTGTTCCCAGAATCCTCCTCTCTGCTTGTCCCACCTATATTTCCTGCCTCACTACTGGCCAATCAGCATTGTATTTATACAGAGTGATATTCACAGCACAATACCGCTAAGAGAGTCTCAGGCTGCCAATGGGAAATCAGGAGGGTATGTTTAGATTCTCCCTTTATCTGCAATCAAGGAGTCTGGTGCTTCTTGCCTGACTCCTGATGTCTGGGTCATTGATGCCTTCTCACCCACTCCCCCAAGGGGTGTCCAGGTAGGGTGACCTGCAGCAGCTTATTGGATTATTTACAAAAATCACAGCTTGTTTTGTTTTCAGTGTTTTTGTTTCTTTAATAACTCTTTTATATCCAGTGTTGATTTTTCTCATCTTCCTCAACTATTTTTTAGCCTTTGCATTTTATCAGAAGTTTATTTATTTGTTTTATTAATTACTAAAATTTTGAATTTTGTGGAGGATTTAATCTCATTTATTCTCATTGGGTATTGATACCAAGGAACTGTCTATTTTTATAGGAATTATTTCACCTTGAATTCTTATGTTCCTTGTTATTCTACATGGAGAATTGTACATCTGTGATTAGATGTTTGTTGGAGTTTTTTAAAATTATTCACTATTTTGAAGTTTTCATATGTATTTCTTTTATATTTTTGAAATAGGGTCAAGCTATATTTATGCCAGGTTGGCCTAATTTCCATTGTGAATCAGTTTGTCTCTACACATAGTTGAATCTTTTGGTCTAGATTAATATATACTGGATTCAGGATTAGCTGGATCTAAGAAAGTGTATACTTTAGAGAAAGAGCTGTGGTGTCATTTCTTCCCACTGGGCTACAATCCACAAGTCCAGGATACCAGACTTCATTTCCAGATGTTTAAGAGTAAGTCATCAACTGAAGAAGCAATTACAGCTGAAGGATAAGCCAGGTAAGAAAGGGGAATATTTTGCAAGAATTTTGCACTTTCTTTATTATGAAATGAAAATTCTTATAAACAGATCCTAAACCTTTAAGATTTATAGTATAATACTTAAAAAACATACTCAAAAGAATGATAACTTAAAATGAAAAATTCATATTAAAAACCTATATAGTGTTCACATTGTCAAAAAAGCAACAATTTTAAAAGGTACAATTTATAAGGTAAAATTTAAAAAGAAATGAAAAAAAAAATTCTCTCACAGCACCATTTGAATAACTATTGCAAATGCTGCTGAACTAAATATTCCAGAGATGAGAATAACAGCCAAAAAACTGAAATTAGAATCATCAAGTTATATTTGCACTACAGTGTGTAAATGCTAAATATAAAGAAGTAAACAGAAGATCTATTAAATGAACTTTCTGTAATTGCAAACAGCATCATCAGCAGAATGTATTGTCTCCATTCATATTATAGTAAACAGAATAAAACCAAGTATTGTTATAGATGAAGACACACACTCTACATGAGTAATAGCAATCAGAAAAAAGCCAAAATAACAATATATATGTAAAAATCAATAATACACTTTAAACTCAAAAAGAAAGAAAAACCAGAAAAACCAATACTATTTGTCTATGAGATGGATAACAAAGTACTTCACAGTTAAAACAAAATCCATTTGCCTCAAGTATTAATACAGCATAAGCAGGCAGAAAGTCAAAAATAATTACAAAAGCATGGATCAACCTTCTTTTTCTTTTTTGTTTGTTGTTTCGAGGCAGGGTCACTCTATAGACTCCTGGTTATCTTGGAACTTGCTTTCTAGACAAGTTGCATTGCATCTCACAGAAATGGTCTTGTTTCTGCCTCCTGATTCCTGGGATTAGAAGTGTGTGCCAACATGAGCACCTAAAATCAACTTGCTTGACTCCCTTGGTTTACTTTTCACTTGGGTACACTCCATAAAGCACCAAAAATATTGTACACAGGGTAGCCCTGGTGGAGACTGGATTTTCCCAATATCAAGACTTCAAGACCTTAATGACACTAAAAGAACTGAAATATTATAAAATAGGATTTGGAACTATAATGGAACTAAATTTGAAACCAGAAAATAAGATATATTTAACAAACTAAACATGTAATAAATAAAACATCTTTATTATTATTTTAATTGTATTATTATTACTTAAAAACATTTCTATGTGTAAGTATATTGTGATCACACAAATTACTAAACTGTAGAAGCCATAACATATACACTGAATACCTGATGTAGACCTGTTCAAGTCCTATGCATACTGCTTCAGTCTCTGTGAGTTCAAATTTTCTTCGTTCCTGTTGTAGAGCAGCTGTTCTCAACCTATACATCACAAATGCTACCTCTAATCTACAAATACCTTTATCATGTATGCATTAAACATAATTTTATTAAGCATATATTTTATACAAATATTAGTGAAATACATGTTCATATTTTTGTCTATCATTATATCTGTATTTAGTTATTTATGTTTCCTTTTATTACTCTTTAAAATTATTTAAATCTCTAAGCATAACTTATACAACATGTCATATACCATACAACTGCTGTATTGGTAGCAAGCAAACTTTTACTAAAATAGGAAACTTCCCTATTGTGTTTAAAAGAATCTGTATGTATGTATTGTATGTCTGTATGTCTGTATGTATATACACACACACACACACACATATATGTGCGTGTGTGCATGCATATGTGTGTGTGTGTGTACCACGGTACAAAGGTGAAGGTCAGAGAAGGAGTTGTTGTGGTCAGCCCTTCCTTCCCATTTGGAACCTGGGTGTCGAAGCTTTGCAGCAAGCATATTTATAGTCTGAATCATTTCCCAGCTCTCTTTTTACTTGTAGTACTGAGGTGATTCCTGCAGAACTATATTGATCTCTACTGGAGACAATATAGTTAAAGAAAATTGTAAATCAATGGTAAAACACATTTGCTTATTAATTTTCTCAGTCTTTGACAAAATTACTTGATAATTACCTTTTGTTCCATATAAATATATTTATAAATTTTGTACTAATACTATTTACAAGTTTGCTCAAGAAGGATGCACAAATAAAACACTGAGCAAAGGGGTGTTCAGTAATCGAATATTTCACTGGAACAGTTTCTCTCACCCTCTCTGCTATGGTATTCACAGGATACATTGACATTATCCTTACCACAGATGCCGCCATCAACTCCTGGGGCAAAATGATTACTTATTTTTATTCAACACAACTGACTGCTCCATTGACTGTGCATTTCTGTTCAGCAATATAAGATGCTCTACTTACCAAAACCCTCAGCAGAATTTTCTTCTCTTATTGGTTGTATTTGTCTTAGGTAGTAAATTTAAAAATAATTGTAAATGTGTTAAACTAATCAGGTAATAATGTCAAGGAGAAGAGCAAAATATTTCCTTGAAAAAAACTATTAGAAAATACCATGGTAACAAAATGGTTCTTTGAAAATCAAACAAAATATTCTCTATCTTTGTTTTTATAACCTTCAGACCTTTATTCATGCCAAATAAACATTCATAAAATTGTTCTGTCATATTTTTTAATTGTATAATTAATTGAATTTTACATATCAACCACTGATTCTCCTGTCCTTCCTCCCCCTCCTTTCCCCACAATCCACCCCCTATCCCCATCTCCTCCAGGGCAAGGACTCCCCTGGGGATTCAGCACAGCATGGTAGCAAGGCAGGTCCAGTCCCCTCCTCCCTTCATCCAGGCTGAGCAAAGTGTCTCAGCATAGGCCTTATGCTCCAAAAATCTAGCTCATGCAGTAAGGACAGGTGCTGGTCCCACTGCCTAGGACCCTCCCAAGTAGTTATATCAGGACGGTTAGTGTGTTCAGCCATGTTCTGTCATATATTTGTGTATAGAATGCATTGGATTTCTTAATTAGCTTTTGGTAATATTATCTAGAAGAATACACAAGTGAAAGCTGAGTGTATGTTTCATTTTCAAGTAAAATGAGAGTAGTTTGCAATAAATCTTATACACAAACTCATACATGTGTCTACAAACAGAAATATATATTATATTTATTATGTTATATCATATACACATGTGTGTGTAGTTTAATTTTAGTCTCAATTGTTAGAACAGCTACATGATCTTACTTTTGATATTTAAATTTTTAAAACCATACCGAATTATCTAATATGTTTAGACATTTATTATTAATGTAATGTAGCTATGTGATCAGGAAACTTCTTCCCTGAAGATTGACTATCATAGTAGTGGAAGGAGCTTGCAATCTGTCAAAGGAAAGGACTTCTCAGGAATCCTAACTAGCTGTAAATCCTTCAAGGCCCAACAATAACCATGAAGATACCCACAATGATGCAAGGTAGCACTTTTCTCTTGAGGATAACCACAGTCTTTCATGGATAAGACCTATTACATAAAAGGAAATTCATGCCTGACCCTGTAAACTTATCCAAATGCCCATGGCTGGAGAAATTATTACCCTGAAAACCTATGACTAGACTGCCATTTCCTTACTCATTAGAGTTTATAACTGTAGCCTCAGTACTGACCTTTTATCTGCATGTAAGTATGGTTCTTACACCTCATTAATAAGTTTTTTTTTTTCAAAATATGGAGACTATTACAGAGATCCACAGTCTTCAAAATACAGAGGACAAGTGATCTTGGGTTGTCTTTACACATGAAACTAAACCCTTCCACATAAAACTTAGTGAATATCATGGAAGAGGGAGCAAAGAGATTAAAAGAGACAGTGTTCCAGATCAAATGTTGCTAGCCAGTGTCCTGCAGGCATGACAGGAAACATGTTCTCATAAATCATCAACATCATGCTAATCCAAATAAGACTAGCATAAAGATAACACCAGTTGACTTGCCAATGTAAACAGTATAACTTCTCCATGGTCTTAGATATAGGTAGTGTATGATTTCCTTTTTGTTGTTGTTGTTTCTTTTCTTTGGATTTTTCGAGGTGGGGGTTCTCTATGTAGTTTTGGTGCCTATTCTGGATCTTGCTCTGTAGACCAGGCTGGCCTCAAACTCATAGATATCTGCAGGGGTCTCTGCCTCTAGACTCCTGGGATTAAAGGTGTGTGCCACCATCACCCAGCTAGTCTATAATTACTAAGAGAGAAAGAATTAGTTTCCTTCAGAGACAAGTGCCCTCATAGGAAGTCCAATTCAAAGTGCTTAGCCCTAGACACATTAAAATGTAGAAAGAATTATAAGGAATCAGTAAGTTTAATACACATGTGAGCACGCTACATCACATACACACATATATGTGTACACACCCAGACACACATATATAAATACACACATATATATGAGAAGACACATAGTAATCTGAATTGAAGATAGAAGAGTGGAAGTGCACAAAGTTCTCAAAAGATTATATGTATATACACACATATATATATGTATATGTATATTATGTATGTATATATATGCTTGAAAGCTCCCTGAATTTTTAATATATTTTAATTAATTTCTTATCTTTTTTCACATTCAGAAAAATCATATATTTTAGACATTTGCTCATGGCAATCAGGAGTACACAGGTGTTTTCATTTCATAACGATAGATAATATTCCAATGAAAATGGGCAAGTAAATCATGAAAGAAAACTTTACCTGTGATTTTTCTCAGCAAAAGTTAGTACTCATGCAATTATAAATATAGTAAATGTTTAAAGCATGTAAAACTCACAACTATTATAGGAAGAAAATACAGTGTATAAAAGTTTTAGCTTATTGAGTGATTGCTTCAGATATTTGTATTTCCTAAAACATATTATCATTTATAAATGACACAATTTTTAAAATTACACATATAAACTGGTGATTTGTGTTGTTTCTCTTCTATATTTTACGTTGAGATATTAATTTTCAGATTGATGAGGTGTATAAATAGACATTCTGCTACAATGATGGATAGAGTTAAGGCATTAGCACTTGTACTTTGATTTATATAGGCAATAATTGATTTTCTTGATGGATATTTCAGTGTTTATGTGTTGAATTTTTAATAATTGTGTTGACAAATTATTCTATTTTCTTAATTTAATATTAGCAAACATACAGATATGTATGATCTATTACAAATAAATTACATACCTAAAATTGCAGTTAACTTGGGACTGTGAACTCTTCCATTTCATGCATGTAATTGTGCTTAACATTTCAGTTTATTAACAAAAAAAGAAATCATATGAGTGAAGAAAACCATTACTTAATTGCACCTTGACAAAAAACATTTACTTGTATCACATATCACAGAAGTCAACTTTCAAATTTTATTTTTGATACTGAACATTTTCTTCTAAAATTATATAAAAAAACTACATTCCTATCCTACCATAGACCTCACTATTGAAAAAATGAGGTCTTCAATATCTGATCAAAATCTCATTATTGTACAATATTTAAAGTAGTAAAGTATCAGGGAGAGATCACTGCACTTTTATTTTCAGAATGTTTAATTTTGCTCAAACACTCAGTCCATACAAAGCTCTCATTTACTAGTGTCTTTGTTGTTTCTTTCAAACATTCTTGACCCAATGTTCCTTCATATTGAAAATGAGGAGTTCTCTCAACCATCTTATCAATGCTGGACAAGGCAACCCAATGGGAAAAAACAGTCCCCAAAGCAGACAATATAGTCATAGAAATACCAGCTCCCACTTTTGGGAGTCCCCCAAACCACGAGCTAACAGCTGTCACATATACTCTGAGGACCTGGTACAGACCCATGCAGGCCCAGTGCTGGCTGCTTCCGTCTCTGTGAGCCCATGTGTGTCCTCAGTAGTTGACTCAGTGGGCCATGTTCTCCTGTCGTACTCTATCCCCTCTGACTCCCACAGTCTGTCTCTCTCTTTCACAGGGATACCAGATCTCTCTCTCATCTCACTCTGCTATATATTAGAATAGTAAGATGTGTCACACGTAATATACTTTATACTTATCAAACCACCTTTTCTTAGCTTTGCCTCTCCTTCCTACACTCTGATAACCTCATTCCTTTATAGTCTTCTAAGGTGTCTACTGGTTTCAGGTTCATGAGTAGGAACATTTAGTCATGTCTTTCTGTACCTGGTGTATTTCACTTAATGTTAATACATTAATTATAACAACTAACTCTTCTTTCTTATACAGATAAATATGGCTATGAAAATTGTCAACAAAAAAGTGGCATCTGTGTACACACGATATTATGAAGTGGAAATAGAGTATTCTTCAGCTAACATAAGTATATGCAATGTAAATTTATACAAATTAAATACAAACTTGGTCTCTGTAACTATGTTATTAATTTGTTTATATTTTCCTAGGTATGAATATTTATATAACATATAATTTATAGTAAATGGCTTGAGTATACACACACACACACACACACACACACACACACACACACACACACATAGAAAGTGAATGTCAGAATGGTAGAGAAAACTAGAGATGTGTATGTACATCATCATTTGCTAGGATATGTGCCAAAACACATAAAATAACATAAAACTTGTATAAAATTAGAAAGTAGAATTTTTGCTTTGAAGCCTATATCACTCTAAAACAAGAGTAATAAAAATTTTAAGTAAATTGTAGACAACATTTCCTAATGAATATAGATGCAAAAATTCTCAAAAAAAATTTAAAAAGTAAACCAAATATATGTTCATACTAATATTCTCACTCATCATAAACGATTTAGTGTGGTGATATTTTGTTTGTGTTCTAATAAACAAAGCTTGCATGGAGATCAGAGTGCAGAGCTAGCCTCTTATTAACCACAGAGGCCAAGCAGTGGAGGCACACACCTTTAATCCCAGCACTTGGGAAGAGAAACCAGGAATATCAGGAGTTCACGGCCACCTCAGCCTTAATGAGATTGATTCAGTTTAAAAGAGAAATAGAGACAGGTGGTGGAGGCTCACATCTTTAATTCAAGCACTAACAAGGTGGAGACAGGAAGTGGTGTGTCTAGGCAGAGAGAGGAATATAAGTCAGTAGGACACAGGAGCTCACCCTTTTCAGGCTGAGGAATAGGTGAGGCAAGAGGTGGCTGTGGCTTGCTCCCTTGTCTCTCTGATCTCAAGGCAAGCTTTACTTGTTAGAGCACAAACAACATGTCACCACAGTTTAGCGTCGTTCAAGATGCAAAGAGGATGTGACTAGATAGATGTCTAGGCAGTACTTGCAGAGAGAGCAAGTTCAGTTCCCAGCACCTACATGGTTGTTCACAAATGTCTGCAATGCCATTTTCATGTGTTTTTTGGGGGGGATTACACAGACATCACTCATATAGTTGTTACATATACATGTGTGGAATAACTTACATAAACATATGAAATAAAAACAAATATATACAAAAAATGTAATATGGGCTACAGTGATAGCTTAACATTAAGATTACATACTAGTCTTATAGAGAGCGTTAAGTTTTATTTGTTTGTTTTCCTAGCACATGTACATGGTGGTTCATAACTAACAGTACCTACAGATCCAAGAAGTCTGATGTCCTCCTCTGGCACAGTTGAAAATGTTTTAGCACCAGTGAGTTCTTAAACAAAATTCTTGTTCTCATTGTGGACCACCTCGACAAGAGTTGGCCACGGAGATCCTTCAAGACCCAGAATCTCTACAGGATCTTGTCATTAATTGTATTATTTTAAAAGAATTATAAGATAAGATCTCATTTCTGAAGACACCATAATTTCAGTTGTGACCAACAGAGAAAACAGCTGGAAACTTTAACTTGCTGGTTACCTATTAAAGTTGTGGAAAGTTCTTTTCATGCTGTTGAATAAGAAAAAAAATAGTAAAAAATAAACAAACAATTTGTTTTAGCCAACTATTAACCCTATGATAAGTTAAAAACTGATGTCTAGAAGATCATAGGCCCAAATGGGGTAACTAATTTTGAGTAGTATAAACTGCTTTTACATATATATTTTTATATCCATAAATAAAATGTCCTCTCAGCTTCAATCAGAGAAACCTCTATTTACAGTGAACACCAATGAATTCAGAAATGTAAGGATGATGAACATGCTAAATATAAATAATAGTATATTCAGGCATAAATAGGACATTGTCCCATACCGTGTAAGGTGCACCAAACATGGGAAAAGAGACAGTGAGATTATAAAAGAAGAAACATAGAGAGAAGACTTGTGAAATGCCATCACCTACACACAGTACAATCAGTAAAACTATGCAATCACTTCTTTATTTAATGAAAAAGCTACACAAGACAAGCCTTGTCAACAATTATTCCTGGAATATGAGGAGAGTCTTAGGGCCATAACTGTTATTGTTGAACTATGGGCTGTGGGAGAATCATTCTCATCAATCACATACCAACTGCTGAGCTTACCAAACGACATTAGAAAGGTCAATCCGACAATCTTGATTAAGCTCAGTGGGTAACAAAACACAAATTGATGAATGGGAGAAATACTTTTAAGGAAGTTCAGGCTTGGTAGATAGGAATAAGGATGTATGGTAAGAGTGGTCAGTAAATACATTTAGTAATATAATTTTAAGGTAATAAAAAAACTTGAAGTAAATTTTAATGTTGGGGCAAAATAAAGCAATATTGATAATACTGGTTATAATTACTATACTCCTTTTAACTAAATGCTCTTTGTATGTATTTATTTGAATTAGCCATGGTTATCTTAAAAAGTAGTTCACTGATTGTCTTTGAGGATAGTAAACAAACAAACAAAAACCTTGATAGTTTCCTGGTAGCTCATTTCCTCTTCGAACAGTCAGAAAATTGCTATCAATATAGAGATATACGTTTGAAGGTTAATGTAATCAAAAATCACAATTTAGCTTGTAAAGTACAACATTGTACAATTGGAAAGTACATAAGAATTTAATAGGAATACCAAGACAGGTGCTTAGTGTCAGCTGAAATACAATAGTTTCAGATGAAATTACTTTTTAAGGTTATAGTCAAGGAAAGGCTAAGCAATTTTCTACAAACAATTATTATTGACTACTCCATTGCTAGTATGTACTAAAGGGGAATTTATAAGTCTGCTTTAAGTTTCTGGATTTTGAATTCATAGTGTAACACTCTTTGTATCTGATTTCTATTAAAGTGGGGCATTAGGGCTTTGTAGAATTTCAGGTACTAGTAAAAACGAGTTTAGACTTTATTGTTAATTCAGACATGACACATTGCAATACCTATACCTCACAAAGGAATTCATTTATGATTATTGTAATTTTCTGTTTCTTTCTTTTAGTTTGCAAATATATTTCCACTTTATAAGGTAGAAATATATCATTGTTGTTTTAATAACTCAGTTGTGACAATGTATTAAAATTACTAGGCAATGTAGATCACTGTAGTCAATTATTATAAAGTTTATAGTTGGCCTGCAATTGAAATAAATACCTCTCCTTGTAGCCACAGATAAATGTAGCATTCACCTTTCAATAAAGAAGACTTATTATACATCAATTGGCAACAATTAAGGGTACCAACAACTGGCTAAACTGCTGAGAAAAATTGACCAAGTGGTGTCCAGACCCAGTTGATACATCTGTAGTATAACATGCTCACTGACCATGTCAGAATAGGGGATAGAATGATTATAACAGCCAGAAAAATAAGAAACCTACTATGGGATAGTGTCTTCTAGACAGGACATGGAAGCTGCACACACACAATATGACCAGCATGCCTGCCTAAACTAGACATGAAAAATACCAATAATATGATTTGTGTGTGGGTAATCCCCAAGGTCTCAGCACTATATGAAGAAGGTGATTAATGACTCCTAAAATACAGACAATCAGTTGTTTTTTTTTTTTTCCAGGAACCAGAGCCTTAGATGTGATTCAATCCCAAGTGGTCAACCCTAAGCAAATATACATACAAGCAACACCAAGGACTCAACAGGTTGCATTTGTGTATACATGCACATGCATGCGTGCTTGTGAATGTGTGTGTTTGCATATATATGCACATGTGATCATGCATGCAGGTGTTATCTACAAATAAAACAATATTAATTAATGAATAAAAGGTCATGAATTTGAAAGGAAGTTAGGGAGTTAGAGGAAGAATGTGAATGTTTGTAAATGATTCAAATAAAATACATATATATGAAATTCTCAAAATTAAATTTAAATTAAACTTTAGAGTTGGAAAGAATGACTATTGATAGAGAATTACCACAATTTATACACATTATATTTAATTAATGTAGCTTTATGTACTCACTAATAGGAGGATACTAGATGTAAAAAAAAAAAAAGATGACTAGACTGCTACACAACTCCAGGGAGGCTTCCTAGAAAACAAGACCCTAAGAAAGACACAGGGATCACCCAATGATAGAGAAATGGATAATATCTACATGAACAACCTGGACGACAGTGGAAGTAATGAAGGGCAAGGTTTGAGGGAAAGAAAGCTAAGGGGAGCAGGAGATCCCAGCTGGATCAAGAACAGAAAGGGAGAACAAGGAATAACAGACCATGATAAATGAAGACCACATGAGAACAGGAATAGGCAGAGTGCCCGAGAGGTCCCCAGAAATCCACAATGATACATCCTCTGTAGACTGCTGGCAATGGTTGAGAGAAAACCTGATCTGACCTAGGCTGGTGATCAGATGGCCAAATACCCTAACAGTTGTGCTGGAACTCTCATCCAATAACTGATGGAAGTGTATGCAGAGATCCTCAGCCAGGCCCCAACCGGAGCTCCAGGAGTCCAATTGTCGAGAAAGAGGAACTGTAAGAGAGTGAATTGTTGAGACCAAGATTGGAAAAAGCACAGGGACAAATAGCCAAATGAATGGAAGCACATGAATTATGAACCAAAGGCTGAGGAGCCCCCAGCTGGATCAGGCCCTCTGGATAAGTGAGATAATTGAATAGCTTGAACTGTTTGGGAAGCACCCAGACTGTGGGAACAGGACCTGTCCTTAGTGCATGAGCTGGCTGTTTGGAACCTTGGGCTTACACAGAGACACTTTGCTCAGGCTGGAAGGAGGGGAATGGACCTGCCTGTACTGAGTCCACCAGGTTTAAATGAATCCCCAGGGGAGTCTTGGCCCTGGAGGAGATGGGAATGGAGGGGAGGTGATGGGGGGAAGGTGGGGGGGGGCAGGAGGGGGGATGACAGGGGAACCCATGGCTGATGTGTAAAATTAAAACACAAATATAATAATAATAATAATAATAATAATAATAATAATAATATAAAAAGAAATATCATCAAATTCCAAGATAATTACTTCTGAAGCAGTGAGGCTGCTGATTGTTGGAACACATACAATCATGTGTCACATGTACCACTGAATGATTGTATGAATATGTATGTACACAATGACTTCGGAATGGCTTCTATCTGAAAAACTTATAAAGCTATTTTAAATAGGCAAATGTCAAGTTCTAAGCCCTTTTATCAGGGACAATATGTACTCCAACTTTGAAATTACAGAAATGAAATATGTTATACATATGGAAACTAACATGTCACAATGTTTTGAATTTTGACTTGTAAAAGCAGTCTCCTAGGATGAAATTTTTTTGATCAAAGGAAATGATTAAAGGAGCGAAAGTTATTGTCTTGATTATTTTGGTAATATTTAAGTTATAATTAAAATTTAAATATAAATAAATACAAAGTAGCTTTAAAAAATTAAATAAATAAATAAATAAATAAATTTTTTCATTCTTAATTGTATTCTAGAGAGAAATTTCATTATATGATTTTTATATAAAGGTTCCTAAATGTAAATTTACTTGTTAAAAATAAATTTAATGATAAGTAAAATGTACAGATTGTATATGTGGTGAGTGTGTGATATTTCCATATGTGTATGTATTTGGAACATTTAAATAATATTAAATGTCAAATTATCAAAATATTTTGATTTAATGTAATGCAATTTTTTAATTTATATTTTTCCTTTATATTTATTGATTTGGAGAAAAAGAAAGCCTAAGTGGTTTTCCTTGTTGCAAAATCTAGAATCTGTTTGTTGAGAGACTTGAGAGAAGTTGTCGTCTACTACATTTTGATTTCTAAGGGCAATCTGCTCTTATTCCTCCCCCTCCTCCCCCTCCTCCCATACCCACTATGCAATGACCTCCATGCACAACGCCAAAACCTGACTCATCTGCTTTCCCTTGTAAAACTCTTGTTCTCTAGAGCTTTTATTTATCCTTAAAAGTCCTCTATGTCCAATAGAAAGAGGAAAACATAAATATGTTTCACAATGTCCACTAAAAGCATGAAGTACAACAACCTAGGATGCATTTTAGGTACTTTTTTATATGTTAATATTACACTTGAATTTGTAAATCAAAATAAAGTAAAAGAGGTGTTCATTGTAGTATTATAGAAAAATGACTTTTGTTGATTATGATATATTTATACTTAACTATTTAATGGTACTTAATGGTATTTGTTGCACATTAATAAATTAGTAACCATGATATTAATATTTATACAAATTTATAGTTTGTAATTTATATATGAATTATTTATTCATTTAATAGATATATATATGTATACATGAATAACAGTATTAAGGTAATGTTTTAAATTACATACCACTTCCAAATAGATTTATCCTTTGGCACTTATGCATTTATGAATTGTAATCTAACCTATATCCTATTTGCCAGTTCAGTACCTACCAAAAGTACTTGATTTCACCTTCTATATAATTCTCAGGCATTTATATTGCTTTGGAAGTCTTTTGGATTATATGTAAATAACAGATGGATGGGTTGATTATTTGGAATTTGAATCATAATATCATTCATGCTACCAAAATAAAAAGTGGAATTTTATGTTGGTTTTGGTCCTTCAATGCATAGCCCCTGTTTTTTCAGGCTAAGAAAATATTCTATTACTCTATATTCTTTTTTAGAAAAGGATTCCTTTGAAAGCTTTTGTCAGCAAAAGTTTGACCCTTAAGAAAGTGTCTATACACAACACTTCTATTACTGAAATTTTTGATATTAGGATTTGAGTAGGTAGTCTTTAATTTATTCTTTTGATTTATGTAAAAGTATTTTAATCAGGACCAAATATTTTAACTTTTGTCCCAGTTTACAGCTATATTCTAGGACTTATATGAAGGTCAGGGATACAAAATGCTTAAGAACTAACAGGCATATGAAACTGTTCATAGTGCCATGACTTGGTGCCATGGCTTGGTATGAAATAAAATGTGGTTTAAGGGTATATCTGCCTATGCAATGTCTAATATTTCTTGTCTACTAAGCTTAAAGAATTTGTCTTTGGTTACTTTATATGCCCTTCATGGATCAATTAGAACTTTCCAGAAAGTTTTGGTATATCACTTAGGGTTTAGACTGTCTAGCAATCCCCTCTTTGTTATTGCTACAGCAGGAACATGGCAGTATTATCAGAACCTTTGGTTAGAGAGCTAACTCTGGGAGTCTGAATAAATTAGTTATGACCATTTTCCTCTGGAATAAAATGTAACAGTAAAAGTGAAAAAGGTAATTTAGTTACCACTCTTCCATTGTAAAGAGTGGGGGAATCAAGCTTCTCAGCTAATATTTCAAATTCCTAATAAGGGGGTCCAGTGTACCTAAAGTATCTAAAGACAGTGGTATAGTGTGAGGGACAGGAAAAACACATGTTGTTAATTAGTCATGGTCAAACCCTGGTCACAAAAACCAGAAGACATTCTTTCTAATATATCCTCAGATTTCCCATTTCTATCCTTTCTTAGATGTGTTGACTATCCAGTGATACCTAGTAGCTCAATGAGAAGATATCATTGTTACATTTCTTGAGGGAGCAACCCAGTTTCTTAAAAACTAGTTTGTTCCTTTTTTAGAAGACAGCATGTCCCAACCATGGAATAGAAAGAAAATGACCTTTTGAAGAGATTATTTATCTTTGTAGCATCTTTGTTCCTAGAATACAAGGTGACTACAAATTAAGAGTAAAGACTGGAGACAGTTGGATGCTTATTCTGGAGATATTAAACAACAAATTATGAGAATGATAATTAAAATTTGTTGAAACTTTTTGAATAGTCTGTGACTTTTATACTGTTGGGATTAGTCTTCAAGTAGAACATGGAAACATATTGGTTGGGTAAATTTGGGGCTCATCGTACTGATATCAGCTGCTTTTTAAAACAGTCTTTTATTAAATGACTAGCATAACTACATGTATAACATAATAAGGATTGCATTCAGAGCCTTATGGGAAAATATGATAAATAAAAACAAGAATTCTCAAGAATTTTCAAACTTTTATGTAATGTTTTGAGCAAACTCATCCCTTATTCTCTACTCTTCAATTTCTTTCCTATGCTCCACTGCATTTTTTCTCTCCCAATTTCATGGATTCTATTTTTCTTCTTAAACACTCTGAGTCCATCAGCTTTTCATCTACAGGTGAGATTTCATGGGCACCTCCTCATTCATGCTTGGATTTTGCCTGGATTGATACTATGTATAACATGTGCATGCAGTTGTAAACACCACACTGCACATTTGGACAATGGCCCTTTCATATCTGAAAAATCTTGTATCTCTAAGGATGTACAATAGATCTTACATTTATAATTTTTCCACATACTTTTCTTAGATTATTTCTAAGCAGAGATGCTAGGGATGCAAGCACTTTCTTCAATGTGCTGACTCTTGTGGGTCTACTGGAAACAAAAAAGCTTACCTGATAAGACTTGAGAGATTAAATAATCTATATGTTCAAATATAAAACATCAGCAAATAGTTTATTTGAGGATTCACTATTTTAAAAATGTTTGAATTATGTTATCACTCATATAATATGACTTAACATGCCATAGATTTTTGCTATAGTAAGCAATAAATACCAGATATGAGATCCATCTCATAGAATTAGCTTTAAATGCAATCAGAAAGTTATCAACTAGTGACTTAAAACTCTTGCCAATATTGTCCTAGTGGGTATTTCTTTGCTTTAGAATTTGTGCAGCAAATGGGGAAGATGGTTTATATGTTTGACAGAGGGCTGGTGTCTAGAACCTACACGAACATAAAACCAATAAATGACAACAAAACAAACAGCCAAGGAAGACTTGCTAAGATAATACAACAACAAAATTATGACCAACACTGTCATGGGTATAGAAAAAATGATCACCTGCTGAATTTTGTTTAGAGCCCAAATAAATGCCACTACTATTGAAAACAGTTTTGCGGTTCCTCGAAAGGCTAGAAATAGATAAACTATATAATCCAGGTATTTTATTTCTGAAAATATCTCCAAAAGATTCTATGTAACTGAAAGTTTTCCTATGTCGCACCTGGTCTTCATCTGCTCAGACCCAAGTAAACACACAGAGGCTTATATTAATTAAAATTGCTCAGCCATTAGCTCAGGCTTCCTACTAACTAACTCATACATTTAAACTCATGCCATTTCTGTTAATCTATATGTTGCCACATTTTCCTTGGCTTTACCTGTGTGCCATTACATGCTGCTCCCTGGACTGTTCCATTACATGCAGCTCCCTGGACCTCTCTTCTCTCAGTTCTGTTTTTCCTTCACAGAATTCTCCTTGCTTATTTCACCTATACTTCTTGCCTGGCTACTGGCCAATCAGCATTTTATTTATCAATAAATCAGTGCAACACATTCACAAAATACAAAACATCCTACAGCAACTATACATCTTACTACAGAGATACTTGCTAAACTGTTCACTATTGTTCTATTCACAATAGCCAATAAATGAACATAGCCTAAGTATTCTTCAATTGATGAATAGATAATAAAAATATAGTTCATATAGACAATTGACTATTATTTTTCTGTAAAGGAATGAGATTATTCAATAAAAGGGCAGAACTAGAAATAATCATTCTCTGTAAGGTTATAAAAATCTGGAAAAAATATAGAATATAATAGTATATTTTTCTGTCTCATATGTAGATGCTAATTTTGAATATTTGGACACATGTTTCTAAATTGGAATATCCATAGAAGGTGTGGTTTCAAGGTAAGGAGAATACAAAGTATGTGGTGTGAGGATAGAAAGGATAATAATGACACAGGAAGAAGTAGATGGAATGAGAATGGAAGGCTAGGATAGAGGAGTAAGACAGGGGGAGCTACTGAACATTAAGAGCCTTTGAAATGCATATGGAAATATTTAAAAAGCAGTAAAGTGGAATTACCCTATAACAGCGGGACAAGGCTTCCATCAGGTAATACAGGTTTTCAAACAGCAAGACCAGTGAGAATATGATTCACCCTACTTTGAAATGATGGTCAGTTTAAATGGGCATCCATATAACCAAAAACTTCATGAATTATCTCAAAGGTAAAAGTGACAGAACTGAACCATTAGTTTTACCTAAGATTTCCTTTTAAAGCACATTCATCAGTTAGATATTGTCCTGTGATAATGACATTATTTTTGAAAGACTTTAATGAGTAGAGTTAAAATTATATCATTTCAGACATATTAATGAAACATTATTTTCCATTATGTCAAATATTTCTGTAGTTTTAAGTTTTATGAAAACTGTATATATTTATCAAAATTTATGTAATAGCATTGATATTTAAATACAAATGAGATGTACTGAACTAACGTTTTGCTTGTTAAAGTATATTAAATTAATAAATTTTTTGTAAAATCCAGGAATCCTAATTGATTTTATTAGCCATTTAGTAGTATACTGCATATTATAAAAACTCTTCATGACTTAAAATGTAAAAAGTAATACAAAATATAGAATTGCTATTTAAAATGTCATCTATAAAAATTCTAGTATTACTTCCATCAAATTAAAATAATTAATTAAAGAACACTGATTAGTTTATATAAAATCACCTTCAGGGCAAATACTAGTTGATATTAAGGTAGTTGTATAATATGTGCAAATGTATATGTTTTCAAAAATTACTAAACTATATTAAGTAAATAAAAATTAAAAGAATTTCAGTATTCCCCTAAAGTGCACATAAACTATATTAAGTACATAAAAATTAAAATAACTTCAGTATTCTCCAAAAGTGCACAGCAATTAAAGAAATTACATTTTAAAAACCATTTGAATATTAGAAAGTCTTTGGAATAATGTGATAAAAGTAGTCTTAACATCTAGATGGCCCAGAATCAATGAATTATTAGGAAATTCGGCTTTATTGTAAGCTGTTTCTGACAAACACAAGCAATTTGTAGATCGAGATAAAATGTGGTGCATTGGCTGACTAAACATAATTGTCAAGGAAATAACCAAAGTTCGCATTTGGAGGTGTTGGTGCTTTATCTGAAGTTAGATTCAGTGAACCTTATTGCATTTGTGTGTTATTAAGGAGCTACAAATGGGGCTACAAAGCACTTTGTTCTTACTTTATGGGGTTCCCTGGAGATCGCCTATTGCTGCAAAACAATCTGTCGATGTAATGTTGTTTGGTAAATTCCCACTTACCAGAATGAAGACATAAGGGAAATTTTGGAATGTGCTTAAAACCAAAGAAAGTGATTATGTTGTAACTTGATTTCTGTAATAAGACAACAAAAATGACCCAGTGCATAACTATTGCTGCTTATATTGCTGTTGTTTTGTTTTGTTTTTTGTTTGTTTTTTTTGTTTTGTTTTGTTTATCGAGACAGTGTTTCTCTGTGTAGCTTTGTGCCTTTCCTGGAACTCACTTGGTAGCCCAGGCTGGCCTCAAACTCACAAAGATCTGCCTCCCAAGTGCTGGGGTTAAAGGTGTGCGCCACCAATGCCCAGTTGCGGTTTATATTGCTGTTGTTTTTTGGCGAATTAAAACTGGATGCCTGGAATTAATGTAAAATGTCTACCCATTCCAAAACCATTTCTGAGAGCCTAAAGTTTGTTCTGATATTTCAATAATAATTTTGAGGACCAATAGTAATTTTAATCACTTAATTCAAAAAGCATAGATTGATTATTTTTCAATTGGTAATGAAAAGCTTTATTTTCATCACTTTTCAAGGATAGAAACTCAATGGAAGAGGTGATGGAAATCTCTGTGCAAATTTAAGAAATAACTTAAATGTTTCAAACCAATTTGGGAGACAAACTAAACCCCAATTATTCATTTACAATAAAGATCACATATTGTTATGTTTTCTTGAGACAGTGTTTCCCTGTGTAGATCAGACCAATCTCAAGTTCATAGTTATATTGCCTCTTCCTTCCTACAAGCTAGAATTATAGGCATAAATCTTCACACACAGAAATATTGTATGCTACTGAGAATTGAACCTCCGAATTTGTAAATTTTACACAAATGCTCTACCATTCATTCAACTACATACCAATCTTTGGATATTCTTGCATGTATCTATATGGCTTGTTTTAATGATCTACAAGGTGATTTCTTATCTATAAGGAAGTACATCATAGTAACATGGTGATGTCAAGCATCTTGAAAGCACTGCTTTACAAAAAGCACAGTGTGTGGGCTGGAGAGAGGGCTTAGAGGTTAAGAGCACTGAATGTTCTTCCAGAGGTCCTGAGTTCAATTCTCAGCAACCACATAGTGGCTCACAACCATCTGTAATGGGATCTGGTATCCTCTTCTGGCCTGCAGGGACACATGCTGTATACATAATAAATAAATAAGTCTTGGGGTTGGGGATTTAGCTTAGTGGTAGAGCACTTGCCTAGCAAGTGCAAGACCCTGGGCTCAGTCCTCAGCATTGCAAAAAAAAAAAAAAAAAAATGCTTGGACAACTTTTACTGAACCTTCACTGTCCCTGGTGGAATTTGATGATGAACAACACTTTCCTATGTTTTTGGCATGTTTAATGTTTGAATTCCTTATTATTAAGGGACCCTCATTAATGGGACAATGTAAAGATTTTTATGAAAGCTGATGTTAAGAATAAAACTTGTGGAGATTCCCTGGGAGAATTACCTATGCAATAAATTGAGTCTTCTATAGGACTTATTATTTAAGTGGTATCAATAAGAGCTAAGACAAAGGAGCTGGAACAAATCATTTAAAAAGAAAAACAGGGAAATTTAAAAGCTGACAAACTATAAACAAATTATTAGATCTTCATGCTTTGCTCCAGAATAAAACAGAACTAGTATGGACAAGGATAAGATTTTTTATTATAAAATTGACAACAAGTCTTAGTACCCTCCTGAAGGCAAAGTAAGTAGCTTTAGGAATCTTAATCTTTACTCTGTGCAGGGTTGTGATAAAGGCAGAGACTATATTGAAAGAGTTTATGATAGAGACACAAAGAGAAACATTCTGGCTCAGTAAACTGCCTGGCTTCCTGAGCAAGACTTGACAGGATGGACTTCTCTGATTGTAGAAAGAATAAAGAGCAGAACAGTACTCCAGAAGTCACAGGAAAAAATGGTGGCATTTTTTGTTGTTTGTTTTTTGGTTTTATTTCTTTTGGTTTTTCAAGACAGCATTTCTCTATGTAGCTTTGGTTCTTGTCCTAGATCTTGCTCTGTAGCCCAGGCTGGCCTCAAACTCATAGAGATCTACCTGGCCTGGCAATGCCTCCCGAACGCTGGTATTAAAGGCATGTGCCACCACTGCCTGGATAAGAATGGTGGCCTTATGTTACATATGAAAGAAATAATTTAAAGAAGGGACTGAGGAATTAGATTTCTAATGAAAGATCAGATATTCATTATAGTAGATCAATAAAATAATACCGGAGAAACTTGATGTATCAGATAGTAAGAAATAATTTCTGATCTATTAACATAGTCAAACTTAGGGACATCTTGTCTAGTTTTTCTGCAAGTGCAAGGCTTTGCAACACCCATTTTAAGGAAAAGGATATTGAGTTGAAAAATTGATTTTATCATAATGCTAGATGTCAGTTCTCATGACATTTTCTGGTTCCTCCTTTTGTTTCCTTGACTTTGATATGCTTATGTAATCAGAAGATTTTAGAAAAAGTATGTACCACAAAAAGACTTTGTAGTCAATGATTAAAGTCTATGATGAAATGACTTTGTGTATAAATATAGCCTGTGAGAGATACAAGTTGTCAGAGTACATCAAGTCATACAGAGATGTGCTTCCTCTCTGTTCATCTTTTGTGGAAAAAAACAAAACAACAACAACAAAACAACAACAACAAAAGCTAACTAAAAAGTGTCTTGTGTTGGATTTCTCCTTTGCTGCTCTTGCATTCACACACTATAGACCCTGTTCTCAGCCAAGCTGGACACCAGCAGTAATACATCTTGATGCACTTTTCTAGAGATAGTGGGTAGGGTCAACCAACTCTTGTATGCAGTATTCCAACCTTACTCAGGCATAATATACAACATCACACATTGGAGAACTCTTACTATTTTTTTTTTCCTCCTTGTAATAGTGAAGAAATGTCCATTTATTTTTACACATAAAAACCAATGAATGAATGATTGAATGTTTACTACTCAGGTCTCACTTTACTCACTAATCAATACTTCCTGGTAATAATAATAATAATAATAATAATAATAATAATAATAATAATAATATCTTAACTAATATCCATATTATAAAAGTGTATTATTCATTGAACTAGTTTATTTATTTATATGTACCCACTTAAAGTCTACTAAGTAAGCAATAAAAAGTTACTGCTAACTAGCCTAATTATTGTTGCTAAAAAAATGGAAAGAACTGACTTCAGCCAAGTCCTCCTCACAGAATATATGAGTTATTAAAGACATGAGACATGGATGCCCTCTCCTTTATTCACAGTGGTAATTAGTGGAAAAACAGCCACTGGTCCCCTGGCTCCTGGAGTATAATCCTTTGCAATATTGTTATTTTTGGAGTATTCTACTACCCTATTTGAACCATTTTTCTCAGTTTGATCAAATACAAAAAAAGAAGAATAAATTGGATTGGGAGCTTTCACTGAATAACCCAGGGAACAACGATTTCAGAATTGCTCCTGTCACTGTTACCTTGAAGTTAAAAATGTATTATTTTTATTCTTTTAAGAATTATTGGAATTCCAGCATATTCTACTCAAGGGTGTAGTCTGAAAATCATAATGTAGTCATAAGTATAACAAGAAAAAAACAATAAGCAAGGGGGTTAGTACAACTGGTTTAGACAGCAATACGGAGAAAAGATACTGTTACATTTTTACTGTTAAACCTCCAGTTTTTATGAAAGTGAAAGGGAGAAACACTTCCAGAAGCAAGATGGAGAAGAAATTCAAATAGAATGTTTCAGGATAAAAATGGCTGAAAACTTCTGCAAGAAAAGGATCTTAGAATCTGTCTTATTCCCACAAAACTCCATGTAATAGTTATATATTCAAAGAAATATTTGGGAAAGTGATAATATTTAACTTACAGTTGGATATTTTTAATATGTTTTAAAATAAAGCATCAGCACATGCTGTAATTCTTGATCCTCAAAATAGTTCAGGGAGGTTGCTGTTATTGAGTTCATTTTTATATGGGGAGTGGCATATTTAGAGGTTAAGTCAACTGCCCAGTTAACTGAAAGAAAGTTTGAAATATTCAGTGTGACTCCAGGGGCCTCTTATATAGTAATTTATGATTAAGTCATTCTGAACCACTTTGGTAGCTTTTGGTTAGTGTGATTGCTAGCAAGTTAGAAACTGTGATACAGAATAGAAGTAGCTTAGTAAAGAACCACAATAAATTAGGTCTTGCTGTACAGCAATACCAGTACAAGAATATGCTTCTTCAAATTTCTTTATGAAGTAAGTTAACAGACTGACCCAAGGGAGAAAGTAAAACAACATTTCATGAATGAATACATGTACAAATATTTTCATTCAACTTTTTATGTTGTAGATCATGGTTCAGAGGTTAAGAGCACTGGATACTTTTCCAGAGGACCCTGTTTAAATTCTCAGCATTTACAGGGCAGCTTATAACTGTCTATATCTTCAGTTCCAGGGGATCTGACACCTTCACGTGAAAGTACATGCAAGCAAACATCAATTTACATACAAATTAAAAAGGAATCCTCAAAATAAGCTATACACTGACCATTTATTTACATATATTACTTGTTTATGAAACAAATATTCAATACAATAATACAATCAATTATATACTCAGGGCCAGCATTTAGAAGCCACATCTACTGATTTCCATTCCTGGGTTAGTAAGGAACAGAAAGAAAGCATTGAATCTTTACCTAGACAAGTATTCAGTTTTGTGGGAGAAGTAGAAAAATAAATTTTATACGTAACTTCCACATGATTTTGTAAAGAAAAGTAGATATTTATTTACTTATGTGAGGATTTTTTGTTATTTGTTTATTGGGATACAGAATCTCAGTCCATACACCAGAATGACTTATATCAAACTATTTAACTAGATGGGCTTGATAGTCACAATCTTCCTGCTTCAGCCTTACAATGTCTTTCTTTGTAGATGTGAGCCAACTCTCCTGGAAAGGATTTTGTAAAGTTAGGAAGCAAATCATTTTTCCAAGATATCAGAAAATAGTCCTGTAGAGGTCTTGATACAAGTTCTGGAGAGTAAGGAATAAAGCTGAAGTAAAGTAATAGGGAGTGTTAAGGATGAAAGAGATGAAGTTTATAGGAATCAAAACATTTATAGAGACACAGAGCTAGACAGTATGCAATGAGTGAAAGACCTTGGAACATTCAATCCTAAACAGAATGTCTTCATCAAATTCCTACCATCTGTGCTCAGGGGATTCTGCAGGATAGGAGGAAGAAAGATTGCAAGAATCAGAGGGAATGAATGACAGTAAAGAATCAAGGCTCTCTAAATCATCATGATCAAGGCTCATATGACCTCACAGAGAATGAAGCTACATGCAGTGGTTGGGTCAGATGAGGTTCCAAAACTAAGAGGAGAAGTAGACACATGATATGCTCCCATCCCTAATCCAGAAGCTATCTCCAATTGATAAATATTCACAAATGAACATTTAATTTTATCTAACAAAGTTTCACTGTCATACAAACCTTTCTTAAATCTAGGCCCAATTCCCAGGTGTTCATATCCAATACAAAATGAACTCAATGACATTTTTTAAGTTGTTTTCTCCTTAATGCCTTTTCAGGATTTCTTTTTCTTTTTTTATAACCTTACATATAATTTAAACATATATTATGGTTTCCTATTCTGTATTTTTATGGCATTTCTGTGTGTGAGAGAGCTATCACATGTGTTGCTGGATCTATGTGAGTCTCTTGAATGTTTTTCCTTGGGTCTTTTTCTTCTTTTTGTTTATTTCTAATGTCCTATTCTGGTTTGCTTTTTTGTTGTATATTATTTGTGGGAACCCATTTTCAGGTTTCCTGGTGGCTTTACCCAGCAAGTCTGCGTAGAGAGGATGATTGGACCACAGGCCTGAGTGCAGGTAACTAGCAAGGGGGATGTCTTTTGCTCCACCCCTTGGCATTATTATAAATAGATCTTTGGAATAAATTTCTGGGCCGGTAGATAAAGATCCAGGCCCACCTGAGTCTATCCTGTGTTTTTCACTGTTTCTCCCCTCTCTATTTCTAACTAAGTCTCTTATCCCTCACGAGTTCCTGGGGTAATTAATGGTGGGCATTGGTCTCCTACAGTTATTATTATTATTATTATTATTATTATTATTATTATTTTTAGTAGTAGTAGTAGTAGTATTTTACTACTATTGTTATTATTGGATGACTATTTGAGAAAGAGAAAGAAATGCAGTGACTTGTGTTTTGGTTGGAGATGGGAGGATCTGTGAAAAATTAGAGGAGGGAAAACAATTAGAATATATGTGTAGCTGGAGTTTTCTCCACTCCCACCCAGGCCCGCAGCCACTCTGACCCAAATAAACACACAGACACCTAAATTATTTAAACTGTTTAGCCTAATAGAATTCTTGCTATCTAGTTCTTATATCTTAAATTAACCCATTTCCATTAATCTATAAGTTGCCACATGGCTCATGGCGTACCAGTACTTTACATTTTGCTTCTCATGGCTGCAGCTGGCAGTGTCTCCTGACTCAGCCTTCCAATCCTAGAATTCTCTGTGTTTATCCAGCCCATACTATACTTCCTGCCTGGCTACTGGTCAATCAGCATTTTATTTATAAATCAATCAGAGCAACACATTCATAGCATACAGAAAGGTATCCCCATCATATATATTATAAAAACAAAATATATTTTCAAATAAAGAAAAAAGGGGGTTCAGTATGGTAAGATAGCTCAGCATTTAATGGTACCACTGCTCTAACAGAGGACCAAAGTTCAGTTCTCAGCTCCTACATATTGAGGCACACAACCCCCTGACTACAACTCTGGGAATCCGGTGCCCTTTTCTATCCATTCCATAACTGCACATTTTTTTTAGTCATGCCCTTATAATTACACACATAAATGTGGTGGACCAGGCCCCACACTTATTTACCCAAGGGACTCTTGAGGAATGAGGGATAAGAGACTTAAGTTAGAAACAGAGAGGAGAGAAAACACTGGATAGACTCCAGTGGGCCTGCATCCTTATACAAACAGGCCAAGAACTGTATTCCAAAGGTCTATTTCCCAGGTTGGGAAAACCTACTCTAAATTACTTTTTTTCATCATATCCTTAAACCTAATGCCTTTATATTCTAAACCTACATTTCTCTGAATCACTTTATACTAAGTATATGACCTATTTAAACCTATATTATATAAGTATTTTTTTTTCTACCCTACCTTATACTTCTAAGTTTATCTGCACTATATTGCTACACTCTAATTTCATTAGTTTTTTTTAAAGATAGGAGAGAGAGAGAGAGACAGAGAGAGAGAGAGAAAGAGAGAGAGAGAGAGAGAAAGAAAGAGATCTATAGAGATAAATCTAATGCTGCAGCCTCACAGCATTTCACTGCCTTCCCTATACACCTGAGAATAAAATACTACTGCCTTCATTTTTCAATTCCTTATTGGCATGCCTACACTAGCAATGCCCCCTGCAATCCTTTTACCAACTTCTAGGGTTCTTTTTTTTTCTTTTCTTTTTTTCTCTGTCTCTGTTCAGGTCCCATCTGTAGAGGACCATCCCCCACACTTATTTACCCCAGGAACTCTTGAGGAATGAGGGATAAGAGACATAAGTTAGAAATAGAGAGGAGATAAACAGAAAAAAACAAGAGGGTAGACTCGAGTGTGTCTGGATCCTAATCCACCTGCCCAGAACTTTATTCCTAAGGTATATTTATAACAATGTCAAGGGGTGGAGCAAAAGACCTATCCCCCCTTGCTAGTTACAGTCAAGTGTAGACCCTTACAAACACCTGGTACCCAGGCCCATGGTCCAATTTACCTCTTATGCACATAAACATATACAGTTTTTAAAAAGATGTTAGGGAAATATTTTTCAACAGTATTTCTTTTTACCAGGAATTAAGTTTTATTTCTGTTTATATCTGAAAACATCATTAGTTTATATAATAATTTCTCCTCCACGGTGAAGCTGTGTGATCACCAAGGGAATAGTTTATCCTTGAATGTAACTTTATACTGTTTTCTTTTGTCCCCTTTTTAAAAATATGGCGCAACCTCTACTCACTCTTATCCAGTGTAGGTAAATTATTTATTAATATACAGACTCATTCCTATGAAATTAATAATTATTGATATGTGACATGGAGCTAAGGATTTTTTTATGGAAAATACATTTTCACAAAGTATGTTCTGATTTCTTTTCCCCTCCCCTCTCTCCTCCCAAGTCACCACCTCTTCCCCACCCTCCTTATCCAAATCCATATCCATTCCTTCTCTCCCTCATTTGAATACAATCAGATAATAATAATAATAATAATAATAATAATAATAATAATATAAAAGTAAACCATACCAGAATAGGACATAAGAAACAAACACATAGGGAAATAAATCAAAGCAAAAGTTCAAGGAGCACATAGAGATACAGTGGTTTCATAAACAAAAATACCATAAAAGTAAAACAAAAAAACAAAAACAAACAAACAAAAAAAAACTGGAAGCCATATTAAGGACCCAAAGGACACATAAGGTTAAGCAGTAAAAAGCCCTAACAAAGCATTATGAGACAAAAATCCTTCAAAAAGTGTCTTTGAGTTTGTTTTCTATTGGCCACTGGACTTGGGTTTTCATTGGTTTGTATATATTGCAAGACTCTATCGGAGAAAACTAATTTTTCATTTGTGAATGTTTATCAGTTGGAGATAGCTTCAGGCTTAGGGATGGGACATGTGACCATTTCTCCTCTCAGCAGTAGGACCCGACTAGCTCAGACCCATGCACACGGCCACATTCTCCATGAGTTCATTTGGTGTTAGTCCTGCTGTGTTTTGGAAGCTGTTTTTTTTTTTTTCTATCTTCAATTCCCTCTGGCACTTACACTCTTTCCTCTACTTTAACTAACATAATTCTGTGCCATTATCTCCAAAGCTTTCTTTAGATCAAATAACCAGAGTATATAAACTACTTTTCTCACGCACTATTACATAAACTACTGCTATATGTCTATGTAAATTTTATTGTGTAGTTAATGCATGTTTATTTTCTTATCCTATTAGTTTTGGTCCCATTCAGTGTTATTATTAAGTTAACTTAATAATTGATGAGAGGACTAATACTTAGATCTTTGTAGCATGTTTATGCATATGTTATTTGTGTTGAAATAGAATTCCTAGAAGAACACTGACTCAAACACCTTTTTTTTTTTTTTTAAATCAAACAGCCTTGTCTAGAAATATAAATATTGGTAACATTTTGAAGCTAAGAAATAGTAAGTGAAATTTCACCATGAAGCCCAGAGTCTTTGTAATATTTCTTTTTTTTTTTTTCAAGACAGGGTTTATCTGTGTAGCTTTGCACCTTTTCCTGGAACTCATTTGGTAGTCCAGGCTGGCCTTGAACTCACAGAGATCTACCTGGCTCTGTTTTCTGGGTGCTGGGATTAAAGGCGTGTGCCACCATCACCCGACATAATATTTCTTAAACTGCAAAATTACAAGTTTGCTGGTATTTTAAAATTACATAATTGAAATTTGTTTTATGTGTATTTTTGTCTATATGGAGTTCAGTACATCACTATTTGCTCAGTATATGTCGTGTTTGTCTGTAAAGCAAGCAAAGCAATTTATTCCTTTACTTTGTAGTATGGCCTGAGGCCTGTAGCATAAATTTTAAAAGTTCTTATTAATAAAAAACACAGGAGCCAGATATTGGGGTGAATGCTGAAAGATCAGAGAAACAGAACATGCCACAGCTAGCCTCATTTCGCCAATTCCCCAGCTGACCTTGTTTCCTCAAACTGAAGCCTCTGCGTCCTCATCCAAATGGATTTCAGCTGAACTTCTGTTCAAGCCTAAAAGCTTAACAAACCTAGTTCCTGGTCCTCACACCTTATATACCTTTCTGTTTCTTGTCATCACTTCCTGGGATTAAAGGCATTTGTCATCATGTCTGGCTATTTCCAGTGTGGCTATGAACTCACAGAGATCCACATGGATCTCCACCTCCAGAATGCTAAGATTAAAGGCATGAGCTGCCATTGCCTAAACCAATATTTAATATAGTCACTGTTTGGTTCTCTGACCCCCAGATAAGTTTATTAGGGTCCACAATATATCAACCACAGAGGCCTTTGAATTGAAAGTCTTAATTTTTTACAAACAGAATGCTAGAATGCAAATGTTTAGAGCTAAATTCATAATATTATATTTTGCTTTCTGATGCACATTCTTTACTTTTTCAAGTAACTTGTGGCATTTTATACAGTTGAATGTCCTATATGTAGGTAGTAAGAGAAAAGAGAAGTAAGTGCACTTCTCTTTCCCTTTGATTGCAATTTTAGTGAGAGGAAGTGTATTATTTGTTCCTTGTCCTTGAATCAACATTTGGTTCAATTTCCCAGAATCTTTCTGCACTCAAAACCAATCCTGTGTTATTTCCTCAAAACTGTCATTATCAGAAGATATTAGTTCCCATTCTGAGTGCTTGATACAGCTACATTACCCATGATCCCCCATAACTCAAGGCCTGAACCAAGGAAAATAATGTCAGTCTTGGCCTCATTCAAATATCTATTTTATGTCAGTGCTTTCCATTTATTTCTAGACCATACTTTTAATTCATTAAAATAACAGTCATTATCAAATGTAGAGCAATATTCAGTGAAAGCAAGTGTCTTGGGTCAAGGTAAAGCCAGATGTCTTTGCATGCAACATTTGTGATACTATATCCAAATTAGAACCGTTTTAGTTAAAAGTTCTGATTGTGAGTGTATATAAACAAGTTATTGAAAAATATAGCTAAAACTATTCATTTATAGTTGAAATAATAATAATTAATAGTTGAAATAATATTCAGAAAAACATATTGTTTCAATACTAGACTTCTAACACCCTTCAATTTTTCTTATTTCATACTACTATAGAGTAAATTATAGCATATATTATGTACAAATGTAATATTAACAGTAGTAAAATTATAATATATCTTACATTCCTTGGTTCACCAATAATCCTTATGAAACAATGGGACTTTGAAGGGATAATAGTGCAATATTATAAGGACATAGACAAAATTAGATGAAACTGCAACACCGAATACTCAAATATAAATGGTTTTTCTAGCAAAAGAATTTGTTATATCTTCAACCTTTTGGCAGTATGTATATATTACTCATCAAAAGTAAAGGTAAAACTTAGTTTCTTAAGTGATTTGTTAGTGCGATCATGTCCCTTTTAATGATAGTTTAGATATGATTGGTAATTTACCTTTGGAGAAGAGATATTTAAGTAAGTAAGATTGTCTGTCTCATTGATTGTTGTTCTGTGTACTGTACATGTATGAAGAAATGTAGTAGATTAGCCAGAAGTCCTCAGCATAAGCTGAAAAAGATACTGGCATCATAATATTAGACTTTTTCAATGCAGGACTGAGAATTGAACAAAATTCTATTCTTTTAAAATTATTCACTGAAGCATAATTATACCAACAGAAATCAAATCGAAACAGTTCACTGAAGAGGTAAACATTTATTAACATTTCTATCCCCTCCATTTATCTAGTCTCCCAAAGATGTTCCACCCTACCACAAGAACACTTGCTCATCTATGTTCATAGCAGCTTTATCCATAATAGCCAGAAATTGGGAGCAACCTACATGTCCTTTAACCAAAGAATGGATATCTAGGCTCATAATTTGAAAACAAAATATTATTCTTATGAAGACCCAGCTGTCCTCCAATTGTATCTTCTAGCCCATGAAACATTTACATATTAGAGAGATAATTACATTACATGTCTTAGAATAGATTGTTTGGCCTAATAGTTAGGCTAAAACTAATTTATTCTGTAGATAGAATGCATATATAAATATAGTTAAGTGATATTGAGATTTGTGTGTAATATTTTGCCACCATGTTTGTCTGTGTATCAACTATATACTTTTTGTCAAGGAAAGCCAGAATAGTGTATGAAATCTCTTAGAATTGAAGTTGTACAAGATGGGATGTCACCATATGAGTGATGAGAGACCAAATAGGGTACTCTGGAAGAGTGCCATTGCTTTAATTACTGAATCTTCTCTCCAGCCCCTTGTTGGTACATATAATATGTGCTTCATGCATGGTAGTTTAGTTTAAGTAGAAATATTTGACGAAGTATATAATAACAACATTGAGGATTCCTAATGTTTAATACAACAATTCTCCTTATTATAACTAATACTAATTTTATTTTATTTTAAATGATTCCTTCAATTTTGATAGAGGTTCTGTGTAAATTGAAAGGCTGGAATATGAGACATCACACATTATTTGACTTCCCATCACAATTTGGACTGAGTATTTTCTCACCAACCAAATTATAAATGAGGTTCAGAATGTAAGCCATTAATAATCATGTGAAGATGGCACTTCAGGAAATATTCTAAATCAGGAAAATAAAGTATAAAAAAGTTGAATGTTCAGGTAGCTCTGATTTTTTTAAATAATTTCTAATGATATATTACTACTTCTCTTAAGCCCTCCTACACAGTAGCTTATGAAAGATGGACTAAAGAGGATGTATCATAAATCTTTTGTCAATATGATGGATTCATCCATGCAGGAAATACTATAGCTCTACAGAACTAATAAGAATTACATCTTGAAGTGGAAAGAGTGTATGAAATTCATTTAAGTAGCCCAAATACTATGCAATATGTCTTCTGTTCAATTTATCTTGAAAACTGGGTGGAAAGACCTATATTAATTCTGCATGGTATGTTACAAAACTTAAAAAAAAAATGAATAGAACTCAGAATTGAAAAAAAATACTGCTCATTATTTCACAGGAATGAATCTATGCAAATTAGGAAAATATATGAACTTACTAGATGAAGATTAAATAGTCCATATCTTTCCTCCAACTCTTCTCATAACTCATCCCCTCTCTATCACAACTTCCTGTGTTCTTCTTTTAACCTTCTGAATCCAATTAGTGCTGCTAGTATATATGTGGGTATAGGGTCATCTGTGGGATAACAAGTAAACTATATGGGATCACATTTATAGTGAAAATGAACTTTCTGTCCTCAGCATTCATCATTTCAATAGCTCCTCTGCCATAGATGGAATTCACTGCCCCCATCCTTGCAGGAATTTGGCTTGATTGTTCTTGAACATATTTGTGAGAGTCCTTATTCCTTCAATACCTACCTGCTTCTTAATGCCATAGCATACGAACTTTTCTGTTGGCAATACATTTAGATGAAGGTAACTTGCAGTTGTAAAGTCATAATGTAGTAAACAGCCTACTGATTTCTCATGTATTCATGATGTATATGAGAATAAAATTTTAATAAATGATTACACACACAATTTCCTTATTTGAATAAGAAATAATGTAAAATCATAGCCAAGAGAAATAGCTGGTTTGGAAAAGAGTTAATGACTCAGTCATAATAACTTCTATCTGAATATGCAGCATCCATGTCAAATGATCATACCTTATGTGCCTGTAATCCAAGTGCTGAGGAGGAGGTGACATGAGGAAGTAGAGACAGGGGGGATCCCAAAGCCTTTTGGAAACTGACCTAGGCAATAGGTTAATTTGAGGTTCCAAGTGAGTTCTTCTCGAAAGACGAAAGTGAAGAGTGTTGAAAGAGTAGCTAGAAAAGTTGAAAAGTGGTTTGGAAAGGAAGTTACAAAGACATTATTAAAGGGGCCAAAAGTACTAAAAGGTCATGAATTTGGAGAGAGAGAGGGATTTGAAGAGGAAGAGAAAGGAAGAAATGATGTAATTATATTTTAATTGAAAAAAGAAAGTAATGTCTCTTATTTCACTATGCGTAGAAATAGAGTAATGGGGCTAAGGGAAGCCTGCGGAAGAAGAGAAAAGATTAGAAGTCAGAGGGGAAGTAGGACCACAGGAGAACATGGCCCACTAAACCACTAAGCAGAGCTCATGTGGGACAACAAAGACTGAGCAGCAAGCACAGGCCAGCAGGTTGTCTTTGACTGCACTATGGCTGTCAGCTTGGTGGTTTTGTGGGACTGCTAGGAGTGGGAGCAGGAACATATCTGACTCTTGTGCCTGCCCGTGGGACTCTTCCTCCCATGGGGTTGTCTTGTCCAGACCGGCTATGGGGGCTTTTTCCCCCCCTTTTCCTTTTTTACTGAATTTGTTTTGGCCTGTTTGGTTATTGTCTCTTGGAAGCCTGCTCTTTTCTGGAGGGAACCAGAGGAGGAGTGCATCGGAAAGACAAGTGAGGTGGAGAGAGCTGGGCAGAGTGCAGGGAGCGGAGACTGGTCAAGATGTATTGTATGAGAGAAGAATCTATTTTAAATAAAACTAGAAAGAAAAGAAGTGGGAACAATGGGAAATTGAGAAGAAACATTGGTAGGAGTGAGTAGTTGAGATGAGTGTAAAAGACCTTTAATGTCTGGCTTTAAGTTATTCCATAAAATATTTACTTTCATTCTCAATGTTGCATATTATATTGAAAATATTGAATACATTTATGCAAAACTGACGTGTCTAAACTCAAATGTGTATATACAGGAGAAGAAATCCATCAATTAGAACCTGTGCCTAATTTTCAAATAAAATAATTAGGTAGTGTACACTTATAAGTTAAAAACAATTATTACCTACCTACCATACGTTTTTAAATATCATTCTTGATTAAGTTCTCAAGAATTGGGCTAACGTTGGTGGATAGAATGTTTTTTCCTTTTAATCTGTTTGTATATCACAACTTTAAAGTTATTAGTAATGTAATAATAGTCAAAATTTTGTTTTCATTTTATAGGATATCCCTAAACTTCACACATATTGAGAAAAATATAATGCAAGTTTTAAGTTTGACTATATCCTCTCTCTTGCAATCCTGTTCTGTGTTTTAGTACATTATGCAGGAAACTAATACACCTCATTGTAAGCCTTTTTCTATTGTTAAGTTGTAAAAATTACATTTAAAAAATAGTTTTTAAGTATATGAGACTGTGGGTATTTTTTAAACTGCTGTAGAAATATAAATAATAGCATAGTTCATAGAGCAATTCTAATGCCTATAAACCCTAAAAAAAGTTTTTTACATTTGCATTGTGCTACCATTGGCATTTCCTGGCTGTGAAGCCTGGTGATGGTATTTTAATAATTTGTGTTATGTTTGGTACTGTTTCAATTGTGTATCAAATGGGAAGCCTGTGTTTTGGAATGAGCACAGCTTTTCCCCTGAAGTCATTTGAATTAATGATGCACAGTGAGCTGTTTACACAGGTGTCTCTCTTCATAATTTGAATTTTTCAAAGGAGGGAAGCACCGCAATCAAGGCAACCTGACAAATATCCATCATGTTCTACAGCTGCATCTCTGCCACATCACTGGGCTTTGGGAGTCGTTCTTTTCTTTCTGAACATCTGCAACACATACTTAGAGTCATAAGCAGGTGTTGTGCATCCCCCGAAATAATTCCTTTCTTGCCCAGAATACAAACCCAGTAAGTATTAAGAAAAGAAAAACAATACAACTTGCCTTTAAACATACCTGATTTTACAGCAATCAATTTCTACAAGCTTGGAAAATATTCCCCAAGTATGAGTGTGTTTGCTCTTCAAGGTATTTCAAATACAATTACCTAAAACTTTTATATCTTGTTTTGTTTTCTCAAATGTTACCATAAGCTGCTATGGAAAATGAAAACACAGGACCACATTGATAAAGGATAGAAAAGGTCACCCTGACTGGAATTTTCAATTATTTATCACATGGCAACATTCAAAGGTTCAAGTGTCCTATCAGGCCAGTGGTTTTCCTGCATGCTGTGAAATCTTTGACTAATTTAAAGTGGGATATTGTGTCTGGTCTTTCACTAAGATGGTCACAGCTGCTTTGCTGGATTTAACCCTAGTTATTTACCACCACCCGGCAGAATTTGAAATATATTGTATTACTCTTGTAGTATAAAATATATTCTGAAAGTATAGCAAATAAATATCTAGCATATTTTACCATAAAATTGAAATGTGACTTTAAAGGAAACTATTTTTTGAATCCGTATTTTTCAATTAATTATTTATTCTCATTAAGATTTTTTTCATTCATTTTACACACCAATCAAAGATCCCCCTCATACCTCCTCCTGTCGCGCCATCTCCCCCCCTCACTCCCACCCACAAGAAGACAAGGTCTCCCATGGGGAGGCACATCCAGTAGAGGCAAGTCCAAGCCGTTCCCCCTGCCTCAAGGCTGCATGAGGTGTCCCATCATAGACAGTGGGCTCCAAAAAGCCCACATTTTCATTTTAAAATGGCTGTGGGAAATTCTAATTTTATTTTATTTTTTGAAGATTTTTAAATTGGATTTATTCTCTTTATTTTAGATGTCAGTATTTTTCCTGAATATATGCATGTGCACCACATATGTGCTTTGTGATTACAGAGGTCAGAGGAAGGCTTCCAATCTCCTAAAACTGTAATTACAAACAGTTGTGAACTACTATGTGGTTGCTGGGAATTGAACATGGGTCCTCTGCAAGAGCAAAAAGGCTTGTAAAGTATGAACTCTTTCCAGTTTCAGTAACTTCTAATGTCCATCAGAGAAAAAGATTCTCATTATGTTATTGTTCTAATGTTTAATTATATTGTGGAAAGATAAATATTTGTTACAATAAAAACAATGAATCATGAATTACAGAAGATGTTATAAAAAGACATGAAGTGAATATTTATATCTAATATATAACTGTAAATGGATTCCTAATATATAACTGTAAATAGATTTGATTATTTTCAAGTACAAACATTAAATTGATCCTTCTGTGAACCTATATTTGAAATATTTACCTTTTAAAGTGGTTAATGTTATATGCACTTGAGGAAATTTTTTGCCTAGCAATGATGTTGATGGAACTCGTGAAATTACTTTGAAATGTGAATCAGACCGAAACATGCTGCCATGGCAAAGGGTATTGACCATCTGACTGCCTGTAAATGGAGATTTTAGTATATTTCCTGACCCGCCTAACCAAACACTTTACAGATTTAAATTGAGTGTTTGGAATCATTTCTATTAAGAATATCCTCAAGCACAAAAATGCTTTTCCATTGTCATGTCCAGACTTCTATTAAGACCATCTAAATACTCTTTACTTTCTTACTATCTTGTACAGCAAAAACAGCTTCTAGGTTCACACATAAGATTTCCATTTTTCTAGCTGGATTGCCCTTCTGGTCTTGCATGCTATCTACCATATCCCTTGGCATCTTAAAATCAGTTATCTTATTTTATCAATCTAAGAATTTCCCTGCAAGATATAGGTATGATTATTATGCTTATTCATTCTTTTTTATGTGGGCTCTTCTTTCAGTATGGTCATAATTCAGTTGATTTGTTGATAAGCACACATGGTGCACTGCATAAAATTTTTGCTTTGAACAGGTATAGAGTGTGAGGGAGATTTTTCAAATCCTTCTATAAACCCCTGTCAGCTCTCTTTCAATTTAATGGCCTCTTTCATAATACTTGTTGTTAGATATATAAATGTATATGTCTATACATACATAAACACACACATATACATATATACATATATATGTATATATATACACACACACACATACACACAAAACCTGCTTAGCCTATATAATATAATTTGTATGTGCATTTTTTTATCTCACTGCTTGAAAATGGATAATGAATTGTACTTTTTGCTTCAGAAGACTGTTTCTCCCAATTTCAGCATCCCTTAATTTTTTGAAGTTCTTTGTGTAGGATTGGAGGTTTTTGTGGGTTTCCCTCTTCTTTTAGCATGGCTATGGCTGTCCTGATTCAGCCAAAGTTTAGACAGACTCATTAGTGAGACTTTATGGTTGTAGCTTCTGACTTTCATAAAAGAAACATAAACTTCATAATCACCAAACTCTCACAGTCTTCCTGCACCCCCCTCTTCAATGATCCCTGAGATTTGAATATGCATTTATTGGGACTGGGCTCCATGACCCTGCATTTTAATTGCTTGTGATTGCATTTTTACTGAGTTCTAGCTGTTAAAAGGAGCAGTATCTCTGTGAGGGGTGAATATTACACTTAAATGGATTGCATTAACTCTATTTATTTAGCAATATATTTTTCCATGGGGCCTATTACTTTTCTAGTCACATATTCTTGGTCTCATTACCTTTTACAGGTATGGATTTCATCTAAACAAGCAGGCTTTAAATCTAGTCAAAAAGTGCTTAATTATCCTCTTAACATTTTTACTTCATATATATATATATATATATATATATATATATATATATATATATATATGTGTGTGTGTGTGTGTGTGTGTGTGTGTGTGTGTGTGTATATTTTAGAAACAATTAATTTTCAACTGATAGATAAAATTATAAGATTTAAATATGTAGGGATGCCATGTAATATTTTTATAATATTTAAATCAGATAAATATGCCTATTAAGTTCTCTGATTTACTTATGATATAATCATCTAAAATCTCCTCATCTATTTTCATGAAATACACACTTCAAAATTGTTATTTGCTGCATTATCTTTTAAATGACAAATTTGAACTATGTATTTATAATTTTGAAATCTTATTTTTCTAATAGAAAATTCAGTATTTGTCAGAAAATAACAAAAGTAACTCAATGTCTCTAGACAGATGAGATATTTTATGTTGAGATTTGCTCTTGGGGTATGATGGCTGGTGAAGGATTGCCCATTGGCAGTATTTTCACACATAAAGTTGATCATGTTCTCCCTAGGCTGTTCTTTCTCTCTGTTTGACTTTTATAGGAAATGAAAAAAAGTAATAATAATTTTTACCTTGAAGTGGGAAAGTAATTCTTTGTTTATAGAAGAAACAACACATTTTCAGTATTGGCAATTGAAAGACATATTGAGAAAGCAATTCCATTGGCCCAGTGATGCATGCTTTACATCCCAACCATTCCTTTTTCTTCCTTTACAATGTCATGCTGTAAAGAATGAGTGAGAAATAGCTGAATGAGATGAAATGCTTTTCTAGGAGGCCAGTGTTTTACAGTCTACAAGTAGTACATGTCATTGTAAAGTGCAGGAATCACTTATTAACAGAAGTGTGAGTTGACATTATTGTACTTTTACATTTAGGATCAGGGATTCATAAAGGCATCACAAGTGATGACATGGCCATATAAAACATTTAATAAGATACAGATACAACAATGTGTGTCTCCCTCTCTTTTCTTCTTTGTCTTGCCGCCGGTATGTTCACTTTACTGCTTTTTTTGTGATATACAGGAATTTAACAACAAGCATATGGCAAGTTTATTCAGTTGTATTTTCAGTACCTTAAAATGTTCTTTGCTATTTGAAACATTTTAATACAGCAGATCAGTAACATATTATACTTGTATTTTGCTTGGAGCTTAATTACTCATCATTTTTAATGTCTTTAATTAATTATGATAGAAACTCATTGCCAGGTTTATAAGTGAGAAAATTGACATTCAAAAGAAAAGCATAATTAGAAGCTGGATTCAGCAATTAACCTTGACCTTTTTTGCCCAGAAAAAATAAGTGAATTAGTTTCTTACAGGCAATCTCACACTGTTTTGAATTGTGAAAATTATAACTCATTAACATTATTCCAACAAAAACATACTTACTAGACTTATCTTATATTCCAAATATAGGCAAAAATCTTTGTAACTTACTGTTTACAAAAACCTTGCTAATTGATCAAAGCTTTTAATGTTGGCATTTTTTCGTCAATATTGTGTTTACTGTAGAAACTTCATAATGTTGGAGTAAAGAGTTGAAAGAGGCCAGGCACTGAGCTATGTCATCATTTTAAAGAAAATCTTTGCTCTCTTAATATAAATATAAAGGAATCACTAAGACTATGAACATTTTCAATAAGATTGAAAGTCCAAATTGAATGTTCAATTATGTTCAGCATTTTGTCTATCTGTTATATTTGAGACACTAAAAATTCTTGGTGAATGAATGAGTAAATTAAAATAATTTACTATTAAATATGAGCTATTTTTTGTGCAGAGCCAGAGAAATCTTGAATGAATATACAAAGAGTATATTAAATCCACAATGAATATATGTTGTTGGCATGGGCACAATCATGTCAAGGACCAAGGTCTCAGATAAATGAGAAATTGGCAAAATCTTTCTCTGGTTAAAGTATATATTTTTCATGACTATCTGGTCATTTTGTGCATACTAGCAACAGCAGCTTCTTCCTGAATGTTTGCACCCAGTGACCTCTGTTCTAAAAAGATTACCTAAAGAGACTAGTAAATCTCTCTCCCTTCTGCTGTCCATCATAAACCTTCTGTGGTTCCAGAGTTTTGTACACTAGTCCGTGCCATTCCATTATAGTTCTTGCTACTAATTGATCTCAGATTCTGTGTATATTTGTGTATCTGTCTTCCTTTATTACCTTGACACCCTAGTCATTTTATAGGACCATGCCATAAGCTTCATTGCAAGTTTATTAATCCGATTAAACTATTCCTTTATGATGTTAATTAGTAACTTTGAAATGACTTATAAGCTACAAGTTACAAACACCAAGAATGTGGTGGTATTGTGTTCCCCAAAATATTGTGCACATAAACTTATCTGGGGTCAGAGTACAGAATAGCCACAATATTAAACATAGAGGTTAGGCAGTGGTAGTACACGCCTTTAATCCCAGCACTCAGGAGGCAGAACCAGGCAGATCCCTGTGTGCCTGGTCTACAGAATGAGTTCCAGGAAAGCCAGGGCTATACAGAGAATCCCTATCTAGAAAAAAAAAATCTTCAGGGAACCATGACCACGCCTAACAATGACTTTGAAATGTCTTAAAAAAAAAATGACAGGATCCCACAATGACAATTCCACGTGGACTATGATAAAAGCCATTAAGCTGATTGACACCAATGAAAGATCAGCTGTAGACTTCAAACTGAGCAGGACAATTTTGAGATAGCTAGTTGAGATGATCCAAATTCATGACTACTCAAGCAAGGACTTGAGACAGCCCTGCACTTTCCCATTATGCAGATACTGGACAAATGATACAACTAATTTTCTCAGGCCTTAACAATTAACCCCAAATTTTTCTTTTCAGGATCCCCTAAAGATGTGTTTGCCCCCAGAAAGCAGGAATTAATTTTAAGAAATCAATGCCCATATTCCCAAAAGGTGGGATGTGAGGTTTTTGGTCGTTTGAGTTATGGATATTGTCATTGTTTATTGAGGTTGGTTACAAGTTGTTAATTGTTAATGGTCAGGAAAAAATCTGAACAAGGAGATTAGATTCAGAGTTTTTGTTTAAAAAAGAAAAAAGAGAGTTGTCCAGTGGTGGTGCATGCACTTAGGAGGCAGAGTCAGGTGGATCAATGTGAGTTCAAGGCCAGCCTGGGCTACAGAGTGAGTTCCAGGAAAGGTGCACAACTACACAGAGAAACCCTGTCTCAAAAACAAACAAACAGAACCTGCCCCGGAACTCCTATCTGAACCAGAGGTGAGTGCCTGGGGTTACAGTCAGAGAGGCAACCACCTCTGGGTCGCATCCCTGGGCACCAGCCATCCCTGGAGGACCTGCCCAACTTGGCCCCAGTTTCCTGCTATTCATCAGGCCCTTTGGGATTTTCCAAGACTGCAGGCAGACCCTGCAATCTCCATACCCTGCCCCCACACCCATTTGCCCAAGACCCCAGCCATGTCCTGAGACTCAGAAACCAGTCTCCAGCTCCCATCTGCCCCAGAACACCTATCTGGACCAGAGGTGAGTGCCTGGGGTTATAGTCAATCAGCAGGCCCTGAGGGAAGGCTCTCTTTTGCCAAGACTGCACTCAGACCCCGCAGCCTCCACACCATGCCCCCACACCCATCTGCCTGAGACCCCAGCCAATTCCAGAGACTTAGAGACCAGCATCCAGCATTCCATCCTGCCCCGGAACTCCCATCAGGACAAGAGGAGCTCCCATCTGGACAAGATAAGGAAACCCCAGGGACTTCCAGAGACAATAAGTTCCTGAAAGAAAATCATGAAAAAACAACAAAACAGATGAGGGAAACAGTACAAGACCTGAAGAGGGAAATAGAAAAAATGAAGAAGACACTGGCAGAAGGAATGCTGGAAATAGAAAATCTGAAGAAACAAACATGAACACCAAACAGACTAGACCCCCCAAAAAAGTCCCCTTGCCACATAATAATTAAACAACTAAATGTACAGAATAAAGAAAGAATATTAAGGGCAGCAAAGGAAAAAGGCCAAGTGACTTATAAAGGCAAACCCATCAGAATAACACCCGAATTCTCAATGGAGACTTTGAAAGCCAGAAGGACCTGGACAGATATAATGCAGACACTAAGAGACCATGGATGCCAGCCTAGACTAATATACCGAGCAAAACTTTCAATCATCATAGAGTGAACAAGACCTTCCAAGACAAAACCAGATTTAAACAATACTTATCCATAAACCCAGTACTACAGAAAGCACTAGAGGGAAAATTCGAACCTAAGGAACTCAGATACACCCAAAACTGGAAAATCTACAAGAAATGGATAATTTTCTGGATAGATACCACATACCTAAGTTAAATCAAGACTAGATAAACCATTTAAATAGTCCAATAACCCCTAAGGAAATAGAATCAGAAAGAAGAGCATATAGATATGAGGTAGATCATTGAATCTACTCTGAGAAAAAATATAGAAATAAAAGAATAAATGGGTAGATCATTAAATCTACTCTAAAAATAAAAAAGGGAAGATATAAAGATGACAAAAGGTATGAAAAGAAAAGAGAGAATGTAGATATGATAAGATAAAAAGGGAGATTATTGAACCTACTTTTCAAAAGGAACTACTTATTTTAAATAGGATAAGTAATGAAAATTTTTTGACTGAATTTGTCAAATGATAGTGGACTAGATATTTGTTAATGTAATTATTGACTGTACATATTGTATATACTTATTGTATATAGTTTTTCTTGTATTAGTTATAAGCATTTTTAATTATAGACAAAAAAGGGAAATGTGGTGGTACTGTATTCCCCAAAATATTGTGCCTCTAATAAGCTTATCTGGGGTCAGAGAATAGAACAACTACAATATTAAACATAGAGGTTAGTCAGTGGTAGCAGTATTCCAGAGGCAGAGATCCACCTGGTGGAGTCAGTACAGGCAGGACCAGTCTCCTCCTTCCAGGCTGAGCAAAGTGTCCCTGCATAAACCCAAGGTTCCAAACATCCGCTCATGCACTAAGGACAGGTCTGGGTCCCACTGCCTGGGTGCCTCCCAAACAGTTCAAGTTAATCAACTGTCTCACTTATCCAGAGGGCCTGATACAGTTGGGGGATCCTCAGCTACTGATTCATAGTTTATGTGTTTCCATTAATTTGGCTATTTATCCCTGTGATTTTTCCAATCTTGGTCTCAATAATTCTCTCTCATACAATCCCTCCACTTTCTTGCCAATTGGCCTCCTGGAGCTCCACCTGGGGCCTGGCTGTGGCTCTTTGCATCTGCTTCCCTCAGTCATGGAATGTTCTAGCAGGACAGTTAGGGTGTTTGGCCATCCCATCACCAGACTAGGTCAGTTCAGACTTTCTCTCGACCACTGCCAGTAGTCTACAGTGGAGATATCATTGTGGATTTCCGGGGACCTTTCAAGCACTTTGCTTCTTCCTATTCTCATGTAGTCTTCATTTATCGTGGTCTGTTATTCCTTGTTCTCCCTTTCTGTTCTTGACCCAGCTGGGATCTCCTTTTCCCCTAAGCTCTCATTCCCTCGAACCTTGCCCTTCATTACTTCCACTGTCATCCAGGTTGTGCTTGTAGATCTCATCCATTTCTCTGTCATTAGGCGATCCCTGTGTCTTTCTTAGGGTCCTGATTTCTAGGTACCACCGTGGAGTTGTGAGTCTAGTCATCTTTGTTTTACATCTAGTATCCTCCTATGAGTGAGTACATACCATGTTTGTCTTTCTGAGTCTGGGTTACCTAACTCAGGATGATTTTTTTCTAGATCCATCCATTTGCCTTCAAACCTCATGATGTCTGTTTTTCTCTGCTGAGTAGTACTCCAGTGTATATGTAACATATTTTTTTATCCATTCTTAAGTTGAATGGCATCTAGGTTCTGGCTATTACAAATAATACTGACATGAACATAGCTGAGCAAATGCCCTTAGCAGGATACAAGATCAAATGAAAAAATTCAGTAGCCATCCTATATACAATTGACAAACAGGCTGAGAAGGAAAGCAGAGATATATCAACCTTTATAATAGCCACAAATTATATAAAATACCTTGGGGTTAACTCTAACTAAACAACTTCTATATGACAAGAACTTTAAGTCCCTGAAAAAAGAAATTGAAGAAGATGTCAGAAAATGGAAAGATCTCCCATGCTCATGGATAGGCAGGATTAACATAGTAAAAATGGCAATCTTACCAAAAGCAATCTACAGATTCAATGCAATCCCCATCAAAATACCAACACAATTCTTCACAGACCTGGAAAGAATAATACTCAACTTCATATGGAAAAACAAAAAAAACAGGATAGCAAAAAGAATGCTGTACAATAAAACAACCTCTGGAGGCATCATGATCCCCAACCTCAAGCTCTACTATAGAGCTACCATAATAAAAACAGCTTGGTACTGGCATAAAAACTGACATGTGGACCAATGGAATCCATTGAAGACCCTGACATTAACCAGCACACCTATGAACATATACTTTTTGACACAAAAGCCAAAAAAATGTACAATGGAAATAAGAAAGCATCTTCAATAAATGGTGCTGGCACAACTGGATGTCAACATGCAGAAGATTGCAAATAGATCCATATCTGTCACCATGAACAAAACTTAAGTCAAAGTGGATCAAAGATCTCAACATAAATCCAGTTACTCTGAACCTGATAGAAGAGAAAGTAGGATGTACTCTTGAATGCATTGACACCGGAGATCACTTTCTAAATATAACACCAGTAGCACAGACACTGAGAGAAACAATCAATCAGTGGGACCTGTTGAAACTGAGAAGCTTTTGTAGAGCAAAGGACATGGTCAACAAGACAAAGGACAGCCTACAGAATGGGAAAAGGTCTTCACCAACCCCACATCTGACAGAGGGCTGATATCCAGAATATATAAAGAACTCAAGAAATTAGACATCAAAATGCCCAACAGTCCAATTAAGAAGTTGGCTCTAGAACTAAAAATTCTCAACAGAGGAAGCTCAAATTGCTGAAAGACATTTAGAGAATTGCTCAACATCCCTAATTATCAGGGAAATGCAAATCAAAACAACTCTGAGATACCACCTGATACCTGTCAGAATGGCTAACATCAAAAACATATTTTATATATAGAAAATCATGGTTTGTTAAATATTGAAATAAAATTCTCCTTTTGCTTCAAGTTCTGAATGTAAATGTGAATACTCACAGCATTAATTTAATCAATGACATTGATTTTAAATTGATCTAAATAATGTGTCAAAACCAAGTATGTTCTACTAATTTTACATTATGCATCACTAGGGAATTTGTTTACATTTTGTAATGTAATCAGTTTTCTGCTAATTGAACAATTAAGTAACATGCCATATTTTGAACAGCTAAAAACACATTTTTAGTATAAAGATAAATGTAATTTTATCTACAATAATCTAGCTCCTTCTCACATTGAAAAATCAAAAAAATACTTGCTCATAAACAAATAATTTAATTATGTAATATTTCTTAGTGAAACTGTAAGACTACATGAACCTATGTATAGTATTTTGAAGTATTTATAGAGTCAAGATTTATGTAAGGATTTATCCTTGTGAAACCATTATTTTATTTTATATACTTCACTTAAAAGAAAATGTCTCCAGCTCTTCCATAAATTATTAACTGTGTCACACAGATAAATTATATGTATAAATTACTTTAGTCATTGGAAGAAGAGAGAAGAATACATAATATTGCTCTTGTATTAGTCTCCTGAACCTGAATGCCATCTGTTTCCTTCAATTATATTAGTGAACATTTGTAATTACTGACATTGACTACATATATTGATATGTGGCAATGATCCATGATGATATTATGGAGTGGGAAACATAAAAGTAAACAAACCCATAGCACTTAGTGATTTTAAGAAACAACTGAGAAACAAAGAAGTTCAGAAGCAAAGTAAATGATGTAAACAAATATTTGTACCTTTATGCCATTACAAAGTCTTGTAAATACTGGGTGTTTAGTTCTAGTGTAGCACAGAGGTAATAAACAATTCTTCCAACATATAAATGATTGAGAAGGAAAACCTCATTTATAATGAACAATTCATGGTACAGAGAAATACATTTCCAAATATTATGTTAATTAATCATCTAAATGAACAAAACCTGATATATTATGAATTGTTTGTTGTTAATTGATTTTTATAAGATGAGAATATTGCTAGATATTTTCAAGATTTCCTAAGTGTCTTAATAAAGCATCTCATGTGACCTATATTACATAGTTAAGTGTGCTCAATAACACCATTATAATTTAGAAAAATTAAACCAATGATGGAAAAATTTAACTTTCAAAATTATGATGAAAATTAAATTGCAGAATTTATGTGAAATCTCCTGGTTACTATACACACTATTCTGTAATAATGGTTTTGTAATTATGAGAAAATTACTATTGAATATTGAATATGTCTCTTAAGTAAAATAGTATTTTGCAATTTTAAGAATAGTAATATTAATTATCATATTTTTTGCTAAATACACACATTGTGCCAAAAATTATAAGGTAGTTAATGAAAAAGTTGTATACTTCTGATGTGATAATGAAGTTACTTTTATTTTCATATAATAAAAATTATAACATGACATAATTTTATGTAAATCTTGTGATTATATATAATCATTTGAAATATCAAGTTTAATATTCAAAATAAATGACTGAGGAACAGTGAGACATCCCTATATTTCCAGCATTTAGGAGACAAAGAAATAATGATTATGAAATTGAGGCTTCCTTAGCTTCAGGGTGAGACCCTGTCTCAAAACACTAAGAAAAACACACCACAAAAAAGAAATAATATCATCAGCTGGGGAGAATTGCCTATTATACAAGTAGTCAAGAAGTAAAAAAAAAAAAAAAATAGATCTGGAGGATCTGAAATTAGGGATCCTGGGGTAGGATGTATTATTTGCTTCAAAATCTAAAATAGTTGGCTTCACAACAGAATTTTGTTAGTTTCAATTAAGTATTATTCTAGTCTGTTAATAAGGGTGATGTAAGAAGACATCAACATACATTTTCACCAGATACCAAGATTAAATATCAATACAGAAATGCCAGTAGGTTTTCTGCATACTGAGAATCAATTTCCTGAGGAAATAAAACAGGGAAAAGTCCACTCATGGTAGAGTGAAAAATAATATACTTCAGGAGAATCCAAATCTGTATAGTGAAAAAATTTAAGAAAGTTCAGAAATTTTAGATGATACTAGATTGCAGATAGTAGATTTCCTCATTCATTAACAGACAAAATCAACACTGTAAAAATGAGTATATGGCTGAACAATCTATAGATTTAATGCAGTATTTCAAAATCCCAATGCTGTTTCAAGACTTTGAACAGAAGTACACTGAGTAGATGGACAATATTGCTCCCAAAGAACATGGATTATTAAGTAAAAATTTCAGTGATATACATGAGATACTGCCATATTGGTTTAGGAGATCCCACAGGCAATAGAACAAAACTATTCACATGACCATTGGTTGACAGATATCACTGAATATTATGACATTCTGGGGACATCACTTATTTTGAAATTAGAACATAGAACAATCAAACTTAAACTAAATAAAAAACACTTTGTACCCGGGTGGCAGTGGCGCACACTTTTAATCCCAGCACTCAAACTCTGTGAGTTCAAGGCCAGCCTGGTCTAAGGCCCAAGATCCAGATCAGGCACCAAAATGACACAGAGAAACCCTGTCTCAAACAATGATTGTGTATAGCTAGAGTTTTCTCTTTGTAGCTAGCGTTTTCGTGCCTGACACACAGTTACAACAAATCTCTCTCACCCACCTGTCCCACAGCTGCTCAGACCCTACTGTGAACACACAGACTTATATTGTTTACAAATTGTATGGCCATGGCAGGTTTCTTGCTATCTAGTTCTTCTATCTTAAATTAACCCATTTCTATTGATCTATACCTTGCCACATGGCTCTTGGCTTACCAGGATCTTACATGCTGGTACTCATGGAGGAGGCTAGTAGCATCTCTCTGCCTCAGCCTTCCACTTCCCAGAATTCTCCTCTTTCCTTGTCCTGCCTATACATCCTGCCTGGCTACTGGCCAATCAGCATTTTATTTACACGGAGCAATATCCACAGCAAATGTGCTTTCAAACTACACTCTGAATATTTGTTTATTCCTATAGCTCTATAATATTTTCAAATTTTGTTAGAAAAATATATTTTATAATGACTAGTGATTAATGCAGAGATATATACTTGTCAAAATGTCTAGTATAGATAGTGTGCCCAACTGTCCATATCAAATCCCCACAAATCAAGTCTCAGGAAACTTTGTGGAAGAGAGGGTAGAGAAAACCTAGGAGCCAGTAGATTGGACAAACACAGTGAAATGTTCTCTGAGCATTTCACAGCTATGGGATGCATATTTCAACTCACAGTAGCTGTTATTACCTTAACAAGATCTGCATATTATTAAGTCAGAAATATAGGGTATGTAATAGTATGGTAATGGGGCCCTGTGATTCCTCATTATTTAGAGAATCTATTGATAGTTTATGACTTCAGAAACAGAGAATCATTCTTGTGTTTCTTTGTAGCCACTGAGAGTTGTTCATTCTCTAATATGCATTTATACAGAAATAACTGGACTCACAGGGTGATTGGCAACCACAATAAATAAATAAATGTGTAACATGAGGGTGGGATGTTGATGGCGTGAGTAGCACTATGGTAATGGATGAATATAATGAAAATACATTATATTGTAAGAAAGTTTCAAAAGATAAAAATATTATCAAAAATTTCCCAAATTCATATGGGAATATTGTGAGACCAAAAGGATCAGGAAGTTTGCTCTGAGACTCAGCCTCCTTGGAATGTCATAAATTATACTCATAAAGTCTTACCAACATGACTTCCTAAATATGAGCTAAACAAGGAGGAAAATAGCCATGCTAATTCTAACATGGGCTATGAAAAGCCCAGGAGACCTCAAACTTACATAAAGAACAACCTTTGCTCATCATGTTTCCTGGTGCTTGGTGAACATGAATTCCTTTTGCTGCTCACCAAATAAACTAATATACTTGAAATTACTTGCACTGCCTACTTTTTCAAGTCAATATGTTCAGGGTTTTATTGATATATTCACATATACTTCAATACGATCTCACTGAAATTCAATAAAAAATCTACTTGGAGATTGTAGAGAGCTGCGTACAGCTGTGCCTCAAAGATAGCGCTGGCTTCTGCCCTCTGCCTTCCTGATGGTGAGCGCTCTCTGTGATAAACAACTCCATATTTGGCTAAGGCAAAGATTCTGGCTTGCTTCCGCACACTTGGACCTCTTGGTAGTGCCCACGTGGCATATCAGGGTTGGCTACCCAGTGATTACTTAAGGCTGTGAGCGGTTTTCCCCGGGGTCAGAAGATTGTTCAAGGTTCCTGAATAAACTGCTGAAAGAAGAGCCTGGTGTTGCGTCTTCCTTGCTGGTCGGGGCGGTCGCGGCAGGAGATGATATATAATAACGTTTATATTACAAAAATATCTTTATTAATAAATACAATTGGTTTTGCAATATATAATTTAGTTTAACATTTCTACTTGCTGATTGTCTAATATCACCTGAAAAATGTTAAATCTGGGGAAAGAAATCTTTGTGAAATAATGTATTTCAGTTGCTTATAAAACTAAGGCTTACATTAATAATTTATTACTACATAAACATGAAGTTTATAATTCTACAAGTAAATGTAAAAGAGTGTGCTGTGTGTAAAGTATTTATAAGTCGGTCTGTAACTTTCTTTCATCTTTAACTAAACTTTGTTGCTCTTTTTTCATGTTTTGATACAATTTCAAGGTACAACACAGGCTATCCTGGAATTCACTACTTATCCCAGGCAATGCACAAACCCATGGCAATCTTGCTAACTTAACATCACAAGTACTCAGATAGCAGATGTGAACCAACACAGCAGGCATTAAAATAATTGTATTTAAAAATACAGTCCCAAATTCCTTCCATATGAGGAAGCTGAAATCTAGTACATACAACCAATATTTCCTAAAACTGTCTTTATAGGCAGATACACAGCCTTCTGTCTTTGTTCATCCATAGCTTCATGACAAGGATTTAAGTTCATGAAGTTTCTCTCAAAATGAGAAGAAAAGTCCAAAGATGGATACTTATGATGTATTTGCTCCCATACAAATTTCTTAATTCATTTCTTGATAATTATAGATTTTTAATGCTAAATTAAAATTTCTGTATTCATTTTATGCATAATGTATGTTACCAAATCCAATATATACCTGAATATATATAATTTCATACAAACATATTTCAAATACACTTATAGTTTATGTTGTTTTTGCTTTGCATCAAGTCATAAAGTAAATTATTAGCAATATTAAAGTGACTTAAAGCACTACATAAAACACATTTTTTATCATTTAATGAATCCATATGGAAGCATTCTTTTCCAGTATTTTTGTATTTTTTTTATTGTCAAGATAAATCTAAACCATTTTCTTTCTCTCCATAGGACCCAAAGAATGAAACAATTATCTCTTAATATGAATCAGAGACAATTGAGATGGTGCTAATTATATTTTATTTTAATAGCTACCCATCATGGGCCCACTAAAGCTCAGTAAGTTCATATGGAAGGTTAATGACAAGAGAAATGATTCGATTTATTTCTTAATTCAGATTCAGAAGTCACAGGAATTTTCCCCAACCTCTTATGATTGATGCAGTAAGGCTTCAGTGACAATTCTTCCAGCCCATTAATGAAAAAAAAAATGAGTTGAGAGTATTTTATGTTATCTCAAAATTGCATCTAGAATGTTGTCATGTTTAACAATGATTATATTTCAAAATGAAAACATTTACATTCCAATCAGACTCATAAGAATCATTTTATTAGAGCACAGCACTTCAAGTCACATTAAAAGAGAAGATAAATGCAAGAGAGCTATTTGCTTAATGTGTGTTCTTCTTTTTCCCTAATAAACAAAAGCCAATATCAGTCTCAAGTCAGAATACATTTTCAAGGACATCTCTTAAGTTCTACCATATCTCAGATATATCTACAATCTCCAAAAGATGATCAGATTGTTTTTCTTCCTTGTTTAATATTGCATACACAGATACTTTTGAGTCCATATAGTTTAGTTGATTCAAATAGAGAACTGCAATTCAAAGATGGTTTGTGGGAGACTGCTTAGAATAAACACCTGTTCAACAGTCTACTAACTGGATATTTGCTCTAGATACCTCCAGAAATCATGTTTCTTCCTACATAAATTTGGACAATATTTTTTTCCTGAAGGATTCACAAATCCAGAGTATCATTGTGGGTTTCTAAAAGATTCTCCCATAGTGCTTTCAGGATCATGTAAATATCATACATACTGTTTCTAGTGCTTTGTTACTATAAATGTGCTCAGACTTTCAATGCTAAGCGTTATCAGAGTTAGATGTCACCTGAATACTGATAGAAACTAGGAGGCCTGTTCTGTTCTGAAGGGAAGTTCTGGAAGGGTGGATACAGGGAAAAGGGAAACAGAAGGAAGGGGCTGGGAGTAGTGGAGGGATGGGACTTGAGTTATGTATGCAATATATGAGAGGAAAATTAAAAACAAATCAACTTAATGACTGATTCCAAATCAAAGCCAAACTTTGTGTTGAGCTGATGCAAATACCATAATCAGAAAAGTGAGGGAGTGTAATACAGACTTGAGAAATCAAGAGAAAAAATGTAGGCTTAAGTAAGGAAATGGGTATTCTACTTCCCAATTCTGTATAATAAATCAGCACAAACACAGATCCTTAAAAATATGAATCTATAATCTCTAGATCAGATACTCAGGTACAGATTTACTGATTACTCATTTTGGCCTACTAATCACAAAATTGGAATCAAGATCCCAACAATGTTCATTTCATGTCCGAAAGTATTGATAAAACTATTTTCATGTCTATTCATAATGTTGGCATAATTCAATTACTGGTGTAATACAGAACAGTGACCTTAATTTCCTTACTGCTATGAGCAGACTGTATTAAAATTTTAGGATTTACCAAAATTATATATCTCATAGTACCCCCAGTCTAAAAGCCAACAAGGAATTTTCTCCTTTGTGTCTAATCTCTTTTATTCTTTCATCTTTAAGAAGGTGTGGGCTAGCTTGGCAGTTAAAAGCACTGGCTATTTTTTGCAGAGGACCCAGGTTCAATTCCCAGCACCCCATATGACAGCTTATAACTATCTGTGACACCATTTCAAGGATCTGATACTTTCACACCAATGCACATAAAATAAATTTATATAAGTTATTTGAAAAAGAAAAATTTGGTGAAAAAAAAGAAGTTATTCTCTGATTATAGAATACTGAATTGTTCATGACAGTATTGAAATATTTAGTGTAGGGGCAGAGGTGTTAGGTTCCACTACAGAATTCTACTTACATTAAAGCTTAAACAGATGAGTGTGGCATAGTGACACACACATGCTGACTTAAGCATATTTAAGATTTTTTCATATATATATATATATATATATATATATATATATATGAAAACGTATATATATATATATATATGAAAACGTATATATATATATATATATATATATATATTAGACTTCCAAACAACTGCACTGATTCCAAGTGTTTTCAAAGAACTAAATATTTTAAAAACATGTTTTTATTGAAATGACTGGAGATGATATGAAGTACCGCTATGTATCAAAATTAATAGGAGAATAATACAGTCCATTTGCATCATTTTAATCATAAGAGGTGATCAAACTACTGCTGATTTTGATGCAGAAGCTGTCTTAAAGAGCAATTACTATTCACACAAAGTGAAAAAAAATATTCAGCAATTATGGGGAGAGACTATTTCATGTGAAATAAATCACGAGAAGCTGGTGGGGACTGAGTGTGAAAATGAAGATATAGACGAACTTATGCCGGTTGGGTGACAAAGCTCCCTCTGAAATCCATAGACTCACAAAATCCAGTTGTAAGCCATTGGAAACCTCCCTTAAATTTGCTGATCAATGAGATCCAATAGATTTCCAAACAATATAGCATACTGTCATTGCCCTTGGTTGCCTTTCTGAGACTTATTTTAAGATGATTTTGCTGAAGACATTGCACAATTTAGATACATAATTTGGAGAGTCAAGTGGGAGGTGACGTGGAAGTCTGCTCTATGGTAACCACATCTCAGAAACGTCAGGGGTAGGCCAAGTGCCAGGGAAGAATAGTCACAGATTTTCTTCCCAAGATTCAGTGCTTTCAAACCACAGAAGAGCAGGACATTCTGCAAGATGGAATAATGAATCCTATATCATGTGGATAATTAAGACTTCTCTAATTGTACTCAAGACCCACACCACAGGAGGGAATTCTTCCCTAGTGTTTTAAACTAGCTCACTACTTGGGTCTGGTGAGGCTGTACAACCTAGGTGGGAACCTACTGTAGCAACTTCCCCTAAACTTCAACGATTTCTGACTACATTCTAAATACTAACACCCTCGGGTGAATGTGGCCATCATTTTTTCATTAAAGAAGCTTTTTTAATGAAAAAAATATCTTTTGCAATAAGTGTATGTATCTATATATATTTAAAGTTTCATTTTATAGTTCAGAATTTTGATTTATTTCAGTATCCCTTTTTCATATTATTTTTCTTTATTTGAAAATAGATTGTTTCTCACCTACTATAACCTGATTACAATTCACCCTACCTCTACTATTATGAGTTTTTCCTCATCTCTCTTACCATCTGATTCTGCTCTTTTCTTTCTCCCATTAGAAAGAAAACAGGTGCCTGTTGGTGGTGGCACAAGCCTTTAATCCCAACACACAGGAGGCAGAGGCAGGCAGGACACTGTGAGTTTGAGGCCAGCCTGGTCTACAGACAAGTTCCAGGACAGACACCAAAACTACACAGAGAAACCCTATCTTGACAAAAACAAACAAACAAACAAACAAACAAACAAAAACCAGACTTCTGTGGATTAATATAATATAATATTAATATAGAAATATATTTTTAAATATTATAAATATCATCACAAAGTTCCACAACTTGTCAAAATTCATAGAACAAGTGACTATATTTTACTCAGATACAAATAAAAGATGGACAATACAACTTCTACATGAAAAGCTCAAGGAACACTGTGGAAGAAAGTGGAGATAGAATGTTAAAAACCAGAAGGTCAGCACCTACAAGATAATCACTTCTGTATAGGTCAGGAAATATAGGATCTCAAAGACTCAACAGTAGAGCTGCCAAATCAATACTTGACTATTGATGCCAGTTGACATACCAGCATGGATGAGGAGAGTTAGAAAAAACCTACCACTAGATGAAAAGTTGTGGGCAATCAATTGCTTCAGAGGGAGGGACGAATCAATTTTCTCCAGGGGGAAAAAAAAAACCCTTGAAAGGTTCCCAAATCTGGATGACCTGCACTGAGCACGTATATTTTGGCACAACACTAAGGGAACCCAAACACACATGTGCGCGTGCACACACACATACACACACACACACACACACACACACACACACGAAAAAATAATTAAATATAAGAGGCCATGAATGTGAGAAGAAGAGACATATTGGAAGAGGGGAAATTGTAAATATAGTACTTATACATGGAATTATCAAACACTAAATAAATTTCTAAAAGAAATATATTCAAAATAATGATGGAAAAACTGTTTTATGAGAGAGGCAATTGTATATTTCTATAAACCTAAGAATTTCATCAATTTCATATAAACTAAATCTTTTGAAATAAACCAAAGTAATTATCATTTCAAGTGCTATTGAAATGCTTTCAATTATGTCATATTTCTTAAGTTTATCAGTAAATTACAAATCACAATAAAAGTAAATTTATGATTTGGATACTTACCCTAAATATAAACTGCGTGAATTTTATTACAGACATATGGGCATCTACAGGTGCTACAAGGGATTTAGATGTTTGTGTAGAGAAAGAAAGAATATATTTTTGCTAAGACTCTACTACATAACATAATAATGTCAGACCCAAATGTATCTTGTCAAGGCCAAACTTCATTTTCAGAGTACTTTGTGTTTTTTTTTTTTTTTCCTACTTTAGGGTCTTTACGGTGAATATTCAAAACAATCACTACCTATATTAATAGACTGTAGAGTAAATTGCATTCCAAGAGCTTCATTAAAAGATAGGAATGGCATTCATCATAACCACAAACACCCTCTTGATTTGACAATGTTTTGGTCAGAAAGCCCACTAAATAAAACTCATGACAGAGATGAAATAAGACTACAACACCATTTGGAATCCTTACATTGACTTTCCAGTTTGTTAACGTCAGAGCATTTACATGATATTTTGAGGCCTATGTGTTATCCCTTCCCTCTCGCCTTCTATGTCTACTTTCTGTAATTTCTTTTCTGTAAAATACTGGTATTGATTTTTTCAGAAGAAATTCTAAAAAAGCACCCTATCCAAGTTGTTTTTCAAAATGATAGCTTTATTTTGATATTCACACGAATCACTCTTAGTTTATTTCATATCCCACAACAACCGTTGTGCTTTGGTGACGACTCTCAGGAATTCCTTGCTAATCCCTTCCTTCATTTGCCACATAATTTATTTAATATTAAGCATTTAATTATTAATTTATTTTTAACTATTATATAATTAACTAAATATTAATTATTCAGCAGCATTAATTTACTAATGACCTCCAATACCTGGAATATAATATACATGAGATTTAGAATACTATTTTTTTAACATATTGTTTCTTGGTTTAAAAATATCTAGAAAAAGGGATTCTCAGAAATACTGCTTGATTCAATGATCCTCTTGGATCTAGCCACCGCCATCCATCACGTCAGTTCAGCATGTAGATTCCTACAATATGCGCCTTTCCTGATATTGTATTTACCATATTTTCACATGTTAAAATTTCTTTGTAATTTGGAATTTGGTCATTGTGAACATCTGACACATTACCACTGCATATTGAATTTCTTTACATAAGTACTGTATGCTAACAAATTTTGCCCCTAGAATTTTTATAATATATTCCTTTGTATTATGAGATACATTGAGTATACTCCAGTTAGGTTTTTCAAATGCTAGTTTGTAACAATGCCATTATTTTACAGTTCAGTTGTGTTGGAGAATTTTTATGCTGTGATACAAGAAAATATATGTACCTCCTCCTTGTAATGCTCTACTGGAAACTAAAAGTTAGTTTCCACCGAAATTTGCCACTGTGAACCAATACTTTTATTGGGCTTCCTTACAGGAGCATAGGTGATTTCCAAAGCAGCCACTTGGAAAATCCACAACAAACATGAATGATAGCAGCCCCACAGCTGTGGACATTGAGGCCCCTACTCAAGTCCTTCCTCACTGTTACATTCTAGCTTTGCTGAAGCTATGCACAGTTAGGTAGGAATTGTAAACAATCATGATATATTTTCAAAGAAATGACTTAAGATCATAAAATAATAGTTGGGAAGGAGGGCTGAGGACTCTGGTGATGATTCCATTATTCGCCACACTCCTTCTTCCATGAAGGAGTGTCAACAAGCAAGACCATTTGTGATGGTCTTTTGTAAGCAGATACAGCTGAACTCCTGATGATAATTAAAGTTCAGCAGAGGCTGGTCCTTCACAACAGGTGAAAATTCACTCCTTTCTACTCATTGTTAATGATTCTAAATAGTTATATTTGACATTGTAGGTTATATTTTTTCATTAATCCCATTTACTTATTTTATTTATGTATTAAGTTACAAAGATCGCCCAACATTCTGCAGAGTTAAATTTATCCTTCTACATTATGGTATTTGTAAAAAAAAATACCATGGAATCTATTTATTAGAAAATTTGAGAAAGCTACACAGTTTTAATAAAAATGTTATTCTTTTGACTGTTCAAATTTTCTTTTTTATTTCTTTGGATGTTTATTTTAATTTAAATAAGTAAATTCAGTGAATCCCATTCCTTATGTGACTATGGAAAAAATGCTTATAAGTTTATCATTCAAATTTGTATGACTTGTAATAATATATATTAAACATAGTTGCTATAGCAATTGAAATCAATTTAATATATTAATAGAATTTCAAAGGCAGAAAGGTTAAAGTCAATAGCTTTCTGATTTTACATCTTGCAAGTTTCTACACTCCTTTTCTGGATTGATAAATAGGACCATAATTTTTACCCTGTCATGTGGCAATGTGGGCAACAGCAGAGACTGGAATAAATTTTCCAATCAGGGAAATTCTATATTAAATATTCTGCCATACATTTAACATGGTAAAACAGTGAAGACTTTGTTTTTAGGGCCTGATTACATTGTTCAGGAAATAAAAGTGTTTGCAGTGAAGTCGAATGACTTGATTTCATCTCCTAGAACCTAGAATCAGCAGGAGGGAAAGAACTCCTCCTCCACACAGAAGTTGTGGCATGTACACACCTACGTTCATACATCACACAAACACACAGACACAGTGACAATTTATTTTTAAACAAATTATGTTCAGGCTTAAGTATTAAGTTTATATAAGTGACAAATTTTTCAGTAATTCATTGTTTATTACAAAATGTATTTAGTGACAAAAGAAGACCTGAAATTGCTTATCATTGTTCTCAAAGCCTAAATCTTCGGTTTTTTGTGAAAACATCTGGAAAAACCTATGGATTCATTCCTTCCTGTTTTGTGACAGTAGCATCAGAATACAACTTTTCACTTGCAGGGCCACAGAACATACTGAGACTTACATGGTCTCAAAGATGCTGCCATCCAGCACACAACACTCAAGCTTTCCAAACAGAATGGGAAAAACATATTACATTTGATGGAGGATGCATTTCCCTTAGTAAAGAGAACAATGAGGGGTAGTGAGGCAGGAGAGGACCAAATGGGGTGTGTGCATAAGGAGGAGCCGGGCAACAGGGATGGTCTAAAAAAGAAGGAGCAGAAAGAAGTCAGATGTTACACACACTGAATTCTTTTTCTTTTTACTTTTTGTTTACAGTTACATACACACATTTTGTATTCTCATGAAACAATAATTATAAAACTCTAATATAATCTTGAAAGTTGGTGAAATAGAATGAAACGGACTATGAGGACATCTTTGAAAAAATCTGAATATCATGTTATGTTGTTAGTAAAAACAAATCTTTCTTTTTCTTCTTTTTCTTTTTGGAGGGGTCTTGAAAGGACTGAGGCTGTGACAATTTTATTACAAAGCAATCAGCAATTCATTCTTAACCTTAGATAACATTGAAATTTAAAAAAGCTCATTTATGTCAATGATTTTAATGTTGTCAAATGATTTTAAAGATATTCCAATTGTAAGAGAAATAAAAAAATCACTTATATGTCATACAATTTAAACATAAGTTGTATTTCTGTACAAATATAAGATTATTGTAGTATTTTGAAATTTGGGTATTTTTAAAGAAGTTAGGTCACTGTCAGATACTTTGTATCAAATCTAGTGCTGGGTCTAATTTGAATGACTTCATTGTCCTCTTGCCCAGGGGAGGGGAAAATAAATGAGTCACCTTGTTTCAAATGTGAAGAAGTGTCATCTCTGATATTATTAGTCTCCATATTGTGATAGAGAAGCTGATTTTATGCGCTGGAGCATAACCCATGGCTCATAAACTCAACAGAGGTGAGTGAGTTATGATAGTCTGGAAACACATTAATGAAATTCTGCAAACATCAGTATGGTACATTAGTCTTCATCACATTTGGCTTTATTAAATACACAGATAGATGGGTAGCTGTCATGTATGTCAATTGTTTTCCATTTTCAAAATAACCTAAGGAAATACAAAGGCATTGTGGCTTTTTAATCTAATTTAACATCATGTGTAAATGATAGCACTTTGTATTTTGATAATATAAAGAATATTTAGGGTATGTCATCATGGCAGCTTAACATTCAATAAGGGTCAATAAAATGGTATGTAACAGAAGAACCATAAAAGGACACAGCCAAACAAGATCCTTCCCCTAATTTATGTTTGCTTATTTGCATTAAAAATTGGGGAAATTGAAATGGCCACTTCCCTGTACACATCTGTGTTATTTGTTTTGAAGTATAAAACATTATGGTGCCCTGGCTAGCCTATAACTTACTTTGTAGAACAGATTGACCTCAAACTTACAATGATCCCTCTGTTTCCTCTGCTTCCTAAGTGTTGGAATGAAAGCTAGGTGCCACCACTTCAAGCTAGTTATATGTTGTGGGAACAGAACTTTCAGATTCTGTGGGGCTTATGACTTCAGAAAGTACAAAATTCCCATTTTTCTTTTGTGAGAAAATATGTTCCAAATACTTGTGTATTGAAAACATGGTGCTGTAACTATTTCATGAGGATATGAAAGTTTTTGTGGATGGAGCCCAGAAGGAGAAAACAGGTGATTTGGGACAAACTTTAAAAGTTATACCTAGTTTTCTATGTCATTCTCCCACTTTGGTTCCCGGTCACAATGATACCTGCTGTCCCGTTACACCATATTCTCCCTATCACATGGGTCCAAATCCTCTGTATTGTTACACTGTATCATATCATTTCTACCTGACATTATGTGATGTATACTGGTCTCAGTGACAAAAATCTCTGTCTTGGAAATACATGTAATTACAAGAAGCTGAAAGGAGACTTTTGTTAAAATTCTAAGGAGTCATTGAGAATTTTTTCTGTTTCCCCATCCTTAGGTGATTTGTACATCCTTCTTAGGGTCCTCCTTATTTTCTAGCTTCTTTGGAGCTGCGGGTTGTAGTCTGATTATCCTTTGCTTTACATCTAGTATCTACTTATGAGTGAATACATACCATGTTTGTCTTTCTGAGTCTGAGTTACCTCACTCAGGATGATATTTTCTAGTTCCATTCATTTGCCTAAAATTTTCGTGGTGTCATTTTTTTTTTTTTTACAGGTGAGTAATACCCCCTTGTGTATATGTACTGCATTTTCTTTATCCATTTTTCAGTTGAGGGTCATCTGGATTGTTTCTAGGTTCTAGCTATTACAAATAATTCTGCTATGTACACAGCTGAGCAAGTGTCCTTGCAGTATGCTTGAACATCCCTTTGGTATATGCCCAAGACTGTTATGTCTTGCGGTAGGTTTTCATGATAGTGAGACATGTCTGCTCCTGGCAACACAGATATACTTTAACAAAGATAATGGGCAACAACAACAACAAAAAGACTCCATATGGAGTTTGTTTTCTTTATGGCAAAAGCTAGCCATGATGGCAAAGAAACTGCCTTGCCTCAATTAGTAACAGATACTGTCCAAACTGGATCAGCAGGATGCAAAAGAAAGTGACTGCCAAACTTTGCCAAACAAGATAGGACAGCCCTTCAAAATTCCCTGCTTCTCAGAAAAGTCTGTCAGATATTCTATGTAGATGAATTTCTAAACATTCCTAATAAATAAGAAACACAAAGGCAAAAATAGGAGTGAAAGCCTTAGAGATAAGAGAAATAGTGAATAGGTACCAACCTTACCTCTCCAGCTCTGCAGCCACCACAAGGGGCTACTTCCTGTCTAACCTGTATCTTTATTGACTTGCTGTTTTGCTCTCTCATTGGCTTATAGCTCAGCTACCTCACTTCCTTGTCACTGCCTGTATGTACAGACCTCCAAGTTTCTATGGTTGGTACTGGAATTAAATGTCTGTATCAGCATTCCTGGCTGTTCCTTCATGTGTCCTTGAATACACAGAGACCCTGCCTGCCAAGTGATCAGATGAAGGACATGTGCTACCAATGCCTGACTTTTCTGTTAATGGCTTGCTATTACCTCTAATCTCCAGGCAAACTTAATTTATTATAAATATTTTATTATAAATAAAATATTACCACATTTTAGCACAAATAAAATATCACCACAGTTCTAGGCCTATAGGTCAAGGATTGATACCCCAATGTTATAGAGGAACCTAGGTTGACCTTCCAGGCAGCCTGATATCCCTGTCATTAGGTAACATCTCACACTTCTGTAGTCTTTGATAGAATTGAAGACTAGATATTTATAATTATAGTTTTCTTTACTTTGGATACAAAGGTAAATTACGTATAAAACTTTAGAGTCACAAAGATAAAATAAATGATAGTATTTTCTCTAAATTTGCCACATACAAATGGACTAGATATTATCACTGGTTTCTTTCTTAATAACTGTTTCGTTGTATATAATTCTACTATGTTAAAGTTAAAACTTTCTTTTCTTATTTAGACAAAAAGAGGAAATGCTGTGGAATATTGTTTTATACTGTGTTAATTTTTGTTGTTGTGGTTGGTTCAATAAAGAAGCTGACTGGCCAATAGCTTGAATAAAATAAGGTTAGGAAAGAGAGCAAGACGAGATGAATGCTGGGAGGAAGAAGGGCAGAGTATGGGGTTGCCAGCAAGAAACAAATGGGGGAGGATATGAACATGCCATGTTAATAAAAGTACCTCCTTCATTGCTCTCCCACTCCATCCCTGTTCCAACTTGACCATCCCACCACCTTATGTTCTCATCACTCATCTCCTACCCTCCACTTCCCAACCCTCATCCCCAGTTTACTCATGGAAATCTCATCTATTTCTCTTTTCCAGTGTGATCCATGTGCCCCTCTTTAGGTCCTCCTTGTTAGCTAGCTTCTCTGAAGCTGTGGGTTGTAGTCTGGTTATCGCTTGCTTTATTTACATCTAGTATCCACTTATGAGTGAGTACATACCATGTTTGTCTTTCTGAGTCTGGGTTACTTCACTCAGGATGACATTTTCTAGTTCCATCTATTTGCCTGAAAATTTCATGATGTCATTGGTTTTTTTTAATAGCTAATTAATAATCCATCGTGTATATGTGCCACATTTTTCTTAATCCATTTTTTATTTGAGGGGCATCCACATTGTTTCAAAGCTCTGGCTATTATGAATATGCTGTTATGAACATAGTTGAGAATGTGTCCTTGTAGTATGATCAAGTATTCCTTGGATGTATTCCCAAGAGTGCTATAGCTGGATCTTGAGGAAGATTGATTCCTAATTTTCTGAGAAACCATCATACTGATTTCCAAAGTGGCTGTATAAGTTTACACTCCCACTAACAGTGGAGGAGTGTTCCCCTCTCTCCACATCCTATCTAACATACGCTGTCCTCAGTGCTTTTTTTTTAATCTTAGCCATGGAGAAAGAAAGAAATCAGGTGCTAGGGAAATTCACAGGAATCCCCAAGGATGACCCCAGATTAGACTGTTAACAATAGTGGAGAGGGTGCCTGAACTGGCTTACCCCCCTTAAATGATGACAATCATCCATAACCAATATTTTAGGAATGTGGACTTTGCTCTCTAAACTACTTTCTATTGTTTGTGAGAGCTGTTACCTTTGGCAGAACCTTGAGAAAATACAGGATTATTGTTAGGTATCGGCTAGAATACTTGGTGAGCCTGGATCATCTCAGCCAGCAGCCTTGAAGATGTTTTGGATACAGAATTCTGGGGGGACTGTTATAGAGGCACTTTGAGATGCTGGATCACTAGGGCCTTCCTTTTTCATTGATGTGTGCTCTCCTGAAAATATATAAACTTTTAAAGATAACATCCATATTTGCATCAATATAAATATAGATTGTGCATTGTATACAAGTTTGACAAAGATGATTTTTTTGTTTTATATTTGAGCGGGTGAAATATAACTCATATGTCTTATAATTGTTGTAGGTCTATTTCTTTATGTTTGCATCCAAGATTTTCAGGGGGTCTACCTTGATCAAACCTATTATTCTTTAACCCTAAATGAATCCACAGCTTCTCATATCCTATGGAAATAAAAGCATAATCTCTTTCCCAAAGCAACATATTTTTGACTTATATTGAAGTCAAGGTATTTTAAAAATATATATGTTGTTTTAATCTAGTGTCTCTGAGAAGTAGTCAAACACAATAGGACACAGTCTCCTTAATTTTTACATTTTTATGTGAATTTTTATTTCTTTACTCCCCTTTAAGAACTTTATTATTTCAAAATATATGTTTTAATCTAACACAGTATATACTCTCTCTTGTAGCATGAATCTTAAAAGGTCTTATTAATAAACAAACCCAAGCCTTTGTACACTTTAAAACACAATGTAATCTGTGTAGAGCTTTTGTTGTTGTCATTGTTGTTGTTGTTTTGTTTTGTTTTTCCCTATCTCTATCTGTAATCCTTTTAATTAGGTATGAACAAAAGTTCAAATCTGACATGCAGTGTCCTGGTGGAGGTCTCCAGCCCACAGACAGCAAGTGGGAGAATCCTCTCTGTAGAGAAGTCCATGAGAGAGACTATAGAAACCTGCCATGGCACTTAGCTCATGGTAATTTGTGGCTGGATTTATTTCACAGGCATCTGTGGGGAGAATTGTCTCTGTACTACAGCTGGCATGAGACTATGAGATTATGAATATGTATTTATCTCAGTTTCTATGTGTTTAGAACCTTTCTTAATACTTTCTCAGACTTTATGTGGAATCCTTATGTGGCAATAGATGTTGGGCACCATTTGTAGGTGGAAGTTTCTGTCCCACCCACCAATTCTCAAATAATGTACACAGAGGTTTACTATTGATTACAGATGACTGGCTGATAGCTCAGGCTTATTACTAACTAACTTCCAAAATAAATCAACACATTTCTATTAATCTATGTATTGCCAGATTGCTTATGGCTTTGCCTGTCCTCCAAAACGTCTTGCTCCCTTTATGTCTCCCAGTGACTCCTCTGATTCTGCTCTTATTCACCCCAGCATCCTTAGTTTGGTTGTTCCACTTATACTTCCTCCTTTATTACTGGATGCTCAGCTTTTACTAAACCAGTCGGAGTGATTAATCTTCACAGTGTGCAAAAGTATTATTCCACAACACCAAATGTTCACAAGTGGGTACCTAACCTGGATTAACTGTAGAAACAAGACTTATAAAGAAGACAACTTGAGGGTAAGAGCAACAGAGAAGAGAATAGAAAATTACAAGTAATATAATGGTGGAAATATGAAAACTGAGAGATGGGAGTTCATTAGGGAAAAAGAATGAAGGTAAATATTGAAGGATGGAAGAGAATAAAATAATAGTAAGAGGGTCTGAAAAACTCATAAATAACCATACTATCTACCCATAAATACTTAAAATACATTTGTATCAGTGCATATAAACACATATAAACTATAAATGATGTTTTTCCAAGTAAACTGATATGTAATAGACCCCCAAGAGCCACTGACTAAGAAATATTCTTCCATCACACATGATATACCCACTTTTGAGTTGTTGACCAGGGTTGTCCAAGAGACCAAAATCTTTTACAAGTTTTTATGAAGCCCTTTGATCTCCACGTCCCTGACGGTGGAAGATAATTTTATATTATTTAGCACTCCATGACTCTCAGGACAGGCTACAGGTTACCCATGTTTGATTTGACCTGAAAGTCTCTTCTATAAGAATTCACTTTTGTGGTATGACAAGGCTCTGTTCAGGCTTCAAAGGAGGAAAGTGGCCAATAGTACTACCCTGCTATGATCCATATAAACCACCACAACTAGCATCCCATGATAACAATAATGATGCAAATTATAGAACTATTAACATGGTGGTAATTGATAGCTTTCTAATTGAACTGAAGGCCCACTGTGGTTATTTGAATAAAATTGGCCCCATAGGCCCAACAGAGAGGCACTATTAGTAGGTATAGCCTTATTGGAATAGGTGTGTCCTTGGAGGAAGTATGTTTCTGATAGCTGGCTTGGAGATTTCTGATGCTCAAGTGAGGCCCAGTGTCACTCTTTCTTCCTGTTGCCTGCCAATCCAGATGCAGAACTCTCAGCTACCTCTCAAGCCCCATGTCTGCTCACATTCCAACATGCTTCCTACTATGATAATAGTAAGCTAACATCTAAACTGTAAGTCAGACCCAATTAAATATTTTCCTTTATAGGACTTGACATGGTCATGCTGTCTCTTCACAGGAAAAGAAACCCTACCTAAGACAGAAGTTGGTACTACAAATTGAGGTAGGCCAAACTATGTCTATATGGAATACTTTGGGACTTTGGATAAGAAAAGCAGTTGAACACTTTTAAGTGGGGCTTAATGGGCCATACTAGTAGGAATATTGATGAGAATGAGTCTGAGGGTAATATAAACTGTGGGGGCCCAGCTCAAGAGGTTTCAGAGGAGAAGAACATTAGTGTGTGGCCTGGAAATTGTTCGTGTGATATTTAGTGAATAGTATATCTACTTTTTACCCTTGTTCAAAAAGTCTGCCCAAGAAAAAAAAAAGGAAGAATATGAACTAATTGTGTTTGCAGATGAGATTTCAAAACAGCCTAGTGTTGATGGTGTTGTGTGGTGACTGGTGTCTAGTCTCATGCAGATCTATGATGAGAAAAAGCAAGCTGAGTAAAGGAAAATACAAAATTGTATAGTCTGAGGAGAAAAGCAATACCAAGAAGTGTTATAATAAAAAAAACCTGATGCTAAGTAGAATAAAGCGAGTGGTAACCTCAGAGCAAGACCTCACCCAGAAACCCTTCCAATTTGTGAACTGTAATTAAAGAAAAGTGAAAAGAAAATGAATAAAAACTTAATGCTAGTTAGTCATGGATGTACACACCTTTAACTCCAGAACTCTGGAGACAAAGGAAAGTTAATCTCTGATTTCGAGGCCAGCCTGATCTACAGAGCAATTTTCAGGATAACCAATCTTAGGAAGTGAAGTAAACTATCCAAAACAGAAAGCTGGTGAAAATGTATGTGAACATAAGGGCCATGATCCAGCCCTTGCAAGCAGCAGAACTTGGCAGCTTTCACCATATGGTTCTGGCTTTGGAGTCAAGGGTTCGATAAAGGGGTTATAAAATCTCCCTCCACAACTAATGGGAGCCACCTAGGCCAGACATATGTCAAGGGTGTTCCTGCTTGGAGGGTCAGACAGGCCGTTGTGTAAAGATAAAGCCTAGATTGTCTTGGAGAGCCCCAAATATTGGAGATGACAGAGTTCTGGGGTGTTTGACAATGAGAAATGCTAACAGGGCGTGGACTTAGCCCAAGAGAAAGAAGTGTGTTGTAGTCAACAAAGCTGAAAGAATTGGAAATGTGGAGAGTACTTTGACATCAGACATGGAAATGAGTTTAGAGTTTGTCCAGCCTGTTTTCAGCCTTGCTTTGGTCTAGTATTTTCTTATTATATTTTCTTTTCTCCTTTTTGAATACTCATGTAAATCTTGTATCATTATATGTTGGAAGTATGTAGTCTTTTTCATTTTCATCTCTACAGAGGACTACAGTTAAGAAATTGTTTGAGTCTCAGAAAACACTTTGGACTTTGGATTTTTATGCAGTGCTAATACTGTGATAGAATATAGGGATTTTGGAAGTTGGACTACATGAATTTTACACTATAACACGGTTACAAGCTTTTGACGATGAGAAGGGGAGAATATGATGGTTTGAATGAAAAGGGCCTACAGAGATCCATAGGTGGTGGCACTATTGAGAAGCAAAGCCTTTCTGGAGTAGGTGTGCTCTTATTGGAGGAAGTGTGTTTCTGGGGGTGGTCTTTGAGTTTTCAGGTGCTCAGTCCATCTCCAGTGTCACTTTCTGCTGCCTGCTGACCCAGATGTAGAATTCACAGATACCTTTCCAGCACCATGTTTGCTTACATACTACCATGCATCTCACCATGACGATAATGCGTTGAACTACCGAACTTTAAGCAAGACCCAATTAAATGATTTCCGTTAGAGTTGCTGTGGTCATGGTGTCTTTTCACAGCAACAGAAACCATAAATAAGACAACCCATTCAACTAGAAAAAAAGAGTAATACCTTGCCAATTATTCACAAAGACATGGTTCTTGGAGGAGAACCTATAACTCTCTCTTCACTAAACAAGCATCACCCTGATCAGCAATCTATAAATGTGTTGTAATATTCACATATAAGTGAAATTCTTATATCTCTTATCAAGGAAACTTCTCTTTGCAACAAACTGAGAACATTTCAAAAAGCTACAACTGACAAAAATGAAGAGTTGTAGATATCAGAATCAACTGATACCTCTAGAACACAACTACTGCAGCTAAATTTCAGGGACCATTGCAAAAGAAGGGAAACAAAGATTGTAAAGGCAATATGAACAGAGAATTTGCAGTGAGAATTCTGAGCCTGGAAGTGTTGAGCAGTGACAGCCATGAAATTGATAAAGGGAAATAGGCCATGAATTTTAATAATAAAAGCAGGGGTCAGTTCATTGGAGGATTGAAAGGAAGGGGAAAATGGGAAAAATATTTAATTCATTATAAGTTCAAAAATAAAAATAAAATTATTTAACCAACTGTGTACAGTACTAAATACTTCTTACTGTAAAAAATAATGACAATAAGGACACTTAAAGCAGATCTTTTAAGTTCTCAAGCAATGTACCTTGATTATTTAAAATGTAGATAAAAAGGGATGTTTATTGTCATCTCACATTCTCAACAAGGCCTTGGATGCTCTAGCTAGCTGTATAAGTCATTCAGAAGATAAAGAGATATTAAGATAGAAACAAACACAAGGAAATTATCTTCAATTATGGTCAATATTAAAATAATTTGATTCCATTCCAATGTAAAATGATGAATATGATAAGGTCAGTTAGGTCCTGAGAATGAAAATTGATTCCCTGAAATAAATTATATTTGATTCCAAGACTTATAATCAACTCAAAAAGTAAGCAATTTAAAAGATCATTTAAGCTGTCAACAAAAACATAAATTATACAGGAAGATATTTAATGTACATTTAGCAGCAAGGTTATCAAATCCTTTAAACCTCAAAGATGAAGGATAGAATAAATGGAGATATTAAGCAGACACTCAAGTTGTGAAAGCAATATTACAAAGATGAGAATTAATTTAAAATAACCTATAAATTATTTAATATATTCAGGTATACTTAAATCATGTAAGAGTAGTTAATATGAGAGAGACTCTAGATGACATTTGCATACAATAAACCATGTGTGAAAGGATACATAGAAATGAAGAGAATGCTCATATGTGTGTCTATGTTTTTGCATTTGTTCTGGGATCAATGTGAGGAAACAAATCAATGTATTACAGCAAATTTTCCATGGATTTGCTCAGTCCATGGAAAGGATGAAAGGACATATGTGTAGCAAAGTTGGATTGCAGAGTGAACTGCATTATACTTGAGCAAAATATTTAGTTCAGAGTACATAGTACAGGATTTCAAACAAGAATATTGTAGAAACAAACATCTAAAAAAGAAGATTAATTGGAATACATAGGTCCCATATACAGCCATAATATATAGATACATAACATGTGAAAATCTCACATAATCTATAGAATTGTAAACAATTAAAATTAACATAAGAAACAAAGTGTCAATATAGAAATACTATAACTAAGCCTTTAACATAAAATAAACCAATTGAATATTCTATTTGAGAGTTCTAACTCAAATAATAGTAAATGAAAAGAAAAAGTACCATTTAATTGAATAAATAATATTTCAAAGATAAGATGCTGATAGATGTAGAAGTAGAAATATTTATTGTTATTAGATATTTGATTAGCAATGGAGTGATGGTGGATAACATCCTCAGCCATTGAACACCCTGCAACTCATCACTTGCCAGATTATAAACCAGAAATATTTCCAAAACTTACATAAAACAAAATTACCTGAGATGCGTTTTAGAATTATCATTATAATTCATGCATAAGTGTCTATTTATGGAAAAAGACAAATATTGATTCAATCATCCAGATAAAATGCACCAGTCAGATCAAGTAGCTAAATGTCACAAACTTATTGCATACATACAAATTTAAAGGAAACTTTATGTTGCTTATTGATGTGCAATTCAAAGAATATATTTCTCAAATAAAGAAAATGAAATATATGGAGGAAGTAAATACAAGCTTGAAACAAAAGGCATCTCCAAAGCAAAATCCGCACAGTAACTGATATAGGTGATTGCCACATTCATCTACATATGAGGTAAAGAAAACAAGACATTTTGGTAGGTCAAGAAAGATAGCATATGCAATAAGTGAATGACTATTTTGTATTTCTTTTCTTTTCTTTCTTTTTTTTTTTTTTTGAGCTGGGGATCGAACCCAGGGCCTTGTGCTTGCTAGGTGAGCACTCTACCACTGAGCTAAATCCCCAACCCCGTTTTTCTTTTGTTATGACACAGGAGAACACACTGTGTAGTTTATGAAGAAAAGATGTTTATCTTTCACTGTTTTGGAGTCTGGGTAGTCCAAACTGGAAGAAATGTGTCAGAGAAAAAGTCATTGCTTCATCATAAGTTTGAAGATGCCATGTGCCAACTTCTCTCTTCCTCTGAAGCCATTAGTCTTCCCATGGAGACTCAATCCTTGTAAGTTTTCTAAAGGCTCAGTATTTCCCAAATGCCCCACTTGAAATATAATGAGAATTCTGAGTCAAGGTTTTTATGAAGGTTTCTTTAGTTTATCTTTTTGTGTATCCAAAAATTAGCGATCAGCTTTGGCCACTTCTAACCTGTGGGTGGGATCTCATGAAGATGGGTGGGATCTCATGAAGATGGGTGCGATCTCATGAAGATGAGTGGGATCTCATGAAGAAGGGTGGGATCTCATGAAGATGGGTGGGATCTCATGAAGATGGGTGGGATCTCATGAAGATGGGTGGGATCTCATGAAGATGGGTGGGATCTCATGAAGAAGGGTGGGATCTCATGAAGAAGGGTGGGATCTCATGAAGATGGGTGGGATCTCATGAAGATGGGTGGGATCTCATGAAGATGGGTGGGATCTCATGAAGAAGGGTGGGATCTCATGAAGAAGGGTGGGATGTAGGTAAGATGAAGAATCACAGTCAAACAAGGGACAGAAAACACTGAGTGGCTTGCAATTTCATAACTTTCAAGCTTTCATAACACCCCTCCTGGAGCTAGGAAAGGCTCAGAGACATCTTCTCTTCCACCATATGAGTAAATCTCCAGTAAAGTGAAGGTCTCCTATGATATCCTTTAAAGAATACTTTGAAGATGTTTTTATTACTATAACTCTGTAGTACAGCTTGAGGTCAGGGATCTTGATGCCTCCAGAGGTTACTTTATTATACAGGATTTTTTAGCTACCCTAGGTTTTTGTTTTTTTTCGTTTTTCCATATAAAGTTAAGTATTGTTCTTTCCAAGTCTGTGAAGAATTGTGTTGGGATTTTGATGGGGATTGGATTGAATCTGTAGATTGTTTTTGGTAAAATTGTCATTTTTACTATGTTAATGCTACCTATCCATGATCATGGGAGATCTTTGCATGGGATATCTTCTTCAATTTCTTTCTTCAGAGACGTAAAGCTCTTATCATACAGGTCTTTCACTTGCTTAGTTAGAGTCACACCAAGGTATTTCATATTATTTTTGGCTATTGTAAAGGGTGATGTTTCTCTGATTTCTTTCTCAGCCCATTTATCATTTGTATATAGAAGGGCTACTAATTTTTTTTTAGTTACTCTTGTATTGTGCCATCTTACTAAAGGAGTTTATCAGCTGTAGGATTTCGCTGGTAGAAGTTTTGGGGTCACTTATGTATACTATTATATTGTCTGCAAATAGTGAAAGTTTCCACACTAGTGGAAGCCCATAAACTGTAGATTAGTGGCTGTGGAGCCCCCATGGCACTGGACGAGGCCCTCTGCATACAGAAGATGGTTATTTGGCTCTAACTGTTTAGGGAGCACTGAGGCAGGGGGGTCTGGATCTGTCCCTGCTGTGTGGGCAGGCTTTTGGGAGCCCAATGCCCATGATGTGATGCCTTGCACAGCTTTGGTGCAGTGCAGAGGGGCTTGGACCTACCTAGGCTCAGTGTGCCAGGTTTTGCTCACTCCTCATGGAAGACCTTGATTTGGGGGACATAGAGATGTGGGGTGGCTTAGGAGGGAGGGCTTGGGGTGGGAAGAGGGAGGAGGTGAGATCTGTTTGTGGTATGTAGAGTGAGTAGAAAATTTCTTAATAAAAAAATGAAAAAAAGAGTACTTTGAAGAATTGTTCAACTTTATCATCATAATTCTATGGACCAGTCCACAATTCAGGAACTCTTGGAGAATAACTTACAAACTGAAGCAACAGTCACCATAAATATTGGGGTACTAAATTTCTAACACACTTAGAGGTCACATTCAAACTTCAGTAATAAGTAAACAATTTACTAATCTACCATTTAACTGTTGATGGCATATATTTCCTATTTAGCTTGAAACATAAAGGACATAGAAAATAGCACTGAATTTAGGTCATATTGCAGTAAAATTAAAAAATAAGTCTACTTCCCATCTGAAATTCAATAAAATAGCTTTAGAATCTGTTAAGTTTGGAAATAAATCTAGTTGAATTAAATAAATAAACAAAGAATAAAACATGAAATTAGCCCTCTTTTTTGGGTTCATGTCAATCCTTTAAATTATCAGGTCATAAGAAATTTTAATAACTCATCTAATGAATTTTAATAAAATATCCTGTATTAAAATAATATGTCTCTAAACTTATTTTATAAAATAATAGAACTTCCTTAATATTTTAACAAAAACTATATTTTGATATAATTTTTTTCTTCTAACCTTTCACTAAAATGAGTACATCCTGCAGAATATTGAATTATCCCTTAAATATTTCAGAGTCAGAGCACTGAGACAATGCATTTACTATAGCATTAGATAAAAGCACATGAAAACTTTCAAACTTTCAATATTAGTTTCCTTCTTTATCACTTCATTCAGAAAATAACCTCATTTCAAAAGTTTGCATTTAGTAAATAGAATTATTAGAGTGTATCTGTATACATGTCTAACAGTATATAAGTCTGTGAAAGTTTGGTGTACTTCTGTTTATAAATTAGAAGTTGAAATACTTTTGTATCCACATTTCTTTTTGAATCTATTACTGTGAAAGTCAAGTTATTATGCAGAGGTCAAACCTGTCTGTGGGAAAATACATTAGTTTTCTTAGAGATTTAGACTTTTGGTAGAACATATTGATGAAATACTAACAAAGGAACTTGAATCCTGACTGAGCTTATACTGGAAATATATATTTGTTGTTATCATGAAAAATGTATTTAAATATTTTACATTCTTGAATTTACTAAATTCATACACATTCCATATTCCCAATAAATGTTCTTCTTATCTTCTTTGAGATAGATAAACATCATAAACTATTATTTTAAGGTGTGCTATATTTGTGTTGTGGAACATTTGTGTAATGATCCAAAGATGTGTTGCATTCTTTTATGTTGTATTTGTTTAACTCTGTGAAGATTACTTTGCCTACCTAAAACATCTGATGCTCTAATAAAGAGCTGAATAGCCAATAGCAAGGCAGGAGAAAGGATAGGCAAGGGTGGCAGGCAGAGAGAATATATAGATGTAGAAATTTGTAGAGAAGTGAAGAAGTAGCCAGAGAAGGAGGCAGGCATTAAGGACGAACCACATAGCCACTACACAGCCAGCCACTACACAGCCAGCCACGGAGTAAGAATAAAATTAAGATATACAGAAGTAAGAAAAGGAAAAAGCACAGAGGCAAAAGGAATATGGGGATAATTTAAGTTAAGGAAAGCAGGCTAGAAATAAGCCAAACTAAGACTGGGCATTTGTAACTAAGAATAGCCTTCACACGTGGTTAATTTGGGAGGTGAGTGGCAGGCTCCCAAAAGAGCAAAGAGCCAAAAGAGTAGGAGTCCTCAGAGCAAAACCAATAATATTTTGGTGGCCAATGTGGGACTCAAATTTCCACAGGGCCTGAGAAAGCTCAAAAAAAAAAAAAAAAAAAAAAAAAAGTTATGTCTCCTTTATAGCTTACTGCCTGCTGGTGAGTCCTTTAGTAGATAGTACATTAAGCAGAGTACAAGCATCATCATTTTAGAGTTCTAGGAAGATTGAATACAGTTCCTGGCCAGGGAAACTTCCAACCAAACTACAAGCTTTTTTTTTCCTCTCCTTTTTTTATATATTATATTTGTGTTTTAATTTTACACATCAGCCATGGGTTCCCCTATCCTCCCCCCTCCTGCCCCCACCCCCACCTTTCCCCCAGCCCCTCCCCTCCATTCCCATCTCCTCCAGGGCCAAGACTCCCCTGAGGATTCATTTAAACCTGGTGGACTCAGTACCGGCAGGTCCAGTCCCCTCCTTCTTGGCTTTCACAAACCTAGAAGCAGGCCAGTAGAGCTATGCATGCAGGCCCCAGCTGTAGCTTAACAATTTAAAGTTTGCTCACATTGTCAAAAAAGGCAAAAAGATACACAGTAAAAGAGGTCTAGATGGAAAACCCTCTGAACAGCTGCCAGTGTGTTTTACAATGTGCATAGGCTTATGAAAGAAAAGAAAATGAGTATAGGTAGTCATATAAAAAAGTAGATTAAAATAATAAAGTCTTTAAAAAGACAGTAAATGTAATATAAAATAAAACACCATGTAACAATGGGATATACAAAGGGAGACAGAATCCTATATATTTTTGTGTTGATTTTTAATTTTTTGATTGTTGATAAACAAATAGTAGCTGCTAAGAGACATGCGATTGTGACCTGGGCTGCTAAATTGAATCAATCTAGATACTTTAGGAATGCCTTAACTTTAAAAAAGAAGTCTAAACATATATTTGTCAAATGTAAATTAAAAAAATTCTTTGGAGTTTTGTTCCCACAGAAGATAAGGGGTTGTGGAATGAGATGGATCTGGTTTGATCGGGGAGACCTCCTAAATCTTGACAGGTCATCTCTATCAACAAAGATTTTAACAGTACTTGTCCATTATCTCAAGTTTTCTCAGGCACCATAAAGACACTTCATCCACAGACAACAGGAATCAGTCTAAAGAAAATAATGTACACATTCCCAAGGGTTGGGTTGTGGGAGGCTTTTGGTTAATTGATGGGTTTTAGATGTTTGTTATTATTTAGAAAAATATAGGAATATAGGATAAAAAGAAAACTATTAATCTCAGATATTTTACATAGAAATGGATTTTTGTATAATGATACACATTTAGTGTTAATTTTGTTACATCTTATATGTTTCTATTATTGTTTAAGGTATTGTACCTACACAGGGTTTTTTTTGGGGGGGGGATTTAAGGTAAAGTTCTAGTTTTTAGAAGCTATTATAAATTATATAGAATAATTAAGAAACGTAAGTTAGTAGCTAATCATCTATAAAAACCAAATTTGTAGATATGTAGTTATGTTTACATGATCATATAGAGATATATTTTAGATAGATAAATTGTTTTTAAACACTTCAAAGACTTACACAATATGACATTCAAAATGTTTTGTTAGCTAAGGTTTTTCATGACAATGAGACACATCTGCTCTGGCAACACCAATTTACTTAGGAGATGATGGGCATTTCTCTTAAAAGATAATCCTTATGGAGTTTATTTTCAATGTGGCAGGCTAGCTATTTGGTCAAAAAACTGTGCTTACCTGGACTGCATAACAGTATGTTGTATAAACTGTACATGCAGGTCCAACAGAAAAATGACTACTTCAGTGTTGAATTTTGCCAAAACAAGGCCAGGCAACCCTTTGGAATTCCTGTTTCACAGCAGAGTCTGCCAGAAATCCTGTGGGACACAGAGGAAAGTGACTGATGAACTATATAGTCCTACAAATTCCCTGCTTCACTGAAAAGTCTGCCAGATACTTTGGGCATGTAAGCTCATGATGGATGCCCTAATGTTGCAGAGAAATTCTGGGTGACCTTCAAGGTAGCCAAATGTCTGTGCTGTTAGTTAACAGTACATCCTTCTGAGTCTTTGATGGAGTTCAAGACTAGATAGTTATAGTTGCAGTTTTCATAGTTATGACAGAAAATAAATTAGGGTTAAAACTTTGGATTTACTAAGATAGGATGGATAGTACATTATTTTCTCTGAATATGCTAACTACAAATAGACTGAATATTGTAAATATAATTCTTACTTGATAATTGTAGCTGGAAGTTTTCCTACTCTCGTCTGGCATCAAGGTCCCACTGCCATTTATAAAACTCCTGTGTTCCACCTGGTCCTGCAACTGCTCAGATCCAAGTCAACACACAGAGGGTTATATTATTTTTAAACTATGGCCATGGCAGGCTTCTCGGTAGCTAGCTCTTATATCTTAAATTAACCCATTTATATTAATCTATACTTTGCCACATGGCTTGTGCCTTACTGGTACTTTTACACTTTGCTCATCATGGTGGCAGCTGGCACAGTCTCCTCTGCTATGTCTTTCTCCTTCCTCTCTCTCTAGTTAGAATGTACCACCTAACCTCATTCTACCTCACCATTGGCAAAACAGCTTTATTTATCAACCAGTCAGAGAAACACATTTTGACAGCATACAGAGTGACATCCCCATTACTTCCCTTTTTCTTTCTATTTAAAAGGAAGGTTTTAACTTCAACATAGTAAAATTATATATAATAAAACAGTTATCAAGCAAGAATTATAATTATAATATTTAGTCTATATTTGGCAAAATTTAAGAAGATATCCTATCTATCCTATATTTGTGAGTTTAAGGTTTCATATCTACCTTATCTCTTATCATAACCAAGGAAAACCATAATTATAACTATCTAGTCTTCATCTACATCAAAGACCACAGAAGGATATAATATTACCTAAGTAAACAGGAAATGAATTGTAAACAACTTCCAAAAATCTTGAATGACAGAGACAGCTGGCTACCTGGACAGTTACCCAAAGTTCCTTTGTAATGTTCACCCATCTTCAGCCTGTAGGTCTTGAGGTTTTTATTCACTTCTCCATGTGTCCTATAGAATACCTCACAGTCTCCTCTGAGAAGCAGGAACCTGAAGGACCATTTCATCTTACAAAGTTCTGTGCTAACATTCCTAAGGGTCCTGCATATCCAGTTGATACAACATTTTGTCAAACAGTCCAGTCAAGAACAGTTTCTTGCCCAAATGGCTATTTTTACCAAGAAGAAGATAAACTCAATATGGAATGTATTTGATGCTCATTTTTCTCTCTGAAGTACATTGGTGCTGCCAGGAACAAATGTATCTCACTGTCCAGGAAAGTCTAAGTCTTTAAAACATTTTAAATACCATGTTCTGTCGATCTTTGAATTGATACTTAAATTAATTATATCTATGTATACCTAGAAAACTTAACATGATTATAAATTTGATTATCACAGAAGACTAATTATTAATCTGTATTTCTTAATTATCTATTATAATTTAAGTGAGTTATAAAAATAATACCTTAAAAGAAAGTAGAATATTATTTTTAAGATGTGTTCCATTTGTTTATGCTCTAGAACATTTGTTTAATGATGTAGATATATTTCATTCCTTTCTGTTTCATTTGTTTAACTCTGTGCAGCTGTGTTACTGTGCCTGTCTAAAACACTTGATGGTCTAATAAAGAGCTGAATGTCCAATACCAAGGCAGGAGAAAGGGCAGGTGGGGTTGGAAGGCAGATAGAATAAAGAGAAAGAGAGGATAAAGAGAAGAGAATGAGGATTTTAGTGGGCAGCCAACCAGCCAACTAGATACACAGCCAGACACAGAATAAGAAGGAAAGAAAAGTTATAGAGAAATAGAGAAAAGTAAAAGCCCAGAGGCAAAACATGGATGGGGATAATTTAAGTTAAGAAAAGTTTGATATTTAACTTTCATTGTGGCAAAAGTTAGCCACTGGACACCAAAGTATCCTCGAATAGACTGCTGACAAACAGGACAAAATGGACAGACAGGACATGAAATAAAGGACTGCCTACTCTTGCCAAGACAAGTGTGGTTGCAGCTTTAACAAAAGACATCTTCTGAGGCCAGGACAATATGGTACCATCCCTGAAGTGGCCTTTGCAATCTGGAAAAAGTATAGTGCCCTTTTCTTCAAAGGGCAGCTGAACTGTCAGTGGACCAATGGCTCTGATGTGCAATGGAACATTTGACTGAAACAGTTAATCTTGAAAGAGTAACTAAGCTGAGAGAGTCTAACCTCTCAATGGTAGACTGGCATTTAGTAAAAGAGTTGAAGCCACCCACAAGCTGAGAAGAAAGGGATGCAGAGATGAATGGGATGCTGAGATGAAGCCACGGGATGCTGTGATGAAGCCACGGGATGCTGTGATGAAGCCACGGGATGCTGTGATGAAGCCACACACAAAAGCCAAGAAGAATGGACAGCTGAATTTAAAACAAAACAGGACAAAAAAACATTTCCAGAATTTAAAATCCTGAATCATGACAGGACACTAGTAGAATTCAGGTGTTTCTGGTACAAGGACTGCTCACACTAAATGTGAGGTCGAACTGTTGGCTTTGTGTACATCCTACTCTGCAAATGAATCTGTCGATACGCTAAGCCTATAGGCTGAAGATGATGCCCCAATGCTGTGGAGAAACCTCGGGCGACTGTCCAGGCAGCTGGCTATTTCTGTCAGCTCACATGTTTTTTGAAACTGCTTGCATGCACTTCCTGTTTTTATTTATTTATTTTTTTTACATAATATTATTTGCTTCTTGGGTCTCTGAGGGAGTTGAAGATTAGATAATTATAGTTAGTTAAAGATTAGATTGTTATAGTTGTCCTTGTTAAGAAATTTAGAAAAGTGTATAAATTTGAAAAACATTATAAGATAGTTCTGTTAGTAATATAAGTTAGGAGAGAAAGTTAATCAGATACATTTTGGACTTACCAAAATAGGATAGATAATGGAATTATTTTCTCTGAATATGTCAAATGCAAATGGACTAGATATTGTTTAGGTATTTATTGCTTGTATATATTGTATATAGTTTTTCTTATATTAGTTATAACTTTTTTCCTTTTTATTAAAATAGATAGGGGAAATATAGTTATATTTTATTTGTGCTGAAATGTGATTTTATTTGTATGTTTATAAATAAAGTTGCTGGGCAGGGGAAGTTGGCTAGAAATATGCCAAGCTAAGGCAGAGCATTAATAATTAAGAATAAGCCTCTCTGTATAGTGGTATTTGCTCCACCCATGACTTTGGTCTATATGGCACAAAGGAGGCAGTATTTCTTATATAAACCTCTTAAAAAGAGAAGAGAGAGGGTTTATGTGTTTAAGAGGTAGAGAGGTGGCTCAGTAGTTAGGAGCACTGACTGATGTTTCAGAGGACTTTGGTTCAGTTCCCAGGCCATCCAGTGTTTAATCATGCCAGGATTTAAAAAAAAAAAAAAAAAGGAAGGATACATGTGACCCCTTTCTCCTCTCTTTTTAAGAAGTCACATGCAAGCACCACCTCCTTCAGGCCCTACAGTCCAAGGTCATGGGTGGAGAAAACAGCACTACATCCCTGTGTGGTTTATTTGGGAGCTGGGTGGTGGGTCCCCCCAAAGATCAAAGACCAAACAGCAAAAAATCCAACAACAGTTACATATCTACATGATGGAGGCAGTGTTATCCTGTGAAGGGAAAGGAGTTGAGAGCTTATTCAAATAACAGTTTTGCTTTACATCTCGAAGGAAAAGAAAATCTTCCAACGGATGCAGAATAATGAACTTTAAAAATAGAATAGCAGTAAGAAATGGTGTGTTTGACCAAAGTCAAGGAAGTTTGGAGTTGAAGAACTCAAAAGTTGGACTGAAAATGTTTTGAGTGAAATTAAAGTTAGAATTCAGTCACTGGCACAGAGGAGCTTCAGTCTAACTTTATTCCACCACTTCTGCCCCTGCACAGGCTTCATCAGTTCTCCTGCCACCTCACGCTCAGAGATCCACATGTGTTGTGATGGATGCTGCTTCTTACAGGATAGAAGCAGAATTGCTATCAATATATATGTGGGAAAAGGATTACTGTTTCCAGGAAAATTGGGACAAGTTATTCTCTGGTTTCTGAGATATTTACCCCTGGTGTTTGGTATGGAGAACAACTGAAACATGATATTATGAATAAAGAAAAAAATGTTGCATTTCCTTAAGAAAATATTATATCAATTCTAAGAAAGTTTGGAATAAATAGTTATGGGATTATATTGGTCAAGTAGAATAGAGTTTTCTTTGAATACCTGAAGTTTGCAGTATCAAAGGTTACTTATCACATGTTTTAACTAGTCCAACACTTGACCACATGCTCGCATTTCATATTCATATATTCATTAATCCAATATCTATTCACTTAATTATTTTCCATTTTATGTCAAAATTACTGTTGAGGGACAAATCACATATTTTTTGAAGACTTCTAACTCTTAAAATTATCAACTCCTTAGCAATTAGAGAATCTTCAAAACAAGAATGTTTCCCCTAGACTCAGACATAATAGAAGACTACTAGCTAAAAATCCAAACTTCTTGACTGCAATGTTCAACTTTGCTGTATCTGTATTGGTAAATGAGGCTACCAGTTATAACAATAGTGGAAAGAACCACAGAACTCTTGGATGCATGTTAAACATGCTTAAATAATTTAATGTGAAAGTCAAACAGATCAAATAGAAAAACTGGTAATTCCATAGATCAGTTCAGATAGGGTTCTGCCTTCTCTGTAGTGGCCCTAGGGAAACATCTATTTGCAACTTTCTCAGTCTTAGAACAGTGAGAAACAGAGTACATTAGTTCACTTTAGCTTAAAAGCAGTTACTTCGTCATTGTTCAACAAAACTGTTGGGAAATTTTTGGATAGTCCAATAAACAAAAAGCAATAACAAAATTTGACCCCTTCGCAATTTTTTATTTTAGTAAAATTATGCTAAATTTCACTCTGTTTTACATAATTAAAACATTTTTGTCAAAGAGAATGCTTGAAAGTACTCTTATATAACACAAATCTTAAAAGGTCTTAATAATAAAAAGAACCTGGAGCCAGATACTGGGGTGAAAGCTGAAAGATCAGAGAAATAGAACAAACCAGCCACTAGTTCTTACCTCTAGGAAATCCTCCGTCTAAAGAGACAGACTTCCTGTTTACTCATGCCCTTATACTATTCTGTGCCTTCCTTCTTCCTTCTGAGTGCTGGCTGTTACCACCAGGAGACAGACTTCCTGTTTACTCATGCCCCTTATACTATTCTGTGCCCTTCCTTCTTCCTTCTGAGTTCTGGGATTAAAGGCATGTGCCATCACCACCAGGCTCTGCTTCCAGTGTGGCTTTGAACTCACAGATATCTGGACGGATCTCTGCCTCCCAAATACTGGGATTAAAGGTTTCTGCTACCACTACCTGACCTCTATGTCTAATTTAATGGCTGGCTTTATCCTCTGATCCCCAATTAAGCTTTACTGGAGTACACAATATATCACTACACTCATAGTTTGAAAATATTTTATCATTAGATTCTTAACAGTTGGGATTTAGATAAGAAACATTTGTCAGAAATCAGCATGTTTTTATTGAGATTTTTATATTACTTCAATTTAGGTAATAGTCATTTTTTCATTTGACTCACAGATGTTTATACAACAATTCTTTTCTAAATAGTAAAAATAGTTCTCACATTATTTTTATATTTAAGAAATAATAATATGGTAAAAATAACCACTTACTACAATAAGTGGAAACAATATAGCTAAGTGAAAAATTATGTACCAATATTCTATTGTCATACTATTTGTTTTTTTTTCTACCAAATATACCAGCACTGTAATTCTCTGAACTTCTACAACCTAATTTTCTTTTTACTAGAAAAGTTATTTTATGGGCCAGATTTAGTAGTCTGTGCCTATGATGCCAGCATTTGGGAGGCAGAGAAAGAAGGGTTATGAATGCTAGGCAAGCCTAGGCTATATAGGAAGACCAAGTCTTCAAAAATATTTTGATACTTTGGAAATGCCCTCTAGCTAATGCAGTTATTTGTAGATAGGTTTGAAATGAGCATAAGGACTCTTAAGCTGAAGAGAAGGCCACCAGAATGTGGTCAGAAATGGAAAATGACAATGGAAAAAAAGACTATTTCAGGTGGTAAAAATTATGCAATCCAAATTTAATACTTTTAAAAGTAGACCAAAAAAAAAAAAAAAGAAAAAGAAAAAGAAAAATCTATAGTAAGTAAAGTAAGAAATTGGTGACCTGTTTCCTACAAATGGAACTCAAATCTCTTCAAAATCCCAATGACCAAGAAAGAAAATGTCCTCAGGGAATATAACAAAGTAACAGAGTTTCAGAACACTTTGATCTTAATCAAGTCAAGTGGATGTTGTACTTCTGGCCTACATAACTACATGGTAATAATTTGTGTTATTTTGCATCAGTAACTCTGTGACAAATTGTTAGGGCTCTAAAACAATCCTAATACACACTGCAAAGTCTAAATGAAGCAAAATTTTGGGACCGAATGTTCCCAATGTGGAGGAAAAGTACAGCTTTCAGTTGGCTAACAAAGGCATTTCTTATTGAAAATATTGACCATTGATCAAGTATATTAAAATATAAGACAGCAACCTTCATTATAATTTCTAGAGGCATTCCAATTAGGGAGATGCACAAATTCAAAAGCCCCATGTAGAGGGGGCCTTCACACATTTAATGATTTGAAAGCAGATAAGAATGTGTACAACCCATAGAGACAAAAGCCACAGGTGCAAAAATGAAAGGCTATTGGATCAATATATTTCAAATTGTTAAAGCTAAACTAGATTCCTCATTTTTGTTGTTGTTGTTTGGTGGAGAGCTGAAGTTGAAAGATATTAAAAACAATCTAAAGAAAAAGAAATTTATTTTCTTTACTCATGTCTGTCTAATACTCTGTGAGCGTTAGTGTGTGTGTGTGTGTGTGTGTGTGTGTGTGTGTGCATGGATTCTAAAACATATAATGGTAAATGTATTCAGAAAGTCCACATGAAGAATTATGATATATGGCAGCAATGTAGGCACTGAAAACTAATGATTGGTATATATTTTAAAGGTATAAAAAAAAAGGGATTTGGTATAAATCAAAATAGGTTTATATATTTTACTTTAATAAGACATTCATAGGCATGTTGACTTTCAACAGAACTAGACATTCAAAGGAAAAAGATAAAGCTTAAATGTAGAATATGATTTAAATCAGTATGACATTTGCAATATGTGGCTGAGAAGTGAATCATCAGTTTAAACTCTGTTTAAAAGCCTTCAGTAACATAAGGTTATTGAGGAGTAATGCCAATGGAATTGAAGTGAGGTGTTGCTAATGTTACTGCAAAGGAGAATTACAGAAGGAAAGATAAAACCAAAGAAAATACAAGGGGATGACAGCACTAAGTTGTGGATAAGGAATCTACCAAGGAACATCATTATAGAGAGGAAATTAGACCATTTTAAATAGAGGAATATCAATCACTGAGAATCAATGATTAAATCGGTCAATATAGATGTTCTGATCATTTGGAAGTGATTTCCAAGCAAAATTCTTATCAGATTGATAAAAATCAAAATAAGAAACACATTGACAGTTTCAGTGCAGCTCATGGAATTTACCTGTATGTGATACCATTATACCCTGCTCTACTGATGTAGCAGGGACTCACGTGCTCTTATTGACATGTGAATTTACTTCTTACACAAACATTTATCTCATATGTTAAGCACAAATCTAAGTAAACTAGGTCCTGCTCTAACTACTAAGTGGTCACGTACCAGACAATTAAGGTCAGAAATTATTCAATAGAACTAGGTAATTAAACACTAGCTTGGTATATGTAAGTCGACGTTGCCACAGTTTTAAGTTGTTTTTATGCTGCTCTTAGTGGCAAGCACATTTGTGGGCATGAGTGACATTTTTCTGCCTTTGTAGTTGCAAGTAACAAAGTCGTGTGTTTCGTGTATCTGACTATCATTAATATTACTATATTGCATCCTGTCACAGAATCTTTAAATCTCATAAGATACTTATGTTTTGAGAAATTTTGTTATTGGAAAAAGAACTTGGATAATAGAAATATTTTATCAACACTAGTATTCCCCACAGTTTATTAAATTTGGCAAAGACTGCACTATATCTAGCCTAATAGGCACAATTTAGTGAAGAAGGAAACATTCCTTTTGAGATAAAGCTGAGACCATTGCAGGGGCAGTATACATTTATAATCCATCCAAACAACTTGATAGATGGAAGAGCAAAAGCCTGAAAAATCCAATAAAATTGTTACATCTAGAGTCAAAGCAAAAAATAAATCCTTGGTGACAGTAATATTAAGCTTATGCCACAATCTCAATGCATATATACTCCCAAGAGAACACATTTGAGCAAAACAGAGTGAAAACTTCAAAACACTAATGTGTTTTGCTATGGATCAAGGAGTTTCCTCTAGAGTGCGAAAACTTGGCTTCCTTTCATTACATTAAAGACAACAAGAAAAGCATGCTACAGAAAATTGCTGATCTCTGCATTTCTGCATGTAAATTAACCAATTTAAACAAACAAAACCAATGAAATGTGATTCACTCACTTACAATTAAGACTAGCTCAATGTATTTGGAATCAGCATGACACTTTTCCTTTGGACTACCACTGTCCCTAGAGAATTCAGCAGCAGTATAAAGGGTCAGGCTTATTCAATTATTAAATATCCCACTGGGATCTTGCTGGCTTTTCTGAGTGGAATTACAGCAATGAGAAATGTGTGAATGTTTGATACTGCGCATATGTTTGCACCTTATCCATTTTTAAAATACCAGAGTAAAAAAAAAAAAAAAACAAAATGCACCCTATATTTATTCATTGCCAATTTTTCTTTCATTCAGTGCAGCACGTTTAAATAACCAAACTTAGATTTTTATTATTCATATTTCTAGTGCACGTGTTATTTTCTTTGGTGTGGATCTGACAAATGTTTATTTGAATTTTCCCTAATCAAAACCTTGAATGTCTTCTTCTTTCATTGGTTAATGTAGAAATTAATGATAATTATTCATGATAAGTATTGCAACATTTAAATGATCTTAAAATAAAATATGAAAATACCATTTTGTTCTAATTAAATAAATATTTTGAACATTAAAAATCTGTCCCACAGGAAGTAGTTATAAACTATGTCAGGTAACTTAAAAAATTTTATATTCCTACTTATAAAATCCCATTATATTTAGAAAGCATTTAAAAAACATTAAACTATTCATGTTAGTGTTAAATCCTTAATTTTTAGAAATATGAATGCATTGGGTAATCTTTAAATGATGCTAGACACACTCATCTTTTCAAATACTTATCATTTCTCTATTATGAAACTTTCAAGTCTTTCCTTCCAAGTCTTTGTAATGCATGGCTCATTATTGTTGAAAGTTTCTCTAATGTGCAACACCATACCAGAAGACCTTACTCTTCCCTAGGAATGAATTACTATATGTTTGGATCCGCACTGATAAGCTCATAGGCAGGTCCTGTGGTGCTTTCTATGAGGACATGGAACCTGTTGGAGGTGGAACGTACTAAAATATTTAGATCCTTGGAGTTTTGCCCTTGATGGATATATTGAGACTATGAATATTCTATCCTTCTCTCTAAGTCTATGGACATCATAACTGAAATAAAATGGTATCATAAATGTAGTTAATGTGAAAGTATACAGGCTTCTCAGAAAGCTTGACATAATGAGCAATGACTTCCAAACTTTTTTTTGTTTTCATTTTTTAAATATTTTATTTATTCTTTGACAATTTCATAACACACACACACACACACACACACACACACACACACACACACAAATATATTATAGTGTTCTGTGGCCATATTCACCCCCTTACCACCTCTTGTACCAACTCCTCCTGCCCAGTCTCTTCTTCCCAAAAGCCCTTTCCTACTTTTATGCACTAAAATAATATTTTTATTCTAAAGACTAAAAGTTGAAACAGTATTTGAAATGAAAAAAAAAAAAAAACCCACTAAGTGATATGTAAACACCACCATTGAAAAGACAAAAATATTTTATGGTTTTTTTTTTTTATTTTTTATTCATTTACCTATGAACCAGATCTCCCTCTCATCTCTCCTCCCTTTTCATTTTCACCCTGTCCCCCACAACTCATCCCCTCTTCCAACATCGTAAATTCTTATTGCTCACTCTGCAGTTCTCTCTGATCCCAGGAGCAGGGGTGGGTAGATGCAGAGCCAACAACACAGACTCTGGAAGGTTGCAAGCAAGCTCTCATTTATTAAACAAAGGCCTGAGGTGTATATATATTGGCAATCTCTGTTCCTAGCTACTGTGGACTATCTTGATTGGCTCTGGCCAAATGTTGTTACCTTCCAGTTTGGAGTTTTTGATTATGAGTCAAGTTTTCTTTGGCTAGAGTGCTCTCTGTGCATGTCACAGCTCTTCATTTGCTTAAGGCATGGCCCAGTGCTTTCAGCCTCATCTGCCTCAAATTCTCCCATGGGGGAACAGCTAAGGCTGGTACATTCAGTTGAGCCAGGACCAATCCCTCCTTGCTTTATCATGGGTGAACAGGGTGTCTAAACATAGGTAATAGGATCCAGAAACCCAGCTCAAGCATCAGGGATAGGTCTTGATCACACGGCCAGGGGCCCCTCAAACAGACGCAGCTACACAACTGTCTCCCATATGCAGAGATTCCAGTCTGGTCCTATGCAGGTTCCACAACTGTCACTCCAAAGTTCATGGGTTCTTTTGAGCATGGTTCATTTGTCTCCACAGATTTCCCTGTCATTATCTTGACCCCCTTTGCTCATATAATCCTCTTCCCTTTCTTCAGTTGGACTCCCAGAGCTAACTCTGGTACATTATTGTGGATCTCTGCATCTGCTTCCATCAGGTACTGGGTGGAGGTTCTATGATTACAGGCTAGGCCAGTTCAGGCACCCTCACCACTGAAGCTAGTAGTCTAATCTGGGGTCATTCTCTGGGCAATTTTATAGCACCAGGTTTCTCCTTTACCCCATAATATCTCCCTTTATCAAAATATCTATTTCATTGCTCTCCCACTCTATCCCTCCCCCAGCTTGTCTATCCTGTTCCCCCATGTTCTTATCACCCACCCTCTACCTGTCATTGCCCCCCAGCCCTAGTTTACTCATTAGTATCTCCTCTGTTTCCCTTTCCCAAGTGAAAGGTCCTCTTTGGGACCCCCTTGTATCCTAGCCTCTCTAGAGCTGTGGGTTATAGCTTGGTTATCCTGTGCTTTACATATAGTATCCACTTATGAGTGAGTACATACCATATTTGTGTTTCTGAGTCTGGGTTGCCTCACTCAGTATGATAGTTTCTAGTTCCATCAGTTTGCCTGAAAACTTCATGATGTCATTGATTTTGACAGCTGAGTAATACTCCACTGTGTATATGTACCACATTTTCTTTATCTATTTTATGGTTGAGGAGCATCTAGGTTGTTTCTAAGTTCTAGCTATTAGAAATGATTCTGCTACGAACATAGTTGAGCAAGTGTCCTTGTGGTACGCTTGAGCATCCCTTAGGTATATGCCCAAGAGGGGTATCATTAGATCTTGAGGTAGATTGCTTTTCAGTTTTCTGAGGAACACCCATACTGATTTCCAAAGTAGCTTGAATTGTTAGAATGTCTTATTTATAAAAATAAACCTGGAGCCAGGTACTGGGGTGAATGCTGGAAGATGAAAGAAGCAGAACAAGCCACAGCCACCTCACCTTGCTAATTCCTCAGCTGATCCTATTTCCTCAGACTGGAAGCTTATGTGTCCTCATTCGAATGGGTCTCAGATAAACTGCTGCTCAAAACCCGAAAAGGTTAACTAGCCTAGTTCCTGGTTTTCATGACTTATATACCTTTCTCCTTTCTGCCCTCACTTCCTGGGATTAAAGGCATGAGTCACCATGACTATCTGTTTCCAGTGTGGCCTTGAACTCACAGAGATCCAGGTGGATCTCTGCCTCTGGAATGCTAGGATTAAAGCATGTGTTCCACTACTTTCTGGCCTCTATATCTAGTGACTGTTCCATTCTCTGATGCCAGATAAGTTTATTAGGTTGCACAATACTTTGGGGAACACAGCTTTATGAGTTTGCACTCCCACCGTCAGTAGAAGAGTGTTCCCCTTGCTCCACATCGTCTCCAATATAAGCTGTCCATCAGTGTTTTTTATCTTAGCTATTCTGACAGGTGTAAGATGGTATCTCAGAGTTGTTCTGATTTGTTTGAATTTCCCTGTTGACTAAGGATGTTGAGCTATTGTGGTGAAATTATGTTCCCCAAAATACTGTGCACTCTAATAAACTTATCTGGGGTTAAACAGCCACTAGATACAGAGACCAAAAAAATGGTGGCATTCACACCTTTAATCCTAGCATTCCTAAAGCAGAAATCTGTTCAGATCTCTGTGAGTTCAAGGCCACACTGGAAACAGCCAGCCATGGTGACTCATGCCTTTAATCTCAGGAAGTGATGGCAGAAAGTAGAAAGGTATATAAGGCATGAGGACCAGAAACTAGAAGCTTTTGGCCTGTTAAGATTTTAAGCTTTTGAGCAGCAGTTCAGCTGAGATCTATTTAAATGAGAAGTCAGAGGCTTCCAGTCTGAGAAAACAGGATCAGCTGAGGAACTGGTGAGGTGAGGAAGCTGTGGCTTGTTCTGCTTCTATGATCTTCCAGCATTCACTTCAATACTTGGCTCCAGATTTGTTTTTAATAATAAGACCTGTTAAGATTCATGCTACAAGCTATTCCTTAAATATCTTTTAGTCATTTGGGATTCTTCTGTTGAGAATTCTGTATGTAAATCTGTACCCATTATTAGATTGGATTGTTTGCTGTCTAGTTTCTTGAGTTCTTTATACATTTTGGAGATCAGCCCTCTCTCAGATGTGGGGTTGTTGAGGATTTTTTCCCATTCTGTAGGCTGTCATTTTGTCTTTTTTACTGTGTCCTTTGCCTTACAGAAGCTTCTTATTTTCAGGAGGTTGCATTTATCAATTGCTGCTCTCAGTGTCTGTGCTATTGGTATTCTATTTTTAAGTAGTTTCCTGTACAAATGTTTTCTAGACTACTTCCTACTTTCTTTTCTATCAGGTTCAGTGTAGCTATATTTATGTTGAGATCTTTGATCCGCTTATATTTGGGTTTTATGCACAGTGACAGATATGGACCTATTGACAGTCTTCTATATGTTGACATCCAGTTATGCCAGCACCATTTGTTGAAGATGTTTTCCTTTTTCCATTTTACAGTTTTTGCTTACTTGTCAAAAATCAAGTGTTCCTAGGTGTGTGGATTAATATCAGGATCTTCAATTTGATTCCATTGGTCCACGTGTCAATACCAAGCTGTTTTTATTACTATAGCTCTATAGTAGAACTTGAAGTCAGGGGTGGTGAAGCCTGTAGAAGTTGCTTTATTATAAAGGATTATTTTAGATATCCTAGGTCTTCTGTTTTTCCATATGAAATTGAGTACTGTTCTCTCAATGTCTGTGAAGAATTAATTGTGTTGGGATTTTGATAGGGGTTGCATTGAATCTGTAGATTGCTTTTGGTAAGATTGTCATTTTCATAATGTTGGATTTACTTGTCCATGAGAATGGGAGATATTTTCCATTTTCTGATATCTTCTTTAGTTTCTTGTTTTCAAGGACTTAAAATTCTTGTCATACTGATCTTTCACTTGCTTAGTTAGAGATACCCTAAAGTATTTTATATTATTTGTGGCTATTGTAAAGGGTGATGTTTCTCTGATTTCTTTCTCAGCCTATTTATCATTTATGTATAAGAAGGCTACTATTTTTTGAGTTAATTTAGTATCCTGACACATTAATGAAGGTGTTTATCCATTTTAGGAGTTTCCTGGTAGAATTTTGGGGGTCACTCATGATATCTTATCATCTGTGAATAGCAAAAATTTGACTTCTTCCTTGTCAATTTGTATTCTCTTCATCTACTTTTTTTTGTCTTATTGCTCTAGCTAGAACTTCAAGTACTGTGTTGAATAAGTATAGGAAGAGTGGACAGCCTTGTCTTGTTCCTGATTTTAGTGGAATCATTTGAGTTTCTTGTTATTTAATTTGATGTTGGCTCTCAGCTTGTTGTAAATTGCCTTTATTATGTTTAGGTATGTTCCTTGTATTCCTCTTCTCTCTAAGACCTTCATCATGAAGGGGTGTTAAATTTTGAAATGGAATTTTCAACATCTAATGAGATGATCATGTGATATTTTCTTTCAGTTTGTATATATGATGGATTACACTGACAGAGTTTCATATGTTGATCCATCCCTGCATCTCTGGGATGAAGCCAACTTCCTCATGATGGATGATAATTCTTGATGTGTTCTTGGATTTGGTTTGCCATTATTTTATTGAGTAGTTTCACATCAACTTTCATGTGGGAGATTGGTCTGCAATTCTCTTTCTTTAAGTATAGGTTCATAGAAAAAGTTTGGCAATGTTGCTTCTGTTTCTGTTTTGTTGAACAATTTGAGGAATTGAAATGCTGGTAGAATTCTGCACTGAAACCATCTGGCCCTGGGATTATTTCAGTTGGGAGACTCTTAATGATTGCTTCTGTTTCCATAGGAGTTAAATGTCTATTTAAATTGTTTATATGGTCTGTCTTATGTAGTTAGAGTTTTCCTGCCTAGCCCAGTCAGGACAAATCTCTCTTACCCGCCAGACCCACAGTTGCTCAGGCCCAACCAAGAAAGCACACAAAAACTTACATTGTTTAGAAACTGAATGGCCACGGCAGGCTGCTTGTTATCTACTTCTCTCTTAAATTAACCCATTTCTGTTAGTCTATACTTTGCCACATGGCTTGTGGCTTACCAGTGTCTTTACATGTTGCTTTTCATGGTGGTGGCTGCCGGTGTCTCCCCCGCCTTCTACTTCCCAGAATTCTCTTCTCTCTTGTCCCACCTATACTTCCTGCCTGGCCACTGGCCAATCAGAACTTTATTTACACAGAGCAATATCCACAGCAGTCTTAATTTAATATGTGTATATAATCCCTATCCAGAAAATGTCCATTTTCTTAGGTTTTTCCAGTTTTGTGAAATATACATTTTTGAAGCATGACCTGGTGATTCTCTGGAGTTCCTAATTGTCAATTGTTATTTCTCCCTTTTCATTTCTGATTTTCCTAATTTGTATAATTTCTTTCTGCCTTTTATTTGGTTTGGATAAGGTTTTGACTCTCTTGTTAATTTTTTCAAAGAACCAACTCTATTTTATCAATTTTTTGTACTGCTCAATTTGTTTCTATTTGATTGATTTCAGCCTTCGATTTGATTATTTCCTGGAATCTACTCCTTCTTAGTGAGTTTGCTTCTTTTTCTTCTAGCGCTTTCAGGTGTGCTGTTAAGTTTCTAGAATGAGGGTTGTCCATCTCCTTTTTGTAGGCATTTAGCGCTATGAACTTTCCTCTTGGTGTTGCTTTCATAATGTCCCATAAGTTTGGATATGTCGTATATTTATTTTCATTGAATTACGTTAAGTCTTTAATTTATTTTTTTTTCTTGATCCACTGGTGATTCAGTTGAGCATTGTTCAGTTTCCATGAATTTGTAGGCTTTCTGTAATGTGTTGTTGTTGAATTCTAACTTTAAGCCATGGTGATCAAATAAAATAAGGAGGCTTTTTCAATTTTTTTAAATCTGTTGAGATTTGCTTTTTGACTGAGAACATGGTCCATTTTAGAGAAGGTTTCATGGGGTACTGAGAAGAAGGTATATTCTCTTGTGTTAGGATGAAATATTATATAGATGTATGTTAAGCCATTTGAATAACATCTGTTAGTTCTCTTATTTCTCTGTTAAGTTTCTGTCTGGTAGACCTGTCCATTGGTGAGAATGGGTAGTTGAAGTCTCCCATTCTTTGTGTGTGGGTTTGATGTGTGATTTAAGCTTTAGTACTGTTTCCTTTATGAATGTAGTTGGCCTTGTATTTGGGGCATAAATGTTCAGAATTGAGACTTCATGTTGTTAATTTTTTCCTGTGATGAATATGTAATGTCCTTCTCAATGTATTTTGATTAATTTTAGTTTGAATTTAATTTTGTTAGATATTAGGATCATACACCAGCTTGCTTCTTAAGACCATTTGACTGGAAAGACTTTTCCCAGCACTTTATTCTGAGGTACTATCTGACTTAGAAGTTGGGGTATATTTTGTATATGCAGCAGAAGGATGGATTCTGTTTTAGTATCCACTGTGTCTTTTTATACATGAATTGAGTCCATTGATATTAAGAGATATTAATGACCAGTGATTGTTAATTCATATTATTTGGGGGTGGTAGTCTTGTGCATTTCCCTTCTTTGGGATTTGTTAGTGTGGGATTATCTATTGCCTGTGTTTTCATGGGTGTTTCTAACTTCCTTAAGTTGGAATTTTCCTTCTAGTACTTCCTGGCGGACTGAATTTAAGGATAGGTATATTTAAATCTGGTTTTATCATGGAATATTTTGTTTACTCTGTTGCTGTGGGATGTTCTGTATTTCCAATGTGTTGCTCTGATTGGTTAATAAATAAAGCACTGATTGGCTAGTAGTCAGGCAGGAAGTATAGGCAGGACAAGCAGAGAAGACAATTCTGGGAAGTGGAAGGCTGAGGCAAAGAGACACTGCCAGCCTCCACCATGACATGGAAGATGTAAGCCATGAGCCATGTGGCAACTTACAGACTCCTAGAAATGGGTTAATTTAAGATATAAGAGCAGATAGCAAGAAGGCCTCCACGGCCATACAGTTTGTAAGTAATATGTCTCTGTGTGTTTTCTTGGTTGGGTCTGAGTGGCTGTGGGACTGACAAGTGAGAGAGATTTGTCCTGACCATGGGCCATGCAGAAAAACTCTAGCTACACTCTGTCTATGGTGATTGAGAGTTTTTCTGGGTATAATCGTCTGGGTTGGCATCCATGGTTTCTAAGTGTCTGTGTAATGTCTGTCTAGGACCTTCTGATTTTCAGTTTCCATTGAGAAATTGAGTGTCATTCTGAGGGGTCTGCCTTTATATGTTACTTGCTCTTTTTCTTTTGTTGCTATTAATATTTTTTTATTCTGTATATTTAGTGGTTTGATCATTAGATGGTGAGGGGGGTTCCTATTTTGGCTGTAGTCTATTTGTAATTCTGTAACCTTCTTGTATCTTCATAGGCATTTTCTTCTTTAGGATGGGAAAGTTTTCTTCTATGATTTTGTTGAAAATATTTTCTGTGCTTTTGAGTTGGTATTATTCTCCTTCTTCTATTCACATTATTCTTAAGTTTGGCTTTTTCATGGTGTCCCAGATTTCCTGGACATTTTGTGCTGTGACTTTTCTGGCTTTAGTATTTTCTTTCAATGAGTAATCTATTTCCTCTATTGTATCCTCCATGCCAGAGGTTCTCTCTACCATCTCTTGAATTCTGTTAGTTTTGCTTGCTTCCTGTTCTTTACACAGATTTTCTATTTCCAGCATTCTCTCAGTTTGTGTCTTGTTCATTTTTTTTTATTTCAGTTTTCAGGTCTTGAACTGTTTTCTTCACCTCTTTAATTTCTTTTTTTTCTTGGTTTTCTTTAAGAGATTTATTGATTTCTTCCAATTTTTTGTTTGTTTTCCCTTCAATTTCTTTAAGGAAATTTTTATTTTTCTCTTTAAACACCTCTATCATCTTCTTAAAGTTATTTTTAAGGTCATTTTGTTCTGATACTTCTACATTGGAGTGTTCAGGTCTTACTAATGTAGAATCACTAGGTTCAGTGGTGTCATATTGCTCTTTGTGTTGTTGACTTGATTCTTGCACTGGTGTCTACCCATCTCTTCCTCCAACTGGTGCAAAAGGTGTTTATGTCTCAGGGAGCCACTCTTGGTACAGTCTGAGCTGGTGGATTGGAGGATAGGTAGGTATGGGTGGTGGATTGAGGCTTGTAAGTTTCAGGGTCCAGTGGGGAGGGTGGTTATGCCTGCCTGCAGGAATTTTTCCTGATGGTCTGCAACTGGGGCTGCAATGGCTGGGGTATGGGAGCATAAGTTGTGCCCCTGGGCCTAAATCCTAGAGGCTGGGGTGATAGGCTAAGAGACCAAATACTCACATTTGTGTCTCAGGGAACAGTTGCATTCTTGGGGGATGAGTGGGTTTGGAGGTAGATTGGGGCTTGTAGTTTACAGGGTCCAGTGGGGGATGGTGGTAGTTGGTCCTGTCTGCAGGAGTCCTGCTTGTTGGCCTGCAACTGGGACTTTTATTCAAATCAGAGTCTATGTCTCAAAAAGCAGCTGAAGTCTCACAAGATGGGTGTATAGATGAATTTCTAAATGGTCTTTTTAAATAAAAGAACGTGGAGCCAAATATAGGGGTGAAAGCATTAGAGATCAAGGAAATAGTGATAACCACCAACCTTATATCTCCAGCTCAGCAGCTACCAAAAGATGAGTTACTTCCTGTCTACCCATGCCTTTACTGACTTCCTGTTCTTCCCTCTCATTGGCTTTTAGACCAGCTACCTCACTTCCTTGTCACTGCCTGTCTGTACAGATCTCCAGGTCTCTATGGTTGGTACTGGGATTAAAGGCATGTGTCAACATGCTTGGCTGTTCCCTAGTGTGTCCTTGAACACACAGAGACTCTGCCTGCCAAGTGATCAGATTAATAGCATGTGCTACCACTACCTGACTTATGTTAATGGCTTGCCATTTCCTCTGATCTCCAGGCAAACATTATTTATTAATATACAAATAAAATATCACCACATTTCAGCACAAATAAAATATCACCACATGGGTGGGTTTGAGGGGGTTGGATTGGGGTTTGTAAGTCTGGTAGGGGGTAATTAGGCCTGCCTACAAGAGTTCTGCCTGCTGGTCTGCAACTGGGTAGGGTATGGGGGCACTGGTTGTGCCCTTGGGCCTAAAGCCTAGAGGCTGTAGGGTGATAGTTTAAGAGAGGAAAGACTCACCTTTTGCTCCAGTCATAGCTGGTGAAGTCTGTGTCTCAGGGAGCAGCTGCGATCTTGAAGGATGAGTGATTTTGGGGCTGGAGTGGTGCTTGTAGGTTACAGGGTCCAGTGGGGCATGGTGATAGTTAGGCATGCCTGCAGAAGTCCAGCCTGCTAGCCTGAATTCCAATTTTTAAAATAATAGTTTAAAATATTTCATAATGTTTTATATATTTCCCTTTAACTGTTGTGAAAATAATAAGGGAAAAATCTACACTTGACCTATAATAAAATTTATATACATGTTTGTATTTAATTGATATAGTAACTTTAGCAGGGATTTAATAGATTAGCATAGATGTCCTTGTTATATGACAGTAATGGAATGTGAATCCCTCTAGTTGACAGCTAGTTAATATTCCTAATAAACCAATGTAAGGACAAATCTTAGATGAAAACTAATTTGGATTTTCAAATTTAGAGATATTACTTTGGATGGGGAATTGAGCCTGAGATTACTTCTTTACCATCTTAAAAGAAACAAATGACTAAACTCCTGAAAAATCTGATTGTTATTTTATTTAGGAAAACATTCTTTTTGTATCATCTTTATTAGTATTCAAAATAAATTACCCTCTCACTGTTCTTTTTTTTTTTTTCCTGAGACAGGTTTTCTCTGTGTAGCTTAATACCTTTCCTGGATCTCGCTCTGTAGATCAGGCTGGCCTCAAACTCACAAAGTGAGTGCTGGGATTAAAGGTGTGCACCACCACTGCCCAGCTACCTCTCACTTTTCATCACACACATTTCTTAAGCTTCTTTCATTTATTATATTACTTATCCTCTTGATAATATGTCATGTTAGTGTTACTATATCTTCCACATTAATAATTTTTATGTTTATATTCATATGTATCTAAGAGTAAATTGATAAAATCCTAACAAACACTTATTATGTTTATGTGAACATGAAAGAATTTAAATTTCTGGTCATGTGACATAAATATTCTAGAACAAAGGATTCGATGTGTGGTGTAAACAATAAATATCTGTTGTTTTAGTGTGAATGGGGACAATGTGGGGAAAATTGTATTACTGCCACATATTAAATGATGTTATGATGATATGCATGTATCAATAGGATGCTTGAGGTATGTGTAGAGACATGTGAGTAGCACTTGGATATCATGATTTATGAGCAGTATAATCTCTACGGTGCCATTTACAAATAAAGTTCACACACAAATGGTGGTTGTGGTTTTGCCCCAGTGCATGTGGAATGTCCTAGAAACACCCTGTTTCTGTATTCCAGTTCAATCATTTTGATTTACACTTCTTTGGCACATTTACTATTACTAACCTGATCATTTCTGCTTCTCTGTAAACTGTGTGAAATACACCTCTTCTTTTTTTTTTTTTTTTTTTTTTTTTTTTTTTTTTTTTTTTGAGACAGGGTTTCTCTGTGTAGCTTTGAGCTTTTCCTGGATCTCGCTCTGTAGACCAGGCTGGCCTCGAACTCACAGAGGTCTACCTGGCTCTGCCTCCCGAGTGGTGGGATTAAAGGCATGCACCACCACTGCCTGGATAATAGTCCTTTCTTTATAGTCCAAATCAAAACAAAAGATCAGATTCTTCCCAAGAAATTGTCAAGAATGAACTCTTCTGATAATGGTGTTGGTTTCCTCTGTAATTCTTTATTTATAACTCCGATATATTAGTGGAGTATAACATGGATTTTTCCCAGCATTCCTTGTAGAAACATGGTTATATTCCATGCAGTAGTAATTCATAGTTTCAAACCAATGCCTTAGCATGCCAGGGGATAGATGGGAATAAGAGAAAGCTGACCAGACAGGTGTCATAGATTATTTAGGGTTGGTTTGCTTCCTAGAAGATATGACAGGTCTATTCACCTGTAAGCTTTTGGTCAGAATTTATAGTGATTTAGTTCTAGAACAGTGAACTGCAGGCAAAAAGTATTAATAAGTCATATAAATCTTGATTCAAAATGACAAATGCTAGAGCACAGGGTAGTACATATTTCAGAATATAAAAATGATCTTTAAGTAGTGCTTTCCCATAAGAATAAATTTTGATTGTGAACTATAATTTTAGCACATATGTCTGATTTGTCTTGTATGCCTAGTTAGAGTGAGTGGGTTGAGATATGCCAAGCCACACAGAGCATGTGTGACAAATACTCAAGGAGAAGGATGGCTACACTTGCAAGTTCACAAACTAGCAATGGGAAAATATCCACATATGGTAATTTATGTAGATCACCTACAGAAAAATATGGGTGTTCATATGAACTTCTTGTGTTGGACCACTGTATAGTCTTTAAAATAACTTCCCCATCAGAATCATAGGAAGGGCAAAGCTACTTGTTAATCTGAAATGTTCGTCTAGAAACGTGGAGTATTTAACACAGTTTGAATTAGGAAACTCCTAGAATATAGGCTGTTTACAGCTGTTCATGGAAATTGGGTGAGTTTAAATATTTTTTCCCTCAGTGTATCATTATAGGTTAATAGGACATCTTGCTCTGTTCTATCCTTTTCCACATTCTGTTTTTCAAGAAAGCTGTCAACTGAAGGACCCCTTAACTACAAATTTTGTTTGAGATTTTAACTCAGGTGATCAAAATATTTTGTTCCATTCCCTAGTCATTATTCATTAATAAGTTAATCTTTCTATTTTCTTGAGAATTGAATATGTAGATGCAATTAAATATGATAATATCCATCTCTTATTTCCCCACCTCCAACTTTCCCCATATATTTCCATCTTCATATCACTTTTTTAAGCAACCATTAATAGTCAAAATATATTTATAGTGTGTGCCATTATTACATCAAAAGCCAAGTTCTAGTACATGCGGCAGAATGGATGTTCCTTTAAAAACATACCAACAGAAAAGAAAACCAAGGGGCTACGTGTCATGTGATTATGAATTGTGCATAAAGACAAATGTGCACACACAGAAAGTGAGTTGGTAGTTACCCAAGGATGGGTTGAGAGGCATGAAACTGTTACTAGGGATAAAGAAGAGGAAAATGGGAGGTTTACAGTGGGAGATTTGTACAATCTACAGAGAAACCAGAGCGTTGTTCTGGAATTAGACAGCAGTGACAGTTGCACCATGCTGTTTATCACCCAGTTGATTATACATCTTATAACAGGCAATTGATAGCATGTGGTATGTCAATAAAAGGAATGGGCATCAAAAGCATAGGTGGCATGAAACTGGCAAAGGCAGCATTTGTGTTGCATGCAAAGCATAAACCACAGAGTCCAATAAATGATGCTCATCTGTAGACTAGTGTATAGACACCCACTAGAGCATAAGAAATCAATCTGTGACTATATCCTTCAAAGGGAATGGCTCTCCCTATTCAAACATCAATCAATTTTCAGTAGTACCTCAATAGTATATAGGGTGGGAATGCTAAAAATTTAGCTGGCTTGTTGATCATGTTGAAATTTTTGTATAGCTTATGTAGTCTATTGTTTTGATATTGGTAAAGAGACAGTTATGAACACTTCATAAAATTAAATGCCCTTGAAACTAAGCTTCTGAACTTTACACTTCATATTATATAGAAATAAAATGCTGGAGATCAAAGATCAGGTAATATAAATAATAATGACAATAGGGAGTGGGTCAATGAAGTGCCTATTTTCAAGAAGATCCTGAGTTCATTTCCCAAATATTCATTTGAAAGTTTTGTATGTGTCACCAACCCTCAAACTGGTGGCAGTGAGATTGGGCTTATAAACATTGACGTATCACTTGTGCTCACTGACCAACCAATCTTTCTAGTCAGGGTCCTTTGTTATCAAAGACTACAATACAAATATATAGAGAAGAGATCCAATGTCAATCTTTGATTCTCTTTTGCTCAAAACTGAAAGGGAATTATTTGAGTCATAATCAATAGATGTCTGAGGATAGCAAAGAGAAAAATCTAAACCAATCACAAACCTGGCAATCTTTCATATATCTCTCAGACATTTAGAAGTCCATTTTCTATAGACAGATGAGATGGGTAATTATTGCAGATGAGGTTCCTAAGTCACAGATAATTATTCTTGTTCTGAAGAAATATAAAGGGTAAGTTTATTTAGGATTTTCACTTTAAGTCCAAAGTAGGAGGCATCATGACGTACTATATTATTATTTTTAGGGAAAGATCTTTACGAATCACATCTGTGAAGTAATCATAAAGGAAAATCCTCACTGTTCATATCCACATCATCACTTTTCATTCTAATCAACCCTGTGAAAATGAATCATCACTTCCATCTGATTTCAAGTGTTTTCAAGTACTCTCTCCCTACAGGCTTTCCCTTCCAAACATGATCATGATCGGGTTTTTAGCATTTTAATTATGTATCTGTCTTTCAGACTGCTGTTAGTCATATCTCTGTAGTTTTAAAGTGAGGTAAATTTGAGTTAAAACTCATGTGTTGGGGGGTGGGACTTTATGTGGGTGTGTTTATTTTCAGGTCATTAAAGATTTGATGAATAAGACAAAAGTGAAAGCTAGTGAAATCCTAAGCCACACTAGTAATTACCACTTCCAACCTCAGAGTTTTCAGGCATACTTCTGATTCATGCTTCACAGCAGTCACAGAGCAGGACATAACTCAGAATTCAAACTGGATTAATATAGAATAAAGAACTAAACTTTAGGGAAAACCAAATCAAAAGTGTATATTCTGATTATGATGTAACTGGTGTATCATGAACTCATAGTAATGTTGGTTTCCTATTGTATCAAGCCAAAAGACCTGGTATCTTTGAAGAAGTCTCTCAGGAGAACCTACTCTTAAGAGAGTTGTTATGAAAGTTAATGTTTGCTGCATGAGGGACAGTCAGTTTTTGTCAACAGTGGCACTGTTGATGAATGAGCTATAGTCTACAGCATGTCCATACACCCATGGCCATAACAACAACACAAATAGGATTTGGTGGGATATTTCAATATATATGGTAAGGAAGGTGGGGGTTGAATCTGGAGGAACTATGGAGAGGAATGTGTGGCAAATATGATCAAAATATGTTGTATGAAATTCTCAAAGAATTAACGAACATATGATTTTATAAAATTACTCAACAGGGACAGAAAAAAAAAACCAAAATATCTACAAGATGTCTAGAGTTGTTTCTTTTACAAGGCAGCAATATTTTAATCTTGAAAAATAGCCAGAGATTTAAAACAATGGAGAGAATGATTTAGAATGTCAGTATACCACTGATTTTCAATAAGAACCATTAGATGATTTGTAGTGCTTTAGAAGCTGACCCTGTTATAAAAGACTTCTGTAGTTGTCTTTAAAAACTAACTCGGGTAGTTAACACTATGGATGCTTATTTATTTTTATTTTTTATTGAAAATATGTTCTTCTTTCATGCAGTACATCCAAATTGCAGCTTCTCCTGCCCCTACTCCTCACAGGCACCCCCTTATTCATATCCACTCTTTCAGAAAAGCACCAGCCTCCAAGAGACAACTACCAAACAAGACAAAATAAGATACAATACAATAAGGTAAAGGCCTTTGTATTGAGTCTGGGCAAGATAAACCAATAGGAGGAAAAGAGCAGGCAAAAAGAGTCTGAGAAACACCCAATCCCACTGTTAAGAGTTCCACAAAATGCCAACATAATAGCCATAACATTTGCAGAGAACCTTTGGTGCAGACCCATACAGTATCTCTGCTTGCTGCTTAACTGTCTATGTTTCCATATGAGCCCCATTTGGTTGATTCAGGGGGCCATATTCTCCTAATATCCTCCATCCCCTCTGATTCCAACAATCATTCTTTCCCCTCTTTGGAGGGGTTCTCTGATCTGCTATGGGAGGGAACCAATGGACAGCTCCAATTTTGGCTCTCTACATAATATGTGGCTGTGAGTCTCTGTAGCTTCTTCCATCTGCTGCCAGAGATACCCTCTCTGATGACAACTGGAAAAGGCACACATTTATGAGTATAGCAGATTATTATTAGGAATCACTTAGGGTTTTTTTTTGTTTTTTGTTTTTTGTTTTTTTGGTTTTTTTTTTCCAGTCACATGTAATTCTACCCTAGGACTCTGGGCTGTCCAGTTTCCAGTTCCGGCAATACAGCCAGTGCTTGGTGAGGTAACCCAGACTCAGAAAGACAAACATGGTATATACTCACTCACTTGTAAGTGGATACTAGATGTAAAGCAAAGGATAACCAGACTGCAACTCACAACTCCAGGGAGGCTACCTAGTAAAGAGCAACCTAAGAAAGACACAGTGATCACCCAACAACAGTGAAATGGATGAAATCTACATAAGCAAACTGGGATGGGGGGTAATGGAGGGCAAGGGTCAGGGAAAGAGAGCTGAGGGGAACTGGAGGTCCCAGCTGGAGCAGGAGCAGTGTGGGAGAACAGAGGGAGATACCACGATGAATGAAGACCTCATGGGAATAGGAAGAAGCAGAGTGCTAGAGAGGTCCCCAGAAATCCACAAAGATACCTCCAATGTAGACTACTGGCAATGGTCAAGAGAATGCCTGAGCAGACCTGCTCTGGTGATCAGATGGCAGAAAACCCTGGCTGTCATGATAGAACTCTCATCCAGTGTCTGATGGACGTGGATGCAGATATCCATGGCCAAGATCCAGGTGGAGCTCCATGAGTCCAGTTGATGATAGAGAGGAGGAACTGAATGAGCGAGAGATCTTGTGACCATTATTGGAAAAAGCACAGGGACAAGTAACCACACTAGTGGAAACATATGAACTGTGAACCAATGGCTGAAGAGCCCTCATGGAACTGGACTAGGCCCTCTGGATAAGTGAGACAGTTGATTAGCTTGAACTGTTTGGGAAGCCCTCAGGCAGTGGGACCACATGGGCTGTTTTTTTGGGAGCCTGGGGCCTACTTTGCTCAGCCTTGGTGTAGGGAGGAGGGCACTGGGCCTGCCTTGGCTAAGTCTACCATGCTGGGCTGACTCTTAAGGAGAGACCTTGCCTAGGAGGAGGTGGGAATGGTGGGTGCATTGCAGGGAGGGCTGGGGGGTGGGAGGAGGGAAGATGGAGGAATCTGTGGCTGATATGTGAAATTAAGTTATAAAATAAAAATATTAACAAAAAAGAAAGAAAGAAAACTCTTAGCTGTAGTCTGGGCCCTATGGGGCCGATGTCCAGATTGTGTAGTTGGAATTTACTTTGGTGTTCCACCCAGCTACCAAATAAAAACATACAGGCTTATCATTATTTATGAATGCTCAGACTTAGCTTAGGCTTGTCTCACTAGCTCTTCTAGCTTAATTTATCCTGTTTCTATTTATCTACATTTTTTCCTCAGGTTTTTTTTTTTTTTTTTACCTTTCTTTTATTCTGAATGTTGTACTTTCCTGCATCCTCCATGTCTGTTGGTCTGGTCCCTGACATCTCTTTTTCTTTCTTTCTCAGGCCTAAATTCTTACTTCTGCTTACTCTCCCTGCCTAGAAGGCCTGCCTACATATCCTCCCTCACTCTTGGCCTTTTGGGCTTTTTATTAGACTAATCAGATGCCTTAGACGGGCAAGGTAAAATAGCAATGTATCTTTACATAATTAAACAAACGCAACAAATTTTACAGAGTTAAATATTCTGTAACAAGATACCATATCTTCAGTAGCAGTATGGTAATTTTTAAACACTGGGGTGAAATCAGAGGCAACAGCAATATTATATTGTTTGGTGGGTCATTTCAATATCCTAAATCAACAAGTTGAATGTTTTTTATTCCTGGTATTGGGGATTTTGTTAAATAATCTATATCTCTTCAGGTGAGATTTGTCTGTCCAAGTGGAATAACTTCATTTAAACTCTATAGTTATGCATATACACATAGGTATATGTGTTGTATGTATTCTCACATTGAAATAAAAATTATTCATTATTATAAAAGCTTCCAAAAGAGTGAAGCAACCAATAGTTTTTCCCATCTGTGTGATCCAAAATGACTACGGTAGCCTCATGGTATGATAGCACTAAGGGTACAGAAGTAGTAACACTCATATTTTAGAAACAATAAACAGCTATGTAACCAGACTTAATGCCCATCTAATGAAAGGGAAGTCATACCTAGTATGGGGAAACTTAGCCAGTCACTTAGGTCTTGTGAAGTCATGATATTTAAGAGAGAACTTGTGGCTGCCACTTTGCTAAATCAACATAATTCTTAACTACATTCTCAGTACTTATCTTCATACACATGGATTCATGTTCCTTTCACCTCATGCCAAGAAAACTTCTTTTTGTTTGAAAAAGAAGATAATCAGAGAAAACAAGAGATCAAAAAGTGGAGAACCTGTGAATGTGGAATGTCCAGCTCCAATTGACATATTTAAAACAGAGTTCCTGCACATAATGCTTCGGAAGAATCTTATGCCTCACATAAGAGAGGGCAGGAAGATTTTAAGATTTAAAGGGAGAAGAAATCTGTTGTGTGATGGAGTCTCCTAGAGATGATATGAAAGCTTCACTCACAATTCTGCAGCTGTGGGGCTGCCTAAATAAGAAAGGAAGAAAACCAAAGGACATGATAACAGGGATGGGGAAGATCTCCCTGGGCTCCAACCATACACAAAAGAATAGAGACAACTAAGAAATAGTGAAATCAGAAAAATAGTCTTCCATAGGGAAGAGTCCTCAATTTGTTATCTGATACCATGCAGTTAGCCCTTAATTTGTATACATACAGGCAACATTAAATTAACTGAGCAGGCCATGTTTATATATTTAGGCATATATATTATCATATGTCAAACATAGGCACACACACAATATATATAGATATGTATATATATATATATATATATATATAAAACAAAACAATTAAAATGTTTTTCATGATTTCCAAAAGAGAACAATTAGGTTATATGTAAGAGGTTGGATGGAAGAAGTGAAGAAGGAAAATTATGTCATGTTTAGTTTGTGTATACATATATTACATAATATATATTCATTCATAAATTATAAAAAAATATTTTAAAGAGACAGCATGTAAAAACAACAGTAACCAAAAGTTACCTGAAGGATGTCATTATCCCTTAGAATTTAGTAATTCTCAATATATGAATTGTACTAGGCAACTATTATTACACATTCTAAACAGAAACATGACAGTTTTTAAAAGATAAGCATAGAAATAATCACAGTATTGGCATGAATATTATAAATAAATTGTAAATCAAATTAAAAGAGAACATTTTTATTTTCACATTTTCATATAGGAACTGTTTTAACGTTGTGTTATTCCCTGGATAGTCTTATAAATACAATTTTTTGTTATTAAATTGACCCATCAATTTATGGTTGTTATGCAGTGTGGTATCACACTGAGTATTCCTAGTGTGATCTGAGCTTGCTTTACCCAGCAGGGCTGCATTAGAGGATTGCTTGACCACATGCATGGTTACTAGGTGTTTGGAAGGGTCTGCACTTGGCTGTGCTAGGGGGAGGTCTTTTACCTTATGCCTTGGCATTCCTATAGAAAGCACCTTTGAAGAGACAGAAGGGGCTGGTGGATATTGATCCAGGTCCTCCTGAAGCTATCCTGTATTTCTGACTGTCTTCTCCACATTAACTTTCTATCTAAATATTTGTTATTCTTCTCTCTATAAGATAACCCTGGAAAAAAGTGATAGCTGGCCTCTCACAATGCAGGCTCATTTTCTTCATGTAGTTTGTTGAAAAAATCAGCTCTATCAGAAATACCTACAGGTATAGTGCTGCCTAGATGAAAAATCATCATGATTCTTTATGTGATGAGAGATGGTAAAGATTTGGGCTCTTCTTAGAATTTTTAATGTCGTGGTCAGCTAAATACACATTTTTGTGAAGTTAGATCCCAGTTATAATTGAATCTCTGCTGTTTCTCAACTTGAAAATATTCACCATAAATCCTACTTTTATTTAAGTTTTGGGCTGCTAGTATTGCCCACATTCCTCTGAAAAACATGATTTAGAAGTCATGGTTTCTGAGCATCATCTTGTATCTTTTATATTGAAAAGTCTTACATTTCCCAAAATGGAAGCATTTAGTTGCAATTCTGGTTCTAGCATTGAGTTATAGGAGCCAGTACTCAAGGAACTTGTGCAATTTATTTTCCACTGGATTAGATGATCAAAGCAAAAGAAGCATCAAATCCTCTGAAGTCTAGTACTTTCTATGTAATTGCAGAGGGGTGCACATCTGTTATAAATGGGACAATGTAAGCAAAGGATGAGAATGAATAACATCTCTCTAAACTATTGATCAAGAACACAACTATATCAATACATTTGTTTTGTTTTTCATTTTTATTTATTAAGAAATTTTCTACTCACTCCCCATACTATCCACAGATCCTCCCTTCTCCCTCCTCCCACCCCCAGAACTCTTTCCCAAGCCACCCTGCATCCCCACATCCCCCAAATTGAGGTCTCCCATGGGGAGTCAGCAGAGCCCAGCACACTGGGCCTACACAGGTCCAAGCCCCTTCCCATTGCACCAAGGCTGTACAAAGTGTCACAACACAGCCACCAGATTCCAGAAGCCTGCCCATAGACCAAGGACAGATCACGATCCTCCTGCCTGGGTGCCCATCAAACAGTTCAAGCCAAACAACCATCTTCCAGATCAGGAGGGCCTAGAACAGTCCCATAGGGGCTCTACAGCCATCAGTCCACAGTTCATGGGCTTCCACTAGTGTGGCCGGTCATCTCTGCACTTACTCCCATCATGTTCTTGACATACCTTGCCTGCAGTATCTCTCCTCTCTCTCATCAATTCGATTCCTAGAGCTCAGCCTGGTGCCGGTCATGGATCTCTGTATCTGCCTCCATCAGTCACTGGACAAAGGCTCTATGATGACAGCTAGGTTATTTGCTAGGCTGGTCACCAGAGTAGACCAGTCCAGGCACTCTCTCGACCACTGCCAGCAGACCAAGGTGGGGTCAACCTTGTGGATTCCTGAGAGCCTCCCCAGCACCCTGCCTCTTCCTATTCCCATGATGTCCTCATCTATCATGGTATCTTCCTCCGTGCCCTCCCACTCTGTCCCTGTTCCAGGTTGACCCTCCCATTTCCCTATGTTCTCATCCTCCACTCCTCGCCCTCTGCCACCCCCACACCGAGCACACCCATGTAGATCTCATCCACTTCTTCTTCACAGGATAAAGACTCACTTCTTAGTCCAGTCAGGTGCTGTCAGGCTCTGTCTCTATTGATACATTTGAATGAAATCCAATAAATAGTTCATTGAGAGGACTGGTGGAGCACATCTAAATTACTTCTTTCTATAGATTTACCTTATATTTAAACAAATATCTTCAGTTCATTGCTTTCAACTTCAAGAATAGTCATTGAATTGTTTTTATTTTTCTTCAATTTTGAGAGTTTCATACATGTTTACCAAGAAATGTCATCACACATATCCCCACTTCTTTCCCCAACTTCTGCAACGTTGTCCACAACATGTCAAAACAGCAAATACCTGTGGCTTTCTGGTTGTTTTGATAGCCCACTAAGTCAGTTATTGCCACCAATATGTTCATGGTTGTAAAGCCATTAAATCGAGAATAGAAGCAGGCCAGTGGCTATATCCTTAAGAACAAATAATTCTCTCTACCCCAGCAATTGTACACTGCTAATAGTTCCTCAGTGAGGAGTGTTCACTGGAGATCCTGGCTGCTGTAGTCATGAATTAACAGCAACTGTGGCAACATGCACAAGATCAGGTACAATCCAGTTGATGTCTCTCAATAGACAATGTATAGAAGAAGAAATTAATAGTAATAATAGCTATTATTATTATTATTATTATTATTATTATTATATTGGCTGAAATGAATGAAATAGGAACAAAAAGGTGTTTTGACACCTACAGAGTCAAAACAATGAAAACCTGGTTTAGGGTGATATTTTATTTGTACTGAAATGTGAATTTATTTGTATGTTAATAAATAAAGTTGCCTTGGGGTCAATAGAGCTAATAGCAAGCCATATCAGAAGCCAGGTGTTGGTGGTAGTGCACACCTTTAATCCAGATCACATGACAGGCAGATCTCTGTGTGTTCAAGGATACAGCCATCATGGAAACATATGCCTTTAATCTCAATACCAACCATAGAAGACCTGGAGGTCTGTATAGACAGGCAGTGATGAGGAGGTCATGTGGTTGGGTTTATAACCAATGAGAAGGCAGAACAGAAAGTCAATAAAAAGACAGATAAACAGGAAGCAGGTCTCTTTCAGAGGGGAAGGAGGACAGCGGCAGCGAAGGGTAAGAAAGGTGGTTTTAATTCTCAGCTCTCAGCTACTGCTCTGATCTCTTGGGCTTCTAACTCTGCATTTGGCTGTGTTTCTTATTTAATAAGACTGATTAGAATTACTTCTACACTGGTTCTCTAAAAAGATTAATATTATGGACAGAGCATTATCCAATAAACCTAAAGAAAAAGGAGATATAAATTAATAAAATTAAAGATGAAAAGGTACACATTTCAACTGATGCTGAGATTCAGAAATACAAATTCAGAGAATAATGATGTATTTGAAACATTTATGTTTCACTATACTGGAAAATCTAAAAAATAAAAAAAATACAAGCTGATGAATCTTTACACATGCATTACCTACTGTCCTCATTTTTCTTACAGGTTGACACAAACTTGTTTTCATTAGGAAGATGGAACTCAGTTGAGAAAATTTCTCCATCTGATTGACTGTAAACAAGCGAGTAATGATTTTTTTTTTGATTAGTGATGGATGTGGATGGACCTATCACACAGGAGGCAGTGCCAACCCTTTGTAAGTGGTTCTTAGTTGTATGAAACACAACTCTGAACAAGCCAGGGACAGCAGGTCAGTAAGTACCATTCCTCCATACCCTGTGCCCCAGGCCCTGACTCCAAGTTTTTCCCTTAAGTTTTTGTTTTGACTACCTTCAGTGAGGAAATACTACCTGGAAGTATAAGATGAAATAAACCCTTTCCTCCCTAAGTTACTTTGTGGTCATGGTATTTTGACACAACAATTGGAGAGAAACAAAGACACCTACCAAAATTAAATCTAGATGAAGTAAATAATCAGACTTGTAATAGCCAAAGCAAAATAGAAGCATTAACTAATATCCCAAATGAAAAATATACCCTAGGCTCAATGGGTTCAGCACAGAATTCAACCAGAAATCATGAACAAAACATTTTAAGAAAGAAGGAAGACTCAAAAAAGAAGAAGGAAGGGAGATAGAGCATGACAAATAAATCTCTGTGAAGAACACAGACACCAAATTTCTCAGTAGGATACTTTGAAATCAAATTCACATAAAAAAGATTACTCATGAAATTTTAAGTTACCTTCACCATAGAGATGTCAATATGTTTAACTACATGTTAGCCAGTAAATGTAGTCCATCATTTGAATATTGCCACAGACATAAATCACACAAACGTCTCATTACATACAGAGTAGCATTTGACAAAATCTGACATTTATGCATGACAAAAGTCCTGGAGAAGAGAAGTCTACAGGATACATACATCAACACACTAAAGTCAATTTATAGCAAGCATACAGACCCATCATTACGGGGATTCAAGCTCATGACATGCTACCCCAAGTGGGTGCTGTGGCATTGATAAGAGGCCATTTCTTTCTGAGATGCAGCTTCTGAGTAGCTGCCCATGCTTCATTAGACAGTCCAACACTGATGCAGCAGCTGCTGCACTATCAACTCAGTGGGTTGACAAAACACAGATATGGTGCTCGAACTATGGCTCAGGGGTAAAAGGGAAGAGCTCATTCATCCTAAACTTTAGTTAACAACTACAAGCAACTAAGCAATGCTGAAGTCAGGAGAAATTGTCTTTCCCATTAAAAAAAAACAAAAACAAAACAAAACAAAACAAAAAAAACAGACAAACAAACAAACAAAAAAACTTCCAACTGATTATCCAATACAAAATGGTGAGCCTTAAAGTCAAATTTATCCACTTTACATTATATAGACTGAGAGGATTGTATTTATATATTTAGGACAAATGAAGAAAAAGAGGCCAGACATTTCAGAGAGAAGATGTATATGATACAATTATAATTTCAAAAATATATATTATATAAAAAGATACTGGATGGTTTTTCTAAGAGTCTGGGTTTAATTACCAGTACCTACCTACATGGCAGCTCACAACAGTCTGTTAACTCCAGTCTCATGGGGTTGGTACCATTTTCTGTATTCTACAATCTGGTACATATGTAGTATATAGATATACATGGAAGCAAATCACCAATATACATAAAATAAGTTGAGTTTGTAAAAAGCACATGCATATATAAAACTGTCAAATTATAAATATTTTTATTAGTGAACAACATAATACAGGTAATTAAATTTGTTAGTTCTTAAAATCTGCTCATGATGAAAATGTTACAATTTGTTCATGTAAAGGCAAACAATGATTACATATACTTGCTTATACTTGGATTTGAAGCATTGAAGCAAACATGACATTTTTAATAAGTTACACAACTAAAAAATATATGTATGAGATGAATGAAAATTGTTCCTATATGCTCATAGGGAGTGGCACTGTTAGGATGTATGGCCTTGTTGAAGTAGGTGTGACCTTCTTGGAGAAAGTGTTTCTTGCTGCTGCCTGCCTAACCAGATGTAGAAATCTCAGCTTCCTCTCCAGGACCATGTTGGCATGCATGCCTCCCTGCTTCTGGCCATAATGATAATGCACTGTATCTCTGAGCCTATATGTTAGCCACAATTAAATGTTTTCCTTTAAGAGTTGCCATGTTCAAGGTACCTCTTCACAGCAACTGAAACCCTAATAATATGCTACAAATACAAAGATAATTTCTTAATCTAACTTAATCAAATGTTTCAATACAAATGTGTCATGTCAATATTTTTTCTGTTAAATTGAAAGATGAACATTATGCATCAGAAAGAGAAGTAAAATACAAGTGCTTTAAATTTTATACAGAAATGTAATTAATTGTTTTAGAAAGAAACAATGGAAATGGTTCTAAGGACTTGTAAGAAAACTATAATTAGAATGGTAATTAGTTAAAAATAATATTTAATCAATAAAACAATTTTATTTGTAAAATATTGAAATAGAAGCAAAGATGTCTAGTGTGTTCCTGAATCAAGCATAGATAATCAAGGTTATGTAGGCAGGGAAGGAAGCTATCTAAGAAAAATAAGAATAAACTAGGATGGGTCCTGATTTCATATCCATTCTAGTGGGAACTCATGAAAGTTGGATCAATGGCTGTGGAGCCTGCATGGAACTGGACTAGGACCTCTGCAAGTCAAGACAGTTGTGTAGTTTGATCTGCTTGAGGGGCCCCCTGGACATAGAATTAGAATCCATCCCTGGTGCATGGGCAGGATTTTTGGAACCCACTACCTATGATGAGACTCCTCGCACAGCCTTAAGGCAGGGGGAAGGGCTTGAACTTGCCTTTACTGGATGTGCCTCCCCATGGTAGCCCTTGCCTTCTTGTAGGAGTGGTTTGGGAGGGGGAGGCTGGGGGGACAGGAGGAGGGAGGAGAGAGGTCTTTTTTATTATTATCATTATATTTGTGTTTTAATTTTACACATCAGCCATGGGTTCCCCTGTCCTCCCCCCTCCCGCCCCCATCCCCACCTTCCTCTCATCCCCTCCCCTCCATTCCCATCTGCTCCAGGGCCAAGACTCCCCTGGGGATTCATTCAAACCTGGTGGATTCAGCACAGGCAGGTCCAGTCCCCTCTTTCCAGGCTGAGCAAAGTGTCCCTATGTAAGCCCAAGGTTCCAAACAGCCAGCTCATGCACTAAGGACAGGTCCTGGTCCCACAGCCTGGATGCCTCCCAAACAGTTCAAGCAATTCAATTGTCTCACTTATCCAGAGGGCCTGATCCAGCTGGAGGCTCCGCAGCCTTTGGTTCATAATTCATGTGCTTCCATTCATTTGGCTATTTGTCCCTGTGCTTTTTCCAATCTTGGTCTCAACAATTCACTCTGTACTCTAGTAAGACATAAAAGGTAAAGTAAACATGAATTTTCAAAAGCAGGAGGTAAGAAGAGAACATAATTGGAGCTTTTTGAAAGACAACAAAGATGAAATTTGATTGCATTCCACAAAGGGATGTGTACCACTAACTCAGCGAGCTGGTAAAATGTTTCTATTACTACACACACATAAAGTACCAAATATTTTAAAATAGACATGAAAAATAAATAGAGATACATACACTGAATAGATTGAAGTAGAAACAAAATATATACATATTTTCTACAAAGAAGTCTAGAGCTAAGTGATTACATTGCTGAAGTCTACAAATTATTTAAGGAAAATTTCGCTTAATCCATAACTATTCCCCCCCCCAACAGAAGAATTTATTAATTCACTTTTAGGACAAGATTAAGTAATTACAAGTCAGACCTGAACGTCTCCTGAGAAGACAGAGCTTCAGATAACACCATTCAACCACATTAAACACAGTTTATGACAAAAATACTCATCAATTTAGAGAAGAATGAGGTTTATTAACTTAATTATGGCAAACGTCTTTTTTGAAAAGCTCTGAAGTTCACCTATTTATTCTGACAGCTAAAGTTTATCCAAGTGCCAAACAAACAAAGAAAAGCTGCTGAGCCTGGCACTTCTACTTGCCAGGGAATTTGAGGTTCTACATGGGATGATCTATGGATACACAAACAACCAAACAGACTCAGCAGATTACCGCTATCAACTTGAGGGGGCAGACATGGGAGGAGCTCAAGTGAGGGTATATAGGAGGGCTTGGAGGCATGGTTGGGAGTGGGGGAAAAGAAGTATTTCTATTTCAACTCCAATTATTAAGGAAACAACCTAGAGCAAGATTTAAAGAAAGCATGTCTAAGTACCAGTATTCAAATTGTCATATATTTGCTAGTAGAGAATCATAAAGAATCTACTAAAAATCTAGTAACAATGAGTTCAACATGACTGCAGAATGTATGATCAATATAGAAAATTAAATTACTTATTTTTACACTAAGTATGACCAATTGAATATAAGAAAGTGGTATTCACACAAGAAAGAAAATACTTGAAATGTTTATATGATTTGTCAGCATGACATGAATTTAGTGAGTACTAAAGAAAAAAAAGAAAGAAAGAAAAAGTGGTGGGAGGGTGGGGATGTATTAGAGGGAAGGAAAGGGAGAGTGGTGGGCTGGGCCAAACACATTGTGTGCATGCATGAATGTTCATAAAAATATTTTACTACAAATTAAAAATTAAGTGAAAATCAATTTAACTGATACAACACAGCAAAGCAAGTGTGGTGGTACATGTCTGTAATCTCAACACTTGCAGGTTGTGAAAAGAATACCACATGAGAAGTAATCCTCAGGGACATAGTGACCTTGAGTCCAACCAGGGCTGCATAAAAAATATGCCAGAATAAAAGCGAATAAGAAAAATTTGACAGAACTGTGGCAGCCAACAGTGACTCCAGCTTGTGCCCTGATTCCATCTTGATTCCAGGTCTGAGAGTTCAAGCTTGCCCTTGCTCTTTAGGACTATTGGCCAAAGGCGTGGCTACCTGGTTGGTTATTCTTCAAGACCAAATAACAGCATGTTTGGCCAAAGGTATGATTACAAGACATCTTGAGATTTAAGGAGGTGTGTTATGCTTGTTTGTTTATTGAACCATAGTGTCCTTGGGAGCGGGAGGATTTTTGCTTCCCTTGTTTTGTTATAAAAGGCTGTGAGAAATAAACTTGGGCCTGCTGCAGTATTGACTCAGAGCCCTCCTGAGCCTCCTGTGTCTCTGTCTTTTCTTCTATGTCTCTATTTTCCTAGCTTTTTTTTTTTTTTTTTTCTCGACCCTAACTTTACTCTTCAGGACAATTCAACAGGTGGGCAGTGCCTTACATAGAACAAAGTCAAATAATCCCATTTGTCTTCAGAATAGGCATCTCTCTAATTATGGATTTTTGCAAAAGGGGAGAAAAGATGTTTAAAACCAGCCCTATACACATGTACGTACCAGAAACACTAAATGGATGTGTGTGTGTGTGTGTGTGTGTGTGTGTGTGTGTGTGTGTGTGTGCAGGCACACATGCATGTGATGTATGTGTGTATTTTGGTAAGCCCATAATAATTTACTAAAAAGAGATCTTGAGTTTGAGAAGCAGAGTGGGATATGGGATGAGATGGAGAATGAGATAGAGGGATGAAGATTATATAAATCCAGTACTACTGTTGGATTGGTTCAAAATAGTAAGTTTTGAAGTTAGTTCAATACACAATGTCAAAATATCAGGTTTATATAATAGTGCATGTTCTTTTAAAATATTTTTGTGTAAGACATACTTTAAAAACAAAAATACATGCTTCAATCTATTTACATGTTTATTACTTCTAAAATGGTATAAATATTTCAAACTGGGAGCAAGAGTCCTTTTAGAGAATGCTCTACAAAAGTTGAGTCAGCATTTTAAATATTCATTTCTTTTTAATTGAGTTGGCCATTGCTGTGGGATGTTCTCTATGCTGTGAATGTGTTGCTCTGATTGGTTAATAAATAAAGTGCTAATTGGCCAGTAGCCAGGCAGGAAATATAGGCAGGACAAAGAGAGAGGAGAAAGCTGGGGAGTGGAAGGCTGGGTCAGGAGATGCTGCCACCCGCCTCCATGAGAAACAAGATGTAAGATATGGTAAGCCACAAGCCACATGGCAAGGTATAGATTTATAGAAAGAGGTTAATTTAAGATAGAAGAACTGGATAGCAAGAAGCCTGCCACGGTTGTACAGTATATAAGTAATATAAGTCACTTTGTGTTTGCTTGGGTCTGAGGGGCTGCAAGATTGGCAGGTATGACAGATTTGTCCTGACCATGGGCCAGGTAGGACCAGGAAAACTTCAGCTGTAGGCCATTCCCTCTTTTCAGATGTTTTTTTTTTTTTTAAATTATGTATATTTATGTCCATCTTGGGCTCATGTATATGCTTGTCTGTTTGGAAGCCAGACAATGTGAATATAAGTGAGTATCACATGAAGGACAGAGTAGGGGGGTGGAGTTACTGGCTCTTGTGAGACAGCAGACATAGGTGCTGGGAATCACCTCAAGATTAGCCCCTAGAGTTGGACATTTTCTTATGTAGGTGCAAAATATTTCCTTTTGTTCCTAGTTGGCACAGGATAAAAGCATTTTTAGCATGACTTTCATAGACATATATGCTGGCAAAGTACTCATTCATATATAATATAATTTAAAAATTTTGCATAATAATTTTTCAGTGTTACACATACAATAAAGGAAAAAAAGTCCTGGAATTTGATTTTTGATTTTCACATCATTGCAAACTCTTTTGTTGTTGTTGTTGTTGTTTTTTCTTTATAGGCCTGACTGTCCTGGATCTAACTCTATAGCCCAGGCTGTTCTCAAGGAGCTCTACCTGTATCTGCCTCCCAAGTACTGAAATTAAAGGCAAGCACCACCTTGCCTGGCTGTAAAAACTTTTTTGCATGATACACAAGAGTACATTTAATAGAAAGCTTGTCATACTTGGCATGGAGGTACACTATTGTTGGCCCAGTACTTAGGAGGTTAATCAAGGTTGCAGGCCATCCCTGCAAACAGAATTTTAAATAATGAAAACAGGTTCATCCTGAAGTTCAGGGATATAGTTCTGTTGGTACAGTGTTTGATTAGTACCCGTAAAGCACTGGGTTGGATTTCTTAGACTGCATAATCCAGAAATGATAGTGCATACCTTAACCACAACATATAGGAAGATGGAATCAAGATGATCAGGAGTTAAAGGCTATCCTTAGCTACATATTGAAGCCTGGACTGGTTTGAGACCCTCCCACAAATGTGAGAGCAAGAAGGTCTTCTTTCATTCTTGATTCTTGAGCACATTTTAGATGCAGGATCCCTGGTAGTGATTCTATTTTAGCAGATTTTTTCCAAACTGATTCTGCTGACTTTCCCTTTGGATTTCAATATATTTCCAGAGGAGTGATCAAGAATCAAGGGTCAATCATTCAACAACATGTAAATGTACACATTTCAGCTTCATTTGTCTCTAATCTCAGTCAGTTTCTATCTCTCCCTCTCTATCCCCCTCCTCTCTCTCTCTCAGTCTCTCTTTCTTTCTCTCTCTCTGCATTTATCTCTATATAGATATATCCATCCTTTCCTCCTAGATCTCTCCCTCCTCAGCCTCCCTCTCTCCTCCTTTACTCTCTTCCTCTTTCTTCAACCATTATTTTGTGTTTTCTATGTTTGTCACGGACCAAGATGTCAGGAACCAAACATGAACCTTGGAAAATACTAGCTAGGCTGGAGAACAAATTATAAGACCAGTATCCTTCCCCAGAGCAGTAACACCTGTTTATTAACCAGAGGCTCCCAAAGATAAGAAGACATTCCACAGTCAGGTGCCATGACAGCCAAATGTAAAGAGCATTCCATGGTCAGGTAGCCTAGCAACAGAATAAATGGCCCCTGACCAGTGACCTTAGCCAACATCTTACAGTTGCACGACCTGCAGGTCTCCCATGTTCTGTACCCCTTCCATGTCACTTCCCCTTCCCTCCTTCCTGCCCGCTCCCCTCCTATGCTATAAAAGCCTTGCGGAGGAAAATAAAATCTGCAGCTTGATCAGAATCCTGTCTTGCTGTCATCATTTTGTGTCCACTGTTTCTTTCATTCACTCCCACAGGTGGGGCGCCCCCGTTGAAACCCCACTGGCTGGGGCATATGTTCAGGTTGTTTGTAAGCTATTCACCCTTTAAAATACCTTTCACATTCTTTCCTATGAATTTTCTCCATGTTGCCTGAAGGACTGTGAAGTTGACAAGATATAAAGTGTAAACATCATAGTGACTAAAGTCTATTGCATCTCTTTACCTATTTTCTTTGAAATATTTCCATATTCTTGATATTTATTCATTACCTTGTAATTTCACATTATGAAATTTTGTCGATAGAAAGTATGTCATGCTGCTTTAAAGGACACTAATGGATTTTTGTAAATATATTTTATGCAAATGTACCCCTATAGCTGGTAAGGTAAACACCGTGATAATGAATGGCTTGAACGTGTTTGAACTAGTGCTAACCCTGAGAGCGTTTTGGAGGATTAGGACTGTAGAGTGTAAAACTGCAACAAATTTCATAACTCCAAACTTACTTCCAAAACAATGGCTAGAGGACACATATACTTTACCTTGCAGACTCACAGATCATTTTCCCAATAATTTATTTTAAAGTAAAGACCAAAAGCCTCTAAGAAACTGAATTGACTACTGTAACACAAATTGCTAGATGGTCTTATTAATAAAAAAAAAAAATACTCGGAGCCACATCTTGGAGTAAAAGATCAGAGAAACAGAACAATCTAGCGACAGTCTTACCTCTATAAAATCCTCAGCCTCCAAAAGAGAGACCTCCTGTTTACTCACGCCTTATATACCTTTCTGTGCCCTGCCACCTTCCTTCCTTCCTAGTGCTGGGATTAAAGGCATGTGCCAATAAACCTGGCTCTTTTCCCACTGTGGCCTTGAACTAGCTGAGTTCCGGATGAATCTGTGCCTCCTGGATGCTAGGATTAAAGGCATGTGCTGCCTCCATGTTTAATGTAGTGACTGGCTTTGTCCTCTGATCCATAGGCAAGCTTTATTGGGGTACACAATATATCACCACAGACTAAAGAGTACTATACTGGCTAAAATGGGGAAGAAAAATTGAGCTGAGTGTAATTGTATTATCCATACAGTCATGTAGAACTAGAAATTTCTAGCAAAGTTGTAGTGAGAGAATTAACAGACTTGGAATATTTATGACACATAAACCATTACTATGTCATCCTAGTAGGGTTCAGGCGTAGGACCGTTCAAAGTCATCGGATGATTTTGAAGTGTAGAAGGAAAGAACATGATTCCCATGTGAAATGGTTTTGGACATCAATGGTGGAAGATTCTCTCTAAAGTTACTCAGTGTAAGCTTTGTGAAAACTTAAATTCATTTTGAATGAAGTATTAACTTTAATAGATAAATCAATTCAAATTGTCCATTTCATACCAATATTAGATACTATGAAGTTTCTTACATGTATCCATTCAAATTAGATGCATTTTATCTTTATGTTCCCATATTTATTATTTCTTCACTATGTGTCTGTTAAAGTGTTAAGAGAGTTCTGCTGTATAATGTATTTTACACTATTATCACTATCCAGTCATCAAAATTTCTTTTTCTCCTATTTCCTTAGTCTAATAACATAAAAATATGTTACAGACTATAAATTAATTAAATGAATGGAAAATTAAACTATTGTCATTATTTACGAATGAGATATATTACACTTTACAGCTTAGCAAGTGTATAAAACTGGTATAATCAACTAGACATCTATTTGTTTACTTCAAGGTTGCGCTTTAACATTTCATTTTATTGTCTGCCTTTAATTCTTTTCTATTAAAATCTCTCTGTCAGTGTAATTTATAGAATTAAGAATATTTTTAGTAAATCTTGATATTATTTTCAGTTGTTTCCTTCTGAATATTTATAAGAAGAGCTAAATAGGCAGGTATTACATTCTAATTGCAATATATTCATTTTAAAGCCTTAGTGTGTTTCACCAAAATGACCACTAAGGGGAGCTCTAACTCTGCAAAAAAAAGTTTGTTTCCTACTAAACAAGAATGTGTGTTCTTCTGTAAACATATATGTATATTTTTCCTTTTTCACAATAAAACTCAAGCAGCGCTTTAGTTATTTTTATATTATTCCAATTATGTCCTTTTCATGCCTTCCAGGAGCCTGTTTGGCTAATGATTATATGAGTCACATTCAAATTAATTTGTAACAAAAGGCATTCCCCTTGCTAACTAAGGAGTGTCATATTGTATATTAGCGTGGAATTGCATTTCAATGGCAAGAGATTTGACTTCAAAGCAACTGTATTTAATGAAGGTGACTGTGACTTCAAGTGGCAGTTATCACAGACTGCAGGGTAGATGAAAGGAAGGCTTTCAAACCCTGTAAAGATGAAAGTGTCTCAAAGTGTCCGCAAATCCTTAACAATGCATAGCTAATTGCTTTGGGAAGAATTACAATTTCTACCTCTCTGCCATCATGAAATTTCTTTTCATTATTTTCTGCCTGCTTAGTACTTTTAACTGAAAAATGATTTATCTTTATTTTCTTTTTTATAAAAATAAAGGAAAAGTGGAATCATTACTGTATACTTAAATAACTATTTGCCATATGTTAAAAATTATTTGAGTTCTATTTTGAGATTTTAATATAATTACAAATTTCCTCTTTGCTTTTTTCCCATTAGAGACTTCTGTATATCCTTTGTGATCTCTCTTTCAAATGAGAATTGTTAACAAAGTATTTTTTTTCACTTGCTAAATAATTCTAAATAATTTCAGCAACAAGGTAGATAAAATATTTTTATTTCATTGAAAATAGACTCTTTTCTCAAAATATATCTTAATTATGCTTGCCCCTCCCTCTCATCTTCCAAATTTTTTCCCACCTCCTTTCCCATCTGGATGTACTCCGTTTCTGTCTCTGGTTAGAAAAGAATAGGCATCAAAGTCATAATAGTAAAATGTAACAAAAAATACAATAAGATATATCAAATACTATCACAATAAAATTGGGCAAGATAAACTAACAGAAGAAAAAGATTCTGAGCCAGGCATTGGTGGTGCATGCCTTTAATCCCAGCACTCAGGAGGCAGAGCCAGGCTGATCTGTGAGTTCGAGGTCAGCCTGCTCTACAGAGTGAGATCCAGGACAGGCACCAAAACTACACAGAAAAACCCTGGGGGGGGGGGGGAGATTCCATGAGCAAGGACAGAAATATTCTATTTCAGAATATTCCAAGGGAGGATTTCAAATATTATTTTTTAATAAAATCAACCAAAATCACAAAAAATCAACAAATTAGTAAATGAGCTTAAGGTCTTTGTTTCTAAAAAAAACCTGACAAATATGGAAATATTTATTATAATCTAATATTTATAATATATATTAATATAATATGTGATCTATTAGATTAGATTATAATAAATATTTATAAGATCATTGAAATTCTGTCATGTGTGGGTCCTAGATTATCCCTTCTGCCATTATCTAAGAGACTGAAGATCTTCCTAGACTACAAACTTGGATCCTTTTACTGCCCTGACCTTCTACTCAGGATTGAAGGATCCCTCTAAGAAATCCACAATCATTCCTCAAAACCTTAGGTTTCATTTTTCAAAAACTATCAAGCTAAACATAGCCAATTATGGGATTCAGAATGGAGTTCCAAAACAATAAGCTGAGAAGAACAGAGACAACCCAATACAGAAACAAGAAGCAGTTAACCATGAAGACATGGGATCAACTTCAGTTGAAATAATGTAACTCCGGTTTTCAAGAAACAACTTACGCAAGGAGAGCAACTGCACTAAAGAAATTACTTATGAGGTTTGTGTTTGGAAGACAAAATTTATAAAGCTGTTATAAATAAATTCAGAAAACAAAATAAATCTCAACATGAGTCCGTATAGAACTGTATGGTTAACAGTGTCTTAGAAAGGACTAAATATTAATGAGGATAATTTCATTTTGAATAATGCAAATTTTATAGTTGAATAATAGTACTTTAAATTGATTAAATAAGAACAGTCAATGGACTATTTGATTAAGATAATACAACCTGAGTAGGGCAGGCAAAACAATCAGATGCTTGGAGAAATGAAAATGTGATTCATGAGAATATCTGGAGGAGAGAAACATAAGGAAAAAATAATATATATTTTGAAAATCTCTTGAATATACTCAGTATAAAAATATGATGATCATCTGTTAGGTATAATGAACAATGGATCAGCTACACACAGGGAGCTTCACATTCAAATCTCATTAAATATCAAAATGTTCAAAGGCAGAGACAAATAGAGCGTCTTAAAGGCAGCAAAAGAAAGAATGACTTGTCACAGAAGGAAAAGTAAGATTAGACAGTGACTTCTCATAGGAAATTATAGTCCTGAAGATACTGATAGGATATGATCAAGGTGCTTAAATCAAAGGAATAAATAAGTGAATATTGTCAGCCAATATTCCCACACTTCAAAAGTACTGTATGTAAAAGCATTGACATTTCCAGACATTCACCTTTTGAGAAATTTCCCTGGCAGATCTATCCTACAAAACAACATGAAAGGCAGTTCTGATAATAAGACATCAAATGATTGAAGAGTACAGTGTGTCAATGCACAATATCCATTCCTATTCTTGATGTTGTGACCAAAGCATCCAACATGAACAACTGAAAAGATAAAATATTTATTCTGCTTCTATTTTCATATTCTTCAGTTCATGTTCCCTGTGCTTCTGGTAGCTAGAATTTGTGAGGATGCTGTTCACCTTATGGAAAACAGGGAGAAGAGCAATCAAGGAACTGGACACCCAACTCTGAAACTTCTCAAAACTATCATTATTATCGGGGAATCAAACCCACAAAACATGAGCTGATAGAATCCATTTCATGTTCAAACAGTAAAATCGTACCCATGAATCTCCCTCCAACAGTCGCTGGATGAAGTCTCTCCAGTGACAACCAGGGTAGTCAACAATCTGATGAAACAGGATGGCCAGTTCAGGTTATGCATCCACTGCTGTCAAGATACTTAGCTGAGGCCATCCTTGTCGACACAAGACACACTTGCATCTGGCTTCTACACTAATCCAGAAAGTGCCCCCTTTCCAGTCATTTCTCTCAGTACTCTCCATCACCCAACCCACAACCTGATCCCTCATGTTCCCAAACACATCTGTCTCAGTCCAACCAGGAGATCTCCTCTATCTTTCCTTCCAAGGGGGATACGTGAATTCCCCATTGGGCACTCCTTTTTACCTAGACTCTCTGGGTCTGTGAATTGTAACATAGCCATCCATCATTTACTTTATAGTTAATACCCACTTATGAGTGAGTAGATACCATGTTTGTCTTTCTGGGTCTGGGTTACCTCATTCAGGATGATCTGAGCTTCAGGATGCTGCTGAGGAGAGGAGGAGAAGGATTGTAGGAGCCAGGGAGGTCAGGGACATTAGAGAAAAACCCACAGAAATGGCTCGCTTGCCTCAGGGGAACTCACAGAGTCTGAACCAACAACCAGTGATGTAGTTAAGAGTTTTCCTGCCTGGCCCACAGTCAGGACAAATCTCTCTTACCCACCAGTCCCACAGTCGCTCAGACCCAACCAAGAAAGAACACAGAAACTTATTTTGCTTATAAACTGTATGGCCGTGGCAGGCTACTTGTTATCTACTTCTTTTATCTTATATTAACCCATTTCTGTTAGTCTATACTTTGCCACATGGTGTGTGGCTTACCAGTGCCTTTACATGTTGTTTCTTCTGGCGGCGGCTGGTGTTCGGTGTCTCCCTCCAACCTTCTACTTCCCAGAATTCTCTTCTCTCTTGTCCTGCCTATACTTCCTGCCTGGCCACTGGCCAATCAGAACTTTATTTACACAGAGCGATATCCACAGCAATTCCCCTTTTCTTTTTTTTTTTAAAGGAAGGTTTTAACTTTTACATAGTACAATTACATATAACAAAACAATTATCTAGCAAGAATTACAGTTACAATATTAAAGAAGATATCCTATCTATCTTATATTTGTGAGTCTAAGGTTTTATATCTAACTTATCTTGTATCATAACTGAGGAAATTATAACTATCTAGTCTTCAACCACATCAAAGACCTCAGAAGGATATAATATTACCTGAGAACCAGGAGAAGGATGTAAGCATTTTTCAGGAGTCTTGCAAGAGTAGACAGAGACAGCTGGCAGCCTGGACAGTCACCTAATGTTCCTTTGTAAAGGTGGGGCATTTGTCTTCAGCCCACAGGGCTAGAGTCTCTTGGTCACTTTTTTTAGTGTCCTGTAGAATGTCTAGCAGTTTCCTCTGTGAAGCAAGAACTGAAGGACCATTTTGTCAAGCAAAGTTTAGTGGTCACCTTTCTATGGGTCATGCATGTCCAGTTAATCAAGCAGTCCAGGCAAGAACAGTTTCTTGCCCAAATGGCTAATTTTGCCAAGGTGAAGATAAGATATGAAGTGTCTTCAATGCCCATCCTCCTCTCTGAAGTAAATCGGTGTTGCCAGGAGCAGACATGTCTCACTGTCCAGAAAGTCTAAATTTTAAAAATATTTTAAATGCCATATTCTGAAGGTCTTTGAAGTATTTGAAGATTACCTATCTATCTGAAATATCTCTATGTATACCCAGAAGACTTAACTAACATGGCTATGAGTATTATTATCACAGATGATTAATTATTAATGTATTTTTAATTATCCATTACAATTTTAAATGAGCTATACAAACATAATATCTTAAACACGAGTAGAAATATATACATAGTATAACAAAATTAACTTTAAGTTTGTATCAATAGACTAAAATCTATACCAATGTAAAGCATTTTAAACAAGTTGTTGCTCTTTAGAAGTAAGTTCCTTCCTTAATCTACCCTTTCATCCTATTATATCTATATCATATCCCCTTTCCCTCTTTAGAAAGAGATCGCATTTATAATCAACCCACTTTAAATAAAAATATTGGTTTTTCTCTGTCCCACACCAGAGGGCTCTTCTGATTTGGGACACAAGAATCTCTTAACCTTTTCTTTTAGCAATATTTCTGGGTTTAGAGAAGGAGTGAGCCAATTCCATCTCCATAGCCAGCTTGATAATTTTGGGAATGTGGGCTTAGTTTCTCTTACTACTTCCTGCTGGAGGGGGGCGCTGTATCTTATGGGGACACAAAGAAAATTTTAGGATTATGGAGTAGTCCATTAGGGTGAACCTCTGAGCCAGTTGCCTTGAAACCATTCTGGATGTTGGATCATCTGGGCCATGGTGTCATTGGAGACATTTCAGGTGGTCTTGGCTGATCAAACCTGATGTATCTTAATCTGGAACAAATCCACAGCCTCTGGCTTTCTGTGGAAACAAAAGTAGAGACTCTTTTCCAAAGCAACATATCCTTATATCCAAATTTTGAAGTCAAGGTACCTTTAAAATTTACATATTTGTTTAACTCAACAGCTTTTATGATCAAATCTTTTTCTGCAGTTAAAAATCCCAAAGACAACATAAACCAGATTCTCTGTAATATCCATCTTTGTAAGACTGAAATGCTGCTGTGGCTGCTGGCTCCGCCCACCTCAGCTTCCCAACATGACTGTGGTACAGTTTAATGCCAGCTCTGGGTCTGGGGCCATGTGTACCATCAACTATCAGAAGCAGTTCTATCAAAGCAGTTCATAGCCCAGAAACTTTTGCTGTTGTTGTTTTTAACTAGCAAAGGCTAAATCTACCACACAGCAGAGTAAAGTGCCGCTTGTAGATTCTTCATTCCAGCCACACTGCAGGTCAGACACACACACCAGGAACCCGCCATAGTACCTCAAACTGGCAGGCTGCCACTAACTTGAGAGAGACAACTAGGAAGCTGTTTTTAGCTCCATTTAGAACCTTTTTTCTCAGGTTTTAGGTGGAAACTCTTGCCAACACGTTGGACGCCATTTGTAGTTAAGAGTTTTCCTGCCTGGCCCACAGTCAGGACAAATCTCTCTTACCTGCCAGTCCCACAGTCGCTCAGACCCAACCAAGAAAGAACACAGAAACTTATTTTGCTTATAAACTGTATGGCCATGGCAGGCTGCTTGTTATCTACTTCTTTTATCTTAAATTAACCCATTTCTATTAGTCTATACTTTGCCACATGGCGTGTGGCTTACCAGTGTCTTTACATGTTGCTTCTTCTGGCAGTGGCTGGCGGTGTCTCCCTCCAACCTTCTACTTCCCAGAATTCTCTTCTCTCTTGTCCTGCCTATACTTCCTGCCTGGCCACTGGCCAATCAGAACTTTATTTACACAGAGCGATATCCACAGCACAGTGAGCCTATATGGGACCCTACCTAGGCCATTTGCATATATATGACAATTGTGTGAAAAACAAATCATACCCCAACTTCCAAAAATTCATATCCATCTTACAATTACAATGAATTCAATATTCTCCAAGAGTCCCTATAGGTATAACAGTTTTTGCTTTCTCAAAACTCTAAACTAGGGGATTCTCTTGAGATCTAAGTCAAACTTGAGCTGCAAGTTCTTACAAATGTTAAAAATAGGATATATTCTCTCAAGGTATCTTCACAGGGAGTAAATGGAGGAATTGGCTGTTACCTTAAAACAACTGCAACTGCAACACCTAAATCCCCCAAATGCATCTTGTAGTTCAAAGACAAGACTCCAGAGCACAGGATGCAATAATATGAGCTCCAGGGATCTTGGGTGTTTTCCTGTTATGCACTTGATCTTTGCAGCAGATACCCTTGGCTGTTCTCACTAGCTGTATCCTTTCACTGCCTGCAGCTTCCCTGGACAATTCCTGGAGGCTTCACTACTTTCTGACTTTAGTTTTATAGCATTAAAAATTTTAATTGCAAATAAAATATCCTTGAGAAAATGTACAGAAATAAAGTTGACAATCTGCCTAAAAACAAGGGAAATAGGAAATGGACAGGGAGTACTACTTGGCATTTGGGCAATTTCTTTGTTTTAGCTTCAGTATATTTTTTTCCTTTATTGAAAATATATTTTATACAGTATGTTATGATTACAGTTTCCTTCCCTCAATTTCTTTGAGAACTTCTCCAGCCTGCTCCTATATGATTTCACACTTTTCCTGTCCCTTGATAGAAAACTGTCTTCTAAAAATAATATTAAAATAAATTAAGACAAAACAAAATGAAACCCGTTATATTTGCTAAGTGATCAAAAGTTATCTTCTAAAATTGAAAGAGGTTATGATTTTCCTATTGTATGAATGAATTGGAACTCATATAAGAAGAAAATAACATGAACTTGCCCATCAAAACAAAGATCACAGTTGTAGTCATAAATTATTTTCAAAACACAGAATTTATACAATACTGTAACAATAAACATTATTATATTAGGAACAAAAACGATGTGTAATCTTCACAGTAGCTATCAGGATGTCTCAGCATTACTGCTGTCCTGTGTGCCCTTGTTCCTCTAACATTCCAACTGGGCCAAATAGTAACAGAACCCCATAAGCCTTTGCAGGACTGTTTGTTGCTTCCTGATGCAAACCCTTGATGTATTTTTCACAGATAAAACCTGCTAGCTATTTTTGTGGTTCTATCTAAACTCTTAGGTATCTTACATCAGATGGACTGCTTCAGCCTCTTAGAAAGAAAGACCAATACAAGACTGACCTATGGAAAGATAGGACCAATACAAGACTGACATATGGAATCTTTATGCTTGTAATAATAGGACTTTATATTTTGAATTTTTCTAAGGATTCAACATGAGAAATGAAGATAACATTTTCATGGGAAAATATTTGAAAACATCATTGTGAAAATAATCTTAGTAAGTTAAAAAACAATTAATAATGAATGATATAAAATGAAAATAAATTCACTGTAGTGTTTACTTATATACAACATTTATGTTACATTTCATCAGTAGAATGACAACTTAAAATAATAGAGTTAATTTTTAAGTAATATTTATATTTTTATTATAACATGCTAATTTCAGCAATAAAATTCCACTCTTATAACATATTTCTAAACCCTGATTTGTACCTTATGTGTTCAGATTACACAGATACATTCACAGAATACCCATGAACTGTGAAATTTCTAATCATAATTTTATGCAATAATGTCATAGCTGTATGTTCTTAGTATAATTGACATTGAAACATACAAAAATCATAAAGAATGTCTAATTATACTAAGTGAAATTACTACTTCCAAAGAAATGTATTGAAATTTGAAAATATATGAAACTTTCACTTATTTTGTTTTTAATTAATCATACATAAATTAGGACGAACAAACATCAGGCTTGACAGGGCATGCCTATAACTGCTCTCTGTTGACTTAGCGGAAGGAAGGTCAAGAGTCAATAGTCAATGTTGGGCGAATGAAAAGTTCAAGGGCATTCTGAGATGCACAAGACTCTCCTTCTCAAATGAAATAAATAAGTATGAATAATACACATAAAAATAAAGCTCAGGATATGGAGCCATCAACCTTTTAGTAAAAACAAAATTCATAGTAAGCAAAAAGGTATGTTATTTTTTAGGTACCCTTCAGTGTTGGAAGCACTTAAGTTAGAATATATATGCAATCATATGTACATTAATGGAATATATTAAACTAACAATAAGGACCACAATACCTATCAATAATTATGGTCACAAACAGTAATCACATCATTGTGGGATATAGTTTAAGCATCTTCAGGAATATATAACTGCATTAAGAACTGTCAGTATTGATACATCTTCTAGGTAGTTTAGCTGTGTGTAGGTCTATAGCTTCGATAAGATAAAGAAGTATTTTTAACATTTACATTTTTAAATCAAATTAGTTTTGGTTGAAACAACATTAATTGGTAATTTGGAAAACAAACACCCTAAAATTTAATACCTAAAAACAAGGAATTGATGAACTATTTAAGAAGCAACTAAGTCATAATTTAGATAACTATAACACTAATATAAATCCATGTATGAGAAACGTGTTTGGAATATTTCTATATTGTGCTCATTAAAAATGAAACTCCTATTCTTCCTGAGATGTGAACCTATTTCTCCCATCTATTTCTACACTCAGGTTAAAAATCATTTTGTGCCACTCTGTTTCATGAAATTAAAGTAAAGTTCAAGAAGAATGGTTTTCTGTAGGTACCTCAAGCCCGAGTCTCCTGTGAGGAAAATGAACAGAGGCTTTGCTCAGGTACATAATGCATCACCATCTTCTGAGTCACGGACTCCCACTCCCACAATGACAGAAAATCACTGAAACAAAAATGCTTACTACCCTGCAATAGCACTAGAAAATGCATTTACTCTGAACCAACACATCCATTATCTTGTAACCCAGGGATGTTAAAGAGAGATGAATTGAGACGGCAGCACTCCTTAGGCTAACTTGCTAGCTCCCTTTCCAACTGATGTAGCATCAGTTAGATCAGAACAAGACACAAATGGGATTTTATCTTTGTTATTCACTCTTCAAATAGGATTTCTGAAAATCTTTCTTTGCAAGACTAAGAGAAAAAAATAACTTATGGTAGCAGTTACTTGAAATATTATCACCTGCATGTAAAATATAATTTTTATTCATTCATAACAGAATTAAAATGAATGTTTAAGAACTAATTATTGATAAATTAAAAATATATTTATGCATTCACCTTTGATATTTATAATGTATTTTAAGTAATATTTTCTGAACAGAATGACAAATTTAATGAAAATGTGACCATAAGGTTTCCATAAACCAAGAATAGATTGAAGTTGGCTGGACACATAGCAGCAAAATTCAGATTTGGATTTAGATGAACTGCAATCTGGGAAATCTAGATAACTAGAATATGATCTAAGCTATCCCCAATAGGGTTTGCTTATTGATAGGTGTGTATCTACTCAATGGAGATGTCTGTATATCTATGTGAGTATAAATATGTGTGTTTGTTAAAAACATATTTCAGATTGCCTGCCTGAAATTTTATTTCTCTCTATAAGCAGTTATCTCAGACCTGACGACTAACAAATTCTACCTATTTTCACATGTAAGTTGGCAATTTAAATATTTGATTAATATTGTAAAATATTTTAAAATAGAAAATATTGAGTTAATTAAAATTTTAAACTAAAAGCGAGCAAAACAAATTATGATATATATTTTGACTATGAATATTAACTCTATGGTAATTTAAATGCATGTGTTTTACAGAAGGAGATTAAAAATGAGACTTAGATGTTAGTGCCCTGTTCATATCATGATTCTAGGAATAAAAAGAACCCCAGCTCCACAGTCAGCACTGCTGTCTAGGAACTTGCTCATTCTAGAATTCTTGAAACTCTAACAAGTACATATGTAGAGTCGCTCAAGCATTCATCTCTATATTCATGACTTTTATGACAGATAGGGCCTGCCCTCTGCTGATGCTCACTGCCATTTAGTGCTGATCATATTTCAACAGAATTTTATATTTACATATTTCCAATTTGCTTAATATGTATGTTGTATCTTTACAACCATTAATTTTAAATGATTTATAAATTCTCCTTTTAGACTTAAATTGAACTTATGGATAGAATCTATTTTTTCACACTTTCTAATTCATTCTACCCAAACCTCTTTTAACTGTTGATTTTGTGCTGTATCTATTTAAAATAATTACTGTTTGTTCCCTTTTCTTTTATGAAATATTCATGTACAAGTGTTGTAGGTGCGTTTTATGATGCATAAATCAATGTCATTTTGGTTTTAATTTTGTTCCCCAATATTTGATAATATCAAAGATTTTATAGTCATATATGATACACCTGATTGAAAAATTAATTTCAAATATGCATATGTGTACATGACACATACTTAAATATTTTATACAAATTGGAATTAAATAATTGTGGTAGATTGACTCTTCATCTTCCTCCCATATTACAGCTTCTTGAGGGTCAGTCACATGGTGCTACTGATCCCATGAGGGTGGCACATGCCATTTTCTCTAATGCACAGAGAGCATGTTTCTTATCTACTTGTCTATATCTAACAAACACTTCAACTTCTCTTACCTACTGGTACTCATGATATGGTGTTAATGTAAATCCACTTTTTTCAACTACATTTGTGATTGATACATGGAAACTGGGCACTTTTGCTTTTGCCTTTAATAGATTCCTTCTAAGGTTTCATTTTCAGGGTTTTTGCATGCTTGTTTGTTTGCTTGTTGAGACAGAGTCTTTCTGTGCAGTTCTATGTGGCTTGGAACTCACTAGGCTGATGGGCTAACCTAAAACTCAAATGTGATCTTCCTGCATTTGCTTCCTCATGCTGAGATTCAAGGTCTGCAATGCATAGGCAGCCACTGTGATAAGTCACCTCTTACCTACTTATTGCTCTTTTTATTCTGACCTTCTTGGTGTGTGCCTGGTTGCCATGAATCCAGAAAAGCGGCTTTATGAAGCATCTGATCTCAGGTCTTAGATCATTCTACTCATCTCATTATTTAAAGTAAAATAACAGCACCAATGCATTTCTAATTAATACTTATTCACTTGATTTGACAACAGTTCATGACACTGATATGCTGGCTAAGTTTCCTTTATTACATTCGGTAATATGTCTATGCATCAGGGTGATGATCAGTATTTCATTTAATAACCCTTGAAAGCAATTATTTTTTGTTTTATTTTAGACTATATGTCATAAGTATTACATATTTTAGGCTATATTATGCATTTAAAATAGCATTTTTATTTTTCACTCAGCTGTATATATCTGGCTCAGCCTGACTATACTATACTTTTTTATTTACCTTTTCACACTCATGTTCATGTTTTCCTCTGGTATCATTAGTTCTCAATGATAATTTTAATTGCTTTACATTCTCAGTGAATGCATTAAACATAATGTCCTATATGCATAATGGAAGGGGAACATGGTGAGTTAAGCTATGAAATAAGTCTTTTTACAATATGGGAGAAGAGGTATGCATCTGTAATTGCAAAATGAACCATGATTTATGGTACCATCAACTTTCTGTACCATGAGCTCATACTTGTTTTAGTTACCATCTATTTATTATTTTTAAATTTATTTTTGCTTATTCTCCTTTCATGCAATATTTCCCAACCATAGTTTCCGCTCCATCAACTTCTCCTAGCACTCCCTCCCCTATCCGAAAGATCGACTCCTATTCCATTTTCCTTTAAAAAACAAAAACAAAAACATACCAGTCTTAACCGGGATATCAACTGAATATTACATAAGAAGATACAAATAAGACTAGGTACAAACACTCATTTCAGGGTTGGACAATGCAACGCAATAGGAGGAAAACAGTCCCAAGTATAGGCAAGAGAGTCACAAACACCCCTAATCCCACTGTTAGGAGTCCCACAAAGACATTAAGCTAACAAACATAATATATATCAAGGGGACACAAGCTAGAAAGGAAGATGCTTAAGTATCATTATTTGCAGATGATATAATAGTATATATACATAAATATCTCCAAAATCTGTATTCGGGAATTCCTAAAGCTGTTAAATGCCTTCAGAAAAGTGGCTTAATACAAAATTAACTTTAAAAAAATCTATATACAAGTGCTAAAAGGACTTGGAAAAAGCAAGGAAATAATCCCTTTCACAATAGCACAAATAATATAAAATACTCTGGGGCAACTCTAACCAAGAAAGTGAAAGACTTATAAGACAAAAACTTCCAGGACATGAAGAAAAAAAATGAGGAAGATATCAGAAATTAACCTACTCATGGATCAGTAGGATCAACATAGTAAAAATCACCATCCTACCAAAGCTATCTACAGATTCAACATAATCCTCATTAAAATTCCAACATAGTTCTTTACAGAACTTGAAAGGATGATACTAAACTTTTTTTGAAAATACAAAATCCCAGAATAGCTAAAACAATCCTGAACAATAAAAGAACTTCCAGATGTATCACCATCACTGATTTCAAACTGTTCTACAGAGATATAGTAATGAAAATCACATATCATTGGCATAAAAGCAGACATGTTGATCAATTTGGAATCAACAAATTGAATCAAATTGAAGAACCACATATAAATCCACACACCTATGAAAAACTGATTTTTTATAAAGAAACAAGAAATGTACAATGGAAAAAAGAAAGCATGTTCCAAAAAATAATGCTGAACTAAGGGGATGTCTACATTTAGAAGGATACGAATAGATCAATATTTATCATTCTGTACAAAAATCAAGTGCATGTAGATGGAACACTTCAAGATAAAATTAAATACACTGAACCTGATAGGATAGAAAAAAACTACGGGAACCTCCTTGAACACATAGCCACAGGAGACAAGTTTCTGAACTGAACACCTATAGTGAAAGCACTAAGATAAAAAATTAATAAATGAAACCTCATAAAACTGAAATGTTTCCATTGGAAGAAGAGAACCATCAATAGGACAAACCTATAGAATGGGGAAAGATTTTCACCAACTCCACATCATATAGAATTCTAATATCCAAAATATGTAAAGAACTTAAGAGACTGCCAGGTGGTGGTGGCACGCCTTTAATCCCAGAACTGGGGGGGCACAGAGGCAGGTGGATTTCTGTGAGTTCAAGGCCAGCCTGGTCTCCAAAGTAAGTTTCAGGAAGGGTGCAAAGCTACACAGAGAAACCCTGTCTAAAAAAATAAATAAATAAATGAAAGAACATAAGAAACTAAAAATCAACAAACCAAACAATCTAATTAAAAATGGGATACAAATCTAAACAGGATTATCAACATAGGAATCTCAAATGGCTAAGACACACTTAAAGAAATGTACAATATACTTACCCATCAGGGAAATGCAAATCAAAACAACTTTGAGATTCCATCTTAAACCTCTCAGAATGGCTAAGATCAAAAATGCTAATGACAGCTCAGGCTGGGGGAGATGTGGAGCGTGGGGAATACTCTTCCATTGCTGGTGGGAGTGAAACTGGTATAAGCTCTATGGAAATCAATAAGGCAGTTCGTTAGAAAATGAAGAAATTGATCTACCTCAAGACCCAGCCATACCACTCTTGATAACTAAAGATGCTCCCTCCTACAAGAACACTTACTCAACCATGTTCATTGCAGCTTTCACAATAATTGGAAACTGGAAACAAACTAGAATGGATAAAGAAAATGTGGTACACTTACACATAGGACTATAACTCAACTTTAAAAAAAAAAAAGTGACATCATGAAATTTGCTGATAAATGAATGGAGCTAGAAAACAATCCATAATGATGTAACTCAGACCCAGAAAGACTATTATGATATGTATTTACTTGTAATTGGATATTAAATGTTTAGTAAATGATAATTATACTACAATCTACAGACCCAGAGAAGCTAAGTAACATGGAGGGTTCTAAGTGTCACACAAGAATCTCCTTGTGAAGGGAAATAGGATTTATTGTGTGGATGAATGTGGTGATATTGCGTTCCTAAAAATATTGTATACCCTAATAAACTTATCTGGGGTCAGAGAACAGAACAGCTACTAGATGGACATAGAGGCTAGAAAATGGTGGCACTCACACCTTTATTCCTTCTGGAGTCAGAGAACCATCTGGATTTCTGTGAGTTTAAAGCCACACTGGAAACAGCCAGCCATGGTGACTCACACCTGTAATCCCAGGAAGTGAGCACAGGAAGCAGAAAGGTATATAAGGCATGAGGACCAAGAACTAGGCCGTTAAACTTTCAGGCTTTCTAGAAGCAGTTCAGCTGAGATTCATTCTGGGTGAAGACTCAGAGGCTTCCAGTCTGAGGAAAGAGGATCAGCTGAGGTATTGGCAAGGTGAGGTGGCTGTGATTTGTTCTGTTTCTCTGATCATTCAGCACTCACCCAAATATCTGGCTCCAGGTTTGTTTTTATTTATGAGACCCTTTAAGATTTGTGCTACAGATGAACAGTGGGTAGGTGGTGGTGGGAACAGGAGGGATCAGATGGGGTGATGGAGTGGAAGGAAAGCTTATGGGGGAAATGGCTGGAATTGGAGGACATATGTGGAGTGATGTAGAAACCTAATGCACTGGTAACTCCCTGGAATCTGCAAAGGTGACACACACAAGAACTCCTACTAATGAAGGATATAAAGACTGAACCAGCCAATAACTGAAGGCTGGACGGCTGAGAGACCTATGGTAGAAAACTAACCAAAGAAATGAATCTTGATACTCAAAAATTGGGGCTTATTCCAATCATCATCAGAGAGACTTAATCTGGAAACTAGGGTATTAATAATTTTCTGTATAAGAGTAAATGTGAGAGAGGATTCAAAAGCCAGAAGCTCAGTCATCCATCTCCTCTTGGTTGTTCAAACTAGTGAGAGTCCTGTGCACTCTTAATGTGATCCTATCTATTCACTCTACACTTTACTTTTCTATTGGTATCAGTGGATCTGAAAAGCATAAGCACTTCAAGCTCTGGTGAAGTGGTCTGTTATGAACCATTAAGAAAGATAGAAATCCTTGCATTTTGTATGCATAGTACTATTCTAAATATCCTCTACTGTCTCAAAAGCAGAAACTAGTTTTTGTAAGTAGACCTAAACCCATGCTTTCCATTCCATTTTTATTTTTTGTTATCGTTTGTTTGAGATAGGGGTCACATTAAGTAGAAGTGGCTGTACTGGAGTTCACATTGGCTTTCTATTCAGAACTCATAAATCTTTGTCAGACATTATATCCCACCCTTAAGGGACAGAAAATATAGGCCAGAGAAGAAATTCCAGAAACCCTCTCCCAAGAAATTCACAGTGACTTAGCTCTCATGTCCTGTCTAGATCCAACACTGCACTTAGTGAGAAGAACTAAAACTCAGATACACTCCAATACCATGATTTGTATGTTTCCAGTTATTTGAACTCCATCCAATTCTAAATATTTTGTAAGTTTTCAGAGTTTACTCAGCAGCTGAGAGCAGTCATCAGTCTTTATTTGCTATCTGTCTTACTCTACCGTTTTAGTTTTAGAAAAATCAACAAATAAGTCAAAATGTTTGCCTTAGTCAGTTGATGCTAAGAATTAAATCATAGTCTATGAATTTATATCACACATGAATGAAGGACTACTGCATTTCTCATAAACACCAATTGTTCCTTGAAATAACAGAAACAGGTGGCCTTAGGTGCTATTTCACATTGTTCTCTAGGCACAAAGTTGCAGGAGAAAATTTTCTCAAATTTTTGTTCTCCTTTAATTGAATGCAGGGCTCTAGAATTTCCATCCCTATTCAAAATTCTCTCATCCTGGATCTAAAAAAAATCATCGTGAGAGAGGTAACCCAGACTCAGAAGGACAAACATGGTATGTACTCACTCATAGGAGGATACTAGATGTAAAACAAAGATGACTAGACTGCTACACAACTCCAGGGAGGCTACCTAGTAAATGGGACACTAGGAAAGACACAGGGATCACCCAATGACAGAGAAATGGATGAGATCACATGAACAACCTGGATGACAGTGGGAGTAATGAAGGGTAAGATTTGAGGGAAAAAAAGCTTAGGGGATCAGGAGATCCCAGCTGGATCAAGAACAGAAAGGGAGAACAAGGAATAACAGACCATGATAAATGATGACCACATGAGAACAGGAATAGGCAGAGTGCCCGAGAGGTCCCCAGAAATCCACAATGATACATCCTCTGTAGAATGCTGGCTTGAGAGAAAGCCTGACCTGACCTAGTCTGGTGATCAGATGGCCAAACACCCTAACAGTCGAGCTGGAACTCTCATCCAATAACTGATGGAAGTGGATGCAGAGATACTCACCCAGCCCCCAGGTGGAGCTCCAGGTATCCAATTGTCGAGAAAGAGGAGGGACTGGAAGAGCATGAATTGTTGAGACCAAGATTGGAAAAAGCACAGGGACAAATAGCCAAATGAATGGAAGCACATGAATTATGAACCAACATCTGTGGAGCCCCCAGCTGGATCAGGCCCTCAGGAAAGTGAGACAACTGAACAGCTTGAACTGTTTGGGAGGCACCCAGGCAGTGCGACCAGGACCTGTCCTCAGTGCACCAGCTGGCTGTTTGGAACACTCCAGTTGCAATCTGTTCTTATCTCTAAGATCTGTTTGTGCTTCTTGCAAATCATTTTATGTATTCTCTTTCAAGAGAAGGAAGTAAAATAAAATAAAGATCAAGAACTCTGCTCAAGTATGGAAAGTTAGAAGAAATGATTGTATTTAACATAGAAAAGTAAATAAATAGTTGTTTTTTTTAAAGTAAATATTTGGTGACTGTGTTAATTGCCTTAGAGAAAATAGTCTGAAATTTTACAAAAAATCTGAAGAGAAACATGATTATAGTATGTAAGAATTTGTGCAGAAATAATACAACTGTGTAGAAATTTCAGTATTATAAGAGGGTGACACATGTGAGGTTTGTAGTACTCAAGCACAGGAGCATCGGTCATGGTGCAGGTCCGTTGCACATGAACTACTTGCGGTAGTATGTTCATGAAAAGAAAAGGAAGCAAAGATGCTTTTTGTATAGCCAGGGGATTGTTTGAGCAAACAGATAATTGATAGCCTCCATAATCAAAGTATAGATTTAGTTATTGCCAACATAACTGAAATATACAATTTTCTATTATGTGAAAGTCATGATTATAAGCACTAGTTAAGATTGATATGAATGGCACTTTTCTAGTTAGAGAGAACTGGACCCTGACTTCAGTTTGTCAGTTTTTTACTTCTGGCTGAGTGAAGAGGGAAGAAGATGAAGGGTCCATTAATATTTTCAAGTGTGTACTTCTGCAACTAATGTAAAGTGACAGGATTCGGTCTAGAGATTTGTTGAATATAGTTATTTGACAGATAAAGGTTAAGGAAATGGAAAGAATGTATATTTTGGTTTATTATTCCTAACACATTATATGACGTCAATATTTTGACAGGCTATCAGGTACAAGGATGCTGAAAAAAGTTTGCTATAGAGACATTTACAAGTTCAAATCACTTCACTTCTTGACAGACATTGTCATTCCTATTTGTTGACGTGTCATTACCATTGATGCCATTAAGAGCCATAAACTGCCCGTTGATTATGATTTCTCCAATCCTAAAAGGTATGGACTCTAGTATTTATATCCATTCCACTTTCACTTCACATTATAGTGCCAGGCAAATTCATTAGTATTGTTCAGAAATATACATTTTTTAAAAATATTACAGTGTAATATTCTATATGACATACAATTTTACCCTGTCTGTAACCTCATTATCTCAATGAACTTTTTCTTTTAATGATTAAAATTTGTATGTTTTGAGGCTGGAGAGATGGCTCAGTGGTTAAGATCACTGGCTGCTCTTCCAGAGGACCCAGGTTCTATTCTCTGACCCCATATGGCAACTTATAACCCCCTTTCACTCCAATCCCAAAGAACCTAACACCTTTTTTGGCATCTTTGGGCACAAGTCACACACTTGGTACACAGACCTGTATGTAGACAAAACTTCCATACACATAAAAAAATTTAATAAAAATAAATTTTAATGCAGCAGGGAGGTGCTTGGTCCTGCCTCAACCAAATGTATCAGGCTTAGCTGTCCCTACATGGGAAAATTTGTCCTTTTGGAAGAGGAGATGAGAGATGGGAGGACAGATGAGAGTGGATCTGTAATTGGTATGTAAAATAAATTAAAAAATTAAAAAATATATCATTCATTTAAATCTGTATAATACAAATGAATGATAGAGTTGTAAATGAAATCTCAAAAACTACTATGAAACTCAAGCACCTAAAGATATTGTGAAAAATAAGTCCTCATAAAAGTCTTTATGTAAGTATATATCACCAGTATTATTATATATAATATGAATATTAACTAAATAAATACAGTTTTATTGTATAATAATGTGGGATGTCTATATAATATGTACAAAAGTAGTACATATATAAACACACTTACATTTACAGTATTTTGGAAATCATCACTGTATTCCCTTTTATGATATATTCTTTCCTTGAGAAAAGTTATATTACATTACATAGTCTATTTATAGCATTATTGTATATCCAAAGGAAAACAAACTAAACTTTACATAAAATTTGAAGATCTACAGTGTTGACCTTCCCGTCAATTGAAACAGACACATGAATTTCATAAATCACATTGTGGGCTATTTAGAAATTACAGCAAGATCACACCAAAAGGAATGAATTTGGGAAAATTTCACTAAGACTCAGTATGCAAATGTCAAGTTTAATGAGTCAGCAGAAAAACATGCCTTGCTTTATCTTCATAATAATCTCCCACTTTACGTAAACATAGAAGGGAACTAGATACTGATGAATACTACTATATAGATTAATTTCTGCTCTATGAGCATATGGCATGTTCTCCATCAAAGTCATTACAGTAATAGTGAGAAATAAAAACATAAATTATGCTGCCTAAAAGTGGTATGTTGTGTTTAAAATTGAAGCTTGGTTTATATAGTATATGTTGTATAAAATTAACTGTAGCAAACAAATTTGGAAAATAATCCTTCTCTTTAGAAGATGAAAATTAAGAATAAATACTAACACATTCATGCAACACTATATAATGATTTTTGAGGCTTAAATACTCTTATATAAATATTCTTACCTTTATGCTTATCATATTCGATAGTGTTTATTTGTTCCTTTTCTATAAGAGATAACAAGCCTTTTAAAATGTAAAATCTGTCACAGTTCCTAAAATGCAGATAGAAGCAAGTAGTGAGCATTTAGATGAAAAGTATACATGTAAATAACTTTATATTAGTGAAAAGAATAAAGATAGACTAAAATGTTATTTCTAACCTATCATTGAAAGTATTAGATAATAACAATTTATTTCAGCTGTATGTGTACAAGAGAAAACATCAAAATTATATTTCCTCTACTCTCGCACTCCAGTAATGAACACCCTGCTTAAGTTTGTGGTATGTGGCTTTTTAAATGGGTTTTAATATATAAGATAATTGTTTTGTTTAGCAATTCTATTTTCTGGAATTATAGTCAAGTACATTTGTTTGTAATGGGTTAAAATGCTTTTAAGGTGAACACATTTGTTGGGACTTTACTGCTTAATATAAGAAAATGTAGGTAATATTTGAAAAGAATAATAAAATAATTTAACTGCCTCACTGAACTATGAGTGGAAATTGTTCTGACCAATCAGTGGCAGACAATGGAATTGCTAAAATGTTAACAGAGAGTGGCTTAGGAAATGACAAGGGAGAACAGTCATGATGCATTTCCAGGCCATTAGACAATGACAACCACAGCCACGATTTAACAGATGTTCCAAGATTCCTGTAAATATTAAAATGCCCTTTAATTCATCCACAGGTTTTCAGCTGAAGAAGAAGCCTGATTTGTTCCACCTTGACTGTTGACACCAAAGGTCGATTGAAGGAGACTTGAATGCACAGGAAGCGTGGAACGGCTTGGCTTCCTTGGCTCAGGCCCAGTGTAGTGTCCACTAGTTGGCCATCTAGTGGTTCTTCAAAGCCAAAGAAAAGCCATTCAGGCACTGCATCTGAATTAACATAAAGGGAAAGGAACAAGAAGTGAAACAACCACACTTGCACACACATGTTCACACAAATATACACAGATACTTGCACACACACACACACACACACACACACACACGTGCAAATACAAACATCCATACACAGATCCACATACATGCACACACATGCATTCATAGATCCACAAGTACACACACATATAGTCATATACACTTACCCCCAGACCCTCATACACACATATACATATATACACACACATACACACATGAACACACATACACAAATGAATGCAGATAAACATATACAAACATTTCTATACACAGGCATACACAGATTCCCTTAAACATGTACATACACACATACAAACATATGTGGACACAAGAATATATATGCCCACATTCAAACATAAACATTTACAATACACACACTCATCCATACAATACACATATACACGTACACATGTATAAATACAAATGCTCTCACTGTACACACATACAGAAGTGAAAGTAAACATATACAAACACATACATACATACACCATACACATATATACATGCAAGACACGTTTACACACATACACATGTATACTAATACACAGTTGCATATTCACACACACACACACACAGACTTAAACAGTTATACACAAAATATAAATACACATATACCTGCACCCACATATACACAAACAATTATGGAAACACAAACAAACCAACTTACACATATATGCACTCAAATGCATATGCACGTTCCCTTACATTGATACACACAGAGACACACAAAAACAAAGAGAGTACATATTACCCACCCCCATATTAACATCAACAAATAAATAAAAATAAAGATACTGATGAGATAACATGAAATAGAATTGATGGAAAATGAAAGAAATAATGACAAACGTATGACATACTTTTAACACAAAAATCACCTAGATATTTTCATTTTTATCTATTGCAGCATTTCCATCAATGCCATTAAGAAGTAAAACAGTTCCTATCCCAACATTTTCCAGCAGGTGGAAGCACAGCCTCATTGTTGAATCCTGGCATTGCAATTCAAAAATTCAAAAGAGCAAAATAAAAGAAAAATGCCATTACAAAACAAAATAACAAAAACAAAGCATGCAGAGAGAACATAGAGAAACTGGACAGTGAAGATCCAAAGCAGAAGAGGTGGGATGTGAAGGAGGGCAGGGAATTCTGGGAGAGACAGAAGACACTGAGGGCTGTTTGAAAAGTGTGGAAATGCAATCCATCCAAAACTTCCTAAAATACACACAGACATGAAGGTCATCTAAATGAAATCATCAAATAATGGGGGAGACAAAGCCCCAGTGGCTATCTCTTGTCACCAAATAAAGTTTCCAGTATGGGGATGGTTTTGTCTAATTGAGTCATTTGTCAAAGGGGGCCAAACGGAACCCCACAAAAACCCAGGATGTTGCCAAGACTATAGGCTGCTCTCCACAAATGGATAACAAGGCCGCATGGTTGAAGACAAGACATACACAACTCCTTAAACATAGAGAAGTTGAGCTAGTGCCTACATAGAGGCTTCATGCCTAAATGCTAACATCTTAGTTTCAGTAAGACACTACACTCTACCAAAGGAAGAATGTAAGCAGAATTCCCACCACAAACCCTTTGATACAATCTGTTCTGCTTGCAAAATATGCTAGTGTAATTATGGCACAAAACTTGGGCGTGGGACCAACCAATGTCTAATTTACTTAAGGCCTTTTCCATGGAATGGAGCCCATGCTGACACTGCTTGGGTGAACAAGAACTTGGTACCAGATAGTCCATGACACAGGTTAAACAAATATTAATGTTCTACAAGAAGGATGTGACATTAAAATACATGTTAAAGACATTCTGTTATACTCATAGATCAGTGACTTGCTTAGCTATCAGGAAAGAAGCTTTCCCCTTGTAGCAGATGAGAACAAATATGAAGACCCACAGACAGATAATACATGCAGAAAATGAGAGACCTTGGAACACTTATCCCTAACCAACAGGTTGTCTCCATCAAATGTCTTCCATCAGAGCTCAGGAACCATGTGGAAGATGAGTCAGGAAGACTGTAAGAGCCAAAATGAATGGAGGACACCAAGAAAACAAGACCCTATTGGGGTGATATTGTGTCCCTTGTAGCTGGAGTTTTCCTGTGTCCACCCAGCTCCTATAGCCGCTCAGGCCCAGGTAAGTACACAGAGATTTATATTACTTATAAACTGTATGGCAGGCTTCTTGCTATCTAGTTCTTATGTCTTCAATTAACCTATTTCTATTAATTTATAAGTTACCACATGCCTGGTGGCTTACCAGTACTTTACATCTTGCTTCTCATGGTGGTGGCCAGTGGCATCTCCTGACTCAGCCTTCCTGTTTCCAGAGTTCTCTCTTCTTATCTCATGTATACTATACTTCCTGCCTGTATACTGGTCAATCAGCATTTTATTTATAAATCAATCAGAGCAACACATTCACAGCATCCAGAAAGACATCCCCAGCAGTCCCTCAATATATTGTGCACCCTAATAAACTTATCTGGGGTCAGAGAACAGAACAGCCACTAGATAGACATAGAGGCCAGAAAATGTTGGCACTCACACCTTTAATCGGTAAATTCAAGGCCACACGAAATAGCCAGTCATAGTGACACACACCTTTAATCCCAGGAAATGATGACAGGAAGCAGAAAGGTATATAAGTTGTGAGGACCAGGAACTAGAGGCTTTTTAAGCTTTTAGGTCTTTAGCAGCAGTCCAGCTGAGAGCCATTCGGATGAGGACTCAGAGGCTTTTGGTTTGAGGCAACAGGATCAGCTGAGAAGTTGGAAATGTGGGTAAGCTGTGGCTTGTTCTGCTTCTCTAATTTTTCAGAATTTACCCCAATAGCTGGCATTGAGTTTTTCATTTAATAAGACCTTTAAGATTCGTGTTTCACCCTATAAGTCAACGTCATCAACATCATACTTATGAACTCACAGCGACTGCGGCAGCATGCTCAGTGCCTGATCGGGTCCGCAATAATTGGATTCCTAGAAGTGAAAGAAGTGACCTCATGCCCCAATCTTAACCCAGAAGCAATCTCGAGTTGACAACCTCCTACAAATTAAAATTAGCAGTCTTTTGGTGGAGTCTCACTGGGAAAGAAGCTACTCAAGAGTAGGCTGCATGCCAGGCAGTGGATCAGCAAGAGCAAATTACTTCATTGGGACCTTGGAGGTTCCTTGTCTCATAATATAATGTCAAGGCTCTTCATCTTTTTAAAAAATTTACCATATTACTTCTTCTCTGTGTTTGATCTAAAAGTCCTTTTCATATATATTATTGCTTGCTCTTTTGTGTCTTAATGATATTCTTGAGTGTGTGAATGTGGGTCTCTGGTTCTTGTACCTTCTCCTAGGCTCCTTTCCTTTTGTTTGTTAAATTTGGTCAATTCTGATGTGCTAGCTTTTGTTTTATATTATTGTGTCATATTTTATTATTGGAAAATAAAAGAATATACAGAAACAGAAGAACTAGAAACATTGTCAGGGGAGTCATACATCTTTATGAAAAACATTTCAAAGCAAAAATTATCTTTTTTTCCAATTACAATTTACATTTAAATGGAGGAAAATAAATTTCAAGATTATTATTAGTTATATTTAAAATTATATCATTCCTGGGGATCATCTCCAGTATATTGAAATAATCACTTTGAGAGAATAAGACAATATTCTTTGAAAATAGGTTTGCATTGTACAATGATCTGATAGGTATAATACACTGTGTATGATTGTAAATAATCTTCTGTATAATTAACCTAAGGAAGAAAATATATCACTCAAACCCATTAGAGAACACCAAATTTTTATTAAGACCTGAAAAAAGAAGATCTTCATTATCCAAACTTGCATTTCCCCTGTGTTCCTACCTTAATTTTAATATCACCATCCAACTTATTTTTCTCATGTTGGTAAAGCTCAATTTTCTTTCAAATTGGCCATTTCCCTTTTCCTCACTCTGTGCATCTTGTTCTACCACTTAAATATGTATAGAACCTGTCCAGTCCTTTCTATTGTTCTGCCGCTTTACTGGTCTGGGGTAACATTGCACCTGGGTAACCTAATAGCCTCATAAAGCAGCTAGAAGCTTCAGAATTGCTCTGTTAAAATGTATCAGAGTGAGACCAAAAGAATACCCAATTTGTGTCAAGACAAGCTCATTTAATATTAAAGGTTTCTAGTGATGTTGGCATAAATTTAAGCATCTTCAATTGATTAATGAAGTGAATTTTGTGAGATAAACAATGAATAAAGGAAAATTAGCCTGAAATTTGGGATGCAAGTGTTTCAGAGCAAATAAACAGAGAACACATATAAAAGCAGAAGTAACTTGAGTGTGTTAGAAAATGCAAAGTATTGTTGGAGCATAAAATAAAAAGAGGTGCTTAAAATTTCTGCTTAACAAATGACATAAATTAAGGAATAGTCTAAATAGTCCCAAACTGTAGTTCTATGACCTATACTTCATCCTGTGGAAAGTGTCCTTAAAATGTTACATAGTCCTCCTTTGATATAAAACTTGATCTTCAAAAACCATTGATGAAAATTTGAGATTTTGTTTACAATATCTGAAAGTTTCATTCTGTACATTCAAGCCATGACAATGTGTGTTGGGGAGTAGATTACGGGATTGTATGAGAAAGCCCTTATTAAGAATGAGGGAAGAACTAGCAACAATTTAATGTCACACACTGATTCTGAGTACCTTGTGATACTTATACTTGATACATAATTTTGAATAAAATTTGGAATTCATGACCAAGCCAGTAAAGAGACTTAAGAGTCTGGGCTGAAAGCTACAGCTGACTGCACAGAGAGAGAGGAGTGTTTAGAAAACACATCAAGAAGTAAAAGTCCCTGATAGATCCAAAGAATACAATCCACAAAGCAGAGAAATCTCATGTTATTTGTTTTGTATTTCAAGATAAGATAAATCAAAGTCATAAATACTGACATATATAGTAAGAGAAAAATGGTAAATAAAAGAACTTCCTCAAAATTTGCATTAATTTTTATTTGTTGTATTGTTTGTATGTGTGTGTGTTTGAGAAAGAGAAAAAGAGAGACAGGAAAGTACATCAGGAGTGTATAAAGCTGAGTGGGGAGGGAGGTCAGAGGGAGCTGTTAGTAGTTGAGGGAAAAATACATCATTTGAAAGACAATTTAAGCTGGGCGGTGGTGGCGCAGCACTGGGGAGGCAGAACCAGGCAGATCTCTGTGAGTTCAAGGCCAGCCTGGGCTACAAAGTGAGTTCCAGGAAAGGCTCCAAAAGTTCACAGAGAAACCCTGTCTCAAAAAACAAAAACAAACAAACAAACAAACAAACAAAAAAGATAAGAAAAGAAAGACAATTTAAATTAAAAAAGATGTATTTCAATTTTCTATATAATTGATGTGACAACTGCTTTCATATGTGGAAGGTACTTGGGTGATCTAGATGGAATTCTTGTTGTAGATAGAATATAAATTGTAGTTAAAGTTTTTCTGCCTGGCCCAGTCAGGAAAAATCTCTCTCACCTGCCAGGCCCATAGATGCTCAGAACCAACCAAGTAAACACACAGAAACTTACATTGTTTACAAACTGTATGGCCATGGCAGGCTTCTTGTTATCTACTTCTTCTATCTTAATTTAACCCATTTCTATTAATCTATACTTTGCCATATGGCTCGTGGCTTACCAGTACCTTACATCTTGTCATGGCAGCGGCTGGCGGTGTCTTTCTCCACTCAGCCTTCCACCTCCCAGAATTCTCTTCTCTCTTGTCCCGCTTATACTTCCTGCCTGACCACAGGCCAATCAGAACTTTATTTACACAGAGCGATATCCACAGCAATAAATTAATGTGATTTAAAATGCATTTGTATCAACATAAGTTTGTATAGAACCATGAGATAGAACAGCAAAAATCATTCAAATTTGTCACAACAGTAATATTCATTTCTTCTTGTGGAATATTTTGTATAATTCAGAAATTACTGAGTGAATAATTTGTTCATTCATAGAAAATATATGCTTTTTTAAATTTCTAGTCTATTTTATTTAATTTTATCAATAATGAAGGAAAACTCTGTATCATTTAGATTGTCATGAGATTGTTAAGAAGTGTCACTACTTATGCAAGCAAGGAGGAGGGACCGTATGAAGCTCTATAGGTCTCTACGGAACTATGGCTACTTAATGACTGTTGAGAGAGTCATTTTCTTCAGTTTTGTAGCTGCTAATAAGTTGTTCACATTCTAGCAAATATCTGCTTTCTCTACTCATGCCTGAGCAATCAAACATAATTATACCCAATGAGCCACAAAACAAACCTAACAAAATACACTGAGCTTGGAGGAGTTCCAGTTTTGAGGAAGAGCTTAGGTAGGAAGAGGTTAATGGTGTTGAGGGATAATATGGCCCAAAGATATATAGAAAACTGTTAAAGAAAATTAACATAGTATTCTCTCCATGGAGGCTATCATGAAGATAATAAATATTTTTAAAACTACTCATATGTGATGTATTAGCATTTTCATTCTCAAGAGCATCTCTGTAACTGTGTTGCTTTGTTACATTGAAGGAATAACATGTATAGGCATCCTGGTTGAAAATCGCTGGTATTTTTCAATCAATCTGGATTTCACCGTATGGTAGAGTCTGAAATCCAGGCTTTGCCCATCAGTAGCATTTATTATATTGGCCATTTAGAGCATAACAGTATGGGGGACTAATGTTAACAGTGAGCCAGGGCAAGGCAGCTGCTTTTGGTTGGCCAATCTTAAATTGCAGCAACTTGAGTGTCCTCCTCTATGCACTGAGTTTGTGGGACTAATGATGCAGCCTGTGTTGTCCCTTCTCAAGGGAAAGAAAACAGAAAGAAGTATTTTAAACCCAAAAGCATCCCAGAGGAAAACAAAACAGCCTGGTGATGCCTCTCCTCCATCTTTTTATGGACCTTTTATGTACTCCAGGTGATTTCCTAAAGGTAGTACCTAAATCACAGTGCTATGGACTTTGGTGAATATGATAAGAAAAAAAGGATCAATTTTTGAATCTTCTTTTAAAAAGGAACTATTTGTTTTACATAGGAGAAGTAATGAAAATTTTTGGTCTGAGCTTATCAAACGTTACTGGACTGGACATTGTTATATATAGTGGAGTTTTTTCACCTGAATCTGTCAAATGTTAATGTACTAGACATCGTTAAATGTAATCTTGACTATGTATATTGTATATACTTATTGGATATGATTTTTCTTGTATTAGTTATAAGCTTTTTTAAATTTTAGACAAACACAGGGGAAATGTGTTATTGTGTTCCCAAAATTATTGTGCAAGCTAATGAACTTATCTGGGGTCAGAGAACAGGACAGCCACAATATTAAACATGAGCATAGGCAGTGGAAGCACATGCCTTTAATCCTAGCATTTCAGAGAAAGAAATACCTTTGGATCTCTGAGTTCAAGGCCACATTAGAAAGAGCCAAGCAAGGTGACACATGCCTTTAATCCCAGAAATCCAGCCTTTAATCCCAGGGAGTGACAGCAGAAAGTAGAAAGATATATAAGGCCTGAAGACCAGAAACTAGAAACATTTGGCTAGTTAAGCATTCAGCTGGTTAAGCATTCTGGCTTTCGAGCACAGTTCAGCTGAGAGCCATTGGGATGAGGACACAGAAACTTGCAGTCTGAGGAAACAAGACCAGCTGAGGAACTGGTGAGGTGAGCTTGCTGTGGCTTATTCTGCTTCTCTGGTCTTCTGGCATTCACCTCGATAACTGGCCTCAGGTTTGTTCTTATTAATAAGACCTGTTAAGATTCCTGCTACACATTGGGCTCATATTTGCATGAGAAAAACATTTTTTTCCTTCTTTAACTTTCTATGGCAAAAATGTATAATATTTATTCATGATAATCTAGTATTTAAATTATCATGCAGATTATAGACTTTGGTGGGCCAAAGAAGTGATAAAAGAAGTAGGAAATAAATATGGGAGAACTGATTATAACTGTTAAATCTTCTGCATTGTCCTCTATTTTTTAGAGATATTATCTAAACATCAGATAAAATTTATGCACTTTTGGTGGTGGTGGTGGTGGTGACAGAGTTTCTCTGTAGTTTTGGTGCCTGACCTGGAGCTCACTCTGTAGACCAGGCTGGGCTGAACTCAAGGAGATCCAGCTAGGTCTGCCTCCCTAGTGCTGGGATAAAAGGCGTGCACCATCACCACACAAATGCCCAGCAAATCCAGGCACTTTTGCATGTAGACTGTATGGATGGATTTCCATTTATCCATCTTAAGATAAGAAGATTTTTTTAATTATTATATTTGTGTTTTAATTTTACATATCAGCCATGGGTTCCCCTGTCCTCCCCACTCCTGCACCCACCCTCTGCCTTTCCCCCAGCCCCTCCCCTCCATTCCCACTCCCCTGGGGATTCAGCTCAACCTGGTAGATTCTGTACAGGCAGGTCCAGTCTCCTCCTTCTAGGCTGAGCAAAGTGTCTTCGCATATGCAAAGTGTCCCTGCATAGGTCCCAGGTTCCAAACAGCCAGCTCATGCACTAAGGCCAGGTCTGGGTCCCACTGCCTGGGTGCCTCCCAAACAGTTCAAGCTATTCAATTGTCTCACTTATCCAGAGAGCCATCTTCTAATGATCATTGGCTCATGACAGCACATTGATGTGTGCAGTCCATCCTCCATTCTCTAAGGAAATGCTAATGTCTCTGTGTAGTCAAAAAGATTTCTATATTAATTAGTTTTATTTATTGTTTGATATTTTCATGCATAAATATAAGAAGCATTGATCAAATCCACCCTTAACCCCATCTCCTTCATATCTTTCTACATGTGCTTGCCTTTTCCCCTCTCTACAATTTCTTTGTTTTTTGCATTCATGGAGTCCTTGTAGTGCCAGCATGAGCAGAGTTACAGAGCCATTCACCAGAACGTGGGCTGCCTATCAGTGGCTGCATACAAAAGTGAAAAAACAAAACAAAGCTGACATTCCCTTGCCCAGTAGCAGTCAACTGTCAACACCATCTAAGCTACAAGTAGGAACCTGCAATCCTCTCCTCTCCCCTGGACAGAATTTGTTGGTTTGACTTTACACGTGCATTTTAATTAATTGTTTTAGGTTTCTGTAATAATACCAAGTAAGAATTTGTCTTACTCTTCATATTTTCAAATTATTCACAAAATTGAACCATATCCAAGATAGGTACATAAGTAAAAATATAATTTATAGTTCTTTCTTCATAATTTCAGATTTATAGATTTAGTAAATTGACATTTAGGACTTTTGTGACTCTACTAGATGTTGTGTGATCTGTGGACAGGTTACATTAAAACACTCTGTTCAGATGTCCTTTTAAAGTTGATGTGCAAATATCATATCCATTTAGTTATAGTGATTTAATCAGACATAATCCTATTTATTTCTGTGACCTCTAACTGTGAGTAGTGTTACAGCCCAAATCTCCTTGCTTCTAAGCAGAGATTTGGGAAACATTTTTTTTAAACTTTTTTAAAAATTATATTTGTGTTTTAATTTTACACATCAGCCATGGGTTCCCCTGTCCTCCCCCTTCCCGCCCCCACCCACCCTTCCCTCCCTCCCCTCCCCTCCATTACCATCTCCTCCAGGACCAAGACTCACCTGGGGATTCATTTAAACCTGGTGGATTCAGTACAGGCAGGTCCAGTCCCCTCCTTCCAAGCTGAGCAAAGTGTCCCTGTGTAAGCCCAAGGTTCCAAACAGCCAGCTCATGCACTAAGGACAGGTCCTGGTCCCACTGCCTGGGTGCTTCCCAAACAGTTCAAGCTATTCAATTGTCTCACTTATCCAGAGGGCCTGACAGGTGGAGCTCCAGGAGTCCAATTGTCAAGAAAGAGGAGGGACTGTAAGAGAGTGAATTGTTGAGACCAAGATTGGAGAGGCACAGGGACAAATAGCCAAACGAATGGAAGCACATGAATTATGAACCAAAGGCTGTGGAACCCCCAGCTGGATCAGGGAAACATTTTTTTTTTCACTCCAGTCTCATCCTGTGCCTTATAAAAGCATAAGAAACTGAGTTTATGCCTCCTGCCTCATTATGTGTTTGCTTATTCCTTTGCTTGTTTTGCCTTGCTTAATGCTACAAGAAGCTTAATTCATTATTTTTTTGTTAAGCTGTTAGCTACGTATCAGTGCAAAGGAAGTAGTTAATATAAAAAGGCATTGTGTGCATTGTACCTATTCAAGCTGATATTTAATTTCACGTTGTTTATGCTTGCTATTCACAGGTTTTATTTGATAAAATGAAAAAGACATCTAGTGAAAGTCAGTGAGAAGTCTAGGCTATCTACTATACCATCATGCAGGCGTCATCCTAGATGAAGTGGGTGGAAGATTTTTGGAGTTCTTCTTGTTTTAAAGTATCTTCATAAAGGAGTGGGGAGTGTGACTCAGTGCATAAAGGCTTTAGTCTTGGGAGCTTAAGTAAGAAATTGAGATCCTCAGAATTCATGTAAATACTGGGTGGGTAGAGCAGCCTATCTGTGACCCATGCACTGGATAATTTTCTTTTCTAGTCAGGACTGTAACCCTTTTGTAGTCACAACTACAAAAAAGAAATACTAGTGGGGAATGTTTCTGAAGTGTGTCATTTGACCTGGGTGTATTCTAATCCTCACTTCACTGTATAAAAAGAGCAAGGGCAAATCAGTCATATTGGCATATAACCTATCACCTACAAGATATAGGTAGGAGTATCAGGAGTTCAGTTACATAATGAGCTTAAAGCCAGAGTGGCATGCATAATACCCTGCTTAAAAAAATAAAATAAAAATACATAAACAAGCAACTGAATACATAAAGGAATCGTGGAAGCAGTGCAATGTGAAAAGAACTAATGGAAGCTACAGAGCATCTTCCAAGTGAGATGGCTACCCAGAGTGTAGGGCGAGTTTCTGTTCAAGCAGTCCATGTTCGTAGGTTCAGGAGATGTTGGAGAATGGTTTAGAACAAATATGGAAACAGACTTCACAGCACAATTGCGGGTCTGCTTACCTGTGGGCTCTATGTTTGGATGTCATTCAGTGCATTCTCATGCCCCATACCCCTCCCTTTGTCTCAGTGCAAGGGATATCGATGTTCTGTGTGAGCAAGTATGTGCACGTGTGAGGGTATACTGGGACTTGTGGACATTCTGTATGTTAGCCATAGGCCAACCTTTGCTATCAATATTCAAGAGCCATCTGTCTTGCTGTATGAGACAGCCTCTTTTCTCCCCACTGGAACTGAGACACATGAATTGGGTAGGCTAGGCTGGGTGGACTGTGAGCTCAGTTTTGATCCTCATGCTTGCATTGTGAACACGTCACTGATGGAGTTGTCCCTTGAGTCATACACAAGTCTTCTTAGTCATTGATTAAATGATAGCTAATTGATAGATTTTAATTAATAAAATATGTTAATGGGAAATTGCTATAAAACGTATATATACAATTTTTTTGAAATTATAGTCTTTGTAATTCTCTTAAGATGGAAGAGCCTGCATATTAATTAGAAAATGTTCTCTGCTTTATCTTACAATAGCATGATTTTAAAATTTTGTTAAGATGCTATTGTTTATTTCCCTTTTAATGAAAGTAGATCTTTTTGTCAGATAGTATTCCTGATTATTAGTTTCCTTCCTTCTACTCCTTTCATTTCCTCCCCATCTTCCCTCCCATCCACTCCCTTCTGTCTCTTATTATAAAACAAGCAGGCTTCCATGGGATAACAATAAAATGAGGAAACATGTAACAAAATAAAATGTAATCAGATAAAATAAAAGTTATCACATTGAAATTGGAAAACACAAGCAGAGGGCAAAGATCCCAGGAAAAGGCACAAGAATCAGGGACCCATTTTTTTGTACATGTAAAAATCCTACAAAAAAATAAAGAAAAAAGGAAACACTAAACTGGCTGGAAGCCATGATGTATTCACAGAAGACCTGGTGCGGACCCATACAGGTCTTCCACATGCTGCCTCAGGCTCTGTGAGTTCTTATGAACTTTGACCATGTGGATTAGGAGGCTCGTATTTTCTTGAATTCCTCCACCTTATTTGTCTCTTACACTCTTTCTATCTCCTGTTCTATGGTGTTCCCTGCATCCTCAGTGGAGGAATTTAACGGACACAGCCCACTTAGGGCTGAGTGTTTCAGTGTCTCTCCATCTCTGCATTATGACTGAAGATACTATTTTTTATTACTTGTTTGAATTTTAATTATTTTCTGTCATGTTTTGATGGAATGTGTGGATCTCGAAATATTTTTATAATTGGTGAATTTCAAATAAAATGTAAACAACTTGTGCTTTTGCGGAAATGTACGTTGACATGTGGATGAACTCTAGGTTATAATGACAAAAAATTTAAAAAGCAAGAGGAGTGTTCAACAAGTCTTTGCATTATTGAAACATTACTTTCACTTTAATATTTAACATTCAATATTAAAATCTAATAGTTTTATAACCTGAGAAAATACTGTGAACTAAAACTCTAAATATTTGAGTCAAATTTCATGACCCTTGAACTTAGGTCTTTATCCAAAGGCCATTTTCTATTACTATAAAAGTTTAAAATTTTTGACAAAAAAAGTATTTTAGAATTTTTGACTATTCATTTATGCATATGTTTGTGTGTCTTGGTATCTGTGTGTCCATATCACCTGGGTATCTGTGGAGACCAGAAGAGCTTGTCATAACTCTTGGAGCTGAAGTACCAGGTGGTTGTCAGTTGCCCTACTTGGGAGGTGGGAACAGGACTCTGCTCCTCTGAAAGAGCAGCAAGGACTCAGTTGCTGCGTCATCTCTGGAACTCCCCAAATAAAGAACACAGCAACAAGTATTGAAAACAAGACCAAGAATTTTAAGGAATATAGGAAAAGCATATTATATAATAATAATAATATGATATCAAAACTTTAAAAAATTTAAAATTGTTTGTGGACACATTGATTGTTCTATGCTTCACTTAAAAGAACACAGGTTACATAAATGCCTTTATTTCACATGCTATCATTAACTTCTGGTATATCTTATCAAATGAATATTAAATAAAACCAAAATATATTTAAAAAATTCCTCAGTATTCCAAGTAGAATTTTATAGGAAGAGAAACACTGGTTTTATAAATAAATCATAATGAAAAGTAGAATTGAAAGCTTTAACATCACATTTAATTACATATCTATCAATATTTCTACATAATTCTGTAATATTTTCTTTGTAGCTTAAGAAACTTCTGGGATGGAAGGAAATAAAATATTCAATCAGTTCAGAGTAAAACTCTAACATGTCCACTATCTGCATCCCTTGTAACACATTACACATTTCCCTCAAATTCCGCTAGATGGTGGTATATATTAACACTAATACATTTTTGGTCTCTACTGAACTCTTAGTCTTCATGAACTATTTCCTTTAATTTTCTTTTTATTTTGATTTTGATGACAAGACAGGACACTTCTAGTCTATGACTGTTCAAATTGCATTTCTGGATATTATTTGAGGACGTCCTTAATGAGCCCACATGATAAGAAGGCTAAGATCAGAAAGGACTGACAACTTCAGCACTATCAAGGATGCTTAATGATGTGTGACAGCTTATAAAATTGATCAAGGTTATTTCTCACTTTCTCATTTATCAAGTATTTTTGGTGGCTAATCAAATTATATTTGATAAATTCCACATAAATTTCCTTTTCAATAATATGCAGTAATTATTGATGTATATTTGTATACTTATTGACATTATATATATATTTTTTTTCCTTCTTATTCTCAATGTCATTATCAGAGGCTGGAGAGATGACTCAGCAGCTAAGAGCACTTCATGCTCTTACAAAAATGATGGCTTTTGATCCCAGACCTCACACTGGCCAGATGACAACAATATATAACTACATTTCTGCCCTCGATGAACCTATACACACACACACACACACACACACACACACACACACACACAAACACAAACACAAACACACGCACACACTGAGAGCGAGGAGAGAGAGAGCACATACAAAGATCAAGCACATATAACATAAATAAAAATAAAAAATGAAATTTTATGTATCCAGTGCTATCGGGCAACATAACTGAAGTTTTTGTCACAGATCAAAAGAAAATCTTTCAAACACAGAGAATTTAAAGTTTACTTGTCAAAAATAGTATGTCATACAACAACTTTTCAAAATCATTTTTATAGCCTTGATGCAGGGGGAGGGACTTGGAACTGTCTCAACTGAACATAACAGGCTCTGCTGACTTACCACGGCAGGTCTTACTTGTCAGAGGAAGGAATGGGGATGGGGGGGCTGTGGAGGTGGAAGACTGATGGGTGGGAGGAGGGAAGAGGGGGCATCTGTGGTTGGTATGGAAAATGAATTTTAAAATGTTAATTTAAAAAAAAAGACATTTCGTGCCGGGTGGTGGTGGCACATGCCTTTAATCCCAGAACTGAGGAGGCAGAGCCAGAGGATCTCTGTGAGTTCGAGGCCAGCTTGGTCTACAGAGTGAGATCCAGGAGAGGCACCAAAACTACATAGAGAAACCCTGCCTTGAAAAACAAAAACAAAATCAAACAAACAAACAAACAAACAAAAAGGACATGTCACAAACACACACAAATATTTCATGCATGAATTACTATTCTTCTAATGAGTATTTCAACACTTGAGACAATGTTGGGGTTAGAGACCATGCCTTGTGTCCACCTCCTTTCTCACTGCAGAGACTCAATCTGCCTGAGACCTCTGCAGGCTCTGTGGTTGCTGTCACTGTTTCTGTGAGTCCACGTGTGCATCAGTCCCGCTGTGTTTAGAAGCCCTTTTTTTCTTGGTTCCTTCCATCCCCATTAGCTCTTACAGTCTTTCCACATCTTCCACAAAGTTCTCTGAGTCCCTGGAGAGATTTGATATATTCCATTCAGGGCTGAGGGCTCTGAGGTTTCTCTCTCTGCACAGTGTCCAGTTGTAGCTCCCTGTATCTGTTCCCATCTACAGCAGGAGGGATGTTCTCTGATGGATGTTCTCTTTTGCTTATACAGTACTGTTTCTCAGATGTATGGCTTTATGTGATTTATCTGTGTGAATGTGAGTTTCTCTGTGTCAACATGTGCTTTTTGGCTCTCTTTTTTCCCTATTCACTTGTTTATTTCATACTATTGGTGCTTATTTTTATGTTATTTTGCTATTCATATCTTCTTGATGCATGTTTTCTTTCTAATGAGTACAGGGGAGGAAAGTATAGATTTGTGTGGATAGAGATGGGCAAAAGATCTGGAAAGAGTTCAGGGAAGGAAAACCATAATTAGAAGATGATATATGAAAGCAATCTATTTTCAATAAAAAAACGCTAAAACAAACAGAGAAATACATTTACTATTTCCCCAATTTTTATTATTTTTTTCCTGAAGACATATTCAAATATCTTCAAAAATGCTTATCATTTTCATGTTATCTCTACTTGATTATATGTTTAAATCACTTGATCACTTTTGAATAATATGAAACAACTCTGTATCACGGAATAACTTCAAGAGATATAAACAGTTTGTTATTCATTTTGTATGCATTCATTACAATGATAACACACTAAAGCCAAAGCTTGTCTCCCATGAACTTCACTCTTTATATTTAGATCATATCACCAAACCCACGCCATTTGCCTGGGTCTTAGAGTATCACACTTTTTTTCCCATAAAAAATGAACTTAGACTTGACCTTTCAACAAGATAATCAACTCATCTATTCTGTATACTCCAAATGTCACAGATCTTCTACCCTGGTTTCCTTATGTAATTTGCTGATCTAATACATGATTTGTAAACATGTTGAACAACTATTAAAACATCCTGTTCTGTGTTTGCTGCAGACAAATTGGATGAAGGCTAAAGTTTACGCAATGTGTTAGCAATAAAATTCCTATCATTTTCACAGAAGTACTCACAGCAATTATGTATCACAATAATCTGGGAGTTTCTTCATGTCAACATAAATAAAAATTGACTTATGCACATATATTTAATGTAAACATTACACATTGGTGATATTAATTATATTATTGTTCATAATACAGAAATCTCAACTTCAAATCTAAATAATATTAAATACTAATGATTCCTTATGTAAAGTTGAATTATTATTTTTCTAAGTTTTTCATAACATTTGGCTCAAGAAAACAACAATTGTCAGTATATGTGTGGCAGTTATCAGGCAACTCATAAAAGTTAGCTCTTTTTTAGCCACATGGATAAGCAAGATCAAATGAATGCTAGCATATTTCCAACAAGTATCTATTATTAATGCAAGGCATGAATAATAAAAATACAGTTGGCCATGCATATTTAAGCAATATATTGATTCATGTTTGTATTTTTGATAGTATATTGTTATATGATAGTCATAATTGGAAGATCAATTCTAACTCAAATATGTATGTATGTATGCATGTACATATATATATATAGAGAGAGAGAGACAGAGAGAGAGAGAGAGAGAGAGAGAGAGAGAGACAAAGACAGAGAGAGAGAGAATTATAACATGCATATGTTTAAGCTTTTTTGTTTATATAAATTGTAGTCATAAAAAGATTTAAGGATTCAATTTATAGGTTTAAATTCTTAATCACAGAGTCTTCACTGATCTGTAAAACGTTAAATTGAGTCCGTGACCACAATAAATTTTGTGAGTGTAGTTATATTGAATGTTGTTGTCTAATTACTATACTGAAAAATATTGTGGTCTGTGATAAGATTTGCTTGTGGTAATATAAATACAGAAACAAAATGTAGGAAGAATAAATGGTCTGGTAAGTAAAATATCATCAGTTTGCCTTTTCTAGTCCCAAAGAACCACAATTGATAAACATCTGCATCTAAGGAGACAAACAAACTCAGTTATGGCTGTTACAAAGAAAACTCGAGTTCCATTTATATTTGAAGAACACAATGGACTGAAAGTTTGACTTCAAAATTCCTTGATAATATGGCATGATAGCCATTATTTACATGGTTTTACTTTGAAATTCCTCACAGCAGATTGAACACACATTCATTCAATAAATCATCAGTGGCTGCTAGTGAGGGACCATAAATCTACACCAGTTCTGGTGGAAGAAAGATAGAAGTTTATAATCATACTAACTTTTATATCACATAATTTTAATTCTAACAGCCTTACATTGGCATTGGTTTTGTGAAATATGCTTTATTGGCTTTGTGTCTGTAAGTACTGGGAGTATGTACACAATTGTTTTCATGTAATTACCTTTTAGTAGCATGCTTTATGTCTGATTATAATAGTTGATTGTTATTTTTTGTTAAGGAAACATTGATTTTTTTTCTTAAAATCTTGACAAAATAATGTACTGCAACTGATGGGTTGGCAACTTGCATTTTAATTATTTACCATTTAAACTACACACTTTCACCTAAATTTCAGTTTCTACTGACACAGAAGGTGAGTAAAAGAAAGATATAAAGGTTATTCGATGGGCAGTAATGGCAGGGTCCAAAAGGAGTAACAAAGCTTTTTTAAAAATCAACCTGACAGTTTCAAAGATATTGTGTTCTTAAGTACTTATTATGTAGATGACTGTAATTTGTGTGGTTTTTAAGTTTAAAGAAATTGAACTGGTGCCATTGTGTTTATAGAGTTTTCTAGGATTTGAGAAAATGTTTAAGAAATTACATTTCTTTCCTTTCCTTTCAGTGCTCACTTAGATTTATTTATTGAAAAAAATTGAAGAATAAAGAAACAATGAAACTCTGAACACCTTTTTAAAATATATGGATTACTTCCTTTAATCCATGTGTATTAATTTATTGCCTGGATGAAGTAGAATGTGATGCCAATGTATCCAGCAATTAAAATTATATCAAACTATAAATGCTCTTCTTTAATGAGAGGTAAGATTCTTATATGTGGCCAATAATATGTTTTAGGCATAATTTTATTGCTATTACCATTTAGGAAAATAATAGTTACAGGTTTTTCTCTAACAAACATAACCTATATAGTCACACGTTCTTGGACAATTTATTAGTCATTGGCAAGGGTTCTATGTCACACAATAGGACTATATTTTCATTTATTTGGTAAAAAGGAATTGGTTACTCCAATACTAGTTACACCCATAAAACAGCTACATACAATTAATTTTAAATGCCTTAGAATGTTACCTTTAAAAATAATGTGTTTAATGCAGTATCAGTTGTATAAGAATAACGACCCATTAATGTATTTTAATACTTTTACACCATAAATAAAATTACATACACATAAGGAATCACTAGGCATTTGTTATTCATTCCTCTTATCACCATTACTAAGTAACCATCAATTTATTGGTTATCTTTATGAAACTGCATCATATATTTTAAAATAAAACTGTATTAATATAATATATGCTTACTTAATATGTGGTTTCTGAAACATGTTACTTTTAATGACTTTCCAAGTTGTAATATATATAAATATCCCATTAATATCAAGTACTGCCTTATCATAAGTCTATGGCTAAAAATGTTTCTTTTAATCATCAATTTATAAATGACTTATTCTACAGTTTAGTGTGTAGACACATGCATTTGTGGGAGCTGGAAGTGTGTTCAAGCATGTGTGTGTTTCTGTCAGAGTCAGAGGACAACTATAGGTACTGGAATTTGAAATTTCCAATTCCATTTGGGACAGATAAATGTTCTCATCACTCTTCAAATATTTGCAACAAACTCAGACTATTGCAGAAATCAACAATGGTAAATATTCAGAGAACAACAGACTAAAGTGTTCTCAATCCTAATTGATATATCTACCACACAGTTCCTACATCCATCTCAGGGAACACACATATGTGAGGACAGAAGCCTGAGGAAACTAAATGAGGAACAGGGTGTCTGTGGCTGGGTACTGTCTTCAATATATAACAGAGAAGCCATACACATGTAATCTCAGTAGTATGGTTATCTAAATAAGAGTTTCATAATGACAATATCAGGTGACATAACCTAGAGACAAGACATGGCACAGTTATCTATCATCTATCTATGTATCTATCTATGTATCTATGTATCTATCTATGTATCTATCTATCTATGTATCTATCTATCTATGTATCTATTTATCTATCTATCTTTCTACCTCTTTATCTCTCTCTCTATATATATACATATATATATGCATATATATAAATATAAATTTAAAAATCAAAAAACTAAAATAAAAATAAACTAAGTTCAACATATTAAAAATGTGATATTTGCTTTCCTGAGTCTGGCTTATTTTGCTTATTATAATGATTTCCACTACATTCATTTTCTTGAAAGTGCATGATTTCAGCAATTTTCTTAGTTGCTTCACAAATACCAATGTCTATATACACCACACTTTCTAAATTCTGTCTGTGTACATCTTGGTTGGTTGTTCTCCCTACTTACTATGAATTATTCAGCAATAAATATAAATGCAATGCAATGCATTGACCTACATATTTTTTCTGTAGGTACTCAAAAGTCCTATAACTGGTGAGAAAAGCTGTTGGTTGAAAATATAGTTGTATCTTTATGGAATATGAAATATATTGCATCTAATGTATCTTCTTTCACTTTTTTTGTTAATCTGTCCTTTTGGTGATGCATTTACATTTTATTGAAGATAGATTTTTTAAATGCAATGTATTTTGATTAAGTTTCCCCTCCCTCCAACTCCTCCAAGACTCTTCCCACTCTCTTCCATCCATTGGAATCCACACCTTGGAAAACAAAAAGCATGTAAATAATAATAATAAGATGAAATAAAATATGATAAAAGAAAAATAAATAGATTAAATAGTACAAAACAAAAAAATGGGTGAAAAGAGTCAAAGAAGAAAACAAGAAACATATATAGTTTCAAAGGTACCTAGGAATCCCACAAAGAACCTCCAAAGATGCCACTGAGCTTTGTTTTGTTGGCTGTGTTTTGCTGGGCATGGGCCTTGCTCTAATAGTGATTAGTATCCCCATGGAGACTCCAATTTTCAGAAATACTTTTTTCATTTGTGAGTGGTTATCAATCAGCAATAACTTCTGGGTTAGTGATGTGGGCTTGTGTCCACCTTGCTCAGTGCTGGGATGCCATCTACCACAGACTTGGCAGGCCCTGTTCATGTTGTCACGTCTCTGTGAGTTCATATGTGTGTCAGTCTTGCTGTGTTGACGGGCCTTGTTTGCTTGGTGTCCTCCATACTGTATTTCTAGCTCCTCCTGTACATGGTTCTCTGATTCTGAAGGGAGGAATATTGTAAACAAATTTCTAAATGGTCTTATTAAATAAAAAACATGGTGCCAGAAATTTGGACTAAAGCCTTAGAGAGATCTGGGAAATATGGAAAGCCACCAGTTAACCTCACCTCACCAATTTCGAAATGTCCAAGGATCATGACTTCCTGTCTACCCAGGCTCATATGCTTTGCTTTTCTGCCCTCTTATTGGCTATCTTAGCCCATCTACCTCACTTCTGCTTCCTACACAGCTCTGTCATTGTCTGTCTGTCTGTAGAGACCTCCAGGTCTCTATGTTTGATACTGGGATTAAAGGCATGTGTCATTGTGCTTGGCTCTGTTCCCTAGGGTGGCCTTGGAAACACAGCGATCCTGCTTGCTAAGGGATTAAGGGTGTGTGCAGCCAGACTTCTTGATTACTTAAAATGGCTGGCCTTTTCCCCCTGATCTCCAGGCAAGCTTTATTTATTAATGCACAAATAAAATATCACCACAGAATATGATGGAGACATCTCATGTAGAACTGAGTTTTCCAAGGTCTCTAACTCTACACACATTTCTCAATTGAAGGTCTCTGTATTTACACCCATCTCCTTCAGGAGGAAGCTTCTCTGTTAATGGCTGAGGAAGGCACTAATCTATAAGCATAGCAGAATTCATTTTATTATTATGACTTTTAGCAGAACAGTAGTATTTAGTAATTCCCTATGTAGTGATATGTTATGTACCCTGATAAAGCTTACCTGGGGATCAGAGGTCAGAGCCAGCTACTAAATTAGACTTAGAGGTCAGGCAGTGGCAGCACATATCTTTAATCCTATCACTCAGGAGGCAGAGTACCTGAGAGAAACAGAACCAGGTAGTGGTAACACACACCTTTAATCCCAGGAAGTAATATAACAGGACACAAAAAGGATAGAAGAAGTGAGGAAACAGGAAATCTTTGTCTTGAGGCTGAAGATTTAGTAGAGGTAAGCTAGTGGCTGGCTGTTCTGCTTCTCGGATCTTTCAGCTTTCATCACATTATCTGGCTCTGCTTTTATTATTATTATTATTATTATTATTATTATTATTATTATTATTATAAAACCTTTTAAGATTCATGTAACACCCCTATGTCCCTGACCTATTTGGTTTTTTCTTGTTCTTGATAACCTGACTAGTATCATGGGTTCCATTCCATTGGGTGGGCTGCTATGGAATAATTCTTTTATACACTGGTTTAATAAAATGCTGATTGGCCAGTAGCCAGGCAGGAAGTATAGGCAGGATAAGCAGACAAGGAGAATTTCTGGGAAGAGGAAGGCTGAGTCAGGAGACGCCAAGTAATGATACACAGGAAAAGCCCAGACACACTTGGTGACACAGAGATTAACAGAAATGTGCTGAGTTTAAGTCTAAGAACTAGTCAGTAATTAGCTTGAGCTAATGGCTGAGCAGTTTTAATTAATATAAGCCTCTATGTGTTTACTTGGGTCTGAGTGGCTGCCAATGTGGAGGGTGAGGGGGGACAGAACACAGGAAAACTTTCAGCTAACCATGGACTTAAATGCAAACAGATATTGGTTGGTTTCTCCCACAAACTTTGTACCAACATTGCCCTAGCATAGATTTCAGGCAGGTCATCATTAGAGATCAAGAGGTTTGTGTCTGTCTTTGTGTTCACTTTTGTCCTTTGGTAAGCATGCAAAGACTTTCCGGTACCATGAATACTAATCTATAGGGATAAAGGTTTCAGGGAGGCACCAGCTCGGCTTTTCTATGTTCAATAAGCTACATAGGTCTCTTCAGCAGTAGGGGTTATTGTCAGTTTGTGAAGCACAATTAAGAGCCTGTAATAGCCAAAACTTTAAAAAATTTATAATTTTAGAATGGAGTTTTTATATTCCACTAAAATACAATAATTACTTTTTTATGCTCTTGTCTCAAATCTATATCTGTAATATGGAGAATGTCATCTTAAAACTTTTAAATATCTTTAGTAAGAAAAGTTGGATGGCCTTTCTTTTAATAAATAACATATTCTTTTAGTTTTCTAACTCAGTAAATTTGCCCTGCATTTTTTAGCAAATAGTTCCTAAAATTTTAATATGATGATAAATCAATTTTGACTTGCCATTGTTACTGTGAAAGAAATTGTATTGATTCTCTGTCCTATAAACTAATAACCAAGTGTGTTAGTTGATACATGATTGATTCCTAAGATTTTCTCTATACAAAATGATGACATCATTTAACAAAAGTCACCTTATTTTATCAGTCAGCTTCTCATCATTTATACACATGCACATCAGTTGAATATATGTCTATATATGGTAGCTTGGAGGTGTGTTGTCATTAACCTTCCACCCATAAGAAAGTCTGCAGTGTATGAATGTGGTAAATGTGAGACCTGTAAGATACAGGGTCTGGTGAAGACTCTTTGTGGCTTGTCCACCTCTGCTTTAGAAGAAACTAAGATCATTCTTATGAACTTTGTGTTTGTTCCTGTCTCTCAATGGGAATTCTTTCTCCTAAGTGTGCAAGAACAATTATTACCTGAGAAAGAATAAAAACTGTGTACATATCATGCATGCATATGTAATATATAAAGTTAATTGATCCCAGCAGTGTCAAAGTGCAACTATTGTTTTCATAGACAATACATTATTTCCTAACTGTGAAGTGAAATAAATGCTCACAAACAAATATATAATGTATAAATACTGATAAAAATAAATCTGATTGTTTATAACCTTAATTCATAAACTTATATGGTCTAAATATAATTTATATGGTCTAAGAAATGTGCATGAATGTTTCCTTCTTGATTAATTTTTATCAACAGTACATGAGGAAATTATAGATACAAAAACTTTCAAAACAGTAATTATTTTTATGAAAAAACAGCAAGTATGTCATACCAAAATAATACAATTACTAGTTACCATATTATTTATTTGCAACTATTTGCATTGCAAATTCTAAAATAAAAATGTTATCATCTGGAAAATCAATGGAAATTGGAGATACAGATTGATACTTTTTATTTATTGATATTTTGAGGGGAATTAAAACTACAAAATAAAATATAATGGGAAAACATAAATGACAATGCAAAGCAGTTGTGAGTAAACAAAATCTCAGAAACAGATCATTCAATGGCAAAGTGTAGAGTTTGCGAACATTTCTGAATAACTATACCATACTTAACAATGGTGATGGTGATATGGACTAAGAAAATTATCAATAGGTGATATCACTTCCATACCCACAGAAACTAGTATAACATAAGTGGGTAGTTTAATTTTAAAAGATTGCTGGATATACATGGTCCAATGCTGACTGAATCATCATAGTGGGATGGTTACTTATCTGTATCACTAAACTCTATTTGATACATTCTCTCAGATTGGTTTTACTTTAAACAATTGCTTTGTGTTATGGATTATCATACAGAGGTAATTCCTCAGAGATTGAACAGTGATAAAGTACAACCACACAATTACTATAAGTGAAATGTGTCCACAATGAATGAACATAGAATAAAAGGAAATGTGTGTTCCACCTCACATTTCACACTGACCAGTGAATTCCAGTAAATGAGGTCATAAGAAGGACAGAGTTTCATGAATCAAACTTACCCGCTTCATATGGATATTTCTTGGCTTCTTTTCAACACCAGGAGACTCAGGCATATGTCCATACAGTAACTTTACCCTGGTTTGTTCATAACTTCGCTGTTTTCACCAAAGTTGCTGTTATACACTTTAAGACCTGTTCTAATTTGTGTGAGGTGTGAGTTTAACTACTTTCATGGAAAACTTCAAACAGCAGTATAATTTCAGGAAGCTCTTACCACAGTCTTGCTCACATTTAACATAGTAAAACTAAATTTTGGCCTTATCTCATGTTTTTAAGGTTGACATTTTATATAATTATTCCATTTCTATGTATTAGTAACCATTGTTTTCTACAACTGTCTGTTCTACATTCACATTTTCTTTGCATCTCTCCACTTTTATCTTTTTTGGAATATTTTTCATATCAATATATCCCATTTAGTTCCTTATACTGCATAAATAAATTCTGTGTTCTCCAACAGTTCAGTGCATTTTGTTTATACACTTTCATTTTGATATTACAGCTTATGCTCCAAAGTGCTTTTTCAAGATTTCTTGTGAGCTACTCTTTCTGTGATGTTTTCTGCTCCAGTTGCTCTGAGCCACTGGCTCTTTGTCCTATTGAAATGTCCAAAACATTCTGTAGTTTTTGCAAAATGAAATATTCAGGATGATGCTTTTGATATAATTATATAAGATAATAACACCTTTGCTTTGTTCTGGAATGCTCTCTGGTGATCAGTTCAAAGATTTTGACATTCTAGATCACAACAGCTTCTTGGCACAATATTTTGACTTTATTTTTGTTACTTCAAATGACAATCAATTTAACACTCCAGTGTAGATGCTTTAGGTCTCTCTATCCTCTCTCTCTCTCTCTCTCTCTCTCTCTCTCTCTCTCTCTCTCTCTCTAAGTGTGTGTGTGTGTCTGTTTCTGTGACTGTGTGTGTGTGTGCTTGTGCGTATGTGTGTGTGTGTGTGTCTGTTTCTGTGTCTCTCTGTCTCTGTCTGTCTGTCTGTCTCTCATTCTTTCTGATTGGCTGTCTTGCTATATAGACCATGGTATCTTCTTACTTGTGGGCCTCCTGCCTCTGCTTCCCAAAGGTTGTAGGTGGAGAGCTTCTCTCCAGGTCCTGTCAAGCCCCAGCAGTCCTGTATCCCACTTATAAAATAAACACACAGACTGTTTCTTATTTACTTATAAACTGTATGGCCATGGCACAGTTCTTGTAATTGACTTCTTGAATTAACCCATTTCTATTAATCTATACTTTGCTACGTGACTTATGTCTTACATAAGACCTTACATCTCCCTTGTCATAGCGGCTGCTGGCAGTGTCTCCCCTCCTCAGCCTTCCACTTCCCTCACTTCTTTTCTCTGCTTGTCCAGCCTATACTTCCTGCCTGTCTACTGGCTAATCAGTGTTTTATTTATTAACCAATCAGAGCAACACATTTGACATACAGAACATCCCACAGCAAAGGGTAGAGCTTCCACCATTGCCAATCTGGTTCTTCCTCCTTTAGGAACTTCTAAATGGTGAAGAGTAATTTCATAAGCTTCAGTTTAGTACCTTCTGGTTTCTATGTCTTCATTCATTTATCTGGCTACAACAGCCATAGCCAGCTGATTTAATAGCTTTTATTTCTGTGTTTTCTGTATTTTTCTCTCTACTCATGTTTTTCTATTGAAGGGTTTTTCTTGAATTTCTCTACAGTAGAGCTAGGGAGTAATTTACACATAAGATACTTTATAAGGAAATATTGTAATTAGTGTGGTAAAAAGTGCATGATAATAGATGGGAGAGAAATAGAAAGGAACTCAGGAAGTAACTGCTTTCAGGTAATTATGGCCCTGATTCACTTCCTGTTATCACATCAGGGGATTATCAGAGAAATTAAATTAGAAACCCAGTTCTTGCATAGGCCCCAGATTCCAAACAGCCAGCTCATGCACTAAGGACAAGCCCTGGTCCCACTGCCTGGGTGCCTCCCAAACAGTTCAAGCTAATCAACTATCTCACTTATCCAGAGGGCCTGATCCAGCTGGGGGCTCCTCAGCTATTGGTTAATAGTTCATCTGTTTGGCTATTTGTCCCTGTGCTTTTGGGACACTTTGCTTAGGCTGGGAGAAGGGGACTGGACCTGCCTGGACTGAATCTACCAGGTTGAGCTGAATCTCCAGGGGAGTCCTTGCCCTGGAGGAGATGGGAATGTGGAATGGGCTGGGGAGAGGTGGGGGTGGGTCAGAGGAGGGAGGACAGGTGAATCTGTGGCTGATATGTAAAATTAAATTAAATTATAAAATAAAAAAGTACAATTAAAAAAAAAAGAAACTTAGTTCTACCTGAGCAACATGTGGTTGCCAAATAACATTCCACTTTGATTGCCTGGAAAGAAACTTGATTAATGCAGAGTTTCCAATAATCCAAGAGCAATGAATAAGCAGCCATAAAAAATGGCGAAAGCCATTCATGGAACAGCTGCATAGACAGAATCATAGACCAGTGAATACTAGTGCCTTTCATGTTGTCTCAGCAACATACGGTTCCATATGAACCTTATTAGTATCTCCCAACAGTTGGTGTCAAGTAACAGAAAAGAGTTTTAGTGTGAAATTGTGTTGCCCTTAACCCTTTTTTCCTGTTCCATAATTGTTCAAGTTTTCTATAATACAAGTGGCACAGCCTGTGGTGGTATTGTGTTCCCTAAAATATTGTGCACCCTAATAAATAATTCTGGATTCAGAGAACAGACAGCCACTAGATACAAAGTCAAAACTGGTGGCTAGAAAATGGGTCAGAGCAAGCCATAGCAGAAGCTGAGTGGTGGTGGTGCACACCTTTACTCCCAGCACTTGGGAGGGAGAGCTAGGTGGATCTCTGTGAGTTCAAGGATTCAGCCAGCATAGAGACACTCGCCTTTAATCCCAGGGAGAAACCGCAGAAAGAGAAAGATGTATAAGGCGTGAAGACCAGAAACTAGCAGCATTTGGCTGGTTAAGCATTCAGGCTTTTGAGCAGCACAGTTCAGCTAAGTTCCATTTGGATGAGGACTCAGAAGCTTCCAGTCTGAGGAAACAAGACCAGCTGAGGAAGTGGTAAGGTGAGGAAGCTGTGGCTTGTTCTGCTTCTCTGATCTTCCAGCATTCACCCCAATACCTGGCTCAGGTTTGATTTTATTAATAAGCATTTTTAAGATTCCTGCTACAACAACCTCACACCCAGTTATCCAGATCTCTAAATTACAAGAAGTACTTTTTTATTTTTATTTTCATTTTGTCATCAAGCACCTGACAGGATCTGCCACTCACTCTTGAAAGCTTCCTGTCACCGTATTTTATGATTTGAAAAGGGAAAAAGATAAACACAGTAAAAACAAAACATTTTCTCTCAACATATAAAGTTTTATTTTCACTTCCTGAATCTGATAATATACCACACAAAAAGAAAAATGCCACCAGGCAGTGGTGGCACATGCCTTTAATCCCAGCACTCGGGAGGCAGAGCCAGGCAGATCTCTGTGAGTTTGAGGCCAGCCTGCTCTACAGAGTGAGTTCCAGGAAAGGTGCAAAGCTACACAGAGAAACCCTGTCCCGAAAAACAAACAAACAAACAACAAAAAAGCCAAATATTTCCAAAACATCATAAAATAAAGATCTCTAACAAGAAAATATGTTTACTTAAGATTTTGTATTGATAATGATGATAAATTACCTCCATATCTATTTGAGTATATCTATTGTAACATTTTCTTGGCTTAGCTCTTTTGGAGATGTACAACAAATGATTACAAGGGGGAATTTCTCCAGTCCATGTCTGTATCCTCTATTGTTTCAGAACTCCAAGCATGTCATATTCAATGTATTGAACTGTCTCATACCAGAGGTCACTTTTCAAACTTTAAAGTGCTTCAATGGCTTTTAATTTTTCTGCTTATATATGAATAAAAATATCCAACTCTACCAAGGTTTCCTAATTCATTGTCTGACTCTTGCTGCTGAAACACCTCAATTTCCAAGCCTTCTATTGAGTGAATCAGTTGTTATATAATGAAGTAACATGTGGGAGTGAAAAAGAATCTGCTTGTAGCAAATATGTAACCAATAACAAATTCCATTTCCCATTCAGAAATGTATCAAGTAGAGCCATATGACATATTCATTTTTTAAAATGTAATTTTATTTACTAAGAACAAAAGCCACATGGCTGCTTTCCTCAGTTGTGATTCTTACATCTTTTGGAAGTAGGACATATCACTGAGATTTTACTTTCCTAAGTCTTTCTCACCCTTTTCAATGTAGCCTATTTATATTTAATGATCTGGTATTCTGCCTTCCCTGTTTTTTACAAGGTTATGTTACTTTTACATTACTAAAAATACTGTTCAACTCAACATAGTAATGTCCCAGGAGCTGCATATATAAGCAGAATTAATGACTTTCGGACATTGTCCTTCATTTTTCTCTATCTGGAATGCATAGTGAAGTTCTTTTAAGCAATGCTATCATGGGGTCTCTGCACATTTTTGCTGTTTGGTAGATCTCAGCAGGATGATAAAATTTATGTTCCTTGCTGAAAACCAAGTGTTTTTTTAAGATTGTTAACTAAGCCTAAAAGTGAATAATATTTCTATTTCTCATGGATTATGCAAGTCTTTTCCTTTAATAAGAGAAAATATGGGGCTGAAGAGATGGCTCAGTGTTTAAGAGCACTTGACTGCTCTTCCAGAGGACCTGAGTTCAATTCCCCAAACTCACATGGTGGCTCACAATCATCTTTAATGGGATTAGACTTCTGCTGTTCATGAATAAATAAATACTAAAAAAGGAGAAAAAAGTATAAAAAGGTCAGCATTATACAATAATAAAATATTCCTCCAATCTAAACTCTAATAAACAAATATATTGAATAATCAGTTATTTATGGTAATATTTCTACTTGTGACATCATCTGTAGCAATAGCATGTAGCACAAGAGTCGCCTTGAACTGCTTAGCTTTAGAACTACAGAGGTCAAGAGGAAGCTTGTGAAAGAATATTTGTTGCACTTAAGTAACCTCAATTTACATTATGGAAAAAAACACATATGTATTAGCTTTATGTAAAAGAAGCAGTTATAATCATTTTTTATAATATCTCATTTTCATTATAAAAGGGTTGTAACATTAAAATTATCATTTCAAGCTAGTTATCCAATTCTAATAGCTCTTTATTAATTCTACTTTTTTTCTAACACACACATATGTGTAAGATGTTATGGGTTTTTATTAAATAACTTATTCTCAAGGGATAAGAGTGAATGATAGCCAAAGATACCATTGTGCAGGATCATATGTGCTAGAGGCCATTGGTTATTCTAAATTCTCTGTGAAAAGCATCTTCTCCTGAGAGGTGATTTCATGTCCAGTTGATTGACAGCCTCATCTGTATTGTCTGATAAAAGAGGGACAATGGTAACTCTTTGCTCTTTACCAGGAAGTTCCCAACTAGTTAATGAACTTAAGTTACAAAGAGTAGTTCAGAATTGTAGTGTCTGAGATGCCCCAGCAAGAGAGGAGTTTAAGTTGAGAATGATATTACTGTTCATACATGAATGAAAGCCCTGAGAGAAAGCATTAGGAGCCACATGTAATGCACCATCCATGCTCCTATGAAAGCCTAAGATCCACAAATGCAAAAGAGGAAGACAAAATGCAAATGACCCACAAAATGCCAAAAGAACATGTATCCCCTGTCTTTCTCCTGATCTGGTCCATATTCAATATTATAAGCACTTTTGTTCCTTAATTAACTGTCTTTTAAAAAATATTATCCAATCCCACGATACAATTCTATGTCTTGATTCCAATATGTGCCCACTATTTTGAAAAATAATCAGCACACTGAAAATTTGATTCCCAATTTTATGATCAACCTATAATGAGAGAGGACTCCCAATCCTCTTGTTTGTTAGTATGCAGTAATATTTCATATATCAGCTGGGCGGTGGTGGCGCACACCTCTATTCCCAGCACTGGGGAGTCAGAGCGGATCTTTGTGAGGTTGAGGCCAGCCTGGTCTACAGAGCGAGATCCAGGAAAGGTGCAAAGCTACACAGAGAAACCATGTCTTGAAAAAATTAAACAACAACAACAAAGGCAAAACAGTGGAAGCACATGAACTATGAACCAATAGCTGCGGAGCCCCCAACTGGATCAGGCCCTCTGGATAAGTGAGACAGTTGATTAGCTTGAACTGTTTGGGAGGCACCCAGGCAGTGGGACCTGGACCTGCCCTTAGTGCATGAGCTGGCTGTTTGGAGCCTGGGGCCTATGCAGGGACACTTTGCTCAGCCTGGGTGAAGGGAGAAGGGACCTGCCTAGACTGACTCTACCAGGCTGAGCTGAATCCATAGGGGAGCCTTGCCCTGGAAGAGATGGGAATGGGGGATGGAATGGGGGAGAAGAGGGGTAGGAGCGGGGAGAACAGGGGAACCCATGGCTGATAGATAAAAATTAAATTAAATTATAAAATAAAATAAAAAGAGATTTCATATCTCTCAGGCTGGCCTTTCACTATGTAGCTGAGTATATCCCTGAATCTCTGAGTCTCCTGTATCTAATTGCCATGTACTGGGGATACAGGAATATGATTATCATAGCTGTCCTTAAGTGGCCTCTAAATCTATGGGTTCCTAACAACGTGACTGTTTGCTTACTAAGACTTTCTATTTCCAGCATTCCCTCTGTTTGTGTCATCTTCATTGTTTCTATTTCCCTTTTCAGGTCTTGGACTGTTTCCCTCACCTGTTTCATTGTTTTTTCATGATCTTACTTAAGGGATTTATTGTTTTCTTCCACTTTTAAATACATCTTTTATTCTAGTTCTTTATAGATTTTTTCCCATTTCTGTTTGACTTTTTCTCATTTTCTTTATTGATTTTCTCCACTTTTTTGTTTATCTTTTCCTCAATTTCATTTTTCATTTTTTTCTTGAAAGACCTCTAGCATCTTCATGAAACACAGATGCATGCATAACCAACAGAATACAAGAGATGGAAGAGAAGATCTGTGGTGTAAAGGATACAATAGAGAAAATGGATTTGTCAGTCAAAGAAAATACCAATGCCAAAAAAGTCATAACACAAAATGTCCAAGAAATCTTGGACACCATGAAAAGACCTAAGAATAATAGGGATATAAGAAGGAGAATACCAACTCAAAGGCACAGAAAACATTTTTAACAAGATCCTAGATGAAAATTTTCCCAACTTAAAGAAGGAAATGCCTATGAAGGTACAAGAAGCCTATAGAACACCAAACAGACTAGATCCCCCCCCCAAAAAAAAGTCCCCTTGGCACATAATAATTAAACAAACATACAGAATGAAGAAATAATATTAAGAGTAGCAAAGGGAAAAGGCCAAGTGACTTATAAAGGCAAACCCATTAGAAATACACTCATTTCTCAATGGAGACTTTAAAAGCCAGAAGGACCTGGACAGATGTAATGCAGACACTAAGAGACCATGGATGCCAGCCTAGACTAATATACCCAGCAAAACTTTCAATCATGATAGATGGAGTGAACAAGACCTTCTAAGACAAAACTAGATTTGAAAAATACTTATCCACAAACCTAGCACTACAGAAAGCACTAGAAGGAAAATTCCAACCTAAGGAAGTCAGATACACCCATGTAAACACAGGCAATAGATAACACCACAGCAGTAAATCTCAAAGAAGAGAAGTGCACACACACTAATAACATGACTAACATGGTATTATAAACATATACTTTGTTTTAACAGCTTTTTAATTTCCAGTTTTAGTTATTCTCTAAGAAGCCTTGTAAACCAAGTGAAAGCATTGTGTATATGAATATGAAATCATGGAACAATTATAAAAGAAATATTTTTGTGAGTTTAATTTGTTAATCATGTGGAGAAAGTAAAAGCTGAAAGTCATGGTCAGTAAGAAGGAAGACGAAGCAGAAAATTGTCATGAAAATGGATTTTCACATATTTGGCATTTTATGTCTTTCTAGACTAGTTTTGCATTTTTTGTTTGTATAGTTCAGATTGCTAAATAAACAGAGAAGTAACTATTATAAGATTATGACTAGAGTTGCTTCAAAAATTGAAAGAACTAACAGAAAAATATCTCATATGTGTGTATACATAGATAGAAATGAGATCACTTTGTGTAAACTTCCCTGACAGGAAAAGAGACATCTGAAACACACACTGTGCCCTCTCTTTAGTTATCAGACCATTGAAAAAAATTGCCTCAAAGAATTATTAAAATGGAGAAAGGGAAAAGTCCTGGGTTAAGCAAAAGAGGAACTTGACCCTTGGAGAAACTTGTCACATGATTCTGACAACATGTGAACATGTTCACTTTCTTTCCTTTCATTGCAAACTGAAACAGTTTCTACAAAAATGCAGAAAGAAAAAAAAAGATAGCTTCTCTGGGTCCCCAAATTAACCAAATTATAAATATCACATTTCTCTACTTCACTTAGTTTTTATGTTTGATTACTGCTTATTTATTTATTCATTTGGTCAGTTATTTTAGTCAGGCAAAGTGTGTCCCAGGCTGTCTTCCAAGGTTCTGTGTCTACAAGGATAAACTTGACCTTCTGATATTCCCTTTACCTCTCAAGCACTGGAATTATTGTCCTGTGACAACATGGCTAGCTTAGAAATGTCCTTACTTAGTCTACATTTTCCTAATAACAAGTAAATTACCAGAGTATATTCTAACATTTTTATTTTAATTATTTAAATTCAATTTTCAATGTGTTACTCCTATGTAATATACATTTTAAGACCCGATTATACTATGAGTAAACCTCCTTTTATTTATTGGTAAAATTGTAGTATAGCTATTTATCTGGGTTTGACATTCCCATTTCTATCATGAAGTAGTTGTTCTGGTTATCCACTGAAGATCTGGGCCTGTAGTCATGGCAATGAAATTATCAGTAAAATAGACCTGATAGCTAGTTCTCAGACATATAGAATAAGACCACTTACATTCACATCCTGAAGTCATAGAAAGGTTTAGAAAATTCCCTCCTGTTCCAACTGTATGTAATTTTGAGGGAGGCTAAAGCACACCAGAGGTCAAAGGGTGAGGGAGGATTGAGGCATGTGTCAGTACAACTTTAAATGAGGCAGACATGTTTTCAGATATAGTATGTTCGAGTGAGAAGCCTGGATAAACTCAATAGCCCACTTATCTGGACTTGGGTTTCCTCCTTGTTTGTGTCTGTCATTAGCACAAATACTTAGGAAATGTCATGTAACAAAATTATTATCCAAATAGTATAGCAGTGAATATAACATATTTTGAATTAAATAAAATTTAGGATGGAATAGCAATTCAAAGAGAACCAGAATCTCCCTCTGTATCCCACTACCCTCCCAGGCCTTTTGTTCTGTCAAGTGGATTCACAGGAAGCACACAGAGCATAGCACAGAAGGTTGTGTTACTACAGAATAGAGTGTAATCCCCTAAAGGATGGCATTGGGGAATGACTAAAGAGACAAATACCAAGGAGCATAATGCCAGGATACTTGTTATAGGTAGGAATTTGCAAAGTCTCTGAAATGTATATCATCCCTTCTTATGTTTCCCTACCCAGGGCAATAATTAGTCCCATGTAAAGTAACTCTTAGGGAAGGTGACAAATATATGTCTCACCTGTGTTTCCAAATATCTAAATAAAGAGAAAGCATATTCTCATATTTGATTGTCTTACTTCTACCCTCATTTCTACAAATGAGAAACAAGCTTCTCTAATAAGAACTGAGAAAGTTGTTCATTGTGTACTCTTATTTTGGTTATATATTTCCTAAATAGAAATATTATATTCTAATGTAATTGAGTAAGATAAGAATCCTCTACCTGTTACATGACTGATATCTAAAGTTCAATAACAAAGATTAACTATTAGTGGATGTATGTTTGAAGTAATGGTTCCAAAACCGTAACAAGTTCATTCAAAAATGTGAACTAAAAAGAAAGATAACTGACAGACATCCCATTATTTTCAGTAAAAAAAAAATATGTAAAAGGGTATACTAAAGTGAAATTTAAAAAAAAAAAAGAAGCAGTACATTCATACAAACAACCAGAGGCTTCCTTATGGTGAGTCAATAAACCTCATTTCATCCACACTCTCTTTTATTTCATAATACGTTTTAAATTACAAGGAGGCATAATTATTAGGATTTCTCATTCCATTTAGAAACATTATAAATTCTTTGCTTTTAGTTTTTAAACTTTGTGGTATTGTGTTCCCAAAAATATTGTGCAGGCTAATAAACTTATCCGGGGTCAGAGAACAGGACAGCCACAATATTAAACATGAGGATAGGCAGTGGTAGCACACGCCTTTAATCCTAGTATTCCAGACACAGAAAAATCTATGGATCTCTGAATTCGAGGCCACATTAGAAACAGCCAGGTATGGTGACACACGCCTTTAATCCCAGAAATCCAGCCTTTAATCCCAGGGAGTGATAGCAGAAAGTAGAAAGATATATAAGGCGTGAGGACCAGAAACTAGAAGCATTTGGCTGGTTTAGCATTTGGCTGGTTAAGCTTTTAGGCTTTGAGCAGCACAGTTCAGCTGAGACCCATTTGGATGAGGACTCAGAGGCATCCCATCTGAGGAAACAAGACCAGCTGAGGAACTGGCGAGGTGAGGTAGCTGTGGCTTGTTCTGCTTCTCTGATCTTCCAGCGTTCACCCCAATAACTGGCCTCAGGTTTGATTTTTTTAATAAGACCATTTAAGGTTTCTACTACAATTTTTCTCTTGGACATTCCATTCATGCAGTTTTAATGCCCTCCACTCCTCCCAGTTCCTCCCTCCTCCTCCCCTCTCCCTCAGATACACTTCTCTTCTGCTTCCCTTAAAAAAAACAAAAAAACAAAAAAACAAAAAAACAAAAAAAAACAAAACAAAACAAACAAACAAACAAAACAAAACAAAAAAAAAAACAAAACAAAAAAAAAAACAGAGCAGGACTCCCAGCTATCTCCACAGAACATGACTTAATAAAGGAAAATAAGACTAGGCACAAACCCTCATATGAAGGCTAGATGAAGCAACCCAGAGGGAATAAAAGGGTCTCAAGCTCAGTCAACAGAGTAAGAGATACCCTCACACCCATTGTTGGGAGTCCCACAGGAACACCAACCTCCACAACCATAAATATATGTGCAGAAGCTAGCTCAGACCCATACAGGGTCCCTGTTTGTTCCTTTAGTCTCTGTGAACCCCTTTGAGCCCTGGTTAGTTGAGTGCATTTTAAATTGTAAGGGGAAAAAATACTTCACATTTTCTTAAATTTAGTGTATCAGGGACTCAGCCGAATGTGAAGGAGTGGTCCATCCTCAATGACCTTCAACCTGATAATTACTAACCAGGTATCTGACACTGAAACCCATTTAGAGAGCATCCATGCAGATAATCTTCCATTCATTTATTATCCGCAATTATATATATATATATATATTTTATTGAAAGCCATAGATTCTGTGATGCTAAAAATTTTGGATACACAAACTTAAAACTACTAGACAATTGTCAAGTTTTATTTCATGAAAGTTTAGAAGATGAATAATTTTCATGAATCTCAGCCTAAGTACAAAGAAATACTTTTGTGGAAGTATTCTCCTTAAATATCTACCTAAAATATGATTAAAATGGTCTGTTGACATGGTGTTTTTGAATGGAAATGCAATAATATATAGATTTTGAGGAATAGATATTGTGTTTATGTAAGTCTGTGACTGTGCTATATATTTATGTGGTTTATGCCTCTGTGTTTCTATGCTCATACCTGTGTGAATACTCAGAGGCCAATGTAGGATGTCACATGTCCTGCTTTATTGTCTCTGTCTAATTCCAGTGTGACAGTGTAACTCCCTGAACATGAGCTAGTCGGAAAACTGGAAATCAATGGATACTGTAGTCTCTCCGCTTAATAGAAATAGGGTAATAGACAGCCTAAATGCATCTAGCATATAGGAGTGTTGGGAGCCAAACTCATGTTCTATTGGCCTATGCTTGCAGAGTAAATATAACTATCCACTGTTCCATCTCTCCATCCTGTAAAATTTCTAATACTAAAATAATTTTAAAATGAATTTATAATTTAAGATATTTCACAATTTCAAAGCTTGAGAAAAGCAGATTCTCATTATGTTTCAACCTAAAAATTTCTGTGTTGTCAGATGATCTAATTATACCTACCTTTAATTTCTTTTCAAGTTCACTGCGAATGAAGAACAAATAGTGATTTTTATTAGCATATATCCATCAGTCTATACCTGTTCTAGCAATTATATAAAAGTGATTAATGTTATAGAGCCATCTTAAATTTCTAACTCTGAAAAAATACTAAAATGAAATTAAAAATTAAAATGTTTTATAATTTCAAGCTTGGTAAAAATAGATGATCAGTGTGTCCAGCTTAGATGTTGATTTTCTATGGCATAAGGTGACCTACCTACACCTTAATTTCTTTTCTAGTTTACTGATAATGAAGAACAAATAGTGATTTAATAACATATATCCATCAGTCTACACCTGTTCTATTGATTATGAACAAGTGATTAATGAGATAGCGTCAGCTCACTTTGGAGAGAATGTCATTCTCTCTCTCTGACACTTCATTGTGCCAGTCATCTCCGAACGTAAGGTCACAGCTGCTCCATGACATTTTCACACAATGGGAGAACCAGACTGTTCCATAGAGAAATAAAAAGGGAAATTTAATAACCTGACATTTGAATGAAGAAGTAAGCCATTTCAAATACAGGCAATTGTACATGGATCTTAGGTGATGTTTGAGAAACAGAACAGGTTGTTTCCTTGGGCCACTTCTAATACACCGACCTAACAAAGCCATCTTTATTAGCCATTTTTTCATCCAGTGTGCAATATAAATAAGATTATGAAACATTCATGGCATCTTAAAACCACATGTCTCTCTGTCTTTAATACATATGTAGAATCATTGTTAACTTACACCTTGACAGCTCTTACTAGTTATTTCTTTCTTTTTTTTTTTTTTTCAAGACAGGGTTTCTCTGTGTAGTTTTGTGTCTTTCCTGGAACTCGCTTTGGAGACCAGGCTAGACTCCAACTCACAGAAATCCGCCTGTCTCTGCCTCCCGAGTGTTGGGATTGAAGGCGTGAGCCACCAGCGCCCAACTTTATATTCATTTTTATACAGATTTTATTGAGCAGGTTATACTTAAGAATGTATATGCATTATTTAGTTTTACTTAGTATATAGAACATATATGTATTATTAATTTGCAGGAAAGCAGGGAGGGAATATGGAAGGGCCTTTTAAAAATATTTATTATTTTATACCCTACTTCAATTTCCCCTTCCTTTCCTCCTCCAAGTCTGTGTTCTCCCACCCACACTCCCCACATCCCTCACACCCCCGTGACCTCCTCATCTATGCTTTGTCAGTTTCTATTCAGAAAAAGGCAGGCCTCCCATGGATATCACAAAACATGTCTTATCACATTGTGGTCAGATTAAGCTCCTCCCCTTGTATTAAGGCTGGGCAAGGTAACACAGTATCAGGAGTAGGGTCCCAAAAGTCCGTAAAATAGGTAGAGGTAGGCTTTGTTGCCACTATTACATAAGAACACCAAGCTACACAACTGTTACTCATAGGCAGAGGACCTACGTCAGTTCCATGCAGGTTTCCTGTTTGTCAGTTCTGTCTCTGTGAGCCCCTATGAGCCCAGGTTCGTTGATTCTGTCAGTTTTCTTGTGATATCCATGATCCCTCTGGCTCCTAAAATACTTCCCCTTCTATTTAGCAGGATTTCCTGAGCTCGGCCTAATGTTTGGCTATGGGTCTCTATGATCTGTTTCTATTGGTTGCTGGATGAAGCCTCTCTGATAATAGTTTGTCTAGCTACCAAACTATGAGTGTAGTAGAATATCATTAAGCATCATTACATGTGGGAGTTCAGCTGGGAACAGGCTCCTTGTACATGAAATTCTAAATGGTCTTATTAAATAAGAAACACAGAGCCAAGTAAAGAGTTAAAAGCCCAGAGATCAGAGCAGTAGCCAAGAGCTAAGACCACCTTATCTTACCACTAGCTGCTGTCCTTTCCCTGAAAGAGAGACCTTCTTCCTGTGTCCTGTCTTTTTATTGCCTTTCTGTTCTGACTTCTCATTGGTTCTAAACCCAACCACATGACTTCCTCGTCACTGCCTGTCTATACAGTCCTCCAGGTCTCTACGGTTTGTACTGGGATTAAAGGTGTGTGTCACCATGCTGGCTGTGTCCTTGAACACACAGAGACTTTGTCTGCCATATGATCATATTAAGGGCATGTGCTAATACTACCAGACTTCCAATTAATGGCTTGTTCTTAGCTCTGATTCCCAGGCAACTTTATTAACATACAAATAAAATCACATTTCAGCACAAATAAAATATCACCATGGCTCCCACATTTTATGACAGGGTACTCTTAAGGATTGAGTGGTAAGAGATATTACAAAGAATGATAGAGAGAAGAGAAACAGATACAAACACAGGATAGCCTCAGGAGGGCCTTGGTCATTATCCACTAGCCCCTTCTCTCTCTTCTAAAGTGCAATTTTTAGGAATGCCAAAGGGTGGAGAAAAAGACCTCCCCCTAGCTCAGCCAAGTGTAGACCCTTCCAATTGCCTGGTAACCATGCACATGGTGAAGCAATCTCTAACTGCAACGCTGCTGGGTAAAGCAAGCTCAGATCTCACAATTACATTAACGTGTTTTTTTTTTTTTTTTCCATTCTGCAGGCTTGTTTAGTTCTATCCTAGGTATCTGAGCCAGTCAGCTTCTGAGTCCTGGAGCTCTAGGTAGTGTCAGCGGTGGGGTAACTCTCATTCTCTTATTTTATTGTTATTGATATTTATTGTGTTTTGTGTTTTTGTGAGAGAGATAGAGAGACAGAGAGAAAATGAGACAGAGACAGAAAGACAGAGAAAGAGAGACAGAGAGAGAAAACAAACATGAGAGCATAAAGTTGGGTACCTAGGGAGGTGGGAGGGATTTGGGAGGAGTTGGGAGACTGGAAAAACAATCAAAATACATTGTTTGAATAAATTAAATTAAAAAAAAATGGTTTTAAGTACCTTTGTAACCAACAAAACAACTCCTTATGTATGTTAGAAATACTCTGGTCCTCTGGATGGCATTTCTATTATAGATAAAATTAATGTGATTTAAACAGGCATTTATATCAACATAAGTTGTTACAGAACCATCAAATACAGCAGCAGAAATTTTTCAAATATGTTGCAATGCTGTTTTTCATTTCCTCTTACTGAATAGTTGTATAACTAAGAAATTCATCCACGAAAGTATGTTTTTTCTAAATGTTAGCCTAAAGGAATTTTAATTTTTATCAATAGTAAAGAAAAACTTTCATATCATTTAGATTGTCAAGCAAAAGTACAACCAAAAAGAAGAATGCACAAAACACTATGACCAGCACAACTTACAGAAGACAGGATTTATTTGAGTGTAGACTCCCAGAGTATTGAAGTTCATGATGGCAGAGTGAAGCCATGATTACAGGAACTGAAAACAGGAAGCAGAGAGTATACTTGAGTCTTTAAACTCTTAGAGCCTCCACCTGGTAAAATACTCCATTAAAAGAACATCTTCAAACATACTCAAACATTGCCAACTAGAGACCAAACTATTGGAGTACCCAAGGTTCATGGGGATATTCAAATCAATGATATGTCCATCTAATAAATAAAGCAAGTAGATTCTTATGTAAGATTGGTATTTAGAAGTATGGATATGGAGAAAAAGAACATGAAATTACTAAAAAAAATGTTTAGAAATGGAAAGTTTATATTTACAGAAAAAATAAACCTCCAAGCACTGAGTAAAAGTGTGCTATAGTTGACAAACAATATACAATTGATGAGCCATTAAATATACCGACATTAATGAAGTGCTGCTCCCTGGATGGCAGGCTGGCAGCTCCTTACTCAGCCTTCTTCTTCCCAGAATTATCCTTCTATGCTTATCCTGCCTATACTTCCTGCCTGGCTATTAGCCAATCATCATTTTATTAAACCAGTGTGCAAAAGAATTATTCCACAGTACTTACCCTTTTCTGTTTAATTAAAAAAGGTTTTAACTTTAGCATAGTAAAATTACATATAACAAGACAACTATCAAGCAAGAATTTGTTATAATATCTAGTCTCTTTATATTTGGCAAATTCAAAGAAAATACTCTATCCTATATTTGTGAATCTAAGGTTTCATATCTCACTTATCTTTTCTCATAACTAAGGAAAATTATAGCTATCTAGTCTTCAACTACATCTAAGACCCCAGAAGGATATAATATTACCTAAGTAATCAGGAAGTACATTGTAAACAACTTCCAAAAATTCAGAATGACAGAGACAGCTGGCTGCCTGGACAGACACCTTAAGTTCATCTACAGTGTTGGGACATCCATATTCAGCCTATAAGTCTTGAGTTTTTTAATCACTTCTCTGTGTGTCCTGTAGACTATCTGTCAGCCATCCTCTGCAAAGCAGGAACCTGATGGACCATTTCATCTTGCAAAGTTCAGTGATCACCTTCCTATGGGTCCTACACATCCATTTTATACAGCATTTTGTCAAGCACTCTAGGCAAGAACAGTTTCTTGCCCAAATGGCTACTTTTGTCAAGAAGAAAATAAACTCCATACAGAGTGTCTTCAATGCCCATCTTTCTCTCTGAAGTAAATTGATGCTGCCAGAAGCAAGCATGACTCACTGTCCAGAAAAGTCTGTTTTTAAAACATGCTAAATGCCATATTCTGTAGGTCTTTGAAGTGTTTGAAAATTACCTACCTAATTGAATTATATATTTGTATACCTAGAAAACTTAACATGACTATAATTTTGACTATCATTGATGACTAATTATTAGTCTGTATTTCTTAATTATCCATTACAATTTAAATAAGCTGCACATACATAATACCTTAAACAAGAGTAGAAATATACATACAGTATAACAAAATTCACTTTAAATTTGTATCAATAAACTAAAATTTATACCAATGTAAAACATTTTAAATAAGCTGCTCTTTAAAAGTAGGTTCATCAATCTACTCTTTTATCCTAATATATCTATATCCTATATTTTCATATAATATAACCCTTTCTTTTTTAGAAAGATATTGACTATGACTAATAACAATTTGTAACCAACAGCCTAAACAAAGACAAACATCCATAATCCAGTTTTGAGAAATGTGGATGTAGTTTTCTAGGCTACTTCCTGCTGATAAAGGACACTATATTCTTATGAGGGCAAAAAGAAAATTTTAGGATTATGGTCAAGTCCTCACTAGAGTAGTCTGTGAGGCTGTATTCTCTGAGCCAATTGCCTTGAAGTTGATTTTAGATGTTGAATGATCTGGGCCATAGGATCAACAGAGACAATTCAGGGGGTCTTGGCTGGTCCAACCGTATTAGCCTGGAATCAATATACACCTTCTCATATTCTATGGAAACAAAAGCAGAACCTCTTTTCCAAAGCAACATATCCTAAGGTATAGATTTTGAAATCAAGATATCTTTAAAATATACATATTGATTACATCTTTTACAATCAAATGTCTTTCTGCTGTTAAAAATCCCAAAGACAATACAATCCAGATTCTCTGTGTAATATCCATCTTTACATGGCTTATTTTTTATACTACCTTTACTGTCTCTTTAAAGACTACTTTTTAAAACTATTTCTTTACATAACTGTCTATATTCCTTTTCTTCTCTCTTCCAAGCCTATGTACATTTTTATACATATCACAAAACAATTAGAGGTTGATTTCATCTGAATCTGACTTATTGTGAATCTATTGCTTTGAACTGTAGAATGACTAGGACTGAAATGGCAGCTTTGGCTGCTGGCTCCATCCACCTCAGCTTCCCATCATGGCAGAACTACATTTACTGCCAGCCCTGGGAACTATGTTCACCACCAACTTTAGGAAGCCATGGGTCTGTGCTTCCATCCAGCAGTGTATAGCCCAGAAATCTTTTTTCTTATTTAGTAGCAAAAGCTAAATCTACCATGCACTATGTTGTGTGGCTTGCAGAAATCTCAGTGTATCTCAGAAGGAATTTTCCATGCTGTAGTTCCAGCCCACATGCCATGAACCTGCCACAGCCAAGAAACACATCATTGTACCTAGGCCTGCCATGAGTGACATGAACTAGGAAGGTGTTCTTAGCTACATTTATAATCCCTTTTTAAGCTTTCTCAGGTTTTAGGTGGAAACTCTTGCCACCACGTGTGGGTGCCATTTGTATCCAGAAGTTTTCCTGTGTCCCGCCTGCTCCACAGCCACTCAGATTCAAGTAAACACACAAAGGCTGATATTAATTAAAAGTGCCTGGCCATTACCTCAGGCTTGCTACTAACTAGCTCCTACACTTAAACTCAGCCATTTCTGTTAATCTATATGTCACCATGTGTTCTGTGGCTTTACTTGTGTGCCATTACATGCTGCTCCCTGGATGGTAGGCTGGTGTCTCCTCACTCACCCTTCCTCTTCCCAGAATACACCTTGTTTGATGTCCCAACTATACTACCTGCCTGGCTACTGGCCAATCAGCATTTTATTAAACCAGTGTTTAAAAGCATTATCCCACAGCAATGAAACCTAGAAAGTGTATATGGAAAGAAACATAAAATGATATTGAAGATAATTAAATAGATGTCATAAACATGAGCCTCTGAAAGAATGTTTATGTTCCTTGCCAAGTGGCAGTATATTTCTCTTCTTTCTTAAAATAACTGTAAAGCAAGATGCAACAGTTTAAAGATATTTACTGCTTAAATATCTTTTGAGATATTTACTACTTAATAGTGATTATCAAGGAATGATCCTCCAATATTAGAAGAGTCTTCCTTGTGGGAGCATAGAGTACAGGGAGTAGTAATTTAAGGTCAGCAAAGTGTTTGCTGAGTAGTTGAGGCTTATGGAAGCCATTGCGAGCATGATATCATGAGTAGACAACTGGGGGAGGATGTCTGTACAGACTAGAGGTCACCTACCATTCTGCAGGGCCATATCTGTAGTTTTCCCCATGTACCATTTTCAAATACATATTTTTGAACTCTTTTATTGTACTTGGTTATAAGAGTGTTAGGTTTTCATTTGTACATGTGCTGTCAGTGACTCTGTTAGAACTCAGAAATGGATCCCTCCCTGAAGACCTTCTGGCTTAGCTCCAGTGTTCAATTCTGATTGAAAGGGTAAAATCACAATTAAGGACTTCTGTTTTAAACATGACATATTTATTGTTTCTTAAAATTGGGTGTTATTCATTTGTTTTGCAGAGGTTCTGTACATTTTATTCTAGATAGATTTTTGTATACTTTGTTCACATATTTTTTTTTCTTTAAGGGATACAAGCTGTCTCTTAAAAAAGGAAACTGAAAAGAACCTAGTTCATGCTGGCAACCCCCGAAACCCATACACACACACACACACACACACACACACACACACACTCCACTTGTCTTCTTTCTCCTGTTCTCTTGTACCTTTTTACAAAAGCTCTGCTCTGTTTCTGGCCTTTCCACAATCTGTGACTTTGTAAAATTTTCTTTGGTTATAAATTTCTATGATCCTGCTTAGGTTAACCTCCCTGTCACTGCAGGTGGATTCTCTGTGAAAGAAAAATGTATCTTTCATTTGGCATAGTTATCTGTGTACTCTCTTGCTTAAATTTTTAAATTCTCCACTTAATATAAAACTGGTCATTATCTTAAAAAGAGGTTAAGCTGAAAATAAATGTTTCTATATAAATGACATTCACAGAAATTATTGTTTCTTAGTATAGCTAATTGGAATACAAAGGGATCTGGTAGAGATATCTTAAATGTGAACCTACAAAAGAAAAAGAGATGGGCTTGGGGAGGAAGATTATGTAACAGGAATCTTAAAGAGTCTTATTAATAAAATCAAACCTGAGGCCAGCTATTGGGGTGAATGCTGGAAGATCAGAGAAGCAGAACAAGCCATGGCTATCTCACCTTGCTAGTTCCTCAGGTGATCCTTTTTCCTCAGGGCTGGAAGCTTCTGAGTCCTCCTCCACATGAATCTCAGCTGAACTGTGTTGCTCCAAAGCTTAACTAACCACATGCTTTTTCCTCCTTAGTTCCTGGTCCTAACGCCTTATATACCTTTTTCTTTCTGCCCCCATTCCCTGGGATTAAAGGCATGGGTCACCATGCTTAGCTGTTTCTAAAGTGGCCTTGAAGTCAGAGATCTGGCTAGCTCTGTCTCCCAAGTGCTGGGATTAAAGGTGTGTACCACCATTGCCCAACTTCTGTTTTGGCTTACTTTTCCCATTTTCTAGCCACCATTTCTGGCTCTGTTCTAGTGGCTGTCTGTTCTCTGCCCCCAGATATGTTTATTTCAGGGAACACACAATATTTCAGGGAACTCAATACCCACCACAAGATTATTTTGTTCTATTAAAATCTTTAAAGAGAGAAAGCTTCAAATCATATAAACAATTTGTAGAAAATTAATGGTTGAGTATTCTCCATTTTTAAAATGGTATTATGATCAGATAAGTATATTTGTGATTTTTAGTACATGTTCTAATTAGTGGGTAGGTTTCTGTTTGTTGGCTTGTTTTAATTTTATGTATCCTAGCCTCAGTGCATAACCAAGGTTGACCTTGAAATCTAAATCTCCGCAGCATCCTTGGGCCCATGTATTGCAGACTTACTTTGCCTAGCTTAGATCATGCTGTTCTGGGGAATCAAAACTTGGGTTTACTGCATGCTCTATAAGGTTTCCAGTAATTGACCACATCACCACACCACCAGGTTCTTAGAGGCTCTTTGATGATCGATTCCAGATGGGATTAAAAAGGAACAATGTAGTTAATTATGACATAGATCCATGATACTCTCATGAGCTTTTCACCACAAAGATCATGGCGGAAGAATGCCAGGCAGTGCTGGCACATGCCATTACCCCAGCACTCGGGAGGCAGAGCCAGTTGGATCTCTGTGAGTTTGAGGCCAGCCTGGTCTAGAGAGTGAGATCCAGGACAGGCACTAAAACTACACAGAGAAATCTTGTCTCAAAAAAAAAAAAAAATCAAAGCAAAACAAGACAAAAGATCATGGTCAAAAAATAAAGGCAAGAAGAGAAACAGTCAGTGATGGAGATGAGTTCAGTTTTTGTGGTTGAGGAAAACTTGTTTCAAAAGAAGGTCATAGTTGATCAGGTGATCGGAGGACTAAACACTGAATGCTGTGGCTGTCAACAAGCACATCTTGTAACAATGGAAATATCAGACCCAACAAATTAGAAGAGAGCCTTCAGGATGGAGATATGAGGGGAATCTTAGTAAACACAGCCCTGCATCCTGGGAAGTGGGTATAACAGCTCTGTCTGTAAGGGAAGTGGACTCATTATTGTTTTTCTGTTTATTTGGTGGACTATACTGTGGTATGAAATTATTAAAAGGCTTCTTTTTCAAATTTAGTATAATATTTTTATAAAATATTTATGCTTTACTTTTTATTATTTATTTCTCTAAAATGATCTGGATAGACTAGTTTGGTACCATGTCAATTTTATATGTTTAGTATATTTATGTTTTGCATATGGGTTTTTTGTTTTTAATATAGTTATAAAAATCATAATATCTTTACACTTACTTGCTTATAATATATTAATTTCAATACATCATGTACTATTTGATTTACTTAATGTCTCTTTTCCATAGTAATTGTCCTAATTTGCTTCCTGTTGCAGAAATAAATGCCATGACCCTAAGCAACTTGAGAAGGAAAGGGCAGATTTGGCTTCCATGCTAAAATTCATCATCCAGGGAATCTAAGGCACAGCTCAAGGCAGGAGCTTGATGCACACACTGTGAAGTGAAGCTGCTTATTTACTTGCTTATCCTGGCTTGCACAACTCTGGCGGTCAGAAGACAAGTTTCTAGACTACATTCTCTTCTTCCTCCAAGTGGATCCCAGAGAAAATACTGGCTTTTAAAGGTTTTATTCCATTTACAAAATAGAAATATATAATTTAATATTTATTTTTAAGGATTTAATTTATTTTTTCAATTACTAATAATTGTATCAATTCCCTTTCGCCTTCCTCTTCCAAACCTTCCCATGTATCCCTCCTTGCTCTTTTTCAAATTCATGGCCTCATTTTTCATTAATTATTATTGCATGAATGATTACATTAAATATAGTTTTCACATTTTAGCGTATTGTGTATTCTGTTTTCTTTCTACTTTCTCATTTTTATATGGAAAGAGATGACAACAAAATAGAAACAACTGAAATAGTTGTTTTCAACTGTTTGTTTTAGCTAAAGTGATTAAGTTCAGTAGAATGTTTTTTACTCTAGCCTATGCGTTTGCACATGTGTTTGCTACCAGCCTTTTCAGTTCATTTGCCTTATATGTTCCTTGGCATCCTTTTGCACAGTCTTTCCAGAATGACTCCATCTTATTTCAATTGCAGATTTAGTTCTGGACACAATAATAGGAATGATGATGTCTTGGTGTTCCTTTCCATTTTTGTCATGTTAATATATATAAAAAAATGCAACATTTTATATTCAACCTCCAGCAACCTCACCATCTCATGGAGGCTGTTATAAAGGTAGATACCTTGTATGCAGAAGCTCTGGATCTGAGTATGACTGAAGTGGGCTTAATTGTTTTTCTATCAATGTTCAAATTCCTCTACTTGTTTTCTCTAGACTGTGTGCTGAGGAATCTAGAGACCACCAGATTGACTTTCCTGTATCATCATTGTTTTCCATTATTAGCATAAATTATTTTTTTTACTCTTACTAGTACTAGATACATTTAAAATCTAATTTCCCTGTTCTAATCATTGATATAAACCCTAAAGACTGCACATCTGGCATTGGCTACAATAGAAATAATATTACTATCTTTTTTCAAATCTATATTAGAATTGTAGGCATTGGCTAAGCCTTTTAATTTCTTTAAGTCTACAGGGACTGAGATTTGTGTTTCTGCAAATGTGCCTTTGTAATTTAAAGCCTTAGTAATGGGTCAAGTTACCTTCAAGCTCAATTAAGCTAATGGAAAATTCCATCTTTGTATACGGAGTTTTATAAATGAGGTTTGTGCTCTTTTGTCAAGTTATACCTATATTGAGGATTGTTCTGGTTCCTAAGACAGTAACAGGTATCTAACTGAGCCACTTCAGTCTTTTACCTTTGACATGGAAATGATGGGAGCTTCCACTTGAAAGAGTCAGGATTATACAAAATCAGGAAGACTCAATGCAAATATCATAACACTATATTCACTGCATCACTTTCTGCCTGAACCAGGTAAGTCTAGCAGCTGCTTTATTATGCTTGGAGATTTCTTTTAACTCTTTATTCTCTAAATATTAAATGCTGGGGCTCAAAATGCACTTTTACCTCTTACCATAACTATAGCAAAGGATTAAAATAATCCTTTTAAATATCATAATAAAAGCTTAATGAATAAAACTGAATAATAAACAGAATAGTCTATAATGTACTTTCCCCTGTTTAGAAAACAAACAAACAAACAAACAAAAACAACTCTTTATTCTTATTTTACATTGTTCACATTTATCTAGCCAATGTTAATATAAAGGTCCATTTTTCTTTATCTATTTCCAAGAATGGAACTCACAGGCATATGATACCATGTTCAGATCCTGGAATTATTATTATAAATACATAGTGATGCAGTAAATGCAGAAAGAAAATTAAATGCTGTATGGCAGAAACATGAGGAATGGTATATTACTTAAGTAACAACATGCATGTCTCTGCTTACATAAAAATTAGTTCAGATTTCTGCATTCATCCAAGCAAAATCTCTAATCAAAATTCCAAGAGCATGTTTTCATTTGACAATACTTTAGTAGACATTTCATTAAATGTAAATTCATGATAATGTCTTTCAATCTATAGTTTACTATAGATTATAGTTTTATATGCCAATGTCTATATTTGTTAAGGTTTTGAAAAAAAAATGCCTATGTTGATTAGAAACTCTGCTGACAGCCATACAATTCTTTTATGGATAAGCATTAACTATTCATAGGTTTTCACATATTTTTATATATGGATTTAGAAAATGCTGATTTCCTTCCTATGTTGTATAATGGGACTTAGCTATTCAATGTGTTCAGTGTTTACTATTTCCCTGTCGATCCAGCAAGGCATTCTTCTTGGAGACATTTGAGTTTTGACAATGTCTTTTCTTTAATATGTTCTACACTATGTCACTACAAGTATATTTTGTTTTATTTTGAGAAGCAAAAATTAAGAAGTCTGAATATCTAACTAATTGCATGAAAAAATGATTCAATATAGTTTTAATAGAAAGAAGAGTGATTTTTCTTTCAATCCTTAAGAGTAGATGTTCATTAGGGTAGATAAGTAATATATGATTTATATTGCTGTAGTAGTCTTTGAGACATTTAAATGTAACATTCTTAGCTAGAGTAAAGTTCAGCTCTTGAAAACTATAAAGTACTGTCACTAATTAATAAATGGGTTATCTTTTCTCTAAAGATTAGGTAATGAGCTTTGCTTAAAAAAGAAAAATGATTCAATCCTAATAGTCAAAAAGTTACAAATGACTCCTTTAAAACAATGTGCATGTATGTTAGATGGATTATGATAATGTTTTCAAAGTATACTGTGGTGGTTTAAATAGGAAATGCCCCCACAGGCTCATTTATGTGAATGCTTACTCACGATGGAGTTGGATAAGAAGGTTTAGAAGATATGGCATGTTGGACTAAATGTGTGACTCGGGGTGGGCTTTGAGTTTTTACAGAACCCAAACCCAGGCCCAGCACTTCCCTCTTTTTCTCCCTAGGCCTAATATTCAGTATCTAGCTCTCAGTTACTTCTCCAGCAGCAAACCTGCCTGCCACTGTGTTTCCTTCACCAGGCTCCTTCCCATGATGTTCACGATGTCTCATCACAGCAATAGAGTTATAATTAACATATATACTATATACAGAGCTGTTCAGACAGGTTGAAGGAAATAATGTGTATGAATAATTGGAAAGCCAGGTGGTGAAAATTACATAAACCATAGCTATTAACAATATTCAAACAATATCATATTAATAATTCTTTGTAAAAAACAAAGTTTTAGTTTTAAAATCTCTAAAAGAGAAGTATTGTTTCTCATTTGTGTAAGAAGAAAATAGATAAGTGAAAATAAAAAGGAAAAAAAGAGAGAATTATGGTATGTACCAAGTAGTACCTAGAGGCTTGTGCTTTACTATGACCCATTAACCTTTCCGGTCCACAGCCTTCTCTCCTTCTTTTACAAGATGTTTTGTTCTGACCAGAATGATCTTGTATGGATGATTTTGAAATGATTGATATTTCATAGCAAAGTTATGAATTTTGGTAGATTAAGGTTTGAATAATTTTCACAATGTTAATTCACTTTTTTAGATTTGAAAAGTGAGTATTTAATTTATTCTTTTTCACCTCATTCCTGTCATATTGATATAAGTATGTTCCTTCCTGACAACTGTATTTTCCTTACTTTGTGAAAGGATATATTTTTCTGCTGTCTCTGAGGAGAGCATTATTACTCTATTTGTATTTACTTTTGTCCTGTGTTTTCGTCAGATAATACTGGTTTTGACATAATAACTTCCAAGATGTTTCTATCATATTATTACTTTTTATGATGTTTATTTTACTGGTTCAATGAATTCAATTGTCTTTCAGAATTGCTGTATATGCATATATTTAATTCCCACTTGCACTTGAAATTAAGTTGTATTTATCACATCTGTAAAATTAAAAATTATATTTCTACTTTGATTGTTAACCGTTTTTCTGTTATGTTTAAAATGTTGATTATTTTGTTGAGGATTCATTTTGGCTCTTATAACTTTCTTAGTGTTGTGTTTTGGCTTTTTTGAAAATTCTCCTGTGTCTACTTTTCACTATTCAGACTAACATAACATTATGAGTTGCAGTTTGTAGTATTAGAACTTTTTATTTGTTTGTTTTTTGCTGTCTTGAAAGTGCTTTTATATACCTGAGTTACTCTTTGTTTAGTTCCAAGATCAAAAAGCATACTGTTCAGTATTTGCTTTGACTTGATGTAGCCTGATTTCTCTATGTTGAATTTAATCATTCTAAATAGCTGAAGGTTTATTTTTTTGAGAGTTTTGACTTTTGCTTTGGTGGAAGATTTAAATTTATTGAACAAGTTATCCTTTATAAATTTGTTTCTCCCTCTGAGCTGGGCTGTATTTAATGTTGTTATCAAGTGAATTTATTCATGTATTCTACCAGTGCAGGGTTTATTGAATATTCCTGGTTCTATTGGAAGCACTGCCCGTTTGCTATTCTTATCTGAATGACTACGCTCAGTCTCCAAGACATCTTATGTGGGCACTGATGATAAATTCTTAATTTTTCTTAAAAAATAGCTTTCTATTGAATTGTGTAATTTCTTATGCAGATTATGTTAGATGGTGCTTTCTATATTGACTAAATTTGTTTTCAAAATTTATGGTAATAGTACAAACATAGAATGAAGTGAAATCATTAGAATATATGTGGTTGAAAAACAGTCACTATAAAGCAAACCAGATGCTAAGTGTTCCAAAAGAGAAAAACATGAGATATCAAAAATCAAAAGAAACAAACCAACAAAATATTTATACATAAATCTTAAGTTCAAATGTAACTTTCCCATGACACGATTCACTGAGCAACCTCATACTGTAAATTCTGCAGTTAAGTTTATTCTCTCTGTGTATTTTTTAATCTGATAATTAAGAGAGACAAGAATGCTATGTAAATCAATATTACATTCTAAGATATAATTTTACTTGAAATAATTGTGTTCATTTATTAACTTGTCCATAAATAATGCATTATTATTCTATTTTTTATTATTCCCTCTATACTTTCTTTGGCTAGCAATTGTCATAAGCTGTTCTAAATTCTATAAGTAGTCAAATCAACCATTGTTAATTGGAGCAACAGGAAAAAATATTTATGATTTTTTTAAGGTTTATTTATTTATTATGTATATAGTGTGTTGCCTGCATTGCCTGCATTCCAGAAGGGGGCATCAGACTTCATTATAGATGATTGTAAGCTACCATGTGGTTTCTGGGAATTGAACTCAGGACCTCTGGAAAAGCCATCTCTCCAGTCCCAGAAATATCTATGATTTAACAAAGAATTAAACACAGAAATTTAGGGCTATACAGTTAAAGACCAAAGAAATGTGAATAAACCTACTCCTGAAGATCCACAGAGTACAATTATACATTTCTTCCTGTTTGACAAGGAATCATGATGCTGTGATTGAAACATCTAAACATATGCCATGTTTCTTTAAAGATTTTCAGGTTTACATAAAAAATACAATTTTTAGTTCATTAAAAGTCATATCTGATTTGGATTAAACATTTTAATTCTATAATATTCAATTATACAATCTAGAAATACTTACTATTTACTTCAGAGACAACAGAGATCTTCAAAAAAGGACTCAAAGAAGACTCCTTTGTCAGACCAGTGTATGGTCTGGCCAGGATACTAAGAAGGGAAAAAGCGAATTTTTACAGAATACCATGTAATTAAATATGGTGTTTATTTATTTATTTATTTATTTATTTATTTAGTGATAACTGTTGAAATCTCTTTTGAGGTGAGGATGTCATAGAAGAGTTTATTAAACTTGATGGTGATCTATTTTTTCTGTGTCTACTATCCTTTCATATACCCACAAAATAATAAATTTACAATAGAGATAGAGGGTTTTGAGAACACTTAGAATTTTTTGGTCAATATCATTCAGTATTCAAATGGTAGGTTTAAAAGAAATTTTGGCATTTGGGAGCATTTTTTTTTTTTGGAACAATAGTATTAAGATGTGACATGTGATTGTTTATTTGGAGTATTTTATATGTTGGAAATGAGGTATAGGCCTTGGTCTTATGGCATAATATTAGTCTTCATTGAACTTTGCTGAAGGGAAAACTACAAAGTAAAATTTGAAGATATCTAAAAAAACCATAAAATTATATCAATGATGACATATTGATTACATGTTCAATGATAATTTCAATATGTCACTAAAATTAATTTCATTTGTTTTCCTTGGACTTTTCTTATAGCACTAAGCAAACTTAAAATTATACTTTTTCTTTCAATTAAGTTTTTATTGAATTGTACTGAGCAAGAATTTAGCCTGTGGTAACTTCTGGAAAGTCCTCTCACTTTTGGATACAAGAAAGAAAATGAAGGTTTAAAGTAACATAGACTACTACTGTGCCTGTGATTACTTTAAAGCCATGGGGAGAAGGTGAAAAGCAAAGCCTTATTTAGAAGTGACAGCTAAACTTTTAAACCAAGGGGCCAATCAATGCATTTTTATGGCAATAAACAAACAGATTACTAATTAGAAGAAGGAAAACTCTTGTCCGACTATTAATCAATCTTAAGTCAAATTAGTATATTTTTATTGATACAGGGATTTGAACAGAGTGCCTGCTATGTTAAATAGATGTCTGTGTTCTATTAGTGCTTAGGTAAATAGAAAATAGTTATGGTTGTAAAACTTATACTAGTACAGTACACTGTTGATATGTGTAAGCAGACATGTGAAATGTGTTTGACAGATAGATTTTAGTGTATGTGATTTACTTTATACTTGCTATATGGGATATACTATGTTAATATATAGGCATTGTGTATGATTTACTGTATACTTACTAAGGTAATACAAGACTACTCTCTAAGGAAAATCAACCATCTGGCACTTTCAATGTTGTCATCCCCACAGATTAAGGACATAAGAACTTTTATGGAATTACCGTAATTTCTAAGTGACTTCCAGAGCGGAAAGGTTGTTATACTTGACAGTGCAGTGTGGTATCCAGCATCAACAAAAGGGGTACATTTGCATGAAAAAGTACATTGTGAGGGTTTTCTGCATCAACGTTATCAAATTAATTATAATTACATGGAAATATCAAAAATAATTAATAAATTACTTTGAGGCAACACCTGGGAGTCCAAATTCTTGAGTAAATCTCATTTCATTCATAATATATATATATATAAAATGTGGGACTTCAGATATTATTGATTAAATTTTTTTTCAAAATTCCAGAAATAATCAGGGGTTTCATGGAAAAATAATGAATTCATTAATGATCACAATTTATAGCAAGCTGGAATATGAAATAAAATAATGTGAACAATTAAAAGCAAGTAAGTCTGTACAGACAAGATATTGAGTTGGAATTCAGTAACAAAAAATTAGCAGTTAAAATTTCTGTATGTAAGATCCTAGAGAGTAAAGTCTTAGATGAATCTCTCAGGACAAACTAAAGCTGGAGCTTTAGGCAGGCATGATTCTTTCATTTAGCCAGGACAAGAATGAATGAAGGCTTTCAACCTTCCTAATGATGCCACCTTTTTTGTTGTTGTTGTTTGTGTTTTGTTTTTTCGAGACAAGGTTTCTCTGTGTAGCTTTGCACCTTTCCTGGAACTTGCTTTGGAGAACAGGCTGGCATTGAACTCACAGAGATCCACCTGCCTCTGCCTCCCAAGTGCTGGGATTAAGGGCATGCGCCACCACTGCCCAGCTTTTTAAAATTTTTTTTTATTTTTTTTATGATGCCACCACCTTTTAATAAAGTTCTTCATGTTGTGGTGACCCCCAATCTTAAAATTGTCTTCATTGCCAATCATAACTCCAATTTTGCTACTCTTAAGATTAGTATAAATATTTTTGGAGATGGAAGTTTGAAAAAGGCACCATGGCACCTAGGTGGAGAACCAATGAAGTATTGTATAGTGTGTATTCAAGGGCTAATATATCTGCTCATTAAAGAAAGACCATGACAGTGTACAATTCATGCAGAAATTCAGGTATATCTCCAACAGCTGCAAATGAAACCATCATCACAGGATTTTGAGTCAATATGATGCCAGATATAACTACATGATTTTTTTGAGGTGGATGTTTAACACAGAGGAACCTACCCACAAAACGATAAACAAAAGATATGGACACTGCTATTGGAAATTAAGCCAGGACCACTATGGGAATATGACTGTCATGGATAATTCACTAGTTAAAAACAATAACTGTAGAGTTAGATTTACATAAAACATTATTGAAAACCAGTGAAGGAATACAGTTTTACATCTTTTCACTTAGTACAGGAAGAAAATATTGTTGGAAAAATTTAAGGAAGCATTTTCTTTTCTTCATTGAAAGGGATTCATTAGAAGGTATTTTCAGTTGAGATTTTTATGTCACTCAGTGGAGAAAGTGTTCTGATAATGAAAGAGATTTAGTGAATCAGAAGATAGCATATGGTGAAAACTCTTGAGTTCAATTCCTTTCTCTTGTTATCACTGAGAAGAAAAAGCGAAATGGCACAGAGTTTTGGTAGTCATAGCAACTGTGATAGTTTATTATATTAGGGAAGAAGTATGAAAATACAATTTTAGAAATAATTGAGAGATTTGCAGAGCAAAGTTCACTGTTTTCTCACAGAAAACATAAGCACAGATATGCATACTATAAAATATAGAACTTATTATTATTTGACCCCATATAAAAGCTTGCTAAATGAAAACCACACTGTTTACGTTATATTTAAAATAGATATCAATATTGTTAAAATGATGCATTTCTCAAGGTTAAAAGAGAGAGACTATTATTTTATATTATTCACATTGTTTGAAATAATAAATTATAACTAATATTCTGCATCTACTGTTCCTCATAAAGACCCCTGTTCTTGCTTCAGCAGGTCAGAGAGTATGCTGTAAATGCAATACTCCTAGTATGTTAACTATAACCATTTCACTTGTTCATTTCTAAATCAATAAACAGTTCTTGGATACTGTTCTCTTCCTTTGCTTAAAAAATTTCATGTTATGCAAACACAAGGCAACTCCAGCAGAGTTGGGAAAAATTATTCATGATTGGGAAGCAACCATTATATAAGCTGTGTAGTCAAACATAAGGGTATAAAACACGCATGAACTTAATGTTTTAAGTTTTAAAAGTGGTTCTTGATAATTGTGCATATTTAATTAAATACAAATTGACATTTCACACATATATAAAAGAGACCATCATTTTCTATCAGTTCAAGATCCTATAAAACAATGAATTACTATTTTCTATTATTTGTATCTCAAATGCTTCACTGTGATGAATAATTATGGGTAAATTTTTTTTGAACATTTTCATTTACATTATGTAAGTAACTACTCAGAGTTCAGTTAACTATCATTCAATCACAACCTACAAAAATACTGCATACAAGTTGGCTGTAAATGAAGGTTTTCCATTTAATATCAGATTGTGCTTTAAATAAAGGAAATTAAAAGGAAATTTGTATCTAGAATGCAATCTACTGTACAACAGAAAAAGATAACTCATACTGATTAAATATTCCACAATGATCTTTGGAAATTATTAATGGATTTTAATCACCAACAGACTTGTTTATTAGATCTTAAAGAGATTTGATAATACAGGAATGATCTGTTAATAATCCAGTTAAGAAAGACTAAAACCTTGAACAATGCCAGGCATACTCTCGACTCCTCTCCAGTATCATGTTCGCCTGTGGGCTGCCATTCTTCCAACCATGATGAAAATGGAATAAAGCTCTGAAGCATAAGCCAGTCCCCATTAAATGTTTTCCATTCTAAGAGCTGCTGTGGTCATTGTGTCTCTCCACAGCAATATAAAACACTGACTAAGGCAGAAGTGAGTATCAGAGACTGTGGTGTTGCTGTGAGAGGCTGGACAATGATTTTGTTTGGAAGAATATAGAACACTTGAGAAGTTTGAACTGGAAAAGCAGTTGAGCTCTTTTAGTGCTTCTTAATGGACCATCCTAGTAGGAGCATGGAAGATAGTGGTTCTGAGGGTGATTGGAACTGTGGGGCCTTGCCCAAGAGGTTTTAGAGGAGAAGAATATTAGTATGTGATCTAGAGATCAATCTTGTGATATTTTGACAAATAATGTGGCTGCTTTCTGACCTTATCCAAAAAATCTGTCTGAGACTAAAATGAAGAATTATGGATTAGCAGCAATAACAGAGGAGATTTTAAAATAGCTTAGTGTTGACTGTATTGAGTGGTTATTAGTGTCCTGCCATATGTAGATCTCTAATGTAAAGTAGCAAGCTGAGCAAGGAAAAACACTAAATAGACAGTTTAAGGAGAAAAGAAGCACTAGCAAAAAAAATAAGAAAAGTCTGTTCATAAATGGAATGAAGGAAATGGTGACCTCAGGACAAGATCCAACACAGCTAAACTTCTAACTTGTGAAAATCATAGAGAAAAGCTAAGGGGCAAGTGTGGTGGTACATACATTGAATGCCAGCACTCAGAATGCAAGAGGCTGGCCTATCTTTGAGTTTGAGGCAGCCTGGTCTACAGAAGGAATTATAAAACAGTCCGGATTAAACAGTGAGTAAAAACATCAAAAACAAAAAGCTGATGCAGGCTGGGTAGTGGTGTATGCCTTTAATCCGAGCACTCAGGAGGCAAAGCCAAGTGGATCTCTGTGAGTTTGAGGCCAGCCTGGACTATAGAGCAAGATCCAGGACAGGCACCAAAACTACATAGAAAAACCCTGTCTCAAAAAACAAAACAAAAACTAATGCAGATGCAATTTAATGAAGGGGCCATATTCCAGCCACAGTAAGCAGCAGAACTTGGCAGCTTCATCCATGTGGTTCTGGCTTTAAGTCAAAATACAAGAAAGGGGTTATGAAATCTCCCTCAGTGACTAAGGGAAGCTGCTGAGGCTAGGCTTATGTCAGGAGTGTCCCTTCATGAAGGCCTATAAAGACCATTTCATGAAACTGTAAAGGAGAAACTTGGATTGCATTGGAAACCCCAAAATGTTGGAGATAAGACTTTTGTGGAATACCTGACAAGGGAAACTGCTAACATGGAGTGAAACCAGCCCAACAGAAAGAAGGATATTGTAATTCTCAAACCTCAAAGGAGCTAGAGATCTGAAGATCACTTGCACATCCAACAAGGAGATGCAGAGTTTGTAGTTTGGCCAGATGGTTTTCTGTCTTGATTTGGTTCAGTGTTTCTTTCTTATATTCCATTTACTCCATGTTGGAGTGGTAATGTATGTATCATGCTGTTGTATATTGAAGATAAATTATCTGTTATTTCAGTTTGATTTTACAAGGGATTACAGTTTGAAGATTGCCATGAGTATCAGAGACTTTGAACTGTGAACTCGGGTTGAACTTAAAAGTTTGAATAAACTCATTTTACATTATACTACAAGTCTTTGGTGGGCAGGGAGGCCTCTACCTTTTCATTTATGGGATTACTGGTGTTTGCAATCACACTTGGGGTATGCTATGATAGGGACAGTATCCCCAGGATTTCCACCCCAGAAAATCACTCTACTAACTATGGTAGAGCTTCAACTCCCTCAAGGAGGCTCTCAGGACTAGGGAGGGGTGATCCTAGCCAGGATCAAGACCAGGCACAGTGGGAAAGTTGATGAAATCAAGAGTGACTGAAGGTCCTCTACATATGTGACAGTTGTGTAGTTTGGTCTACTTGTGGTACTCCTAACAATGGGAGCAGGGACTGTCCCATTGCCTTGGCTGACTCTATGAATGTATTCTCATACTGAATTGCCTTGCCCAGCCTTAAGACAAGTGGAAGGTTTAGTCTTACTGTGACTTGATATGCCATGCTTTGTTGGTACCCATTGGAGGCCTGACCCTTTCTTAACAAAAACAGAGGAGGAATGGAGGGATGGAGGGAGAGAATGGGAGGGAGGACAGAGTGGAAACTGTGGTCTTGATGTAAAATAAATAAATGGATTAAATAATTATTTTTTAAGAAAGAGTGACTGAAAGTGCATAAGGCAGAATTGGACAAAGGAAATGACAATGTTGGCAAAGCCAATCATCTTTGTATTATAATAATGGGCATTTAAATTCAACTTGTAATGCATAAGACTTATTTTTATCATTATGCCAAATTTTAATTGTGTATGTATTAAAATGTATATATTAACCAATGTTCACAGTATAGAAAGATAGAGTTGAATTCCAGTAATTATAGCATTTTCATCTACAATTGATTTTCATTCTTTTCCTGTGGTTGCAATAAAATACCCCAATGAAAGCAAATTGTGGGAGAAAAGATTTATTCTGGCATACAATTAATCAGCATAGTCTATAATTGCATAGAAGTCAAGACTAAGAGAAGGTGGCCCTAGCATATGGATTAACTTATAAACCATATAAAGAAATAGACTCTGTCACAATGGAGAAGCATGGTATCAGGAAAATGGCGCTGCTCTAAATATCATCTGTAGTTAGGAGGAAGAGAATAATTACTGCTTGTGACTCAGCTTTCTTTCTTTTTACAGTTCAGAAACACAGCCCATGCAACAAGATTTCCCATATTGAGTTAACTTAATCTAAGAACTTTTTCAAAGGCCCTACAGATACATATAGTTTTTCATTATGACTCAAAATGGCATCAAGCTGAGAATCAAGATTAACCACAACAGTGCCCACATGCAGTATTTGTATCATGAGTGCATTTGCCTTTTGTCTGTCTCATTTTATAAAAACAGGAATTTAAATTTGGGAATGTTATACAATTTACTTTGAATGTATTCATTCCTTTCTTTAGATCCTTCCATATCTACTAGCCACTTCTTCCTTCCCATCTTTCTTTGTGTTCTCTGTGTGTCTTTCTTTCTTTCTTTCTTTCTTTTTTTTTTTTTTACTCATCAAATCCAGTTTTTGCTATCTGTGTACTCTGGTATGTGGCCTTCCACTGGAGCATAGTAAACCAAACTAGGACTATAGCCATAAAGAAAATGGACCTTCCCTCTCCCCAAAGCTATCATTAGCCAATAGCTCCTCAGCACAGTGCAGGATTTTATGTCCAACACCTGTCTCCATACTGGGATTTGTTTGGTTTGAGCTTCTGCAGGATTACTGTATGTTGTCTCAACTGTGGTGAGTTCATGTGTGCAACTTCCCAGTTGTATCTAAAAATTACTGTGTCCATGCAGGTACCACTTTGGGCTATTATATTCTTTTTGTTTAGATTAAATGATGCTTTATTAACTTTAAATTTCTTAAATGCTAATGAAAAAGAAACAACTGCTAAAGAGAGACATTGGAAAATAGAAAAAAATCTGAAAAACTAAATCAACCTGTATATTTTAAAGATGCATTAAACTCAGAATGGAAACAGGATATGTGTTATACTGTGGGAGAGGTTTTGCTTTTGTCCTCACTGGAGAAAAACTATGGATCCCATTAAAATTAACAAAGAACAGAATTGAACAGGAGAGCCTTCCTGATGGAGAGAGCAGTTAGCTGAGTTAAATTAGCCTAATGGTACTGTATATTTCCAACAGGATAAAAATTTCAAAAATCTTGCCAAATATTTGTTTTTGTTGTCCTTCACAAATATAAGAGACAGATTGTCTTTTTTATTGTCCCATTTTTTATTCAAATTTAAAGCTGGCTTAGAGTTAGAGAGTGGCTCTGTCCTTCTCTAACCTAAGCATGTTTATTAAGGGAAAATCCAAAATATCTGTCTCATATCAGAAGAGCCACTTGATGTGGGACAGAAAAAATTAGGGGCTTTCTATTGGCAATAAACTCATAATATTTTGCTTTTATTTTAATTATTTAAAACTTTTTATAGACATAAATATCAGCTCTAAATTTATAAGATTGCTGTGTATATGGCTTGTAAAATGTTTGTTTTCATCAGTGAACCATAATCAGTCATAACAGTGGCATTTGACATCTCTAATAGAATAAGAAGCCCCACAATGATAACTCTATAGGATTATTGTAATGCACTTAAGGGGACAAGCACCACCTGGAGATCAATATGAGACTACAAACTGCTCAGGACCACCCTAAAGTTGCTTGGTGAGAGGGTCCAGCCTCATATGCTACTTTGGACTATTAGGTTCTTTCTGCTCTATTTTACAATGATTCCTGAACTTTGGCAAATGGAATGTGACATGGTGTGACATTTAGGTGTAATAATTCTATGGCCTCTTATTACCTGTATCTTGACCAGCTGTGAATCTCTCTGTTCATCATTGTCTACTCTAAAAAGAACCTTCTCTGGTGAAGTGTGAAAATTTCACTAATCTATGTGTATAACATTAAATCATTGGACATCAACTCAATATTATGTCTGTTTAGCAGACTGAAAGACATAGGACTCTTTTTTAAGGTCTATGTTGTCTCTGGCCACAAGTTCTTGACTCTGCTATTGGAAATTGGAGAGAATTAACACTAAAGAGCTTTTGAAAAGGTGAAATGGAAACCTGCTTCTAGCTTCCTATAAAATATAAATATACTAAAGGAGTATTCATTGGTTTACCTTATAACAGGAACTGAATGCACCTATTAGATAGAGGAGAGGTTCAAATCGAAAGCCTAGTGACAGAAATAGGACTCCTCCTTTGGAATTGCAGTCCTGTTACGTTAGACATATATCCCAGGATTTATCAGCTATTGGCAGTGCTCTTGGTTATACTTCAGAACTTCAGTGTATGATGCTAATATTGATAACATCACATTCATGATTTGTATAACATGGATAAAGCAAGTTGATACTCACAAGCTTCCTCACTACAAGGTAACTTCGATAGTGCTGAAAAATGAGGTGCATGGCACCACAGGTTAAGAATAACCATGAATCCTACCAATCTGTAAACCTTTCAATCCACTGTAATAAATGGCATGAAACGATATATCCACTGGAGCAACAGTGGAAAGAATGACCATGGAAGACCCAAACTCTTTCTTACTACATTTAAATTTTTGTTAAAGTATCCATGATTCCTTTCCAATGTGATGTATTCTGTATTGTTCAGTAAAAGAAAGAAGTACACACAGACTGACAGACAGACAGACAAACTGACACAGGGTCAGATTCACAACACAGCATCCAGTTAGACAGATTCAGACTCATATAACAGAAAAACAGGAACAATGGAACACAGGAAGAGTGAAGTAACAAATTCATATATGGGTTCACTCTTGCTTAAATAACACCAACAGGAAATTCTTGGATTTTTTTTTTCTTTTTGGTTAAAGACACTGCCACCATATTTGCAGTTCAGAGTTTATTATCAATGAATTCAGGACAACCACAATTATACCTAAGTCTCTAAATCCTTAAAGAGATGTATACTTCCAGAAATTATTGTTTAGGTATCAAACATTTGTTGTATTTCTAAAGAGTCATGCATTCTGTAGCTTTAATTTTCAGTATTAGGGAATGAAACATTTGTAATGATCTACCGCTTATACTTTAATCTTGTTTTATATTTTCTTTCAAATGAGTCAATTCAAAAGTGAAAAATCACCAAAGAAACACATTAATTTTGTTCTTCAGTAATAAGAAATAGTTCTCTAACAACCTGGGCTTAATTTACTTAGCTTAATCAATAATAATTAAATCCCATTGGTTATATCTCCTTAGAGAGGCAGTTAACAGGGTATTTTATTATTTGTTAAGCTATAACTTCCATGCTCTTTAAAAAAAATTCCTTGTTAGTCTTTTTGCAGTTTTACAAGTGAATTTAAAGTGTAGGCTTTAAGAAGATATTTTCTGGGGTAAAATATATGTGTGTATGTATGTGTGTGTTTGTGCATATTGTATCCAATATAACTCTAGAGATAATATACAATATACTAAATTTAAACCTATTCAATATCTTTACCGAATCCTTCTTATTTTCCTTTGATTTTCCAGCTTATTGGATGACCATATTCTTGAATTTTAATCCAAAATCAACCTGTCTGTCCCTGAATCGACTTTGTTGAGTATTTTTGCTTGTTTTATTGTATTCACTTATTTGCTGTTCCTCTGTGGATGTGCCCTGTTCCCTGTGCATGTATGTGAGTGAGTGAGTGTGTGTGTGTGTGTGTGTGTGTGTGTGTGTGTGTGTGTGTGTGTGTGTGTGTGTGTGTGTGTGTGTGTGTGTGTGTGTGTGTGTGCTAGAAGACACAATATAGGATTTGATTCTCTCCTTTGTTCATGTGGGTTCTAGGTATAGAACTAAGGTTGTTTGTGGTGATATTTTATGTTTGCAACCCAAAAAAGTTTATTTGAGGATCAGAGGAAACATCCAGCCACTATATTAAATGTGGAGGAGGCAGGGATCTGTCTGGATCTCTGTGAGTTCAAGGCCACACTGGGAACAAGCCAGGCAAGGTGCCACATGACTTAAATTCCAACACTAGTAGTTAACCATAAAGGTTTGATGGTCTGTACAGACAGATAGGAAGTGGCAGAGCTGGGCAGGAAGAGGAAGTGATGTAGCTGGACAGAGAGAGCAAATGAGATAGAAGAACAGAAAGGCATATAGGTGTGGTTATACAGGAAGTAGGTCTCTTTGGAAGCTGTGGAGTTGGTGAGCTGAGGTTATCTTACGGCTTTTCCTATTCCTCTGATCTCTCAGGATTTAACCCCAATTTCTGGCTCCAAATTTTTTTATTTGACAAGACCATTTGGCAATTCACCTACAGTTGTTAGAGTAGGCAACAAGTATCAATGCATCTATACCATTTGAGGCATCTCATCAAAACACTTTTGTCAAGTGCTTTCTTATGGCAATAAGAAAAGAACTAATACAGGTGCATGCAGTATACATTTCTCAAAGTTAGTAATAAATAAGTGTAAGTGAACATTGGCTTCTGAAAAAGGACAGAATTCTGATATTCTAAAGATGCAGGCAGATTAAGTACAGTATTTTCATCAGCCCTAATTTCTAACCAACATTTAGTTATAGATGTTTTCTTTTTCATATCTTTACATTTAAAATATTTTTCTTTTATTTATTTGGAAGAATTTTTAAACAGGTATAAAGAAATAGTGTCCTAGATATATTTATAGACTAAGAAATTTATGTTCCCAATTTGTAAAAGTTTTGTATTTTTACCTTTTGAGGGATTTATATAGTTAGCACTACCCATTTTAGCCAATACATGTTCAAGCAATGAATATATTAAAGGAAATATTTGTGTGGGGGTGTGAGAGTGCATATGTGTGCACCTACATACTAAGCATGTAAGGCCAGTGTTCAAACTTAAGTACCTTTCCTCAGGCACTTCTTACCTTTTTGCTTGAGATAGGGATTTTTCCCATGCCCAGAACTTGCCAGGAAACTAGACTGCCTTCTCTTGGGACCCACAGAGATCTGTACGTCTCCACCACCCCAGATCTGAAGTGACAATATATACCACCCTATACTTTTTAAAAACATGGGTTTTAGAGATCAAACTCATGTCCTCAAGCTTTCACAGCAAGCGTTTTAAGAACCGCGTCAGGTCCCATCCTCAGGAGAGAGATTGTCTAATTAACTTCTGTGAGCTGTTCCAAAGCTCTTCCTTTATCCAGTGTAATGAGGCAATTACACAAATTGTGGTTTGAATCTGTGCTCAGCAGTAATTGAGAATGTCTGAGAATCCCATTCTTTTTATTTCAAAATTGTTTCAATTGTCGAAAGCTTCACATACAATTTTGATAAGTTTCCTCTCCCTCCTCTCTCTATCCCTCTCTGCCTCCTGCAACTTTACTGCTTTTGTAGTCTAAAAATGTGAAAACATAAAATTTGTCTTGAACCCTTTGGAGTAAAAAATTTATTCTACATTTATTTAAATGGCACTTTCTTGTTTGGTACTTAAAAGTTAACTCAAAGAAAACAGTATGTAGCTTATAAATAAAGTAAAAAGTTTAGTGATTTATGTTATTGGCTTGAAAACAAGTATATGTGTTTGTTTAGAACAAATATCTTTTAAAAGTGCAATAAAAATAGAAGATAAACATTATAAGTATGAATCAATTCTCCATTTATAAGTTATGAAGGAAGTACAATAACAGAAAAATGCAAAATTTCTTCAGAACAAATAAAGCTATAAATAAAGCCCAGTTTATTTAAAGTGGGGCAGCCAAAACATAGCAAACTTTTAAATACACAGGCTGATGGTTAGCACCGTTCTATAGGTTGGAGTTCCAGACTCAACAAAGGAGAGTGCAGTGGAGAACCAACACTAATTCTCCTGTATTGTGAAAGGATGCAATGTGGCCAGCGACCTAACCCTCTTGCTATCACTCCCTCTCTGCCATAAGGAACTGTCTAGTAAAACCAGGAACCAATAAGCATTTCATTTCCTTTAAATAATGTAGGAAGTCAAAACAAAGGAATTAGCAATGAGAAAAGATCCAAATAGCAAAACCAAGATAATGTCTTTATGAACCAGGACAGACAAAACTGGAGGTCATTCAGTACAGGTCACATTAAGACTTCAAACAGCAATGGAAGGAAGCAACCAACTCCTACAACGCTATGTGGAATCTCAGATGTTTGAGGAGACCCTACAACCACAACTTTCCTAAGCCAATAAAATCCCTAGTTATACCATAAACAATTCTCTTTCTTCCTCATTCAGAAAACTTCTCTTTGTAGAAGTCAATTAGAGAAAAGCACAACCAATCAAAATGCAAAGTCATAGAGCATCTTTCCAACAAATACATCTATTTTACAACTGCTGAATCTAAGACTGAGGGATCATTCAGAAGAGGAGGCAGAAGGATTGTCATAGCCAGAGGAACAGGGGAGTTTGCTATGCAAGTGTGTCTCCTTGACATCAAATGCAATTCTTAGTCCAAAGAATGTATTTATCTAAGTTTCTAATGTTTAAATATGCTCATTAAAAATGGACATATTTTCTATAATTTGGACATATAGAAAGCTGCACTGTTTTATATGTATGTTTTATTTTATTAAGTAGCTTACCAACAGTATAAGGAAAATAATACGAAGTTAGAACTGATTTTTATAAACAAAAAAGCAAGTTAAGGTGAATTTTAGAGAGTAGAACATATATTTTCCTTTGACTACAGGTTTTTTCTGAAATCATATTTTATTGGATCACATATTTAAGAATATAGGTATTTGAGATATAAAATGCTATTAGAAATAATTGAAATATCACCCTGATTTATGTTGGTCACCTAAATTTATATGAGGCAACTACTATTGAAAAGTAGAAATAAATTTCTTGGGCTTTTATTGAATAAAATTCAACTGCAAAATATGTATTTAATATATCTATGACTTAGAAGAGTATCAAGAGCATCTTTATTGCTTGCTTAATAATAGTTGTTGGTAATGGATAATTTATAGTATCTCTACCAAATAAAAATGTGTATCTATCCAAATCCACTTGAATAGATTATGTAAATGCATAAAAATGTCATGCAATTTTAATAAAGAAATAAGCAATCTTTTTATGCTTTTTAAGACAATGATATATGAGTCTGTGTAGGATGTTTGTTCTTTGGTTATTTGTTTTCTTAATCCTAGTTTCTTTGCTTGGTTATCATTCTCAAATTTGTTTATACATGTTGAAATTTTCAATGAAATGTCATTACAAGTTTGAAAATTGTGGGAATAACAAATTCTTCTCTTGAAAAATGCTGCACCCACTAAGCAAGACACAGAATGTAGTAGAATTTTATTTTTACTTTTAGGAAGAGGGCCAAAATGCAGTTATATGTATATTTTTGTATTCACCCAGTTATGTTAGTGCTCCATATATATGGAATATGTGGTTATAATTTCACATCATAGGGGCAGGGAGATGGCAAAGAGGGTTAAAGCAATTGCTGCAGAAGTTTGGGTGCATGGGATGAGTTACCAGCACCCATGTACAAATCCGAGTCTTCTCATGCCTGTAACCCAGGAATCTTAGATGGTCTTTTAATAAAAACAAAACGGCAACAACCCAGAGTCAGATAAAGCTGAAAGCTGAAAGATCAGAGAAGCAGAAAGGCAGCCACTAATCCGTACCTCTACATAATCCTCAGTCTCATGAGAGAGAGTTCCTGTTTTCTCATGCCTTATATAACTTTCTCTTCCCTGCCTTATTATTTCCTGGGATTAAAGGCATTTGTGCTGCCCAAGCAAAGGCATGAGATCTCAAGTGCTGGGATTAAAGGCATGTGCCATCACTGCCTAACTCTATTCTTTGATCCTCAGGCAAGTTTGTTGGGGTACACAATATATCACCACAGTAATGTAAGGAAGAATTAGAGACTTAACTGCCAAGCTCTTTCCAGGTCTGTGAGAAATCATATCTTATGGGAATAAGACAGAGAGTGATAGAGCCTGGCACACAATGATTTGCCCATGCTAATGTGTGCTGTACACTGCCAGACACAGGAGTACAGGTCATGCAAAAATATTTCATATGTATGACATACTCTCACACACAATAGGTCATATATACATAGACAAAATATACCCACACAAAAACTGTGGATATTTGATGTTTTCTATTTCAGGATATTTCAACTAACTTGTAAATTCAGATTTTATTGTATAGGTCGGTGCATTGATGTATCTCATTTTCTATTTACATTGTTCAGTGTGTCATTTAGGAACATGGTTTATTCTCTTATTTTTATTTTATTGAAAAATGTTTATACAAGATATTATGATTAAGGTTTATCCTCCCCCAGCTCCTCTGGCATATGAAACCATAATCTTTCTGTCTCTCCTTTGAGAAAAATATGCTTCTAAAGTATTAAAAATAATTTTCCCTTGCTCAAGGCCAGGCCATAAGCAACCTATTAAAGGCAAGGTAAGGTTTATATGTTTGGAATTTTCTGTGTTTCTGGAATGTCTGAGTAGGATGTAGGATCCACAGAAAACCTTTAATAAAAGTGAGTGGGAGGATCAATTGGAGAAGGACAGAATGTTAAGAGAGATGGCCATCTATAAAGGATGTATCATTGTGGATTTAAGGGGACCTCTCCAGCGCTCTGCCTATTCCTGTTCTCATGTGGTCTTTATTTATCATGGTCTGTTATTCCTTGTTCTCCCTTTCTGTTCTTGATCGAGTTGGGCTCTCCTGCCCCCCTAAGCTTTCTTTCCCTCAAACCTTGCCCTTCATTACTCCCACTATTGTCCAGGTTGTTCATGTAGATCTCATCCATTTCTCTCTTTTTGGAAAGCCTGACTTGACCTACTCTGGTGATCAGATGGCCAAACACCCTACCAATCAAGAGGAACTCTTATCCAATAACTGATGGAAGTGGATGCTGAGATCCTCAGCCAGGCCCCAGGTAGAGCTCCAGGAGTCCAATTGTCAAGAAAGAGGAGGGACTGTAAGAGTGTGACTTGTTGAGCCCAAGATTGGAAAAAGCACAGGGACAAATAGCCAAACTAATGGAAGCACATGAATTATGAACCAAAAGCTGTGGAGCCCCCAGCTGGATCAGGCCCTCTGGATAAGTGAGACAATTGAAGAGCTTGAACTGCTTGGGAAGCATCCAGGCTGTGGGACCAGGACCTGTCCTTAGTGCATGAGCTGGCTGTTTGGAACCTGGGGCTTATGCAAGGACACTTTGCTCAGCCTGGAAGGAGGGGACTGGACCTGCCTGTGCTGAATCCACCAGGTTTAAATGAATCCCCAGGGGTGCCTTGATCCTGGAGGAGATGGGAATAGAGGAGGAGATGGGAAGGAGGAGGGGGAAGGTGGGGTGGGGGTGGGAGGAGGGGAGGACAGGGGAACCCATAGCTGATATGTAATTTTTAAAATTTAAATTAAAAAATAATAAAGTAAAAGAGAGAGAGAGAGAGAGAGAGAGAGAGAGAGAGAGAGAGAGAGAGATGGCTAAAGTAAAGGCCATTTTAGGGGAAGTAGGAAATGATCCATTAGAGCCCTCCTAAAATATATACATTCATGAATGAGATCCGAATGAAATAACCAAATAAAAGGGAAAAATGCCAGCTGGATAGCTGTTGTTAATAAATGAGTTTCCAGTATTGGGAATGGGTTCCATCTAACTGAGTTGTTGGTCACAGTGCTCCGATAGTGACCCAACAGTCCAGGTTGTTGCTGAGACTATAGGTTGCTCTCCACAAGCTGATGTCACTCTGTCCTAAATGGGATAGCCATCAAATCCCTCCCTTCAGGGCTCAAAGAACCCCATGGAAGAGGAGGCAGAAAGGGTGCCCTTTGTCTATACATGCTATATTGCCTATATAATGCAACTTCAAGTTTAGTGTTCTTGTGGGATTCCTCAGTAGGATAACAAGGAGGTCTTTGTTTTCTGTGGCATCTCTGGGGCTCCTTCCCTTCTGTTTGTTTTGTTCCATCTGATGTGTTATTTTGTGTTTTGTCTTAAATTTTCTTTTATTATGGCTTATGTTTTTTAGAAATATAATAATAATTAAAGAAATTTATATGGACCAAAATAAACAAATCATAATAGACAAAGCAAGCCAGCCGAAGAAATGAACACCAACAAAAAACAGAAGTAACACAGATGTAGAGACACACATTCACACAGGTATCCCATAAAAACACTTAACAGGAAGCCAGAATATTATACTAAAAAATAAAATACTAGTTAAAAATAAACAATAAATATAAATAAATAAATTCATAACTGTCCTGACTAACCCTTGTGATACAAAGGACCTCCAATGATGTCACTGAGTTCAGTTTATGTTGGCCATTACTGTTGGGAATGGGACCTGCCCTTCAGAGGGGGAGTAGATCTGGGTGAGAGGGAAATATGGGGGTGGGAGGAGTGAAGAGAGGAGGGGAGGGAGTGGGAGAAGTGTGGTCAGGATATATTGTATGATAAAATAATCTATTTTCAATTAAAAAAGCATGGTTTGTTTTTTTGTGAGACTTCATTTGACAAAACTAATTTGTTTTTTGAAAATTATAAGAGCTGGTTAATAACAAGCCTGAGCTATTGGCCAATCTTTTATAATTAATAAAAAAAAGAAAGTGGTTATCAATTGGAGATAGTTTCTTGGTTAGGGAGGTGGGCTCTATCCACTTGTGTTCTTAGCACTGGCACCTCATCAGGTATAGACCCATTCATGCTTTATGCATGATACAGACTTTGTGAGTTCATATCTGCTTCAGTCCAACTGTGTTTACAGCTCCCTGTTTGTCTTCCATTTCCTCTGGCTCTTACAAATTCCATCTCCTCTTCTGCATTGTTTCCTGAACCCTGAAGGGAAATATTTAATGGAGATATCATAGCCTTGAGTGTTCCAAGGTGAATCACTCTCTATACATTGTCAAGTTTTGAGTCTCTGTATTTGTTTCCAAATGCTGCAGGAGGGGGTTTCTTTGCTGACAGGTGAGCAAGACACTGATCTATGAGTATAGAAGAATTCCTTAGAAGTCATTTTAATTTTACATTCCTTTATCACACAGTAATATTCTGTTTTCCCATAAGTCCCTGGTCTATCTAGTGTCAGGTTCTTGACCACAACAAGTAGTATTAGGCATGGGTTCCTTCTTATATAGTGGGCATTAAATCCAATCAAATGTTGATTAGGTATTTCCACAAGCTTTGTGCTGCCTCTGTAGTAGCATATCTTACAGGTTGCCATAATTGCAGATCAACGAGATTTTAGCTATGTTATTATTCACCGTTCTCCTTTAGTAACGTGCAAACTATCTTCTAGTACCATGAGCACTAGTACATGTGGATGAAGGCTGTAGGTAGGAAGGAGATTGACTTCTCTGTCTTCAATGAGTTGTCTTGATCAATCAGACCTTACTGTCAGTTTGTGGCAGTAAGCTTTGGCGATAGTCTGGATTGTTTTGGACATCCCATAGGACCAATTTTGGCAACTACTCAACTAGGTGCAATCCATTCTCAGTATGGGAAGCTTCATTTGATGATGAGTAATTTTCATGTGGAGCTTTGTCAGCCTGTTTTTTGGCAATTTCATTTATATATAATTTGTTTTTGTATATATTTTAGGAAGCATCTATTAGTGTTCCATATAATCCCTTAAACATCTCATTATTATTCCCTAGCCACAAATTTCCCTTTGCCTTGCCATTTTGATCCTCATATTTAAGTGCCCTTGCCTTACCAACTCATAATCAAAATCTTTAAATTCTTAAAGATGACAATCTTAAGAATATTCATACAAAGAAGCTAATAGGCCTTTGTTTGAATATTTAAGGATACAAACCAGAACTATAGAAAGGTAATAAAAACTACATATAAATGAAGAAAATAAGCTTCCTTGTCAATTGATGATTCCAAAAATACATACTCTGATTACTTGCAAAGAACATTGTATAAGAGAGTGAAGCAATTTTTCCTGTCACTCATAGACAGCAAAATACAAAGTAGACTTATGATTAAATCTCCAAGATATAAGATTTAGAGCATAACTTAAATGACATGTCTTATTATGGGATGTGATATGAGTGAATGAAATCTTTGACACATTCTTTGTATTGTGACCAATGATTGACAATGAGTTGTAAAGATAACTTTGGACAAGAGTATGAATATTTGTATGAATATTTTTATATTGTCATCTTTAAGAATTTAATTATGAGTTAGTAAGGCAAGGGTACTTAAATATGAGGGTCAAAATGGTAAGACAAAGGGAAGCTCAAAGTTCTGTTTTGCCCTTTCACTCAAATAATACATATGAGCTGTATAAAAAATAATAGATTAATTTTACTTTATTCCTGTATGTGTGTGAAGTTTGTTTAAAGTAACGTACATGTATATACAAATGTACATGTAGGTGAGGATATGGAAAGCAGGGAAGAATATTTTGTGTTTTGCTCTATTTCTTTCCACTTTATTCTCCTGAGACAAGGTCTCTCTTTAAACCTTAAACTGTTTATTTAATTCCAATAGTTATTATAATAGTTTGTTATTGTCAAGGCAGCAAATTGCAAAGACATTTCTCTTTCCATGGAAAAAATGACAATAAATAAATAATTAATATATAAATAAAGTCAGAAAATTTTGGTCACACTCAGACATAAGTAAACTACATCTGTTATTGTTAATTAGGAATTATCTCACTTTATTTATCAGTTTAAAAAGAAACAAAATTATAAAAGTAACTAAATAATTTCAAATTTCCTGTATTAAAAACAAAACAAACAGTCCAAACTATCCATCACTTTTATTGCATACTTCCTTAGCTCATATTTTCTCCTGATAGAGGATGAACTTTCAACAAAAAAGTTTCAGTTCAGTTTGAGTTTGAGCTGAGGACCATGTGCTGATGCTAGGAACTGCACAAACAACAAAGATATGACAAATAAGGTATCTGCTTGTTTCAAATACATACGAGCAAAGACATCTTTAGGAAAGAGGACAGCTGATTTTAAGTTTAGAGTAACTTTTGCGTGCATGACGATCTTTCACATCAAACAGAAAAAAATCACTGCATTTTAAAATTATATAAAGTTTAATTAAATTTATAAATAAAATGGACTTGATTTCTAGCCACAAAAATTATTCACAACAAAATGCATCTTAATAGAAATAAAAATAGCAAAATATTTAGAGATAATATTTGTTGATCTTTTTCTCAAAAATATTTAATTATTGTTTCCAAAACCCAACAAGCAGAAAGTCAGTAGTAGATGAGGGAGTTCAAGAAGTCCCTTCTCTATAAAAAGGAAAATACTTGACTTTGAGGCCTAGGGGGTGTAAAATATTCTTTTATGTTTCTGTTTTATTGATCTTTGCTTTTGCTTTTATGAGACTTTCTCTCTGTTTCCTCAATCTGTCCTCAAATTTCAGTAATCACCTGTCTCAGCTTCTAAGGGTGCTGGGATTACAAACAAATCTGCGCTCAAATTCTTGGTTAACTCAGCATTTTGGAGCACTGGGCATGTAGATGGGAGTCTTCATGCCCTACTAATTTTTTTTTTATACATTTATACAGATGCTTTTACATAACATAGAGGAGTGTTGTTGACACATGTATGAATTATTTCAGTTTATTTTCTGTTATGCTAACTGATTATAATAGATCTAGACACACTAGACACAAAGACCTCTTTATGTATTTATTGCATTCTTTCCTTTATATAACTCAAATATGATTAAAAATGAGTACATATTGAATTTAAAGTTTTAGTTAATTCTTCTGTTAGGTAACAAATTAAAACTAAATGCCTTTGTAGATATTTTGTTATTGTCAATTGAGTAAAGTTTCTTATCCTGGAAAATAGAAATTCCTGCTAATGTATGTATAATCTATATTAAAAGGATATTAATCTATTCATAATCCACCCATTATACAGTCATTATCCCATATTTGTACATATTTACATAATATGGGTAGAATTTTTCCCAGTATTGTAGATGTAACAGTCTTATTAAATAAGAAACTGAGCCAAATGCAGAGTTAAAAGCTCAAGAGGTCAGAGCAGTAACTCAAACCTTCCTTACCCTTTGCTGCCACTGTCATCCTTCCCCTCAGAAAGAGACCTACTTCTTGTGTATCTGTCTTTTTATTGACTTTCAGTTCTTCCTTTTTATTGGTTGTAAACCCAACCACATGACCTCTTCATCACCGCCTGTCTGTACAGACCTCCAGGTCTTCTATGGTTGGTATTCAGATTAAAGGCATGTGTTTCCATATTGGCTGTGTCCTTGTACACACAGAGATCTGCCTGTCATGTGATCAGGATTAAAGGTGTGTGTCACCACTGCCTGGCTTCTATATGGCTTGCTAGTAGCTCTGACCCCCAGGCAACTTTATTTATTAGCACACAAACAAAATCACATTTCAGTACAAATAAAATATCACCATACAGCACTCCCTATTTTAGCAAAAATAACCACTATTTCTCTAACAGTAAATCACATACTTGTCTATGCAGAGGTGAGAGTCAAGTGTTCCTGTTTCAGATCAGGGAATCAACTATCATTGCAAGATTCTCCTCATCATTTAAAGAAAAATGGGAAGCATCAGTGACAACATTTTGAAATTATCCAATAGTTTATCCTCTTAAATACACTTCTAAGAGTAACAATCATGTTCTCTTGAGAGTTACTACATAGGATTAGTTAAATGAGCTTTACAGAATAAATTAAGTCCATTCTGTCATTTTATCCCCTCAAGATTGCAGAATTCTTACCACATAGACTACTTGGAAGATTCAATATTTCAATGTTTTTGTCTCAAAATCCTCAGTGAGTTCTATTTACTATTGTAGAAGTTATTAATTTTCCTTCCTGTCAGTATGCTGTATTCTAGTAAATTCCCCCACATCAAATATTTATACCAATAAAATGGTGTGTATTGTCTGCCTTGATCTAATATTTTCATAATGGTTTTCATATTTTCTTTACAGTCTTTTGCCAGTACATATATCACCTAAATAAGCAATTAAAATTGGGCCTTGTTTTCCGGCTAAGGGTCCAGCATCTTCATATGGAGTATACTGGATTGTACTTGTTATTATAGTTAATATTATGAGGTGAGTGGATGGTTTTTCTTGGCAAAAATGTAGATATATATGTTTAAAATTCTATGATTCATACATATTATCAATTTCTATGAATGCCATTCTGAGTTTCTCTTGCTCACTAGTAAATCCTTTTACTGATACGATGTACCACTGATTTGTGTTTTGTTTTTATCATCTTTAAAAATACAAGCAATGGGTATTACAAACAAAGCTGATATGAACATAGCTGAGCAAATGCCCTTGTGGTATGATTGAGCATTCCTTGGGTATATGCCCAAGAGTGCTACAGCTGGGTCTTGGGGGAGATTGATTCCCAATTTTCTAAGGAAGCGTTTTGTTTGTAATAGCCAGAACCTGGAAACAACCTAGATGCCCCTCAACTGAAGAATGGATAAAGAAAATATAGTACATATACACAATTTAGTACTACTCAGCAGAGAAAAACAATGACATCATGAGGTTTGCATGCAAATGGATGGATCTAGAAAAAATCATCCTGAGTGAGGTAACCCAGACTCAGAAGGACAAACATGGTATGTACTCACTCATAGTAGGATACCAGATGTAAAACAAAGATGACTAGACTGCTACACAACTCCAGGGAGGCTACCTAGAAAACGGGACCCTAGGAAAGACCCAGGGATCACCCAATGACAGAGAAATGGATGAGATCTACATGAACAACCTAGATGACAGTGGGAGTAATGAAGGGCAAGATTTGAGGGAAAGAAAGCTTAGGGGAGCAGGAGATCCCAGCTGGATCAAGAACAGAAAGGGAGAATGAGGAATAATAGACCATGATAAATGAAGACCACATGAGAACAGGAATAGGCAGAGTGCTGGAGAGGTCCCCAGAAATCCACAATGATACATCCTCTGTAGACTGCTGGCAGTGGTCGAGGGAGGGCCTGATCTGACCTAGTCTGGTGATCAGATGACTAAACACCCTAGCAGTCGTCTTGGAACTCTCATCCAATAACTGATGGAAATGGATGCAGAGATCCTTGGCCAGGCCCCAGGTGGAGCTCCAGGTGTCCAACTGTCGAAAAAGAGGAGGGACTGCAAGAGCATGAATTGTTGAATCCAAGACTGCAAAATCACAGGGACAAATAGCCAATTGAATGGAAGCACATGAATTATGAACCAACGGCTGAGGAGCCCCGAGCTAGATCAGGCCCTCTGGATAAGTGAGGCAATTGAATAGCTTGATCTGTTTGGGAAGCACCCAGTCTGTGGGACCAGGACCTGTCCTTAGTGCATGAACTGGCTGTTTGGAAACTTGGGCTTACACAAGGACACTGCTCAGTCTGGAAGGAGGGTACAGGACCTGCCTGTACTGAATCCAGCAGGTTTAAATGAATCCCCAGGGGTGTCTAGGTCCTGGAGGACATGGGAAAGAAGGGGAGGGGCTGGGGAGGAAGATGGCGTTGGGGGCGGGAGGGGGGAGGATAGGGGAACCCATGGTTGATGTATAAAATTAAAACATATAATAATAATAAAATAAATTTAAAAAATACAAGCAATGGTGCTAGAAAAACTGTTCCTCACTTAGAAGCAACTGTTGCTTTTGCAGAGAAGCCAGGCTTAGTTCCCAGTAGCCACATGGCAGCACACAACCATGTATTACTTCAGTTTTTGATAATTCAACTCCTACTTCTGGACTCTACAGATGCAGGTGATCCATAAACATAAAGAAATGCATGTACTCATACATATTATATATATATATATATATATATATATATATATATATATGTGCAATAATCTTGCAAAAATGTCAGTCTTGGAGATTTTTCAGTTGTGTTCTTTACTGAACATTCAAGCTTTCATTCCGTAACCACTCTACATCATCTAGGGGTAGTTATATGATTCAATAACCCCTATTATCACTGTTAATACCAAAAATTAAAATTCTACCAATATATGTATTACATGTATTCTGTGTTTATACTGCATGGCACACCTGGTTAACAGTTATATAGTCATACTTTCCTACACAAAAGTAACAAGAAAGCTCTTACTATATTTCTTCCAAGAAGAAAATATTTTTGATATATTGATGTACAATTTAATCCTCAGTTCCATTTCCAGAGCCTGTTTCTGTGACTCTAATATCATTTATCTCTTTTTGAACTAGAATAAGGTAGATTTATCATATCTCTATGTAAAATATGTAATAAAAGTTGCTTTTGAAAATTTTAATCAAACTTAGGAGAGACCATGGAGTATCTGATCAAATCAAAGGAGAGTAAGGAATTGGAGTATTTGTGAAATAAGGAAAACTTATGTTCAGGGCAGGATAAATAGTGACTAGGGTTGTTGACAGAGAGAAGCAACTCTTCTGAACACAAACATACACACACACGCACACACACACACACACACACACACACACACGCACACACACACACACACACATTGGAAGAACAGAGGATCACATACTCTTTCCTTCCTATCTTTACAGTGTCTAATCTCTAACTAGCATGAAATTTCATTGTGGATAATAAATACTGGTTTGAGCATTTAGTGGGTTATAAAAGTATGAGGCATACATTTAGTAAAAAGGTGCAATGGAACTGTGAGATAGTATCAGTGTTTTCATATTAGTTACTAAGATGGCTTATGACAAGAAATTTGTGATAGTGAATAAAAGAGTCTGAATACATAATAGTGAAACTATAAATGATAACAGCAAATTTAGCCGAGATTCAATATATAGTTATATAACTATTAGTACAGAAATTTTACTCTTATATTTTGATGCACAGATGTACTAAAAACAATTTACTAGGCCATTGAGATGGCCACATGGGTAAAGATGTTTGCTACCAAGCATGATGATTGAGTTGAATACCCAGGTCCTGAAGAGTAGGGATAGAAAACTGACTCCTGCAATTTTCTCTCACCTCCACAATTGCACCATGGAATTTGAGCGCCACCACTACCCAATATACTCACCATATAAATAAATGTAATAAAAATGAGATGATAGATTTTAATAGGATATTATATTTTTAATATTTTGTGATGAAATAACTTATTGCATATAAGACTAATTCATTGCAATTCACGTTGTCTCTTTCACGGCTATGACCCACCTAACAACATATTACTAACACTGTGAGAATACATTTACAAATGATTACAAAAGAATCTTAGATAACAGATTCTATTTTTAATATAGTTTATATGCATAGTAATTATATGAACAACTTTCTAAAACTGAGAGTACCTTGTGTATAAACATGCAAGTGTAAATAACATATAATCTCATAGAATAATTTGAAGCTTAGACGCATTTAAAATATTTATAAAAAAGTAAACTTTTTTCAATAATATGATTGGGATATAGTTTGGTTGACCATGTTAATAAACAGATAAAATATATAATTTTCATTTTGTTGTTTGGTAGCTTTTCATAATTATATTGATTTGCTTTCATATATGTGAGTTGCATTATATTATGCCAGAATGTCAGGAAACCTTCTGACATATTTTTTTAGAATGTCATGCTGATTAGTTGTTTGTTCATGCCAGTGTTTAAGTCCATATGCCTCCCTAAATGTTCAGTGTATGAGAGGACATGGATGTTGGATATCAGACAGCATCATGGCAAAAAGTGAAGCTTTATACTCATGATGCTCAGAAGTGTCAGCAAAATACATTTTATTCTTTCCTCACATTGAGAAAATTTAATTATGCATTTAGATTCTAAATGTGAAATGGATTAAACTAAAATTGTTTTCTTTAAGCAGAGGATTTAGCATTGAAAATCCTGTAGCAATGAACTTGACTTCATTATATGTGAACACAGACTTACTGTGTAATCTCTAATGCTTCTCTTTTGAAACAGAATCAAACAGACAAAAAGAGGTGAAATGTCCCTTTGAAAGTCAACATCATTGCAGGGAAATATGGATGTGAAAGTGCCTGTTGTTTAGGTGACTATTTTATTGAACCAACATGTGAGTGGTTTTATTTTAATAACATTTCAATGATGTTCTCAAATTATGGAGTTTTTGTAACATTGGAATTTTTAATTTATCAGTTTACCTGAATGCAGTTTTTCTAATGCAATGTTATAGAATTGCATTAGAAGGTTTCTTTAATGACACATAGCTATATAAAAAGCAAGGACTTCATTTTCTGTGACATTTGAATCTGATACTTTTTTCTTTAAATCCATTATACAACCTTTAAAGCATCTAGCATATTTTCAAACAGTTTATTTAAAGCTTATGAATACGATGAAGTATATATGAGATTATTAAGGTAGATATTTTTGGACAATACATTTTAATGCAAAAAGCAAAGAGATATATGGGCACAAATGATAACAAATAAGCAGTTGAATACAAAGAAAAAATCTATCTAATTGTTTCAATGAACACAGTAATAAAAAAAATTCTTCATATTAACTCATATGAAGAATTAAGGTGTTTGCATCCCTGAAAACAGAACTATAATTAGAAAGGGAAAAGATTATTCATCAGTAGCTTGAGTGTTGATGTATTCGGGAATTTTTTTATTGAAAATAGATTCTTCACTAATACAATACATCCGACCATGATTTCCCCTACCACCATGCTTTACAGATCTCCCACATCTTCTCTCTTATCTGGATCCCTTCTGTGTTCATTTCCAAACTGAAGAGAGTAGGCCTCACAGAGAAACCAACAAAACATGACAAAAAAAAAAAATAATAATACAGCCAGACAGGGCAAAAGCCCTCACACTGAAGCTAAACAGCAGGATGAGGAGTCTCAACAACAGGCAAAAGATTTAGAGACACCCTGGCCCCCACAGTTAGAAACTCCCCTCCCCAAAATGCCAAGCTAACAGCACAGCTTATAGGCAGAGGACCTGGCAGACAATCCAGGCCCAATGCTTGATGCTTCAGTCTCTATGAACCAACATGAGGCCTTCTCAGTTGATTCAGTGGACCATGGTCTCCTGTTGTTCTCCATCCCCTCTGACTCCTACAGTCTTTCTGCCCCCTCTTTCTTGGCATATGCTGAGTTGAAGGGAAGGAATTAATCTAATAGAGACCCTTAATGTAGACTCTTTTGGTTGTGGGTCTTTGCATCTGAACCCATCTGCTGCTGGAGGAAGCCTCTTTGATGATGACTGGATAAGTCACTGATCTATGATTACAGCAGAATATCATTTGGAATAATTTTATTGATTATTTTAGACCATTCACATTTGGTTCTATCCCAGGTCTCTGGGCTATCTAGCCCTCTGATACTAGCAATCCAAGCAGTGTGGGGCATGGGATCTCTCTCATGCAGTGTGCTTCAGGTTAAATCAGATATTGGTTGACCACACCTACAAATTCTGTTCTAACATTGCCCCAGCTATCTTCCAAGCAGAACAGATTGTAGCTCAAAAGTTTGTGACTGTCCTGGTGTCCATGTGTTGCTTTCCATAGACTTTAGAATACTTTCCCAAAATAAAGAGAATAGTATGTGGGTGTGGAGGTTCCATGCAGGTACCTGCTCTACCTTTCCACATTCAGTGAGATGTGAAGATGCTGTCCTGGGCTATGGGGCCATCTTGTCAGTTTGCAGAAAGCAAATATCTTTTCCAGTCTCAGTCTCACTTGTTTGAGGGATCTTCACAGGAACTCATCAGCCAAAACCTCCACCTAATGCCATCTAGTCCAACCACTGGGAATTTCCCCTTATCTGAAAGAGATGGCCCATGGGGATTCCATATCTGTCATTACTAGGAGTTCTCACTGAGATAAACATCATAGATTCCTGGAAGTTTCCACTGCACTAGGTTTCCACACAAAACCTCCAATGACACCCACTTCCAGCAGTCTTTCCCCATACTCTTTCCCTCCATTCCATCTCGCTCCATATACACGATTTCTCCTACTATCATCCCCACCTGATACCAGTCTACCCACAAAATGTATGCTGTTTCCTCCCCAGGGAGATCCATACACCATCCAGATACCTCCTTTTTACCTAAGCTATCTGAGTCTACAGATTATACCTTCATTGTTATTTACTTAAAGGCTTACAATCCTTTATAAGTGAATTCATATCACATTTATATTTCTGGGTCTATATTACCTCATGCAGGATAGTTATTTCTAGTTCTATCCATTTGCTTTTTTTTTTATTACCTAACAGATAGTCTATTATAGTGAATAATTTAAAAGACTCCCTTCTCACTATACCTTTACAAGAATAAGACAGAGAAAAATTTGCCTTTGTGGTGGCTATTTTTAATGATTCCCAGCCTACTAAAAGGTGTCAGTGGAATATTCTTCCCTAAGGGATGTTAAACAGCCTGACATTGTGTCAATGTTTTATACAACAGCCTTTGGAAATTGTAAACAGTTTTCTCAAACTATAATTTACCATTATATGGATGATATCTTTATAGCTGATTCAGATACTGATACCTTAGAAAAAAATGAAGAAGTTAAAAAAATTTGCTTTGTTGCGGATTATAAATTGCTCCTGAAAAAAATACAAAGAGGAGATTCTATTAATTACCTAGGATATAAGATAGGTTTACAAAAAATTCAGCCATATAAATTCAAAATCAGGAGATATAAACTCTTAATGATTTTCAAAAATTGCTGGGAGATATTATCTGGCTATGACCCACAACCAGATTAACCACTCAAGAACTAAGTAATTTATTACTCAGTTGATAAGGACTTAAATAGTCCAAGAAAATTATCAGCTGAGGCTGAGAGAGAATTGGCTTTGGTAGAAGAGAAATTACAGGATGCACAGGTGGATCACTGGGATGCACAGCTTGATTCTACCCTTGTCATACTACCTTCTACTCATTCTCCTACAGGAATTCTCATGCAGGAGAAGGTGTTGTCTTAGAATGGGTTTTTTAACCACACAAACAGAATAAAAATTTAAAGACCTATATAGAAAATGTTTCTGAATTAATTAGGGAAAGAACATTGAAATTTTGTCAATTAGCAGGAATAGACACAACAGAAACTGTTGTACCTTTTACTAACACTTTAATTGCCTGATTTAAAGTGGATGTAATTTCATTCTGTGGAGTTTGGAAAATTAAATCATGTATACCATATCATAGATTCATGTCCTGGACAGCAAGATCTTCAGCAGAGACCCTAGAAGGGGGATGGCAATGAAAGGGACAAGAGCCACAAAGAATTGACAGCACGACAGTGTTCTGATCAAGCTGCAAAAGTTTATTTTTCTCAGGTGGGTTTTATAGTAAGCAGACCAGGAAACTTTCATTGGGAAAAGATCAGGGGACTGTTGAGTTGCCAAGCAACCCAGCCAAGCAACCTAATCACAAAACATTGTAACTAATGGTCACTGTAGCAGAAAGATAAGGAAATATTAATTTATTTTCTAATAACTTAAGACTTGTCCAGGTATATCAAAAGTTTCTGGTTAGCAGCTCAATACTGGACAACAGAAATTTAACTCAGGCAGGCAATATGGCATGGCTCTTAAAATTGTCCTCTGAAGATACATATACAGGATTTCATGGGTAATTACTTTGAGTCTGAAAAGGCTGATTTTTTACTTATATATTTATTAGAAGTAAGGCCATTGTGGGAATACCTGTAAACAATAAGACTAACAATGTTCCAGGATATGACTCTAATAAAATGAAACAATATTTTGCATATTACAACATGAAACATATTACAGGTATGCCACAAAATCCTATAAGACAAGCAGTTATAGAAAGATCTAATCATACTTTCAAAGATATGCTTAATAAACAAAAAATGGTAATAAAATGCCCAGAGATAGATTTCACAGTGCTTCATTAATATTTTTTAAACACCAATGAGAAAGGAACATCAGCTGCTGAGAGACATTGAATAGTAGAAAAAATGTTGAATTAAATCAGTCTGAATATTTTAAGAATGTGTTCACTTTAAAATGGAAACCTGGGTAGGTGTTATGTTACAGAAGAGATTTGCTTTTGTTTCACATGAGAAGAAAAACTATGGATAGCATCAAGATCGGCAAAGATTAGATTCAAACAGAAGAGACTACTTGATTAGGAGAGGAGATAGTTCTACAGACTGCATGTCCATTCAGTTCAAACTAACTTATAAGACTAACAAATGACTTTCATTTGGGAACTCCCCAAAGTTAGGGTTGGGGCTGGGTTTTCTTTTTGTCTTTCCAGAATAATGAAAGCATCCAACTAAGGAATCTGAAGACCACTGGACAAAGGAGACATCAGAAGAAAAAGGACAAGTCCTCAAGAGAAAATTTTCTAAGAAAAAAAAGTAAATTGGCTTAATGGTAAAGCACATTTCCAACAAGATTAAATTTCATGAGTCTTCCCAAATGTTTGTTTCATCTGTTTCCTGCAGACATATAAGTCATATGGTCTTTTTTCTTTGTTAAGATACTTTTTTATTCATTTTACATACCAACCACAGATTCCCTGTCTTCCCTCCTTCCTGTGCCCCCTAGCATTGCTTCTGAATCCATACGGCATTCCTTCCACCAAAAATGTTAGGCCTCCCATGGGGAGTCAGCAGAGCCTGGTCCATTAAGTTGAGGTAGGTTCAAGCCCCTCCCCCTGCATCAAGGCTGTGCAGGGTGTCCCGCCACAGGTAATGGGCTCTAAAAACCCAGATTGTAGAACAGGGATTGATCCTGATCCCAGGACCTGGGGCCCCTTAAACAGACCAAACTACACAACTGTCTGGCTTATGCAGAGGGCCTAGTGCAGTCCCATACAAGCTCCACAGATGTTGGTCTAAAGTTCATGAGTTCCCATTAATTTGATTTGGTTGTCTCTGTAGGTTTTCCCATCATGATATTGATGACCCTTGCTGATATAATCCCTTTCCCCTCTTCCAATGGACTCCTAGAGCTCAGCCTGGTCCTTGGCTGTGGATCTCTGCATCTACTTCCATCAGTTACTGGATGAAAGCTCTAGGATGACAGGAAATTCAACAATCTGATAGGCAGAGTAGGCAAGATCAGGTAGCTTCTCCACTAATGCTAGTAGTCTAAAGTGGGGTCATCCTTGTGGATTCCTTGCTTCTTAGGGCCATTTGCTTGGAAAATCTTTTCCAACTCTTTACTCTTAGTATCTATCTTTGTGGATGAGGTATGTTTCCAGTATGCAGCAGAAGAAAGAATCCTATTTTCACATCCATTCTGTTAACCATTAGAGAATTGAGTCCATTGATAATGAAAGTAATCAATAACCAGTGTTGTTTTGTTCCTTTTACTTTGTTCTTGGTGGTGGTGGTGGTGGTGGTGGTGGTGGTGGTGGTGGTGTGTGCATGTGTTTACCTGTGACACAAATCTTAATTGGTCTAATAAAAAAAAAATCCAGAGCCAGATATTGGGGTGAATGCTAAAAGATCAGAAAAGCAGAAAGAAGCCAGCCACATTCTTACCACTTGGAAATCCTCAGCCAAAGATACCTACTTCCTATATACCCACACCTATATGACTTTTGTTCTGCATCACTCTTCCTCTATCTGCCCAGCTACATCCCTTCTGTCTGTCTGTATAGACCTCCAGATCTCTATAGTTAGTACTAAATGAGCTGAGATCTTCCTGCTTCCTCCTCCCAAGTCCTGGGATTAAAGTGTCACCACTGCCTGGCCTCTATGGTGAACTAGAGGCTCTGTCCTCTGATTTCAGGCAAGCTTTATTTGTCAGAGCACAAACAAAATATCATGACACTTGCCTTCTTTTGGTTTTGCTGGTATGAGTGTATTAATCTCCTGCGTTTTCATTAGTGTAGTTCACCACCATGGGTTGGAGTCTATTTTGTAGCACCATGTGTAGGGCTATATTTGTAGATACATGCTGTTTAAATTTTACTTTATTATGAAATATCTTATTTCACCATCTATGGTGATGGAATTCTTTGCTGGGTATAGTAATTTGGGCTGGCTTCTGTGGTCTTTTAGAGTCTGCAGTCCATTTGTCCATGCCCTTTGGCTTTTAGAGTCTTCATTGAAAAATCAGGTATAATTCTATTAGGCATGCCTTTATATGTTACTGGATATTTTCCCTTTGCAAGCCTCTTCTTTTTTTTTTTTTTTGTTCTGTGCATTTACTGCATTGATTATTGTATGATTTGAGTGGGGCAGACCAGCCCCCACACATATTTACCCCAGGAACTCTTGAGAATTGAGGGATAAGAGACTTAGTTAGAAGTAGGTAAGGGAGAGAGGGAACAGAAAGAAAACACAGGATAGACTTTAGTGGGCCTGGATCCATATCCACCATCCCAGAACTTTGTTCCAAAGGTCTATTTATAACTATGCCAAGGGGTGGAGTCAAAGACTTCCCCTTTCTAGTTACAGTCACCTGGTACCCAGGCTCATGGTCCAATCAACCTCTTATGCAGTACTGCTAGGTACAGCTACTAGGAAACCTAGTGGGCTCCAACATTTGAGGACATTATTTTCTGATCCAATCTATTTGATATTCTGTAAGTTTCTTGTACCTTTAAAACCATGTCATGTAGGTTAGGGAAATTTTCTTCAATTTTTTTGTTAAATATGTTCTCTGATATTTTAAGCTGGTGTTCTTCTTCTTCTATCCCTGTAATTCTTACATGTGATTTTTCACGGTGTTGCAGAGTTCCTGAACATTTTACGGTAGAAAGTTTTTTGATCCAACATTTTGTTTGACTAGTGAATCTATTCCTTCCATTTCTTGCTTTCTATTAATGATGCTTATGTCTGTAGTTCCTGTTCAAATTCCTAAATTTTTCAGTTCCAAAATTCCCTCAGCTCATGTTTTATTTATTGCTTCTATTTCCATTTTCAGGTCCTGAACATTATTTTTTCATTTCCTTCTACTGTTTATTTGTTTGTTTTTCTTGCACTTTAAAGAGAATTATTTATTTTCTCCAATTGTTTGCTTGTGCTTTCCCTGATTTCTTCAAGGGATAATCTGGTTTTTCTAGCCCGTTAAGCAAGTGTGTTCACAAGGATGAACTGAGCTGCTGATGTGGGAACCTGAGACACGGTGATAAGTTGAGGTAGGGAGGTCAAAAAGGGATGGTCCTTGAGATTCATAAAACACTTTCCCAGGTGGGAGGTGAAGGTTAGCTCCTGGTCTACTTTTGCAGCACTAGAGAACAGACTGAGGGATTAAGTCTATCAGAACAGAGAAACTGAAGACAGCCTGTCGGCAGCCAACCTGGTTTTATGACAGACATTGTCTATGGTTGTGCTGTGCTTGTCTTCCTGAATTGGCATCTGTGCCACAGTGATGAGAGTGGAGGGGCAAGACCAGTAGGGGATGGTCTATGGGATCCACAGGACCGTGGGGATGGGGGTGGGAGGTGGCAGCTGGTGTTCTGTTGCAGTCTTAGGAACAAGACTAGGGGATTATGTCTAGGAGAACAGAGAAAGCAGAGAAGATCTGTGGGCAGGCTACCTGAGGAATTCCTTTAATGTGCTCTTATTGTTATTTTAATATTTAGCATTACTAAAGCCACACTATTAGCTAATCACTATTCTAATAAATATGCATTAATTTTACGTTTTATGAAATAATATTACTGCTGCATCGTTTTTCTTTTATATGTTAGGAATGAAGTCTCACTTCATTAATATATTTTAATAATAAACTATGAATATATAAACAAATTGATCAATATTTTTATATTATAAATCATGTCTATATATGAATAATTTAAAGCATTTAGAGATATATTTACTAATGAATAGTTTTCTATTATTTCTTAAAATATTTTAGTATTATAAGACTTTCCCAAAGTTATGAAAGTTTAAAATACATGTAAACACTCATTGATTGAAAATTTATTTCTGATAAATTAAAGCAAGCTAAGTTTTTGCTAATTGAATTGTTAGTTATTCTTATTTTATTCAAGCTGTAAACTCCTCCAACTCACCTTTCCTTTCTGTAACTGATTTGGTTATAACAAACTTGACAGAAGCATAGTTAGGAAGAAGAAGAAGGAAGAATCCCTGAGGGAAACATGATTCAATTTCATGCATGAGTGTTTATCTTATAGCTAACTTATTGAAAAAGGAGAGGTCTTAAAACATATTCTAATGTTGGAAAAACAGCAGCAATGATTAAGAAAGAAGCAGAGAAGGCAAATGTCTGCCCCTTACTCAGGTGTTTGGTCAAATGAATTTATTGATCCTTTGCCAGAAACAGTTTTTGTGAATAGAACTCTAAATATTCAAGTCAAATAAATAAACTCAAGTAATCATTTTATTTTTATTATTTTGGTCACATTATAGTGTAACTCTTTCAAGAACAGTCCAATATTATGTGGTACTCTGGCATGGTTGGAGGATGACCTCTTTCTAAATTTTAGTAAGTTTACATTGTACCACCTTCACCCACTGCAAAGTTATCAGTCTGATTAGAGCTGTTATTAGCAATCATAATGTCATATATTTCTTGTGATGGGAGTCAATTTTATATATTTTAATGTAATTCCTCATACATGAATGACATTCAGAACTGTGTACTGTTTGATTCTATGTTTGGGATAAATCTTTTACTTAAATTTTAATTATTTACCTAATTTTACAAGACATATTTAAACTTTATCAAATTGCTATATGCACATATTCATCCACTTTATCACAAATTATACCATAATATAAAGAGCCTCACTCCTTTGTCTACTCATTTACCTGTAGCACATATACTGTCTGTGGCTCCCTGTCTTTATGAATATGTTAAAACAGGATCTACACAAGCAAACTGGGCATGAGGGGGGTTAATGGAAGACAAGGCATGGGGGAATGAGAGCTTAGGGGAGCAGGAGGTTTGAGCTTGATCAGGAGCAGAGTGGGAGAGCAGGGAAGGAGATTCCAAGATGGGTGAAGGCACTGTGGGAATAGGGAGAGGCAGGGTGCTGGGGGGGTCCCCAGGAATCCACAAAAAGGAATCCACCATAGAATACTGGCAGTGGTGGAGAGGGTGCCTGAGCTGACCTACTCTGGTGATCGAATGGCTGAATACCCTAACTGTCACCATAGAACCCTCATCCAGTGACTGATGGAAGCAGATGCAGAGATCCCCGGCCGGGTCCTAGGTGGAGCTCCAGGGGTCCAGTCAATGAGAGAGAGGAGGGATTCTATGAGCAAGAGATATGGAGACCATGATTGGAAGGAGTGCAGACACAACCAGCCATACTAGTGGAAGCTCATGAACTGTGAACCAATAGCTGAGGAGCCCGTGGTACTGGACCAGGCCCTCTGGATAAGTAAGAAAGTTGTTTGGCTTGAACTGTTCAGGAGGCCCCAAGAAAGTGGGACCAGGACCTGTCCCTGGTACATGAGCTGGCTTTTTGGAGCTGGTACCTATGGTAGAACTCTTTGTGCAGCCTTGGTGCAGGGAAGAGGAGCTTGGATATGCCTCAACTGAACATACCAAGCTCTGCTGACTCTGCAGGGGAGACCTTGTCTTGGAGGGAGTAAGAATAGGGGGTAAGTAGTTGGGGCATAGGGCTGGGCGTGGGAGGAGGGAGGACAGGGAATCTGTGGTTGATATGTAAAATGAATGGGGAATCTCTTAATTAAAAAAAGGAAAAAATAACAAAAAATTTTAAAAAGAAATAAATAAAATGGGAAAATAATGGTACCCATATCATTTTCTACTTTGAGATTCTTAGTGAATTCACATTTTGTTTACACAATAATAATGAAAAGAGAATTTCTATTATATGTAATTAAACAATTTTCCCAAATTCACTTTGTTTCAAATTTCCTTCGAGTTATGTATGAAATTGTTACTTTAGAATAAACTCACTGTCAATTTAGTATTCTAGAATAGTGGTTCTTAAACTTCCTAATTCTCCAACCCTCTAATACAGTTCCTCATGTTATGGTGACTCCCAAAACAAAATTATTTCAATGCTAGTTCATAATTGTAATTTTGCCATATTATGAATATTAATATCTGATATGCAGGATATCTGACATATAACCCTTTAAGTGGTGAAAACTACAAGTTGAGAATCACTGTTACAAACATTTCTTTACATTCTTATGAGATTAATTCACAAACATAACAAGCAAGTGAAAATTTAGGGCCTCCCTGCAAGTATCACACAGGGAAGCAAACCCAATGAAGAGATAAAAACAAAACTCTGGTGCAGATTGACTTTCTCAAGCCCAGATCAGACTTTGGAGAGTATAATAATAGGTAGCTTATTTCCAATCAACCACAGTATAGCTTGAGAAAAATGTTTCCTGGTGTAATACTATCTCCATTACTCAAATCATGGTTCGTGTCATTTCTTCTAAGAAGATGGGTTCTAGAGATAGTCTACCTAGACTAGCTTACGGGCCTGAGTGTCTGGCTGGTCTTGCTCGTATAGCATAGAGGTTGTTTGGTCTATTAGCCACCTCTGTTCCTGGATGTGAGAACTTGAGGGAGCCTTTAGCCATAAGGGTCATTTGAATTACAAACTGCCTCCTGTCCTTGTTATAGGAACTTGATAAATAACCAAGCCCAACAGATTATGCAGATAACAACACTGAAAATTACTTTCAATTTCTGTATGAAAGAATAGTTTGTTTGTTTGTTTGTTTGTTTTTCATCTTATTAAAGAGTCCAGGTTTCTCTGGAGATCTACCTGTACAAGGAATTTTGCTATGCTCTCACCAGAATATATTTATAGAAATGAATATAATATATAACTTTATAATCCTTGACATTCAGTTGGAAAATGTGTACTGTTATTTGAAGCTCAGATAGTCTTTTAATAAAGAACCCAGAGTCAGATATCAGGTTGAAAGCTGGAAGACCAGAGAAGCAGAAAAGCCAGCCTCTAGTTCTTACCTCTATAAAACTCAGCCTAAAGAGAGTGAGTTCCTGTTTCCTCATGCCTTATATACCTTTCTCTGCCCTGCCATATTACTTCCTGGGATTAAAGGGTGTGTGCTTCCCAAGCAAAGGCGTGAAATCTCAAGTACTGGGATTAAAGGTGTGTGCTCTGTTTCTCTCCTATACTGGATCAATCCCATGTAGCCCAGTGTGTCTTTGAGGTCACAGAGATTCAGATGGATCACTGTCTCCCTAGTGATAGAATTAAAGGTGTGTGCCACCACTGCCTGACCTTCATGTCTAATTTAGTGGGTGGATCTGTCCTCTGATCCTCAGGTAAGTTTATTAGGGTACTCAATATATCACCAAAGTGTACTCTTTTTATTATTGAAATGTCAATTTTTCCCTTGTAATCTCTCTTTATTATTATTATTATTATTATTATTATTTTATTTATTATATTTGTGTTTTAATTTTACACATCAGCCATGGGTTCCCCTGTTCTCCCCCCTCCAACCCCCACTCTCACCTTCCCCCCAACCCCTCCCCTGCATTCCCATCTCCTCCAGGGCCAAGATTCCCCTGGGGATTCATTAAAACATGGTGGATTCAGTACAGGCAGGTCCAGTCCCCTCTTTCCAGGCTGAGCAAAGTGTCCCTGTGTAAGCCCAAGGTTCCAAACAGCCAGCTCATGCACCAAAGACAGGTCTGGGTCCCACTGCCTGGGTGCCTACCAAACAGTTCAAGTTATTCAAATGTCAAACTTGGATATTATCTTCCCTTATTTATATCTACTTTCAGAGAGGAGCTTCAATTTGGAAACTGATAGGTTTTGCAAGCTGAAATTTGGGAAACAAGGTTTTTCAATTTAAGATATTTATTTAATTGAACGACCTCAAGAAGAAAAGACGGAAATGAAACTACATGTGCTTAATGGAAGAAGTAAGAGATTTAATGGCCTGACAAAGCCTACACCAACCTCATATGGAGGCACACTCTGAGCATTCCCATAGGATATATCATAGTAAGGACAAAATCCTAGGACATTATACAGTTGCCACTAAATGATTAAACTTCAAGTGTCACAAGAAGGAATTGCCACCACTTTCTAAAATGCTGTGGAGAGAAAATTAATAATTATTGAAATATTATCTCTGGGATTTGAGAGCAATCATGTTCAAAATCCTTAAACACTCTAGGCATTCTTTAATCAAGCTTACTGTGTTCAGTTTTCCTGCCAGCTCTGTAAAAGTACTAGACAGTTAAAGAAAGAAGGTTAAGAATCATCAAATCAATCTCAACGCCAGCTAAGTATTCTGAAAGCCTTGTGCGGCAAAGGCTTATTACAGCTCTGTCTTACTCAAACTTAAGCTTTTAGATTTTAGTTTCCTATATATTAATACAAATAGAGAGCATTTAGATTGTAATAAAAACATTAATAATTATATATAAATATATAAAACTCCATATTAGTAGCAAGCATTTAAATAGGTAAACAGCTAGTTTATACATACTCCTTTATATGTATGTTGTGTCAATCCCTTTCTTAGTGCAGGTTTTAATTGTGCTTTCTATTTTTTCATTAACCTTTTTTAATTTGAAATTTCCATAAGTACTGCATTATTTCCTTCCTAGGAGAGGACGAGTGTTTCCTGATAAGTGGACAGCCACAAGACATAGTGCCGTCCTCACCCCCACCGTGTGTTCTGGATTGCGCCCAAGTAGGACTCAAGGCAGACAAGTGTTCTGCCTTCCCTTGTTAATTTTGTAATAATTGGAGAAAATATATATCAGCACACGCTTACAGAGCACAAATGCAGTATATAGGTGCTGGATGTATGTAAATATATTCAAATTATGTATAAATATATATAATATATTTATAAGGAATTATTTTCTGTATTGATTTTAAATGGATGTCCTGATGCACCTAGAAAATTGGTCTCTCTTTTTTAAAATAGGTATTTGCTAAATGCTGTTCTTAGAATTTCTTAATTTTCACCAAGCAGAGGTGGGAAAATACTTTTGCTTTCAGGGAAAATGGTGTCGCGTTAATTTATTAACCAATTGGTAATATACGAAACAATTAATCATTTATAGGGTGTTTTTTTGTTTTGTAATTTAAGTGGCATTTCTATGCAGGCAGCACAGGTGACTAGTTAATCTATGCCTGGACTTAACTGGTTATTGGATCCTTTGAGAAGAGAAATATCTACAATATATGACTAATTTGGGGGGAAATGATATGTTTGATTTATCTGTGTTTCAACTCTGCTGTCCAATGATTATGTTTAGACACCTCAATGGCCATTTATAAGAAACCTGTTAAGCTCCTTCACCCAGTGTAACATGTAACAGACTTCCCAAGACAGATGGTAATAGCATCCCCATCCTAAGACACCTTAATCCACTGTCTGGGGACAGACTTCCACTGGAGTGATAGCAGAGTGGGTTCTGTCTGGCAGCTGGTGTTTTGCCTGTGTTACATGTCCATCACACTAGCCTCACCTCTCCTCTGTGAGTTTAAACAACAGTTTTGGGTTATTCAGTGTCAGAACCCCCTGTGCAGCTCTCAGAATATCACAAGCCCAGTGTTCTTCTGCTGAGTTTGGGAGCTCCTTCTGTCTTCTTAAGGGTTTGCTTCTGGCTTCTGCCTTTGTCTGACAAGACCTCACCAAAAGATCTGGCTTAATAACTACATCCAACAAGATAGTGGTTATTGTTGATTTCCGTATTTGAGGATTGTGTTTGGCTTTGGATACACCCACACACTTTGCTATAGTTGTGTGACATGAATGCAGATCTTACCTTAAAGGACACACCTTAAAATAATATTACCCAACATAACATGTGTGTGTGTGTGTGTGTGTGTGTGTGTGTGTGTGTGTGTGTACATGTGCTTGCTCAGCTTCCCTGTTATGTCTAGAAGATACTGTCTGTAACAATTCCTGAGCCTTTTCTCAATGAGTAATATTATATATTTGCCAATTTGTGTTGTTCACTACACATTCATTTATTCTCTGAGTTACACTAGTTGTAAATACATGTAATAGTTTCCTAAGTTGTGGAATAAACTTCTTTGATAATGAGTGAGCTAAACTTATCAGGCTGGGTTAGTACACAATTAAAATAATATAAACTAGGTCGTCAATGATTTACATATCATTTGCATTTTATTAGTTCTTTCAGAATTTTATATAACATATTTTAATTGCATTCATTCTTTCTTAAAACCTCTTCCAGTTTCCCCACCAATTACTTCTCACAGAACTCTGTATCTTCTTCTATTCTTCTAAATCCCACCAAGTAGAGCTTGCAATGACTATATATTCTTGGATGTATGGTCCACCAATGAAGCATTGTAGACATAGCAAGGTCCATACCTTTAAACATTAATAATCTTCTTCCAAGATCTACCAGTCATCAATAACCCCTTACCTAGTACACTGGATGGTTTCGTGTGTACCCCAATAAAGCTTATTTGAAGATCAGAGGAAAAAGCCTGCCACTATATTAAACACAGAAGTCAGACAATGGTAGCACATTCCTTTTAGCCTAGCATTTGGGAGGTAGAGAGTTACCCAGATCTCTGTGAGTTCAAGACTACTCTGTGGAAAGATCCAGGTATAGTGACACACACCTTTAATCCCACCACTAACCATAAAGGTCTGGAGTTCTATACAAACAGACAGGAAGTGATGTAGCTTGTCAGAGAGAGGAAGTGAGATGCTGAACAGAAAGGCATACAGGCATGGGTATACAGGAAGTAGGTCACTTTGGAGACAGAGGGCTGGTAAGGTGAGGTTGATGTGGCTTTTCTTATTCTTCTGATCTCTCAGGCTTTAACCCCAATATCGGGCTCCAGGGTTTCTTTTAAAAAGACCGTTTAGTGTTCCAGCCAATTGGTGGGCCCTGCAGGAAGGCTCCCCTTTTACAAGACTGCAGGCAGACACTGCATTCTCCACACCCTTCCCCCACAACCATTTGCCCAAGACTCCAGCCACTTCCTGAGACTCAGAGACCAACCCCCAACTCCTGTCCTCCCTGAAAGAAAATCATGAAAAAGCAAGGGAAACAGTCCAAGACCTGAAGAGAGAAATAGAAAAAATGAAGAAGACACTAGCAGAAGGAATGCTGGAAATAGAAAATCTGAGTAAACAAACAGCAACTTCAGAGGCAAGTATAACCAACAGAATGCAAGAGATGGAAGAGAGGATCTCTGGTGTTGAAGATACGTTAGAACAAATAGATTCATCAGTCAAAGAAAATACTAAAACCAACAAAGTCATGACCCAAAATGTCCAAGAAATTTGGGACACCATGAAAAGACCAAAAGTACAAATAATAGGGAAAGAGGAAGGAGAATACCAGCTCAAAGGCACAGAAAATATATTTAACAAGATCATAAAAGAAAACTTTCACAACTTAAAGAAGGAAATGCCTATGAAGATACAAGAAGCCTGTAGAACACCAAGCAGAATAGACCCCCCCAAAAAAGTCCCCTCACCACATAATAATTAAACAACTAAACATACAGAATAAAGAAAGAATATTAAGGGCAGCAAAGGAAAAAGGCCAAGTGACTTATAAAGGCAAACCCATCAGAATGATACCCGATTTCTCAATGGAGACTTTGAAAGCCAGAAGGACCTGGACAGATATAATGCAGACACTAAGAGACCATGGATGCCTGCCTAGACTAAAATACCCAGCAAAACTTTTAATCATCATAGATGGAGTGAACAAGACCTTCCAAGACAAAACAAGATTTAAACAATACTTATCCACAAACCCAGCCCTACAGAAAGCATTAGAAGGAAAATTCCAACCTAAGGAAGGCAGATACACCCATGAAAACACAGGCAATAGATAACACCACAGCAGTAAACCCCAAAGAAGAGAAGTACACACACTACCACCAAAAAATAAAAATAACAACAGGAATGAACAAGCACTGGTCATTAATATCCCTTAATATCAATGGACTTAATTCACCTATAAAAAGACACAGACTAATAGAAAGGATATGAAAACAGGACACATCTTTCTGCTGCATGCAAGAAACACACTTCAAATTCAAAGACAGACAACTCCTAAGAATAAAAGGCTGGAAAAAGAATTTCCAATCAAATGGTTTTAAGAAGCAAGCTGGTATAGCCATCATAATATCCAGCAAAATAGACTTCAAACTAAATTCAATCAAAACAGATGATGAAGGACATTACATACTGATAGCACAAAACATCCACCAAGATGAAGCCTCAATTCTGAACACTTATACCCCAAACACAAAGGCACCCACTTATGTAAAAGAAACATTACTAAAGCTTAAATCACATACAAAACCCCACACATTAATAGTGGGAGACTTCAAAGCCCCACTTTCACCTCTGGACAGATGAACCAAATTGAAACTTAACAGAGAGATAATGGACTTAACTGATGTTATGGCTCAAATGGACTTAATCGATATCTACAGAACATTCCACCCAAATAAAAAAGAATATATCTTCTTCTCAGCACCCCATGGAACCTTCTCTAAAATTGACCACATACTTGGCCACAAAGCAAATCTCAACAGATACAAAACAATTGGAATAACCTCCTGTGTTCTATCAGACCACCATGGTTTAAAGTTAGATTTCAACAACAGAAAAAATTACAGAAATCCTACAATCTCATGGAAACTGAATAATGCTTAACTGAATCACCAATCCTACAATCTCATGGAAACTGAATAATGCTTAACTGAATCACCAATGGGTTAAGGAAGAAATAAAGAAAGAAATTAAAGACTTCCTAGAGATCAATGAAAATGAATACACCACATACCCAAACTTATGGGACACTATGAAAGCAGTGCTAAGAGGGAAATTCATAGCACTGAATGCCCACACAAAGAAACTGGAGAAATCTCATGCTAATGACTTGACTGCACACCTGAAAGCCCTTGAACAGGAAGAAGTAACGTCTCCCAGGAAGAACAAATGCCAGGAAATTATCAAATTGAGAGCTGAAATCAATAAAATAGACATAAAGAGAACAATACAAAGGATTAATGAAACAAAGAGTTGGTTCTTTGAGAAGATCAACAAGATAGACAAGCCCTTATCCAAACTAACTGAAAGACAGAGAGAGAGCATCCAAATTAACAAAATCAGAAATGAAAATGGGGACATAACTGTCGCGCCCACCTCGACCAGCAAGGAAGACACGATACCGGGATCCTTCTTATCACAGTTTATTCAGACCTTTGATTAATTGCATTGTGTCTCTCACCTGGGGCAAGCCTCTCCCAGCACCTAAGTAGGGCTGGGCTGCCAACCCCAAGCAGCCACATGGGCACTGTCCACAGGTTCACGCATATGCCAGTAGCACGCGAATCCAGCCATAGCCAAATAAGGAGCTGTTTACCATAAAGAGTTTTTGCCATCGGGAAGGTAGAGGGTAGAAGCCAGCACCATCTTTAGGGTGCAGCTACACGCAGCTCTCTACAGTTTCGCCCTTTTTGTTTTACAAAGCAACAAACAAGAGTAGAGGTCTGATCTCTGCTAAAATGGAACATGTACTAATGTTTGTCCAGGCGTTGTCCACCCAGAGAACACTAGACCTGTCCGATACCCTTTTCACAGAGGTGGGAGTTAGGGTACCAACCCACATGCAATCAGACTCGCTCTTCTTGAGGTCAGCGTATCATAACCTCAAGTGCAGTGCGCAGGCCTTGCATCCTGTGCCTAAATATCTTTTAAAGTAGCCAACCAGGCTTGGGGGGACTGCCCTGCATCAATGGCCATAAAGGCTTGGACAATCATGGCTGCATGGCGACGCTGTGAGATCCTAATGCGACAAATGCACCACAAGCATACTAGGGAGGTGAGCTCCAGTAAGCCTACTAGGGCTCTTATTCCCGCCCACTCCTTCATGTGATCCATGGCTGTAGCAATCCAGGAAGACAATCCCTCCACCAGTCCGGTATCCACTCAAGTCGAATTCACTGTGACAATAGCCACTCTCAGCTGGTCCATCAGGTTATCAAACTCTCCGGTCCAATTACCTAAAAGATAACTAGACAACCTTTTAGATAAATCTGCAGCATGGGTAAAATTATTATATGGGACACTAGTCACACATAACCCTTCATACTTCCATTGGCAGCTGAGTTGGGCAATCTGCCAGAGGGTATCAATTTGCTCTTGAACCAGGTCAATTCTCTGGTTGACCACCATCAATCCTCCTCGTATTTGAGCATTGACGGCCTTTTGCACATCCAAAACATGTGCCACATTGGCAGAAAGATTATTCAAGGTCTGTGCCGTCTGTACAGTATGACTCATGGCAATGGCGGCTGTAGCAGCTCCAACAGCAGCCAAGGAAATAGCTGTAACAATGGCTGCAGTAATGCCAAAATCCTTTTTCTGTCTAAACAGGGTCATAGCATTAGGAGCATCAACTGGCATAGGCACCCAGCGAGGCATACGGGTAATTATGGCATAATCATATTTAGAAGCATTCCAGCATTGAGTATAAAAACAGGTATTATTACGGCAAGATACAGGCCTCTCTTTGCTCACTATAAACAAGAATGGAGGATACACACAAACTGGAGTAGGATTATAAGTAATATTAGCCAGTGGCTTAACTCCGTCATACGCACAGCCTGTATCAGTTTTGGCAGTGATGCCTGTGGATAACGGGTCAGGCACAGAATCCCAGGAGCCCCAAGGCTTGGAGCTACTCCATGAAAACTGACTGATCCCATGCACTCCCCCAGCAATCATAACTAGGGGCTCTAAATTCATGCAACTTCCATTAATGCCACACAATAGCCAATTATCAAAAGGATTAGAAATATACAACTGAGAGGGATTTTGCTCACTATAATTACTACCTACAAAAGTCTGATTAAAGTCTGTGCTTATTCCAGGAGAAAAGGTGAAACTCTTCCCTTGATTGGCCCAGATCACAATACGAGACTGACAACCTGTCCAGGGCCAGACGTTCCCTCCATCTTGACCCCAACAAAAGGGGGCCCATTTTGGCTGACCTGGTGTATCATTTCCCAACGCTTTAGCAGGCCACCATCCAGACACCCAAGAGGCATTGACTGAAAAACAAGGGCCTGGTCCAGGCAGATCAAACCATCCAGCCGTCTGGTTATATATCAAGACACATGGGGAAACATCTGATCTGTTTCTGACAATTTGGAAACAAAGAATTCCGTTTAAATCAAATGACCTATTTTCTCCTATAGGAGCTTCCTCTGGGTCCATAGGGAGATATGGAACATCCATACTTTTATTACTACCGAATAGCCGTGGGTATAATATTGCATCATGACGGACTGGCATTGGTCTCGGGAACACTGACAGTATCCCCCATCTCTGGTCCGTCATTCCCAGCTGAATCATCATTAGCGCGAACAGAGAGATCACTGTCCTCGCAGACATGTTCTTCCTGGCACTGGACTCTTCTCACGAGGCACTCAGGAACCCACACCGGGTCTTGCTGATCCTGTGGGAAAACACAAACAGAACCTCGAGCCCATGTCAGCACGGGATCAGGTCCGTGCCAGACACCTGTCAAGGCATCTTTCCATTTCACCATTCCTTTAGAAGGACTGTGATGACAATGATGCCTGTCTGCAGCAGAACAATTGGAAGCATCCAAATTCAAAAAATTCAGAGTAAATAATGCAAGAGAAAGTCTGTCCTTAGGGGTACGGCCATAGCCTATTCCCCCTTTTTGTTTTTGAAGCAACTCCTTTAAGGAGTGATGAGCACGCTCCACAGTGCCTTGACCTTGTGGATTATATGGTAGGCCATGTACAAGTTGCACATTCATGTGTTGACAGAAGGAAGCAAACTTCTGTCCGGTATATGTAGAACCATTGTCTGTCTTTAACTGTTGAGCCTTACCCCATGCTGCCCAAGCTTCTAAGCAATGAGCAATGACATGAGAGGCTTTTTCTCCTGCCATTGAGGTGGCATGAACGATTCCAGAACAGGTATCAACAGATACATGTACATATTTGACACGTCCAAATTCAGAGATGTGTGTAACATCCATTTGCCATATTTTCAGGGGGAGCAAACCACGAGGGTTAACTCCTAATCTAGAAGGATGATGAAAAATGACACATTGGGGACAGTCTAGTACCACCTTTTGTGCATCCGCACGTGAGATAGAAAACTTTTGTTGTAATGTCCTTGCATTAACATGAAATTCTTTGTGGAAAGCATGTGCTCGTTGTATGGCAGAAGCCACAAACATCCATTCCTGTCTAGTACACTGATCCACTATATCATTGCCTTCAGCCAATGGACCTGGCAGACTGGTATGTGCACGGATGTGTTGCACAAAAAAGGGATTTTTACGTTGCCAGATCAGTTTCTGTAATTGGCCAAATAATGAGCTAACCAGGCTAGAAGATTTGATGGGCCCTGCACATTCAAGGCTTTTTAAAGCGTTAACAACATAACTAGAATCTCACACTAAATTAAATGCAAATGGACAAGCCTTGAAAACTTCAAGAACTATTGAAAGCTCCACCTGTTGAGGTGCATCTGGCAAGAATTGATGCTTTATAGGTTTATTAGAATCCATCATATAAGCACCACAGCCTGTCTTAGACCCATCTGTAAATATAACACTTGCTCCTGGAATGGGCTTTGAAGCAGTTACTTTAGGGAAAACTACAGGATGTTCTTTAAAAAAAGTTAATAGTGGATGTTTAGGATAATGGCAATCTATGTGTCCTGGATAGGTACAATGCAGAATTGCCCAATCATCTATGGCAGCACATAATACCTTGACTTGAGTAGAATCATAAGGAACAACTAGCGTTTGTGGTGATGTCCCAAAATATTGTAAACATTGTTGAATACCCTGTTGCGCAAGTAATGCTACAGCAGTAGGATAATACTCAATTGATTTTGCAGGTGAGATTTTAGTATAAATCCATAACAAGGGTCCTTTTTGCCATAAAATTCCCATAGGTTGCAACTGGGTAGGCAGAATGCACAGGGTAATATCATCATTATTTTGCACTCTTTGAAGAAAAGCTCTTTGTAGCCTATCCTCTAATTTTGTTAAGGCTTCTCAGGCTGCACTGGTTAATTGCCTTGGTGAATCCAAGGCTGCATCTCCAATTAAAATATCATATAATGGTTTTAACTCATAATTGGCCATTCCTAAACTTCCTCTTATCCAATTTATATCTCCTAATAATTTTTGAAAATCATTCAATGTGCAAAGATGATCCTTCCTTAACTCCACCTTTTGTGGCATGATATAATGATTAGTTATTTTAGAGCCAAGATAATTGACAACTTTGCTCTGTTGCACCTTCTCAGGGGCAATACAGAGTCCCTTTTGCTTTAGCAGTTCTACAAGTGAGCTATATGCTTCTTGAAGAATGCTCTCCTCTTTAGCTGCTAACAGTATATCATCCATATAATGGAGGCATCTCAGGCCAGGAAAACGTGCTCTCAAAGGTTCTAAAGCAGTTGCTACAAATAATTGACACATTGTAGGACTGTTGGCCATGCCTTGTGGCAATACAACCCACTGATATCTTTTATCAGGTTCCTCATGATTAGTGGACAGTAAAGTGAAAGCGAATCTCTCACTGTCTTTGCTATTCAGTGGAATGGAAAAGAAGCAGTCTGTAATATCTACCACCATAATAGGCCAATTTTCAGGCAAGGCTGACAGCAATGGAAGACCATGCTATACGGGTCCCATAATTCTCATTTGTTCTTTTATAGGTCTAAGATCATGTAACAATCTCCATTTTCCTGATTTCTTCTTGATGACAAATATGGGTGTATTCCAGGGAGAAAGGGAGGGTTTAATGTGTCCTTCTTCCAATTGCTCTTTCACTAATTGATATGCAGCATGTAATTTCTCAGAGGAGAGTGGCCACTGAGGAACCCAAACTGGCTCCTCCATTACCCAGGTTATGGGAATGCCCTCCTCAGCAGCCCCTAGGAAAAACCTAACCCTTGTTTGGGTTTCCTAGGTACTGTTTGTATTGGCTCCTTTTTGCCTTGTAAAAATTTTCCCAGGCCAAAATCAGGATGACACCCCATGTTTTTCATAATATTTTTAGATTCTTTGGAGTATTCATTACTCAACTGAAAGCCCATGGATTTCATAAGATCCCTCCCCCAGAGGGACACTGGACGCTCAAGGACATAGGGTTGCATAACGCCAGAGTGACCTTCGGAATCTTGCCAATTTAACAAATTTGCACTAACATTTGGAACACTGGCATAACCCAGTCCTTGCAATGTTTGTGAGGAAGCCAACCTCAAGGCCAATCTTTCTAGCTATGATACTGCAATCTGCACCTGCAATCCAAATCTAGGTCTCTTCCCAATTTCTCCCAGGAAGGCACTGTAAGGCTTCCTGAAATTGCAAGCCAAGGTGCAACTACATCACACTGTTGCAAAAACCAAGCTAGAGTGTGTATTTTTATTTTCAATTTCTTAGAGAGAAGCAGCTCGTTAAGAGCCAAAAAAATTGGGTGCAAGGAGGAAGCGCCCATGTTAGTATCCTTTTTTTTTTTCTTTCCTCAATTTGAGAAGTTTCTTGGAGGTTTCTCAGAGCCTCTGCAGAATTGCTCCAGCCCTCCGGTCTCCCTGTTTGTTTTGTCTAATTACCCGTCCGCTTTTATCACGGCTCTAGAATTACCCGTCTGTTTTATCGCAGCTCTGCTATCCTGCTCTCCCTTCTACAGGTGAGTGTTCCCCGCTTTTGTCGCGGATCCCCAGTTTTTTTTTTTTTTCCTGAGGACTTACCGGTATACCGCCTGACTGTAATAAGTTCTCAATCCGGAGAGAGACGTGGTGATTGTCCCCGTAGGAGGCCACCAATTGTCGCGCCCGCCTCGACCAGCAAGGAAGACACGATACCGGGATCCTTCTTATCACAGTTTATTCAGACCTTTGATTAATTGCATTGTGTCTCTTGCCTGGGGCAAGCCTCTCCCAGCACCTAAGTAGGGCTGGGCTGCCAACCCCAAGCAGCCACGTGGGCACTGTCCACAGGTTCACACATATGCCAGCAGCACGCGAATCCAGCCATAGCCAAATAAGGAGCTGTTTACCATAAAGAGTGTTTGCCATCGGGAAGGCAGAGGGTAGAAGCCAGCACCATCATTAGGGTGCTGCTACATGCAGCTCTCTACACATAACAACAGACAATGAGGAAATCCAGAGAATTATCAGGTCATACTTCAAAAACCTCTACTCCGCAAAGCTGGAAAATCTAAAAGAAATGGATAATTTTCTGGATAGTTACCAAATACCTATGTTAAAACAAGACCAGATAAACCATTTAAATAGTCCAATAACCCCTAAGGAAATAGAATCAGTCATTATAAGTGCTTGGGAGGCACCCAGTCTGTGGGACCTGGATCTGTACTTAGTGCATGAGCTGTCTGTTTGAAACCTTGGGCTTACACAGGGTCAATTTGCTCAGTCTGGAAGGAGGTGACAGGATCTGCCTTTACTGAATCCACCAGGTTTAAATGAATCCCCAGGGGTGCCTTGATCCTTGAGGACATCGGAATGGAGGGGAGGGGCTGGGGGGAAGGTGGGGATGGGAGCAGGAGGGGCAAGGATAGGGGAACCCATGGCTGATGTATAAAATTTAAAACACATAATAATAAAGAAAAAAAAAGTCTCCCAACCAAAAAAAAAAAAAAAAAAAGCCTTGGAACAGATGGTTTCACTGCAGAATTCTACCAGATCTTCAAAGAAGACTTAATACCAATACTCTTCAAATTGTTCCACACAATAGAAGCAGAAGATATATTACCAAACTCCTTCTATGAGGCTACAATTACCCTGATTCCTAAACCAAATAAATATGCAACAAAGAAAGAAAACTACAGACCGATCTCCCTCATGAACATTAATGCAAAAATATTCAATAAAATTCTGGCAAACAGACTCCAAGAGCACATCAAAACAATTATCCACCATGATCAAGTAGGCTTCATCCCAGGGATTCACGGGTGGTAAAACATATGAAAGTCTGTCAATGTAATAAACCATATAAACAAACTCAAAGAAAAAATCCACATTATCATCTCACTAGATGCAGAAAAGGCATTTGACAAAATCCAGCAACCCTTTATGGTAAAGGTCTTGGAGCGATCAGGAACACAGGGAACAAACCTAAACATAATAAAGGCAATCTACAGCAAGCCAACAGCCAACATCAAATTAAATGGTGAGAAGCTCAAAGCAATACCACTAAAATCAGGAACAAGGCAAGCCTGTCCCCTCTCCCCCTACATATTCAATATAGTACTTGAAGTTCTAGCCAGAGCTATAAGACAACATAAAGAGATTAAGGGAATACAAATTGGAAAGGGAGAAGTCCAGCTTTCCCTATTTGTAGATGACATGATAGTATATACGAGTGACCCCAAAAATTCAACCAAGGAACTGGTACAGCTAATAAAAACCTTCAGCTACATAGCAGGATACAAGATCAACTCAAAAAAATCAGTAGCCCTCCTATATACAATAGACAAACAGTCTGAGAAGGCAATCAGAGATACATCACCCTTTACAATAGCCACAAATGATATAAAATACTTTGGGGTTACTCTAACTAAGCATGTGTAGGACCTATATGACAAGAACTTTAAGTCCCTGAAAAAAGAAATTGAAGATGTCAGAAAATGGAAAGATCTCCCATGCTCATGGATAGGCAGGATTAACATAGCAAAAATGGCGATCTTACCAAAAGCAATGTACAGATTCAACACAATTCCAATCAAATTACCAACATAATTCTCCACAGATCTGGAAAGAATAATACTCAACTTCATATGGAAAAACAAAAAACCCAGGATAGCCAAAAATTTCCTGTAAAATAAGACAACCCCTGGAAGCATCACAATCCCCAACCTCAAGTTCTACTATAGAGCTACAGTAATAAAAACAGCTTGATACTGGCATACAAACCGACATATAGACCAATGGAATTGAATTGAAGACCCTGACATTAACCCACACACCTATGAACATATAATTTTTGACAAAGAAGCCAAAAATGTACAATGGAAAAAAGAAATCATCTTCAACAAATGGTGCTGGCATAACTGAATGTCAATGTGTAGAAGGCTGCTAATAGATCCATATCTGTCACCGTGCACAAAACTTAAGTCCAAGTGGATCAAAGACCTCAACATGCATCCAGTTTCTCTGAACCTGATAGAAGATAAAGTAGGAAGTACTCTTGAAGGCATTGGCACCAGAGATCACTTTCTAAATATAACACCAGTAGCACAGACACTGAGAGAATCAATCAATCAATGGGATCTGTTGAAACTGAGAAGCTTTTGTAGAGCAAAGGACACGGTCAATAAGACAAAGTGACAGCCTACAGAATGGGAAAAGATCTTCACCAACCCCACATCTGACAGAGGACTGATATCCAGAATATAAAAGGAACTCAAGAAATTAGACATCAAAATGCCCAACAGTCCAATTATGAAATGGGCTATAGAACTAAACAGAGAATTCTCCACAGAGGAAGTTCAGAGGGCTGAAAGACATTTAAGGAATTGCTCAACATCCCTAATTATCTGGGAAATGTAAATCAATACGAATCTGAGATACCACCTTAGACCTGTCAGAGTGGCTAAGATCAAAAACACAGAAGACACCTTACGCTGGAGAGGATGTGGAGCAAGGGGAACTTTCCTCCACTGCTGGTGGGAATGCAAGCTTGTACAGCCACTTTGGAAATCAATATGGAGCTTCCTTAGAAAATTGGGAATCCATCTCCCCAAGATCCAGCTGTAGCACTCTTGGGGATATGCCCAAGGAATGCTCAATCATACCACTAGAGCATTTGCTCAGCTATGTTCATATCAGCATTGTTTGTAATAGCCAGAACCTGGAAACAACCTAGATGTCCTTCAACTGAAGAATGGATAAAGGAAATATGGTACATATACACAATGGAGTACTACTCAGCAGAGAAAAACAATGACATCATGAGGTTTGCAGTCAAATGGATGGATCTAGAAAAATCATCCTGAGTTAGGTAACTCAGACTCAGAAGGACAAACATGGTATGTACTCACTCATAGGAGGATACTAGATGTAAAACAAAGATGACTAGACTGCTAAAAAATTCCTAGGGAGGCTACCTAGTAAACAGGACCCTAGGAAAGACCCAGGGATCACCAATGACAGAGAAATGGATGAGATCTACATGAACAACCTGGATGACAGTGGGAGTAATGAAGGGCATGGTTTGAGGGAAAGAAAGCTTAGGGGAGCAGGAGATCCCAGCTGAATCAAGAACAGAAAGGGAGAACTAGGAATAACAGACCATGATAAATGAAGACCACATGAGAACAGGAATAGGCAGAGTGCTGGAGAGGTCCCCAGAAATCCACAATGATACATCCTCTGTAGTTTGCTGGCAGTGGTCGAGGGAGGGCCTGATCTGACCTAGTCTGGTGATCAGATGACTAAACACCCTAGCAGTCGTCTTGGAACTCTCATCCAATAACTGATGGAAATGGATGCAGAAATCCTTGGCCAGGCCCCAGGTAGAGCTCCAGGTGTCCAACTGTAGAGAAGGAGGAGGGACTGCAAGAGCGTGACTTGTTGAATGCTAGATTGCAAAAATCACGGGGACAAATAGCCAATTGAATGGAAGCACATGAATTATGAACCAACGGCTATGGAGCCCCCAGCTGGATCAGGCCCTCTGTATAAGTGAGGCAATTGAATAGCTTTATCTGTTTGAGAGGCTCCCAGGCTGTGGGACTTGGACCTGTCCTTGGTGCATGAGCTGGCTCTTTGGAACCTTGGGCTTACACAGGGACACTTTGCTCAGCCTGGAAGGAGGGAACAGGACCTGCCTGTACTGAATCCACCAGGTTTAAATGAGTCCTCAGGGATTTCTTGGTCCTGGAGGACATGGGTTGAGGGAGGTGCTGGGGGGAAGGTAGGGGTGGGGCCGGGAGGGGGGACGACAGGAGAACCCATGGCTGATGTATAAAATTAAAACACATAATAATAACAATAATAATAATAATAATAATAATAATAATAATAACTATAATACCATTTACCAATTCATCTACATTAACTTCTCTGGTGAGTTTTATAATATGTACTAGTTTATGAACATAATAATATCTTACTAGGAGTAAGTTTAATATAATGTCCACATACCAAAGTATTATTAGTTGTGTCTTCTCTAGGGACTATGACTTATCTTGTCACAGGATCCTGACTCACAGACAATTATGAGTGTCAATTTTTAGAGTGCCCTTAAATGAAATCAGAACATTGTTGGGAACTCTTAGAACATTTGTGTCACTACTACACCAGTAGGGATGTATTTCTCATCTATTTGTTGTTGTAGTCTACGAGGTTCACAGCTGTGTAAGGCTGATGTATGCTTTTATCCTCTAGTATTTTGCACACCACCTTCAAGCAGTATGAAAGTTTACCAATAAAGACAAAGCTTCCTGATAAGTACAGCTTAATATAACCATGTTATTTTTCTCCTTTTTGTGGAAAATAGATTGTTTTCTTAAGCGATATATCCTGATATAGTTTTCCTCCCCACTATTACTCATAGTTCTTCCCTATCTCCCCTCATCTCTGGTTCCACCCCCTTTCTGTCTTTCATTAAATAAGAGTGGGCTTTTAATGGAAGACAACCAAACATAACAAAATAGACTAAGGTGAAACAAAAATTCTCACATCTAGGCTAGACAAGTCAGCTCAATGGAGGAAAAAGTTTTCCAAATGCAAGTACAAAAATCAGAGGCCCCCATGTTCATATGATCAGGAGTTCCATAAAAAGTACTAAGCTGAAAGCTATAATATAATTGCAGACTTTCCGATGCAGACACAAGTTGGCCAGGTACTTGCTCCTCCAGTCTCTGCGTTCATATGAGCCTTCATCAGTTTATTCTGACGTCTTTGATTTCCTGATGGCCACCATCTCCTCTGGCTTTTACACTCTTTCGGTCTCCGATTTCACAGAGGTTCCCTGAGCTCTGAGCAGAATAATTTGAGGGAGACATCCCATTTAGAGTCTCTGTCTCTGTACCTGTGCTGTTCTGCTGAAGAAGGGCATTTCTCCTATGATGACAGAATAAGACACTGATCTCTCAGTATAACTGAATACCAGCAGGAGTCATTCTACCACAACATTTTTTAAGGCCACCATTGTTTGGTTTTACCCCATCTTGTGGAGTAGACCTTAAATCAAACCAGACATTAGGAGACTACTCCCACAAGTTCTGTGCTACCATTGCCCTAGCATATTTTGCGGGCTGATCAGATTGTACCTCAAAGGTTTACTGGCTGGGTTGTTGTTTACATTTTTTAAAATTTTATAATTAATTTAATTTTACATATCAGCCACAGATTCCCTTGTTCCCCCATCCCCCACCCTCTCGCAATCCACTCCCCATTCCCATCTCATCCAGGGCAAGCACTCTCCTGGGGATTCAGCTCAGCCTGCTAGATTCAGTGGGGGCGGTCCAGTCCCCTCCTCCCTTCACCCAGACTGAGCAAAGTGTCCCAACATAGGCCCCAGGTTCCAAAAAGCCATCTTATGCACTAAGGACAGGTCCCGGTTCCACTGCCTGGGGGCCTCCAAAGAGTTCAAATTGTCTTTGGATAGCAACAGAGAACCTTCTCACACCAAGAAAAATAGACCATGGGAGTGACAGCTCCATACATGCACCAGCTTTGATCTTCCATGTTCAATGAGTTGTGTGGGGCTGTCCTCAGCAAGCAGCCCCACTGTATCTCCAAGTTCAAGTATGTTGTATCTTTAGCAATAGGGTCTTACTTTCATGTTTTGGAGGTCAATTATTAACGTTATCAATACACTATTCTTTGATAGTCTATGGTTTCTCACTCGTCAGCAACTCCAAAACAGTTTACCAATTACAAATATTGAAATTTCTATATTTTATCTGTGGTATATAATAATAGGTTACCATACAACTTTCTTTAAGTGTGATTAATGTTATTCATTTATTCATCCCTCCCCATCTTCTCTCTCTCTGAAATCAACCATATTTAACACCCTGTTTGCAATTATTCCACTTCAATCAATTATCCTGATGTGTTCCATTGTTCTTCCTTATATTCTCTCCAAACATATCTTTTAATAATTTTTGGAAATCTCTGTGTACTCTAAAAGTAATATATATACCTGATGATTTAAAACTAATAATCACAAATGAGAGAAAAATCTTTATATTTAAATAATTATTTAGCTTATAAAATTAAAATCACTAAAAAATAATAAAATAAATTATACTGATAGTGTTTGAAGAAATTTGCATAATTCAATTATGTAGTTATAATGTAAGTCTTGTTAATATACAATTCTAATGGCTCATAGGAAAGAAAACTTCAAGTACTAGGGAAATTTGTACCAATGAAATATTAAATTTTCTCTATATGACTTGGGAGAACATGAATAGACTTCATGAGAAAAATATATCAAATATCTTTCAATTCAATAATGTTAATTAAACTAAGTCATAGAATGTTATATCCAATAGAGAAAAGAAAGTTATTTTATAATGTTTGACAATGTAGTTATATGGTAAGCATAATTATCTAGTATAATTTGAGTATTTTATATGTTTTTTATACTTGAACACTTCAGCTTTATTAGTATGCATGTCCTTTCAATAATAAATGCCTCCAAAGTGTGTGCATATATATGTATGCATGTACCTAGAAACTCTATAGTTCAAATGAGGTGGTAAGTCAGGCTTATCTTTCCTCACAACTCAATACACAGGCTAAATCCTAAACTTCCTGTACAGAATATTACAAATCCATGCATATGTTAATGTAAAGTTGGGGTATCGGAAACTTCTCAAAAAGAGAAGTGAAAATTTATGGTGAGTACCATCACAGCTTCTTTAAAAATCAGTGCTTAAAATTGCAACACATTCTGGGCCTGGCAATTACATTTTGAAGGCTATAAAACAAATAGAAAAAGATAGTACCTGATATCTGTTTCAGCTATTTTTTTAAAAATACTTTCTTTTACTTTTTGAAATTATATTACAGTGTTATCATTCCCTTCTTTCCTGTCTCCCTCCATAATTCTCATAAACCCTTTTGCTATTCTTCAATTCATGGCATCTTTTTGGAAGAATTGTTGTTACATAGATATATATGCATATTTCTATGTATACATATATATGTATAATGTATGGATATGCATACTGAAGTGTATATTATAAATATATATATCTACCCTAGAATAAATAGAAGCTGTAAATCTGAATCAAGTCTCCATTTCAGGTTTTAAATTTATATGTATTTAATAATCTTTACATTTACATGATTTACATCTACTTATGACATGCTGGTTTAAGGTTTCATCAATAAATTTTATTTTAATAATTTTATAGCTGATCTGAATATGTTTTAAATATGCACAAGTTATCAGAAAAGGATATAATAATATAAGAAAATCGACAATTTATGAAATAAAATTGTGTATATTAATTTAATGATATAAGTCAGAGTCATTCTGTAATAACTGAAAATATACACCTTGAGCACACTTTAAATATTCATATGAGACTTTTTATTATATTGGTATTGGATTTAGAATCAAGAAGAATTTAGTTAAATGAAATTAATACCCTGTGTAATAACTTAACTATATAAGTTTTGTAAAATTTTACTTACTATTTTGAGGAGAGTTTACATCTTGTACTAAAATGTGCATATATAACAGTATTATATACAGAGGGGACAGGTTATAAGTTAAAAGATAACACAAGCCTCTTGTTCAGTACTATCACTGGTAGAATTTGTATAAGAACACTGTATATGAAGCCTCTATAACCCATCCTCACAGCTTTAAGGAGATGTTGTGTCCTCCAATATATTGTACACCCTAATAATCTTATCTGGCATCAGAGAACAGAGCATCCACTACTCAGACATAGAGGCCAGAAAATGGTGGCACACACCTTTAATCCTGTCACTTGGGAGGCAGAGATCCATCCAGATCTCTGTGAGTTCAAAGCCACAATGGAAACCTCCAGGCATGTTGAGACACACCTTTAATCCCATGAAGTGATGTCAGGAAGCAGAAAGGCATATAAGACATGAGGACCAGGAACTAGAGGCTTTTTAAGCTTTTAGCTTTTAGCAGCAGTTCAGCTGAGATCCATTCAGATGAGGACTCAGGGGCTTCCAGTCTGAGGAAACAGGATCAGCTGAGGAGTTGGCTAGCTGAGGTTAGCTGTAGCTTGTTCTGTTTCTCTGATCCTTGAGCATTCACCCTAATACCTGGCTCTGGGTTTGTTTTTATTAACATAACCTTTTAAGATTTGTGCTTCAGGAGAACTTCAGTTGCTGTAGTTCCTTTGAAATAGTGAAAATTTTAGTATTTTGCTTGCAATGCTGTATTGTGTGAAAGAAAATCACATTAAACGTAATCAAGTCAACCTTCTGTAACAATCATGCAAATTGGGCCTCATGTCAAATAATTAAAATTGTAGCATAATATATCTGTTATGGAAAATATTAAAACTCACTGGAGAGCATATCTACTGAATAAAACTTGGTCATCACAATTCAAGAAACCTTGCAATTTCTATACCAATGTGTCTTTTATCTACCAACTGTTAGTTATTTGGGGATGGCATTTTATTCAATGTTTCCAGTATTTGTTCAGAAGTCCTTTAGTGTTTCTTTTGAATTTGTCTCATTGTTCTGTGAATAATAGCTGACACAATGCTTACACAAATAGATGAAACTATTTGAACATCATATTAATCAACAATGATTTTATGTCCTCACATTTTGACTTCTAAGTTAACAATGTATATAAATGTCCTTACTTTATATATCTTTTTATATGAGCCTATCTTTGTAATGTTTTTCATTTTGTTTGGTTGCTATAACATGCTTTCATGACCAAAAACCAATAACACAGTAATAAGAAAAGGAATATCACTGAAATTTAAACATTCTGTTTTATTTAATGCTTATAGCTCTAGTGCAGTAATGTTACATTGTATTACTTCAATGTCATTTTCTGTTAAGGCAAAATTTCCAGGTCTTTAGACAACCTTAAAATGCTAAATCAATAGGTATAGTACTATTGTACATAAAGAAATATATTATTTTATATTCCTATTGCTTAATTTGTAGATAAGTATAATCTAATGAAACCACAATTGACACATGCTAAAATAAGATATGATTTAAAACAACCTGCCTAGCTTTAGCTATGCAACAAAAAAATTTATACATGTAAATACATTATTTAAAGGTACAATAGTCATTAAGTATTTTCCTTTGAAGAACTACTTTGAAAATTAAGTCTAGAAACTAATTTGTAAAAATATTTAGCTGGGCGGTGATGACACACGCTTTTAATCCCAGCACTCAGAGGCAGAGGCAAATGGGTATTTGTGAGTCCGAGGCCAGCCTGGTCTACAGAGTGATATCCAGGAAAGGTGTAAAGCTGCACCTTACACTGGGATGATGGGAAAGATCTATTTTTTTAATAAAAAATTAAAGTTATAAATAATTTAATGAAACATTCTCAAAAGAATCAAAAGTTTTAAAAATTGTCAAACATCTCTTCCTTAGATACTAAACCTCTCACAAACGTTATAGATTTGACAATATATACCGAAATGTTATCCACCTTTTCCCTTGTAAATTAGCTATTCTTTTAAAACTTCTTTTGTTAGACATAGAACTGTAAGCATACTCAGCTTTCAGAGCATGTATGTATGTTACCTTAAAAATTATAAACCGTACTATATTTTTATATTTAAATTTTATCTATAAATTTTCAAACCCTGTTCTTAGCTAGTGGCATACCTCTCTACAAAACTTTCGTTAAATTGTGATGATTTTCCCAAATCAGAGTGATTAACATCTCCAAAAATAGACTAACATATTCTTCTATATTCTTGTCAACTCCACTCTGCTGACCTCTGAAATTACTGGCCTCAACTCACTTCTTGTCACTTTTTGGTTACTCATATCAACAGCAAATCTAAGGACAAAAATGGGAGCTTTTCTGTCTCCATTCCTTATTCCTACCCCCCAGTTTGTATCTTTCTGTCTTTAAGAGGAAAGATGATTCTCTACATTTTCCTTACCTGAGGTCACCTTTCCTCAAATTTTGCTTGGATTCAGTGTGTTCACTTGTTTATTACTCATTCCCTGCCTGTCTTTTCTCTCCTTTGATAGGTCAGTATCTTTCATTAGTCATATAGTTCTATAGTTTATATATATATTTTTTCTGAATTATATTTCCAATTTTATTTTTTCCCATGCACATCCCACTTTTGTCTTCCTAAAACGAAACTGAACTCCATTAACAACTGTCTAACAACAACTACCCAGAGTGCATATTGCTGAAGGAGACCATCAGGTCAAGAAGGCAGAGCAAAGGTGTTAATGGAAAAAATAAAACAGTATAATTAAACGGGGATTGGTTGGTGGTGTAGACAGTGATTTGGGCTTCTCCATAAGCCAAAGGTCTACCTTTGGTAACTTTATGAGATTTACTGAAACCAGTGCACAGGCTACTGTAGTATAAGAAATGGAATTAAATGATCACTCAAAGAATTGAAAAACCACACAAAAAGAGAGGCAGTATGAGAGGTATACAGCGATCCACTGTATCCGTTTTCCAGTGTTCCAAGCCATTATATTTCTCATTCAATTTTTATCTAAACTTCTAAGTCCTATTGTTAATTTTAACTCTGATAATTTGTATGTTTTTTTATCTCTCACACTGAGACCAAGGTCAAATGTCACTATTAATACTTGGGACAATTAACCATTCCTCTTACAATGTCACCAGAACAATAAAGTAGGCAAGTACTATAAACCGCTTATGGACAGTGGGATGGGAAAAATCTGGAACAGTGACATAGTTCAGAGGAGAGGGTTTTCGGATATGATCCAGAATATTGCATATGGATAGGATTTGCTGAAGGAGACAAAGGCAGGAGGATCATGAGTTCAAAGCTGGACTGGTTATATAGCTTTATTTATCTAATTTATTTTACTATGTTCCAGTGTTGACTTAATTCTACAAAGGCTTTTAGTGGTAAGAATTATACAATTAATAATAAGGCTTACTAAGACTGAATAAATATTCCCTTTATTTAAAGGTAAAAATAGATAGATAGATAGATAGATAGATAGATAGATAGACCGACAGATAGACAGATAGATAAAAACCCTGACATTTGACTAGTGAGATAGATGGGATTTAATGTACAAATGTGTTTTTCACCAAGCCTAATGACCTGAGTTTCTTGGATCTCTACAACCACATGTAGGAGAACAGTAATCCTCCTCTGTCTTACACAGATGTGAAGCATGCAAGCTACAACAATGACTACTCCAACAGGGTGTGCTTCTTGGTGCAATAATGGTTTAAATATTATAGAAGGAACCAACAGCTTTCTTACTGAATTAAAATGACACCCCAAAGCATAGCTTGACGCCAATATCAATGTCCAGATACTGTGACATGATTATTCAAGTAACTAAGTGAGAACCTAGTTCTAATTTTCTGCTACAATAATATACTATCAAAGCAACTCCTCATGACTTTTGCTATAACTCTATAGCCCTATATTTCTCAACCCTCAATGAAAAAGTCTTTATTTTAAGTAGGTTTTGATGAACTCAGAGAGTCATGACTGATCAATGAATAAGAGATTACAGACTACCTGGAACTATTTTGGGTACCATATCACATATACCACTTCCAAGAGTCAGGGATCATCGTGGAAGTGGGATCAGAAAGATATAAGAAACAGAGACAATGGATGACTGCAACACAGAAGTATTTTCTAAAATAATAGAAAAGGAGATAAATTCTGAATCATAGTCACCTTCATTTATTTTAGAGTTATTACATCCTTCATGCTTGCAGTTCCTGTAGCATATACATGAAAAGGTATCTTATGACCATTCTAACTCCCTTGGACTGTTCTGAATTATCCTTTCACATAGGTTATAAATTTATATCTAGAGCTTGGGATGGGATGAATAAGACAAATTTCAGTAATGACTATAGCAGATCTTTCCCATCATCTCAGTGTAAGGTGTTCAGGTTCTCTCTAACAGTAGCAATGCCTTTAAAAATCTAAATCCCCTTGCATGTAACATTTTTAAAAATAAAACCAAACTACATTTTTTTCTATACCTTTTGTTCTGCCCTGAATGCAAAAGCCAAAGACCGCTTGACAAGATTAAATCACACCGAATTGACCCTTGGTACTACCTTTGTTTGCTATCTGTTTTCCACTGTAACCAAAATAACAGGCAGAAACCAAGAGAGGACGAGTTTATTTTCCTTCCCAAATATAGATGGTTCAGTACATCATGGAGGGAAAGGAGGTATGTAAAATCAGCTATTCGCATGCTAGGTTAGAAAACAGTAATGAGGATTTCTTTGCTGGCTGCTTCCTTCCAGCTCTCAATCTATCTAGTTTCCATTCTCTGTGAATCAAGCCACCCACATTGGAGTTCATCTCCTGCCAAATATTCCTTTCTGGAACTATATGTACACTTGACCAGTCTTCTAAAGAAAATACAAATTGAGATAAAGTGAAATTCAATCTTAAGTTTCATCTGTTTTACCCAATACAAATCGGTAGAGCGGGGTCTTGAAGTTATATGATACACTGCAATTAATTTTAGCATCACAGTTAGAGATTAGTAACAGAATGAAAACATCAGAATGAGAGCAATTAGAGTAGTTGGGTGAGAAGTCAACACCATCAATGTTCAGCGTTAAGAGTGCATTGAAAATGGTGTGTCCTGGATATGTTTCACAGAGCCAGTATAATTAAAGGAAAACTGATTTTAAAATTTTTGAAAGCTTTTGAAATTGGATGTAATTATCATTAGCTAAATGCTATAAAATGATCATGGAGAAGGGAAGCAGATGAGAAGTTGAGTTTTAGTAATGTTAATCTTAGTATTTAGACACAAGGACTGAGAAGTAGATTTTTAAGAATATGGTATAGATAGTTTCACTCAGAAAATGAGTAATTATTTAAAAGAATCCTTCTCTCTTGTTATTGGCCAAGATGAAAAGAATATTTAATGCATTCTACATTTGGTATTTAGACCTGCATCACAATTTTAACATATATGACTTTTTAACTGTTTGAATAATGCTTCATCAAATCTTTCTTTTAGACATTCAGTGGCTCAGGTGCAAAATTAAAACAAATTGATGTAATCATAATTTCCTAGTTTCAGAAACTACATTATTTCAATTAGACGTATCATAAAATTAATTTACAACTTAGATTCAAATGCAAATTTAAGGATTATTAGAGGAGAAAATGATGTTTTGATTTTTTCCCCAGGAATAGCTAGTCAGAGTGAGTTTTTGAAGACAGTGTTATACCTGGTTACAGCAAGTTCAACTTGAAAAATGAACTAGAATATGATTCAGTATGACAGTTGGTGGAAGAAAATAAAATCATTGTGACATAATAAACAGCATGTTTTCACTTTTTTTCATGAACAAAAAGGAAAAGGAAAACATCCACTTTAACCAAAAATAGAGATTTAATGTGGAACTAAGCAATATGAGCTGGCACTGAGTGCCAGTGTCTACTTTTAAAAAGCAAGAAACTGACTTTTAATGCCACAAAAATAAGAGGAATTTACTGATGATGAGGTCAGTTTATGGTGTGATGTTTCTTTCGTGTAAATTTTTGGATAGCATAGTTTTTCAAATAGCTCAAATTTTTAATGTATTGTTTGATGTGTCCAGTATTTTTAAAATTTATCTACTATTTTCTTAAATGTTTTATTTTCAGTAGAGTTAATTATTCATTTTCTGTATAGTAACCACAATTACCATTTTAATGATTAATACTGGAAAGAAGTCATTTTCAGTCTTTAAAATTAAGTAGAAGTATCCAATTTTAAATCTGTATGCCAAAGCTCACTGGGACATTGTAAGTAACAGGGAGAGGAAGTGAGTGTAATCAGGCCAATATATGTTTCCAAACTATGTGAACCCAAAATAAAAAGCTAATCTTCATTCTCATCCTAATGGCAGGCTGATCACAGGAAAAATAACATAAAGTTAGGACATTCTACTGATAGGTAAGACTAGAATAAAAACCAGAAGCAATTAAGAAGAAAACATCCCTGGACATTGTAGTAGGAGTGGCTTAACAGGTTACACTGATTATATATCAACAATATTCCTTTATTTCCTGAAGGTTACATAGTGACAGAATGAATGTAGCACAGTTATGCATAGAAAGAAAAGAACCAAGAAAAATCCTTAACCATTGCTGAATCATCAGAAGGTCTGGAAATAACACATAAAGCAATACATACATAAAGGGCATCCAGATATACATTCCTCTGTACACATGGTGACATAAAATGGAAATTGTTATATAAAGAAAAGTCTTTTCATAAAAAACCCCATAAAATAGATTAGTAAGATATGATCATTTATAATAAACATGGAATTTTACTTCTTAGCTTAAAAAAATAGTGTCATAAAATAACGTGAAAAACCTGATTTAATAGTCAAGGAATAGTTTTTAAAATGATATTGCATGAAAAAGAGAAAACATCTATTAAAAATACACTTGCTCATCCATGTTTATTGCTGCATTCTTCACAATAATTAGAAAACATAAGCAGCCCAAATATGGTACATATATTCAATGGAATTATATGTAGCCATAATATTTGCAAGAAAAATGGATAGAACTTAGTAAGCAAAAGGAGTCAGTTGCTGAATCCAGATCTAAAGAATCCTATGTGGCTAGGTATGGTGGTGCACACCTGTAATCTCAACACTCAGGAGGTGGAGGAATGAGGATCTTTCTAGGTCTGAGACCATCTGGATTTACAAAGTGAACTTCAGGAGGGCTAGGACACATGATTTCAAGGATAGACCATGTCTCAAAACTGAATGATTGTGCATGCACGTGTGTGTGATTTAAATATCTTTAAAAGCTTTTTAAAGCAGTGTTAATAAATAAGGAAGGATTCTGTTTCACAGTTAGACAGGCTTGCAATTGCTTGTAATTACAACAAGCTTTGTGAAGAAGCAAGGGTATTGCAAATTTAAGGCCAGTGAAGAACAGTTGGTAGTTCAGAAAAGAAGAGATAAAAATGAATACAATCTAATCCACTAAGATAAGATTTTCAAACTCAGGCGGGTCTATGACTTTTTTATTCATGAGGGCATACAAACGAGGAGCTATGATAAGTGATGAGGAAAATTAATCCAAACATGCTGAAACACCCCTGAGTCAAGATGATGTTCCCACATAAGAAGAGAAATTCGTATATATTACACTTACCAGATCTGTTTTAATTTTTTAGGGTTCAAATCAGTAATTTGTCTATCTTCAATCAGTATTTATATACACATCTTGTACATGAGCTCTATGATATAATTAGATTTTACTAGCAAAAAGATTTTTCTTATATACTCTAGCACAGTAATTATATGAGGTTGAAAACCCAGTAGGAAGAAGTAATTGCTATCCTCGAAGAAGGATTGAGAGTTTGCTCAAATTGCACTGCTGAATGTTTGACGTCTTTCTATATTATTATTTTTAATCCTCATCATTTTTATATACAGTTTTTATTGAAAATAGACTCTTTTCTTATACAGTACATCCTAAACACATATTCCCCTCCCTCAACTCTTTCTAGCTTTCTCCCACCTTCCCTTTTCCCTAGATCCATTCCCTCTCTGTTTTCTCTTCAGGCCTCCAAGAGACAGCATCCAAACAGGACAAAACATGATACAATAAGACAAGGTAAAAATCCTCATAGTGAGGCTAGACATGGCACCCCAATAGGATGAAAAGAGTGCTCAGAGCAGCCAGGAGGTGGTGGTGCATGAGAGCAGAGCCATGAGGGTCTCTGTGAGTTCAAGGCCAGCCTGGGCTACAAAGTGAGTTCCAGGAAAGGTGCAAAGCTACACAGAGAAACCATGTCTCAAAAAACAAAACAAACAAACAAACAAACAAACAAAAGAACAAGCAAAAGAGTCAGAGATGTGCTCACTCACACTGGAGTCTCACAAGAACAAGCTAACAGCCATAACAAATGGGTAGAGGACCAGGGGCAGACCCATGTGGGCGCTGTGCTTGCTGCTGCCATCTCTGCTTATTTGACTTGGTGGACTATGTTCTCCCGGTGTCCTCCATCCCACTGGACTCCCACAGTATTCTCTCTGTCCTCTTCTGTGGGGTTCCTTCATGTCCAAGGGGAGGGACCTGATGGAGTCCTTCAATTCAGAGTCTCTCCCTTTATAATGTCTGATTCTTTGTACCTTCTGAATCTTGGAAGAAACCTCTATGACAGGACAAGGCACTGATCTGTGAAATTATTTCATTGATTTTTTTTTTTCCCAGTCCTGTCTGATTCTACCGTAAGTCTCAGGGATAACCATTCTCTGGTTTCTGGCCCTGCAGGCAGTTGAGAACTTGGGCTCTCTCTCTTGATGTGAGTCTCAAGTTAAATCAAACATTGGTTGGCAACTTCCACAAGTTCTACACCACCTTTGCCCAGTTGTCTGTCTAAAGTATAAAATGTTTCAAACCTAAGTTTTGCAAAAAATAATTTTCACTTAAGTATAAGTGTTAAAGATAATGACATCAATAACAGCATAGTCATTTAATAAACCTAAAAAGGTGGAGAGAATTCCAATAATCTATAGCGAAAGGTAAAGCATATTATGAACAATTTAAAATATATTTAATCTCAGAGATGCTGAACATGAAATTTAATATTTGTGTGTTAATTAATTTAGAGACCTACCTGGCAAATAATCTTTTATTTTACAAAGTATTAAACAACAACAACAATAAATAACAATATGTTTAGCATGGCATTTCATTAATAACTGGGTTTTATATTTTTAGTCAAGGAATTGTAAATCAGCAATGTTTTCTGGTTAAAATTTTATCACATGGCTACTTGAAGCAAATATGCATTGGTAACGAAATGTTTATTGTAGCTGGTGGTTTTTCTCTCCAGGTCCTGCCAGGCCTGGAAGTCCCATAGCCCACATATAAAATCAACATACAGATGCTTATATTATTTAAACTGCTTTGCCATTAGCTCAGGCCTATCATTATATAGCTCTTACTCAACCCATTTCTGTTCATCTATATGTTGCCATATGTTCTGTGTCTTTACATGCTGCTCCCTGAACAGCAGGCTGGCATGTCTTCCAGACTTCCACCTCCCAGCCTCTCCTTTTTGTTTATCCCGCCTATCCTATACTTCCTGCCTTGCTACTGGCCAACAGCATTTTATTAATTCACTATATACTGGACATACCACATCAATTTATAATAATAATAATAATAATAATAATAATAATAATAAATCTTCCCGGGCACTCCATAAACTTTGCCATTCATGTTTCATTGTGTCACATAGACAATATTAGCATTATTTTTTAATTCTTATTCAAAGCCACTGAAGAATAATTAAAATGTGAACTATTCATCAAGAAGAAAGATCAAACACACACACACACACACACACACACACACACACACACACACACTCCTTGCTTTTCTCCTCTCTTTTGCTCTGATAATCATCAGATTGACCTAAGCCACTAGATAATGTCACTAAACATTTTCTGAATTCTCTTTCTCTAGTGCTTTGTGATTTTCTAATAAGCAATTCTTTGGATTTTGTTATGACTTTGGCACAAAACCCTAGGCCTTGTTTTCACATAGTATATAACTATGGATAAATACACAAGAGAGGAAGCAAAGTTTAAAATAATACAAACATTCTCAGAACACAGGATTTAGATGGCTTAAGTACTTCAAACACATCTGAATGCACACTCATAAAATGTATGGCATTCTATCTTGAATATCTATTTCAACTAAGATATCTCAAAATACTTTAACCATGTTGATAAGGTTACATAGTGAAATGTAAGTAAACTGTGCCAAATGTTGCATAGTAAAGAAATTAAAAATAATGACTGATCTCTAATTATGTCAATTTGGGAGAACTCCTTGTGCTTTGTGCCTGAACTTGTTGAGAAGACTGTGTTGACAAATATTCTAAACAGAACCAGGAGAGGAATGAAGCATCTTTCTTCATCCTTGTTTGTGACAGGAAAGACGGAATTACACTGAGACTCCAGAACACTTTGTGTTCCTAAACATTTACCACTCTCCCCTTTCGAGTATTTCACTGATAACAAAATCAGACTCAAACAGAAAAAGCCAATATTTTTAATGAAAAATTACTAGAGGAAAATTTTTCTAGGTATGCCAATGGAGACTGAAATATTGTGGTTATATTGGGAATGTCATGATGAATTGTTTTATTAATAGCAGCCTAAACATTCTCAGAACACAGGATTTAGATGGCTTAAGTACTTCAAACACATCTGAATGCACAGATGGTAGATTTTTTGTTTATAGTAGATTATCTATTAATATATAAGGAACAATGACTTTTTTGTTATTTATTATATTTGTGTTTTAATTTCACACATCAGCCATGGGTTCCCGTCCTTCTCCCTCCCATCCCCGCCTCCAACTCCCCCCGCCCAGGCCCCTCCCCTCCATTCCCATGTCCTCCAGGGCAAAGACTCCCTGGGGATTCATTTCAACCTGGTGGATTCAGTACAGGCAGGTCCAGTCCCCTCCTTCCAGGCTGAGCAAAGTGTCCCTGTGTAAGCCCAAGGTTCCAAACAGCCAGCTCATGCACTAAGGACAGGTCCAAGTCCCACAGCCTGGATGCCTCCCAAGCAGTTCAAGCTATTCAACTGTCTCACTTATCCAGAGGGCCTGATCCAGCTGGGAGCTCCACAGCCTTTGGTTCATAATTCATGTGCTTCCATTTGTTTGGCTATTTGTCCCTGTGCTTTTCCAATCTTGGTCTCAACAATTCACACTCTTACAGTCCCTCCTCTTTCTTGACAATTGGACACCTGGAGCTCCACCTGGGGCCTGGCTGAGGATCTCTGCATTCAATCTGTAGATTGCTTTTGGTAAGATTGCCATTTTTACTATGTTAATCCTGCCTATCCATGAGGATGGGAGATCTTTCCATTTTTTTGACATCTTCTTCAATTTATTTTTTCAGGGACTTAAAGTTCTTGTCATATAGGTCCTTCACATGCTTAGTTAGAGTAATCCCGAGGTATTTTATATCATTTGTGGCTATTGTAAAGGGTGATGTATCTCTGATTTCCTTCTCAGCCTGTTTGTCTATTGTATATAGGAGGGCTACTGAATTTATTGAGTTGATCTTGTATCCTGTATCCTGCAATGTTGCTGAAGGTGTTTATAAGCTGAATCAGTTCCTTGGTTGAATTTTCAGGGTCACTCATGTATACTATCATGTCATCTACAAATAGGGAAAACTTGACTTCTTCCTTTCCAATTTGTATCCCCTTAATCTCCTTATGTTGTCTTATAGCTCTGGCTAGAACTTCAAGTACTATATTGAATAAGTATGGGGAGAGGGGAAAGCCTTGCCTTGTTCCTGATTTTAGTGGTATTGCTTTGAGTTTCACTCCATTAAATTTGATGTTGGCTGTTGGCTTGCTGTAGATTGCCTTTATTATGTTTAGGTATGTTCCCTGTATTCCAAGACCTTTATCATGAAGGGGTGTTGGATTTTGTCAAATGCCTTTTCTGCATCGAGTGAGATGATCATGTGGTTTTTTTCTTTGAGTTTTTTTATATGGTGTATTACATTGATGGACTTTCGTATGTTGAACCACACTTGCATCTCTGTGATGAAGCCTACTTGATCATGGTGGATAATTGCTTTGATGTGTGCTTGGACTCTGTTTGCCAGTATTTTTGCATCATCGTTCATGAGCGTGATGTTCAGGTCTAGCTGTTGGAGAAGGGCTAGGTTCTGGTAATGCTGTATTGCTTTTTATTTTGTTGTATGTACTTCTGCCTTGACGTCTGCCCATCTCCTTGTGGATTCGATCTTGGTCTTATCAGTGCACTTGGTCCAGGCAGAGCTGACAGATTTAGGGAGCCTCTCTCTGGTCCAGATGGAAGCTCTGGGCCGGATGGGAGCTCTGGTTCAGATGAGAGTGGTGGTAGAATATGAACTGGGGGCTGGACTCTGAGTCTCAGGAAGTCCCTGGGGTCTCCTTATCTTGTCCAGCTGGGAGTTCCGGGGCAGGATGGAAGCTCTGGTCAAGATGCGAGTTCCAGGGCAGGATGGTAGTTGGGGGCTCTCTGCTCTAGATGTGAGCTCGGGGCCGGATGGAATGATGGAGGCTGGTTTCTAAGTCTCAGGAAGTGGCTGGGGTCTCCGGCAGATGGGTGTGGGGGCAGAGTGTGAAGATTGCAGGGTCTGTCTTCAGTCTTGGAAAAGGGGAGCCTTCTAGCATGTCCTGCTGAATGCCTGGAAACTGGGGCCAAGTTGTGCAGGTCCTCCTGGAATAGCTGGTGCTCAGGGGTGGGACCCAGAGGTAGTTGCCTCTCTGACTATAATACCAGGCACTCACCTCTGGTCCAGATGGGAGTTCCAGGGCAGGATGGAAGCTGATGGCTTGGTTTTAAGTCTCCAGAAGTGGCTGATGTGGGGGCAGAGCGTGGAGGTTATAGGGTTCACCAGAGGGTCTTGGAGAGGGGGAACCTTCCAGGTTGGAATGGCGGGTCCTGTCCTATGGCCAGAACCTGGGGCCCAGTTGGGCAGTTCTTCCCCAGAGTGACTGGTGCCCAGGGCTGGGACCCAGGGGAGGGCCTCTCTGGGTGTAACCCCAGGCACTCACCTCTGATCCAGGTGGGAGTTCCAAGGCAGGATGGAAGCTGGGGGCTGGTCTCTCAGTCTCAGGAAGTGGCTGGGGTCTTGGGCAAAGGGGTGTGTGGGCAGGTTGTGGAGATTGCAGGGTCTGCCTGCAGTCTTGGAAAAGGGGAGCCTTACTGAAGGGCTCCCCGAATGGCCAGAAACTGGGGCCAAGTTGGGCGGGTCCTCCTGGGTTGGCTGGTGCCCAGGGGTGGGATCCCGAAGCGGTTGCCTCTCTGACTATGGCAACAATGACTTTTACAATACAGATAAGTGAGACCCACATTCTCCTCAGTAATACACAATTTGTGAAGATAAACACATTTATTTCAAAATGTTAGTTGAAGTCACCACACATGTTTGTCTGGAGAGAAAACTTTTAAGATGTAAAGTATAACGACTAGGAGCTACTTTTATATATGTGTGAGAAGTACATGTTGAATAAAATAACCATAATTTTGTTGTTGTCCTCTACAAATTTGTGATTTTTCACTTAATGTTTGATTTGTATGTATTTTCAAATTTAAACTCATTTAGCTGGCACACAACAACATAAAACGTATATATTGAGGCTGGGGAGATAGCTTACTTGATAAATTGCTTGCATTGCAGCAGGAAGATGCATCTACATAACTCACATTAAAAGGAAAAAAAATAAAAGAAAAAAATTAAAATCAGGCATCTGTCCCTTGCAGTCCCAGAACTGGGTCTGTGGAGACAAGTAGATCCCTAGGATTTACAGCCAGATCACTTAGCTGACTTGGCAAACTGTGAGCTAATGGGACATCCTGTTGTTCCAAACCAATTTGGATGACTTTGAGGAACAACACCTGAGGCTGTCCAATACACTCCCAAACATGTGGCAATACACTAACATGTACACACAAATTTGCAGTTAAATGAGCAAAAAACTACTAGTATTAATTTATGTTCTACTGTGTTATATTTCCATATGTATGTGTATAGTTTTATTTCATATATATAGTTTTCAAATCAATGCAAATATATTTGTCTATTCAAACATTTATAGTGCCTAAATTGAAGTATTCCACATATAGGTTTGATTTATTTGTGATATGCTAAAAGGTACAGAATGCATGTAATCTTCCTTTTCATATATACTACAAAAATAATAGTGAGTACTAAATTATGGAATTGAAGCTATAGCAAAGACTCTCATTATGATATACTATATGGATCCCTGAAATACTTGTAATGCATCTGAAAAAAAAATCCCAATTTAAAAATATAATGTTTTCTGAAAAATCATCATATTTTCTTGAGGCTTCACATATTCAAGCCATTCTTCTTACAGCTTCTTACAAATGATTTATGTGCTGAGAAGAAAATATGCAAACAGGACTTAATGGTAGAACCCTTCAGAACTTCAAACTTTCCTGGTGTATTATGAATCATGCTTCAATACTAAAAATATGCCTCTATGGCAATGGCAGTTTAAAGAAAACAAATGGATGTCGTTAGCATACTTTAAAAAGGTATTTCATGGAATAAAGTTTATCTTGTACTGTGGTTCAGTTTAAGTCACATAATTCATGTATATTTTGAGGTTTGGATTTCAGCCATCAGTGTTTTGGTATGAGCCACTTATGATGTGATTCTGCTGCTTTTTCCTTAGCTGGGGTCTGTCAGCTGAAGGTTACTTCTAGAACTTCTAAACCTAGTGTACATATGTGAGAAGAAAGTACACAGACTCAAAAATGTAAAACAAACTCTGAGATTTTTTTCTGGTAGTGTTTGTTGCATTTCATTCAATAATATTTTATTAAATTATCTTCATACTTCAAAAATTAAAAATATTAAAACTTGTATATTATAGATCAAACTGTTATAAACTTTCCTTTGTAGAGGGAAGATAATAAAGCTTTTTTATTTAAATAAAGTATTTTAGCTATTGCATGATACAATATATCTATAATGGATAATATATATGAGTGTAGTATGATAGTAAAAATAGTGTGGATATCTACTTTATCAAACTTTTATAATTTTGATGGTAAAAATATTTTCCCTTGAATTTTGGAATCAATAACACATTATCATCTTCTGTGGCCACCTTACTTTTCGGTTTTACACTTTACCATACCTCTCTCATGTGGGCATCTTAGTAATCCTTGATTTTACTTTCTTTATTTTTCTATTCCTTCTGGCATATGGAAACCATTCTGCTCACACCTTATAATAGTTCATCTTTCTTGACTTCACTTGTAAGTGAAATCAGGTGGCATTTATATATTCTCCTTCTCTGTCTTGTTTAGTTTAATAGTTTAATGGTCTCTGGACCAAGTATGCTGTTCTAAGTGGTAGAATTTCTCTATTTTACCGCTAGTACTTTTCCATTGTTTATGTACCATTTTCCTTTTCCCATTTAGCATTTGAAGGGCAGTAATGGTGTTTCCATTTCTTTGCTATTGATAATAATGCTACAAAGGTTCTCAACAGGTGTCTTTGACATATTGAATTAATGTGTAGTTTTGTATCCAGTAAATTGCTTTGCTGGATAATGTGGGAATAGAGTTTACTTTTTCAGTAATCATCATAAAGTTCTCCTGTCTGCTTTAATTTGCATTTCTAAATAAAATGCAAAGCATTACTTCTTCTCCTCATCCCCTCTGTTGAATTATGTTTTGGCATACCAGGCTAGTAGTCCTATAAATACAAGAAGTAGTGTTACAATTAATTTAATCTGATGAATATATTACATTCTATGTTTTCCCTAAACATGTATACTGCATCTCAACAGAAGTAGAACTGCTAGGACCTTGAAATGTTTTAAAGCTCTTAGCACTGCACTATGAAATCCAAAACCAGAGGAGTCAAATTATGAAACAGCTGCACTGATGATTCATATATTTATTCATATTTTACTGTTTTGATTTTCAGGTAACTTTATACAGACTTTGTTGTAAGGCCTTGCTGACTAGTCGAGGTTGCAGTATATCATGGCATGGCAGCTTTTTCCAGAAACTCGGCAACATGGAGACTCCTTCCCTCCCTCCTTCCCACCCTCCCCAAAGAAACTTCCTGCCTCTACCTGCCCTTATCTGGAGAATGTCCCTCAGGATGGAGGATTGGCCTTATCTGAAAGCTGTCTCTAAGCCAGATGCCTGATGTATGTATCTTAGCTTGGCGCTTGGCACAGATTCCTGCTAGAAGATTTGTGCTAGGTAGGAGGTCTGCTATAGGACTCCACTGCCACATACAAGGCCTGGTGATAGGTCCATGACACTTAATGCAAGTTAGCGTTTGTCCCCAGGCTCCCCAATCTTATATGCCTTGTATTCTGGGATAAAGTTGGTCAGATCCTCCAAAGTCTAGTCTATCTCCTGGAGAGCTCTCTCTGTCAAAACCACAGCTGTCCGATGCTTGTTTCCACCTCTTCTCCCTCTAACCTCGTGGACCAGTGCAGCCAACAATCCCAAGTAAGAAGCAGAGCTGAAGTATTTGTACAGAGGAAACAAAATATAACTCACTTTCTTTATCTTACATGAAAAAAAATTGAAAATAAAAAAAGTGATTTTGCCACAATTTTTAACAAAATGAGCTAATTTAGAGTGATTCAAATATGATATTCTGTGGAAAATAAATTTGGTTCAGATTTTTTATGGCTCTAATTCTGAAGTCATTGTTTTATAAATGGATACTGTACAAAATTATTCAGGTAAGTTAAGGCTAAATGACACTTATTTTCAGGTCATTTCTACTCAAAGTTGATAAAAACAACAGTTAGGGATAGACAACATCCTATGTAGACAAGACAGCCCCCATCTCACTATGTAGCCAAGGACAATCTTGAATTGCTTATTTTCCTACTTCAACTTTCTAAGTGCCAGGAGATTAACAGCACTGTTAACCCTTGAAGTTTACAGGCCCAGCCTGTTGTCTTCTGCATGTCAGACAGGAACAGTGTCAACTGGACTGCACCTCAAGACCAAGAAATAGGCATTTACCTTTTCCATTGCACAAGGTAATAAATTAAATCAACTTCCATTACCTCAGATGTATTGAAGTAAGAGTGAGTTCAAACAAAGACAAAATACTTAAAATCATATTGAACTCCAAGCATAGAAACCCTGACTATCTATAAATGGAATGTGTTTCATCACATCTACTGACTTCATGTGGAAAATGTCTTGCTGGGGTGTGAGAAGTAAGCTGTTCTCCCTGTGAGGCTTAGACATTTTCTTTTAGTGAGGAAAGAGAATTTAAAGTGAATAGGGTTGTGATCATAACATTGAAACTTCAAGACAGGAATCTCTACAGTGTAAAAATTCAGGTAGCACAACGTCTTAATACATTAAATTCTGAATAATCCAGACCACGTGGCTATAGTACAGCAGGAGGAACATAAACCTCTAATAGATAAATATTTATGTCAACAAAATGAATACATCTGTAGGCAATACTCCAGTTTTCCACATTAGATTATTGAAATGCATCCTAAAAATGATACTTCAGACACCTTTAACTGGCTACAAATTCAATTAACTAGAATAATTTTCCTATATAACCAACAATCTCAACTAACTCCAATCTTTCAATAAAATTTGTTCACACTCACAAAAATACAGTTTCTCACACACATGTACACCACTGCACACACACTCCCGTACTTAAGTTAAAATGTAATTTATTAAATAAATATCCAAACACGTATAGATGAAGAGCTTGACTACAAAATGTTAAAGCATTTTGTTTTCTTGGATAGATGTATCAATAAAGGGTTTAGTGACTCAATAGAAAATGCTTTAATTATTTATTAGCAAGCAATTTTATGCATACTAGTGTCTGAGACATTTGGGTACCCTATTTGATATTAGGGTATCATTTTTAAAGTTTAATTGTCTAACAGTTAACCTAGAATTAAAGATCTCATATAGATACCCTCAGCTTTTAGGACACTTTCATTGGTATTTATTCATCACACATCACAATGAGACACTTAATGACATTTTTCTAACAGGTCTATTTACTGTCTCCAACATCTCTGGCCCTGAAATTTCACTGTTCTTCTTAATCCCCCATTCCCCTATTTTCCTCCAGATAATTTTATGTTCTCTTTCGTATCATTTTATATGGCAGATACGTGAATTCTAACATCCACAAGTGAGAAAAAATACAATTATTTGTCTTCCAAAGTCTCATTTCATTTAACATGCTCATTCCTATTTGCATTTATTTTACTGTTAAATGTATAAAACCATTATTTTATGGCTGAATAAAATCCTGCTGTATACATATATCACATTTTATTTATCCATTCATATGTTGATCTTAGCTACTTAGATATGCTCTTGCAAATACAGCTGAAAAAACAGATTTACAAGTACTCTGTCTGGTGTTAGCTTAGAATCCTTGATGTACCTACCGGGAAGTGGTACAATTGAGTCACATGGAAACATTATTTTTATTTTGTAGAAGAACCCCATATTGATTTCCGTAATAGTTGCTGTTATTTAGATTTGCTGTGGATATCTCTCTGTACAAATAAAATGCTGTTTGGCCAGTGGCTAGGCAGGAAGTATAGGCGGGACAAGAGAGAAGAGGATTCTGGGAAGTAGAAGGCTGGAGAGAGAGACCGCCAGCCACCGCCATGAAAAGCAACATGTAAAGACACTGGTAAGCCACAAGCCATGTGGCAAAGTATAGATTAACAGAAATGGGTTAATTTAAGAGAGAAGAAGTAGATAACAAGCAGCCTGACACGGCCATACAGTTTCTAAACAATGTAAGTTTCTGTGTGCTTTCTTGGTTGGTTCTGAGCGACTATGGGACTGGCGGGTAAGAGAGATTTGTCCTGACTGGGCCAGGCAGGAAAACTCTAGCTACATAGATTCACAACAACAATGTAAGTTTCCTTTCCTGATATCTTCCCCAGGGTTGGTAATTATTTTCTTTTTTAATGATATTCATTCTGATGAGGTTGAGATGAATCTCAGTGTTCTTTAACTTGAATTTCTCTGATGGTTATTGATATCGAATCTTTTAGGTTTATGTATTGCCCATTGAGAATTAATATTTATATAAATGTTGACTAATATATGGTTCTCTATATTAATCAATGATTTAGGTTTTGTATATTTAATTTATTTAAAGATTTTATTTATTTATTTTAATTGGTTTCAGGAGTGCAATCACATGTCACAGACACTTGTGGAATTTTGAGGACCACTTGTGGAAATTGGTGACAGAACCAGGGTCAAGCAATCAGCCTTGGTGTAAGCAACTTATACTCTGAATCACCTTACCATCCCTTTATGAACACTTATACATTCTAGCATCAATTATTTGTCAGGTCTAGTGTTAGGAAAGGTTTTATTCGGTCATGTGAGCTGTCTCTTCACTCAACTGCTTCCTTTGCTCTGCAGCAGACTTGGATTTAATCAGTTCTGTTAATCAGTTCTTGGGTTTCTTTGCTGACTTTCGGTATTCCTTATAGGATAGGCCTGTATCCAAATTAAGAAAACTTCACCTGAAATTAAGACACATGTTTGCCTCAGTTCTGAGCCTTTACACATCTCCTTTTCCATAATAGCCACTTGGAGATCTCCCAAAATGTATTTACAATCAGTAGGTAGTCATTATAGAGTATTTACCTCACCAGTGCAAGCCCTGGATCCCTGCACTGCACACACACACACACACACACACACACACACACACACACACATACACACGCACACACACACACACACACACACACACACACATACACACATACACACACACATACCAAAGCAATAAAGAAATTACAAATACAAATATAAACAAACACAGTCATCAAGTATAGAGGTTAATCCAATTTAACAAATAAATTTAAAGACATTTGCAAATTTTATTATAAATGAGAGAACCTGGCTGATTACTTTTTCTTTATTTTATCCCATTTATGTTATGAGGAAAATAGTTTTATTTCAATTTCTTTGATATAAATGTATGTCTTATATTTATTTAAAAAGTTAATGGTATAAGTTTTTGAAAAACTATAATTATAATTGTCTACTTTGATGTAATATGTGAATGCCTTTACTTCTCCTTAAATTCAAATTTTCTATTAAAATGACATATAACTATGTCAAACAAAGAATAATTTTTGACTGTTAACATTTTTATTTTATTCAAAATGTCTCCCCCTTGATTAGTGTGATATTTTCTCTTTTGTTAGCTACTACCAAATTGACAATAGTATACAACATAAGACAGATATAATTATGTGTCTCCTATTTTAGACTCTGTTTGCAAAACATTTTCATTTTATTAAAAATACTCATTATTTAAACAGCCAAATGCATCTTGTCAACTTCATTTCTTATTTAGAAAAAAATTGTGTATTTTTTTTTTCTGGGGATCAAATGGGTCTTCTTCAAATTGTAGGGAAATATTTATAATTCTATTGCTTATCTAAAGATTATGATACTACAAAAATAGAAAGATTTTATGAATGTCATTTTTATATACACTTGAAGTTAACTTAGTTTATCCATGATGACTTTGTATATAGAGGTGTACAGCTACAACCTCTCTTCTTTTAAGGAAAATATTGAATTTAATAAAAAAAAATAACCTGATCACTTGTCTTTCAAAGCACATTGGTAAATAAGCATGGCATGTAGATTTGGGCTAGAACACTTTCCTAGCCTTGGCAAAGCACTGGGTTTTACCCTGGGACTAAAGAGAAGAGACAGTATCAAATTATACTTTTGGCAGTTACATTTTCTTATTCTATGGATTCTCAATCTAACCTTAGCATTATTGAGAGGAAATTGTTTTATTGGTGTGAAAACAGTCTTGTGCACTTTGGGAAATTATACTCTTCATAAGTAAAACAGAAACCTCTATTATTTGCAATTCACTATATTTCATGGCCTTTAAAAATAATGCTTGTATAATGACTTTAATAAGACTTTTCAGCTAACAAGAAACTGACATAGCTTTGGATATATAAAAAATCCATAATGTTATTAGCCCACTATAAATGTACACTTTCCATTCAAATTTGAGTTATATTCTTTTTAGTTTTATTTTGTGTGTGTATGTATATGTATGTTTTTAGAGCACTCTGAAGACAGAAGAACGTTATGGAAGATAGATTAGTTTTTTTAAGCAGGTGAATGAACTTGGGTCATGAGTCTGAGCGGTTAAATGCCTCAGTCTGGTGAACCATTTCTCATTAGCTCCTGTTTTATTTCCCCTTCACTCTAAAATGAAAAAAGAGAGAAAGCAAAATGGAGAAAGTTGAAACTGAATATTATTTATATATTTCCAAAGCTTTCCTGGGTTGAAATATCTGCTTTCGTATCACATCAATTACATTGGTTATTTTTTAATTCTTTAAGAGCTACTATTCTTACTTGTCTCTTCTTAGTACAATTACTTGGCATTTTCAAACACCTAAGAAACTTTTCTTACTCTAATGAAAATCCTTTCATTGTTTTAATTTATTAATGCTTTGACATAATTTCATGTTTAGAGATACCTACTCTTTGAAAAGTACTAAATGGAAGTGAACAGTGACTTTGATGATAGTAACTTGGATAAAAGTGAGAATCACCCCCTCCCAACACTGAATACACACCCACATACCTACCTAAACTTTTGAGATTCCAATGGTTCTGCAGTATGAGACAACTGATGAACACAAAGTGTGTTTTTAGTGTGACCAGAAACAAGAAACATTTTCTAATTCAGGTTCCTCCTCTACATGCCCACAGGGATTTGACTTTATCTGCCCTGTCTACTTCTAATTTAAGGGAAGTTTGTCACATTTCCCTGAACCAATCAATCATGAAATGTTCTCTCTCTCTCTCTCTCTCTCTCTCTCTCTCTCTCTCTCTCTCTCAATCTCTCTCTCTCTCACTAGTAGTTAACATTATAATCTTGGAATGATTGCACATACCTTTTTATTACATATATTAACATGAAGATGCCATTAATTTCAGCCTACCCTGAATTATACAGACATCTAGGCCAGTCAGGGTTTCTCTGCAAAGCACTATCTCAAAAGTTTAAAAATACACAAAATAGTAATATAAAATATGATGATTATAATATTTCAAACTGAGGAAAGTAGATTGACTTAATTGGGAATGAGAAAAATAGTCAATAAAAAGTAATATATAATAGCATTGGGAAAGGTATTGATGAACATCTAATAATACCCACATAGGTTTAAAAAAAAAGGGAAATAATATATATTGAGTATTCTACAAGAAGTCATCAGACTGGACAGTAAATCAGCAGCATATGTCAGTGGGTTGGATGGTGTGCTGGAGTAAAGGGGTATCTCCATCTTAGTGACAATCTTGTCAAGATGATGTACTTCAAATGCAGTTTTCCACAGCAGGTGGAACAAATTGGTAAGTGTCATCTGAGGAGGTTAGTCTAAACTGCTGTACACACATTTTCAGTTAGGCAATTTCCACCAAGAAGCTCAGAGCCATGTAAATGACTGAGTACCTGGTTGATTGAAGTTCAGTCTCAGAGGTCATGGGCACCAGAGCTGAGGCTAAAACTTTGTGTTGTCAGTTTCTAGTCCTCCACAGTTACCAATCTGGCGTTTTTAGACTAACACATTAAATTCACTAATAGGGACCTGTGCTATCTGTCAGCGTATCAATATCCTTCTTTACACAATATTTAAAGCCAGTATATAAAAATCACATTCATATTACAATACCTTTTCTATTCTTCACAAATATTGTATTTGCATGGAAGACTCAAACTGTAAGTTCCTTTTCCTCCTACTGATTGGTGGTATTTCTTCAGAGTCCCTCAAACAGACAGTGATATATTACCTTGAAAGTAATATGTTTCTGCTAATAATTCCAGTCATTTCAACTGAAACACATGAGTGAGTCTGTTGAAACACATTTAAAAAGAAAATCTTCAAATGATGATATGCTTGTACATTTGCATCCATAAAAAATAAGCACTTAACAACTCCATTCAATTCATCCATGGCTCATAAGGTAACTAAAAAGAGGCAGAAAGTCTCTGACTGAATTGGGTATCTGTCTCCTTTAGCTCAGGTCACTTGCTTATTTGGAAGTTAATCACTCAGAGGATGTCCTTCCCCAAAGTAGGTAGACCTATCCAACCTTATTCTCTTTCATGGCTGAGGGCACCAAGATAGAAGTAATTGAGCCATCTCCCTGTCAGCGTTTTACCTAATAGCTCCCAGTCGCTGTCCAAACTGACAGTGTCACCTTGGATTTCAGAAACAGCAAAGCCTCCTAAGACAGGCCACCTCCCAGTTTTAGGCAATTATCTCGGATAATGAGTCTCCTCTTATAATGAGTTTATGATTGTAAGATTGCTGGCACGATAATGGATTTCTTTGGTACAACTTGCAGAACCAGAGCTGAGTAACGATCAAGTAGATCACACTTCAAACCTCTTAATTAAACATTTCTCTTGTGTCTGCACTAGTTCCTCTTCTATTTAAATCTGCATCTCCTGTCTGCACTCAAACACAAATTTCTGGTGATTGGATGTCTGTGTATGTTCATATTCAAACACGCACATTACCAGGAACCCAGCATGTTGAATTTGCTAGATCCTGGACTTTTGTGCCAAAACTCCACTAATACTTATCTTTTAAAAGTTTTTTTTTCTAATTATAGAAATAAATAATCTTTGCCTTACCACAACAGTTTTATACTGTACTGACATTCATAAGGAAATGAGTTTGTAAGTCTGAAATGAAAATGTGTAACTTAAATAGCAATTGCTTCCATTTATTAAGAGAATTTTCTTTTTTTTCTGTTTAATACATACATATTGATACATAAAATTGTTCACATTTAAGGTATGTATGGCCCAATTTTTCATACATTGTGAAATTAATCTTCATAATCTAGCCCACTGACATGTTTTACTTCACACAGTTACACAGTTACAGTGTGTGTGTGTGTGTGTGTGTGTGTGTGTGTGTGTGTATGCGTGTATGTGTGTGTGATAAGAATACTTGGCATCAACTTCCTTAGTAGATTTCACTTATGAGCACTGTGCAAACATTATTTTTTCTTTTCTTTTCTTTGTAAAAATGAATGGTATTTCACTTCTAATACTGTAATCACAAAAGTTCATTAGACACAGTGATGCTACACTGTATTAAGTGCATACACAAACTCATGTATGGTTTTATTCAGAGTAAACTGACAGCTTAAAAGAATACATTGGGAAAGGAATGTGGAACTTGCCCATATTGGGGTTAATGCAGTAAGATCAGTTAACATTGTTCCCTGGTAGGTAGGATTCTGTGGTCCTGGAGAATATGTGTGGCATGAGAAGAAAATTTGATTCTGGCAATTCAGGAAGTGGAATGAAGAACAGAGAATAGTTCATAAATGCATGATCTCTTGTTAAAATGTCATTCTTGGCAGGATTGAAAAAGCAAATATCAAATAGAAAAACAAAACAATGCAATAGAGGAGTCTGGCAAATCCATGCTCAACTCTGCAGTGAACCACATTTTTTTTTTCAATAAAACCCCCAGTCTGTATTCACTGACAGTGGAAACTCAGTTTGGATGATATTTCTCATGCCTGAAGAAACCAGCATAAGAGTAAACATCCACAATAACTGATCACTGGAGAGAATCTTCACACTAATCACATACTGTGGACTTAAAGCAAATAGCATTGTTTAAGTATAATAAAACTACATTCTGTCTTGAATCAGGTACCTTCTAATTAAAAACTTATTGGGATCCACGTATCTGAAATGACAGTTTCTTCTCAGGAACAAAACAATTAAATACAGAGTAGAAACTTGTAAATAATGATATTTATGACATGTGTGTTTCTGATTCACCAGATGAGGCAAACTATAAAGAAATTCTCCTAAAAATTTTCAAATTAAATTTAAGTTGCAAATTGTGTCATGGCATTTTGAAAACAATTATTTCACAAGTATGCAGATATATTACACAAGAAACAAAAACAAGGCTACAAATGTGTGTAATGAATATTTAAAATATTTGTTATTCATTAAATAATGTTTATTGCTGCATTCCAGATATTGTATAGACACTAAGCAAAACAGGCTGAACAAAAAATTTAAAATATATTGTGATGCTGTGTAAAGATGTAGCCTATCAGGTATATTTTAAGTTTTGCTAAAGGAAGAACTTTGAGCATGCAACAGAAAGTCAATTCTGAAGATTCTGTAAGGCTGTAGTGTGATGAGATTTTATCTGTGTCTTGCAGTAAAATTTACCTGAGGATCACAGGAAAAAGCCAGCCACATTATTAGACATAGAAGCCAGGCAATGGTAGCACATGTTTTTAATCTTATCATTAGGGAGGCAGGGATCTGTCTGGGTCTCTGTGAGTAAGGTCATACTGACAACAGAGCCATGGTGGCACTTGGCTTAAATTCCAGCACTAGATAACCATGGAGGTCTGCAAGTCTATACAAACAGACAGGAAGTGACAGACCTGAGCAGGAAGAGGAAGTGGTGTGGCTGGACAGAGAGAGTAAATGAGATAGCAGAACAGAAAGGCATATATGCGTGGGTATACAGGAAGTGGATCTCTTTGGAGACCTAGGTGTCAGTGAGGTGAGGTTAGCCCATGGCTTTTCCTATTCCTCTGATCTCACAAGTTTTCACCACTATATCTGACTCTGTGTGTGTTTTTTGTTTGTTTGTTTGTTTTTAATCAACAAGACCATTTAGCAATTTGTCTACAACATGGTAGTAAATATCTATAGGATCAAGAGGATGATAGAGTTCCATGGGCAATTATTGCCTTTTACCTGTATGGCTATTTGAAATTTCTGTTTTCTCTTCCTTTTTCAACTTATTTGGTATATACAGACATATATTAACAGATACATAAACTGTAAATGTTTCATTGGCTTAGGAAATTTGGACATGAGGAGAAAGATGTGTATATAATATATGCTATTGGATATATATATATATATATGTGTGTGTGTGTGTGTGTGTGTGTGTGTGTGTGTGTGTAAAATATATAACATTACTCATAATTATATATATATTCTTTATAATATATGCATATATAATTGTATTATATGTGTTATTTATAATTTGGTTAATGTAAAATCAAAATTTTAGTCAAATAATATTTTTGTTTGACTTTTTCAAAAATTGTAAAGTCTTTCAAAGGATTTTAATTGTATTTTGTATCCAAAGTATTGTAAGTGGAGACCTTGGCACTAACTTTCTGACAAACTTTCAAGGGAAAATAAACAGAAAAAAAAAAACAAGGACCACACAAGATAGATATTTATAGAGAAAGTTGTGCCAAAATAAAAATGGTAGTGTAAGTCTCATTGGGGATTCTGAGTTGGCATGATCCACAATGGTCAGCAAGAAGTCCAAATGAACTGAGTGAACTTATAAAATAGGAGATAAATGCAAGCATAAGATGGAATGGGTTATTAGAAAGTTCATTCTGCTATTTAAAAGTATCTAAATAATATATTCAGGAAAGGTAGGGATTAAACAGTTTCATTTTCACAGAATTATTGTTTTGAGGAAGGCAGATAGCTACTCAGTTGCTTATTAAAGTTATGTAGGTTGTGGTTACCTTGCCCACAAGATTTTCTGGGAAGAGGCTTGTGAAAGGATGTGGTATAGAAGAATTTAATATGAAAGCAGTATTAAGAAAACGTTCTAGGAGACTAAAATTTTTGGATTATAGATAGTTGTGAGATGATTCATGTGTACATTGGGAATGAACGTGGGTCCTTTGAAAGACCATCAACTGCTCTTAAGCCACCTTTCCAGGTAATCCAAATGAATTTTAAAGAAAGGAGAAATTCTGTAATTAAATCATAATGTGATATTAATTTGATCTTTTTATTTTTATTTTTTGTTTTTCTTTATTATGAAAATTTTCTCCTCACTCTACATACCACCCACAGATCCGACCTCCTCCCTCCTCCTACCTACTGGCCCTCTCTTCCAAGCCACCCCACATCCCTATATCCCCCAAATAAGGCCTTCCATGGGGAATCAGCAGAGCCCAACACACTGAGCCTAGGCAGGTCCAAGCCCCTTCCCACTGCATCAAGGCTGCACAGGCATCACACTATAGGCACCAGGGATGGATCCTGATCTTCCATATCCAGAGGGCCTATTCCAGTATCATGGGGGCTCCACAGCCACCAGTCTACAGTTCACGGGCTTCCTCTAGTGTGGCTGGTCATCTTTGCACATCTTCTCATCATGATCTTGATGTCCCTGCCTACAGAATCCCTCCTCTCTCTCATAGATTGGATTCCCAAAGCTCAGCCTAGAGCCTGCCCATGAATCTCTGCTTCTGCCTCCATCATTCACTGGACAAAGGCTCTATGATGACAGTTAGGGTATTTGCTAGACCAGACACCATAATATACTAGGCCAGGCACCCTCTGGACCACTGCCAGCAGTCCAAGGTGGGGTCATCCTTATGGGTTCCTGAGAGCCTCCTCAGCACCCTGCCCCTTCCTATTCCCATGATGTCCTCATCTATCCTAAATCTTCCTCAAGGTCCAGCTATACCACTCTTGGGCATGTACCCAAGAAATGCTCAATCTTATCACAAAGACACATGCTCAACTATGTTGATAGCAGCATTATTTGTAATAGCAAGAACCTGGAAATAACATGGATGCCCCTCAACTGAAGAAAGGATATAGAAAATGTGGCACATATACACAATAGAGTACTACTCAGCAGTAAAGAAAAATGATATCATGAAATTTGCAGAGAGATGGATGGAACTAGAAAATATCATCTTGAGTAAGGTAACTCAGACTCAGAAAGACAAACATAATATACACACACTTATAAGTGGATACTAGATGTGAGGGAAGGCATGGCCAGACTGCAACCCACAGCTCCAGACAGGCTAGCTAACAGGAAAAGACCCTAGGAGGGACACATGGATGACCCAGCAAAGGAGAAGTGGATGAGATCTACATGAGCAGACTGGGTGTGTGTCGGGGTGGGGGAGGGCCAGGAGTGAGGCATGAGAACATAGGGAAATGGGATGGTGGAGCTGGAATGGGGACAAAGTGGGAGGGCAGGGAGGGAGAGACCATGATAGATCATTTATAAAATATATCTAAAAATAAAGAGAAATATGAAAACTGCCTTGTGTGTTCATATGTAGATAAGACAGGTCCCCATAATGTGTCTTGTAGCACTATTATTCCAAAATTTTTGAGGCAGGATATGTCACTGATCCTTCATCTCATTTATTGACTAATAGTGCTGTCATGCAACCCTCAAGGTTCTCTTGTCATTGCCTTATAGAGAAGGTACTGTGGAAACTAGATATATGAATTTATGCCTTCATACTTCTACAAAGCACTTTACCCACTGAGTAAAATAAACCAAAGCAGAGCCCTTGCAGTTCTTTAAAGATGGCACGAAATATAATGTGGACAAACCAAAGTATCAAGCAATACAGTTAAGAGAAAACCAATCAATAATTCATTTTAGGGATGTAGTATTCATGTACTTTTCCTCAGGATAAATATTGTCAATAAAATCCAACTAAAAATATCCTTGGTTTGTTCTTCTGCCTAACTCTATGTTGGTGTCTATGGGACACCGGAGGCCATGTTAATGCTGTGTCTCCATGTTGATATGACAGTCTGTGCTGGCACCTGGCCATGATTATGTATGTGATCTATGCTGCTGCTGAGGACTGTGTTAGTGTCCATGGTCCATGCTACAGCCTAAGGCTCTTTGATGTCCATTAGCATAGAAGGCCATGTAGATATCTGTACTAACACCTGCAGTCATATTGATATTCTTAGGCATGTTGCTGCCAGAGGCCATGTTGATGATGTACATGACCTGTGCTGGTACCAAAGGCCACGTTAGGGTCTGTGGTCTATAATGCAGCAGAGGAGCAGAGGGCCATGTTGATGTCTGTGGTCTGTACTGTTGCCAGTAACAATGTGGAATGAAGTCCATGATCTATGCTGCCACGGGGTGTTTCAAACAAGGGTTTTGTAGTGGTGTTGATAACTGCAGATCTTCAGTTGAGCATGAGAGATGTTGAAGGCTTCTGTGACAACCTCTCCCTTCAACACCATCCCCCAGTAAAAGAAACAATCTAGTTATGAATCCATTTGTGAGAGCTCTTAAAAATTAAGATAAGGATGGAGAATTGTAGCTCTTCACATCTGATGGCTTTTTGGCAAGGGTGTGGAGAAGGACTAAAATTTCTTAAGGGGCTGGCCATTTAAAAGTTTGTCCGTGTGTCAATGTAATGTATATAGGTAATACACATTACACTTGGTGTACTTTTCTTCTTTTTTGGAAAGGGCACAAAGGTTGGAAGTGGACCTGGAAAGATTGGGAAGCTAGTGTTATTGCAGTACATTGTGTGAAATCCTTAAATGATCAGTAAAAATACTGTTTGGAAAAATAAACAAACAACAACAACAAAATGCACCCATGAAAGAAAGTAATATCAGTCAGCCATGGAAAATTCTCATTCATTTTCCTGGTTATAAAGCTTAATCCCACTGATGTATTTCTATGAATTTATGTAATATTATAGGATTATTGAAGGTATTGTGTAATGGTCCAGAAAACAAATATCATAATATTTGGAAGTCTAACAATATTAATTATATAAAAATTAAAATGGACACTTAGAGAATTAGAAATAAAAAGTAATTAATATCATCTTTGATATCGCATTTGTATTTGTGTCTGTTAAAACTGGAATGTCATAAAATATAATGATTAAAGTCCTAATTTAATTATCTTGTTTTAATCCAAAAGTGAAACATTAAAATAAAATATCATTTCTTTCACTTAATATGATCCTATTAACTTCTCATTATAACTTCATTGATCATTTCCTTGAATTTAATTAGTGCTTATCTGAAATGACATATCAAAAAATATCTTTTTTGTAATTGATATTTCTTTAGGACTTAGTAACAATAAGTCACACTGCATAAAATTTGTTTTCTGATGTTCTTAATTTATTGCATTTAATGAGTTATGAATTTTCTTGAGTGAGAGTTTAAAAAGACGACTTAACTTTTGAAAACATGTGTCCTTCTAATCACATATTCACTTGACATTTATTGCTGCTAACTCCAAACAGCAGAACTCAGTATTTTTCTATTATCAGTTGTGGTTTTCTGCATTCTTCACCTTATATAGAGTAAAATTTTGTGATTTTTATGCAATCAAATATTTTTTAACAGAACAAAAGTAAAAAGAAAAGCATGTTATGGACTATTGAACAAAAAATAAAGGTTTTTAATGAATGATGAAAAATGAATAGAGGAAGATAATATCAGAGAATATGAAAAGTTCTCAATAATTATTTGAGTCAGAAAGTCAAGTAGAACATTTGCATAAGACTGCCAAGGTATTAGTGAGTCTTTTCAAATGATAAAACTGTGTTTTAAAAGGAATTTCTTGACTGAGTGTAGGGAGAAGGATATTACCACAACATGAACAATATATCAGTGACTATACCAGTGCAGAAAAGACACCACCATCTATAGTTCCTGAGGTAGTTCTTGATAAAATATGGCACAATTATATGATGTTCATAGTGGACAAAGTTCCTGAGACCCTCACTCTGTTGAGTATATCCACTTTATAAATTATGAGATATCATTATGCTCCCTATGCACTTCATTATTCACAGGTATAAAGTTATACATACACAAGTTTAACAAGAGAAAATTTCATAAATTGTCATTGAAAAATTTTAAAGATAATAAAATAATAAGCTGAATATCTATACTCACTTTTCTGGAGTGAAGAATAATCAAATTAATATTTACAAATTGTAATTGTATAAGAGAAATGAAACTATGTCAAATTTATTTCTTTTATTTTTTTAAGATGAATGTGTAAGTATTTAGGATTGGTGAAATGAGATATTTAAAGTATAATTCAAGAATATATTGAACTTGACAAGTATTATGTGATTATGATTATTATGTATTGAACTTCCTACATATTGTTACCATACATGTATTATCTTGTCTCCTTGATATTGAAAAATATCACAAAAGCTACTTAAGGAAAGGAGGTTTATTTGCCAGGTAGGTCAAGGGTTTAATCTATTATGGCCAGAGATTCACAGAGACAAGATCTTGAAAGGCCATAATCAGGATGTCATCAACACAGTTTCACTTTCTTATTCCAATTCAAGACCAAACCCCATGAAATATTTATACCCATAATCAAAATGAGCCTTTCCGTTTCAGCCAGGTATAGAAAGAGACTCATAGTTAAGTCCAGACTCTAATCTTGTTGAGGTAGACTCCACAGACTTGCCTAGAGGCACATTTCCTAATTGACTCTGGAGTATTGACAAGTTGAAAATCAAGTTATGTTCAAAGTTCAAAATGATTAATAATCAAAATAAGTACACAATTAAGGTAGTGAAAATAAAACAAGCTTTTAATTTTCCATCACAGTGATTGTAAGGATAAATATTTTTGCTGTAGATTCTAATCTGTGTATCAAATCTAGGTTCTCAGAAAAGTATTGCCAGCACATTTATATAAACTAAAATGAGATTTAATAGATTGATTTACATGTTAGGGCCATTATAGACCAACAAATGACTGCCCTACACAGAAAGAACCAGAACCAAGTTGTTACAAAGAAAGATGGTATATCTCAGCAGGCCTAATCTGATGTCAAAGGCCTCTAGGATTCCTGGAGAGTTGATAGTTTTCAGATCATAGTAGAAGCCCAAAGGAATTAGCTCTCATATCAGCAAGGAAGTAGCACTTGTAAAATAGAGGCACATAAACTCAGGAGAAGGAGTGAAGGGAAACTGAATAAAAGAGCAAAACACTTTCTAACTTAATGTCATTTTATTGGGACTGCAGCCAGAATATTCTGTCCATAAATAACATGAGTCTTCACACATCCACTAAGACAAACATGGCAATCCCTCATGGACACCCATAAGCCAAACCAAAGTAAAGAACCAGACACTGATGCTCTTTTGTACTAGCCTATCCCTGCATAGATGTAAACAACTGTCCCCCAGCCCAGAAAGGGAAGCAATGGCAGACATGAGTAGGAATGTCATCAAAGTCCAAGTATATGTGTTGACCTTGGGTGTTTTGCTGGCATTTCTTACAGAAATACAGGTGAACAATTATAGGAAGAGAAGTAACTCTAATAAATAGTCATAAGACATGCTGACAGTTCATGAAAGCTGGAATAATAGATGTAGAGTTTACTTCACAGTTTGCAAATTGCATAACAGGTTGGAAACTTGCTCAGTCAGCTTAGATGATCTAAGCCTCCTCCATACAGTTCATTAGCCTCTTGTTCTTCTAAGCAACTCAGAGAGTTAGAACCTCCGCTAGACAGCTCAACTTCTCTGAGAATATATATTGATACTGTGCCAAACTATATGTCTTTGGGAACAGAGAGACGTTATATATAGAATCAGTTTCATGGACCTATAAACCTAATAATTTTTTCTGAAAAATGAAATATTTCCTCTCCATTTAGAAAAATCTAATTCTTTCCAACTAATTTAATACAGGCTTTATGAAAATTAAACTAAATTCTTCACATTCTTCACAGTTCATGAAAGGACAATTTCCTGCTTCAATGGAAACACACACACACACACACACACACACACACACACACACACACACACACACACAAACCCACACACACAAAAAAAAAGATAGGTAAAACAATACTGAATAATAAGAGAACTGCTGGAGATATTGTCATCCCTTGTAGCCAGAAGTTTTCCTATGTCCTGCTGCTGCTTGGTCCCAAGTAAACACACAGAGACTTATATTAATTACAAACTGTTTGGTCTATGGCTCAGACTTCTTGCTAGCTACTTCTTACATCTTAAATTAACCCATTTCTATTAATCTATGTATTGCCATGTGGCCATGGTGTTACTGCTCTGTTGGTGTGTTCCTCCTTGAGAGGTTGGCTGCTTTCTGCCCTGACTCCACCCTTCTTCATCTCTGTCTTCAGCTTGAATATACTATCTAACCATTATTATGCCTCACCATTGGCCAAACAGCTTTACTTATAAACCAATAATAGAAACACATATTCACAGCATATAGAAAGACCATCACACAGCAATCCCTGACTTCAAGTTGTATTATAGAGATATAATAAAACTGGGTTGTACTGGCACACACACACACACACCAAAAAAACAAAAAAAAACAAAAAAAACATGTAGATCAGTGAAATTAATTGAAGACTAATATATAAGTCTACATACATATGTACACCTGATTTTTTATAAATAAGACAGAAATACATACTATAAATGACATAATATTAACAAATGATGCTAGCCAAACTTGATGGCTTCATGTAGAAGAATATAAATAAATCCATATTTATCACTCTGCAAAAAACTCAAGTCCAAATGGATAAAAGGCTGCAACATAAGACCGGTTACACTGAACCTGATAGAAGAGAAAGTGGGAAATAGCCTTCAATGCATTGACACAGGAGGCAAGTTCCTAGACAGAACTCCAATAGTGCAGGCACTAAGATCAACAATTAATAAATAGGATGTCATGAAATGGAAAAGCTTCTATAAAATAAAGGATACCATTACTGGGACAATCCAATAGCCTATGGAATTGGAAAATATTTTTGCCAACTACATATCTGATTGAGTGCTAATGACCAAGTTATATAAAGAACTCAAAAAACTGGATATAAACAAAACAATAAAACAAATGGAAAAAGAAGGTTGATATACAATTTGTTTGCCTATGATTTTTCTTGAAATATAGTTTTTCATATTGTATTTTAGATATTACTGCTTGAAAGATATATGAAATAAATAGACAAATTCAGTTATTTGGATAAAATATAACACAAACACAATGACAGACAAAGCATGTTCATATGCATACAAAGGCATTGTGCACATATCCAATTGATAGAAACATTGCCCAATGATATTTTGAAAACGAAGGCTTGAGGACTTTACCTTTTTTTGTGTTTATTAGTTTATTTTTAAATTGTTTTCTTTATTTATTGGGTGTATAGAGGACAGCAAGGAATTAGGTGGAGGTCAGAGAACAATTAGTGAGAGTCAGTTTTCTCCTTCCCCTATGCCTGCTGATTAAACTTAGGATATCAGGCTCGGGGGCAAGTACTTTTACTGGCTAAGCCATTCACTGGCCCTATGTTTTTTTTACAATTAATTTAATTTTACATATCAGTCACAGATTTCCCTGTCCTCCCTCCTCCCATCTCCCAGCCCTCCTCCCAATCCACCCACGATTCCCACCTCCTCCAAGGCGAGATCTTGCCTTGGAGGACTTCATTTTAAAACAAGACTAGAATAGTAATTTAAACTAAGACTTCAATATTCTGTTTTAGTATGATGAGTTGGTGAAGATCAGAGCAGTCATTGTCTGGCTACAGGAAATAGAATATCTAGTTATTTAGCGGACAAAAATATGTCACAACACAAATTTACGTTGCAAATGCAACTATGTTCTAACCATCTATTGTGAAATATTAATCTTTCAGGTGAAGAGAATAGTTACATGGCATTTGAAAATGCAATCCACAATATATTGCTCATGTCTTAAGATAAAAACATACTACTTTGTATTAAAGATTGTTTTGTCTGGTAATATTGTTACTTTCAAATGTGTAATGTTTGAATGTTTGGGGAATTATTTAATTTTGTTCCTGTATATTATGTGTGTGCACCATAAATATGCTTGGTGCCCATGGAAGATAGAAGATGGCCTCACATCCCCTAGGACTAGAGTTATAGACTGTTATAACCTTCCATGTATGTGCTAGAAATCAAACCATGTATACATGGACTATATATGGACTATATATTATACATATATGGAATTATATATATGTGGAATTCCATGTTTTTACATATGGAATTGTGTGCACTAAAGTTTATATATACATAAAGTTAATACTAGGATTCCCTGTAACATCTTCAGGCATTGTTACATTTTTGTTGTTGTTGTTGTTTGTTTAGCTACCTCCCTCCTTTTTCTGAATTATCCTTTCCTACCCTAAGGGTGGGACATCAAATCACTTGTTCCTTACTATTCTCATGTTTATTGCTAGACACACCACCTGTCTTGGCAATGAGCTCATTTTATTTTCCTAGTTTCTGCAGGTACTACAGGTTATGTACTCATTTCTGAAGATTAGGAGCTAGGAGCCTCCAACATGAGAAAACATGCCACTTTTGACTTTCTGGGTCTGCTTAACAAGAACAAAGCTGTGTCTGGTCCTCGAAACCTAGATAATTACTCAGTGATAGTGAAGTGATGGTTATTGGAAGAAAATCTACAACTTACTAAGCTCTCCTAGTCACTGACACCAATCTATAACTATGTGTCTTTAAACTCACAGCTAAGTGTAGCCTTAATCCCTCATGAAAGAAACTTCTCTTTGCCACAGATGGAGACCATTACAGAAAACCACAGTCAAAATGCAGAGTTGTGAAGCCCATTCCCATTGGATACAGCCATAACACACTCTCACACCTAGGCTCAGAAACATTGCAAAAGAGGGTATGGAGAAGATTAGAGATTGTATCTCCTCATAATGTCAGATAGTAAACAAATGATGTTTCACCAATAGGACTTCCCAAACATGAGCTGAACAATGAGGATGCCAATGACCTTGCTAAACTGGATGGAGAAGAGTACACAACCATCAGCTCTATAAAAAGAATCATAGGCAACTATCAAAGATGAGACTTGGAAAAGTGGCTTTCCCCATGGAAGAGCAAACCAACTGGATGTCCAGGGCCAAGTAGTCAGACTTGAAAACATGTATACAAGCCTGAACAAGTTATAGTTAGGAATATGTGTATACACACACACACACATACACACACACTTACATATATATATGCATGTACAATGTACACGAACACACGTACACATGTACTCATGCAATAACAATTAGAGAAAAAATAGACTATAGATTTGAAGATAACAGAGTAAGATTTGGGTAATTTAGGAAGGGGAGGTAGACATGGCATAATTAAATTATAATCTTAAAAATTAAAAAAAAAATGACAACCCGTTCAGTGTGCATTTGAGGTTGTTCTTCATTTTAGTGTATCATGATTTCTGTTCCTATTTTAATATTATAACAATAAACTTAAAAATTCTGCCTTTCAGTGTAAGGTTGAGCTTTGTCTTGCCTTGTGTATTTACAATTTGAATTATTTTTACCTAAGTATTCCACTGATAACACTTTTGGGGTTTGAGTTTGTTTTAGTTTGAATAAAATAATCTTAAAGCAAGTAGATTAATGTAAATCCAAACAGTATAATCTTTTAAAGAACAGTTTAGTGATTATGTAGTAATTTAGGGACTTAGAAATATTTTGAAAATATGCAACTAATATGAGACTTAATGACACAGGTTGTCATTACATATTCTTTTAAAAAGTTTGCTCTTTCCTTAAAACTTTGGAAGTTTTAGGAAGAAGTGTTTGGTATTTTATTGATATCAACTTGAAATATCAAAATTCCCTCACAAAGTCTTAAAGTCCTGGAGTTCAAATCTTTAATAAGATTTCAGTGATTCTCTTATATAAAATATACCTTATATTTAAAAATTGGGTGCTCAATTTATATTCTAGGAAATATCTTTTCCTCTACAAAATATCAAAAATCAAATCAGTCATTGCTGGAAAATGAAAAATAAATTTAGTAATTTTAATAGAGTCAAAGTAAAAAGCAATTTAATAAATTATTGAACCACAGTTTAATTAATATATAGTAAAATAAATTATGTTTATGTTACACATACCACATATTCCTAACATTATATAATCCTTAAATTTAGTTGTTTACATTTTATCTAGATAATTTAATATACTAAGTATGTTTTGAAATCTTTTGTCTCCCAGTACCATTCTTTGAAAAAATAGAAGAGATAAGTATCCTAGAAATCTGTTAAGTACTATCCACTAATCACAATTACTCATTAGTTTAGGCTCAGTGAATTTGCTACAGTTGAACCTATATTTAAAAGAATTAATTTTTTCTTTGATTGAAAATAGATTTTTTTCAAGCAGTGGTGGGGCACGCCTTTAATCCCAGCACTTAGGAGGCAGAGACAGGTAGATCTCTGTGAGTCTGAGGCCAGCATGGTCTATAGAGCGACCTGTCTTGAAAAATAAAAAAATAGATCTTTTCTCAAATAATTTATCTTGATTTTGGTTTCTCTCCCTCCTCTCCTTCCATTTCCTCCCTGTCTCTTCTCCATCCAGATCCACCCCCTTTCTGTCTCTCTTTAGAACACCAACAGGCTTCTGTAGGATAATAATATAACATGATATAAAAATAGAATATGATAAAGCAAAGATTAACACAGAATTATTAAATCACAGACGTGTGAGCAAAATAAGTTGTTTGGCTACTATATTATATACTGATCTTTCTGTGAGATAAAATATAACCCCATAAACAAGAAATTTTCCTATTTCTCTCCCACAAATTATTATCTAGAAATGATATTAAGTTTAAGTGATTATACAATGAAATAATTGTGATTGTGCTACCTCTATTGAACTATATGATTGAAATAGCAATATTGAATTAGTTTAAACAATGCTTCTAATTCTCACCTAACATTTGCTGCCATTGGCTATACCTCAGTTGTCCATCATTCATAGGACAGAAAAATATTTTAAACTTCGTATTGATTGATTCATATTCATAAAAGGCACAGAGATTGGAAGATTTCCTGAAACAAGTGGTTCATGGAAGATCTAGAATGAATTAAGTGGGAGGAATTGTTAATAGGGAAATAAATTCAGTTAGGTATAGTGGAATAAAAATGATGTCTTCTCTCAAGGTGACTCTATGCATATGTGCTTTGGATAGTTGCCCAGAAGGAAGGATATGAAAATGACTTATTTTCATCAAAAATATTGAATTTTTTGAAGAAAGGTTAAATTTCACTTATCATCCATGAAACTGGATTTAGACACTTGTGAAGATCTAGTGAATTTAGTGAACTAGTAGTAGATTTATTGTGGAATTTCTGAAGAATTGACACAAAGAATACACTCTGGAAACACTTGACTCTAGGATGTCATGAAGTCTGCAGACATATGTTTCTTTTCCAAATAAGAGAATAAGTATATTAGAACCTAAGGAAGTAAATAATCTTTTTCTTTTTTTTTTCTTTTTTTTTGAACTGAGACTTAAACCCAGGACCTTGAGCTTGCTAGGCAAGCACTCTACCACTGAGCTAAATCCCCAACCCTGTCAGGGACACTTTGTTCAGCCTGGAAGGAGGGGATTGGACCTGCCTGTACTGAATCCACCAGGTTAAATTGAATCCCCAGGGGAGTCTTTTCCCTGGAGGGGATGGGAATGGAGGGGAGGGGTTGGAGGGAAGGTGGGTGCAGGAACGGGAGTGGGAAGGACAGGGGAACCCATGGCTGATGTGTAAAATTAAAACACAAATATAATAATTTTAAAACAAAAAGAATCTAAGGAAATTAAACAATATTTTGTAAAAAGAGATGGCAAAGCCAAGGTGTAGCATGAATCGCTAAGGGGTCTTATTAATAAAATCAAACCTGAGGCCAGTTATTGGTATGAATGCTGGAAGATCAGAGAAGCAGAACAAGCCACAGCTACCTCACTTCGCAAGTTTCCTCAGCTGATCCTGTTTCCTCAGACAGGAAGAGTCTCAGTCCTCATCCAGAATGAATCTCAGCTGAACTGCTGCTCAAAAGCCTAAAAGCTTAACCAGCCATATGCTTCTACTTCCTAGTTTTCACGCCTTATATACCTTTCTGCTTTATAACATCACTCCCTGGGATTAAAAGCTTGAGTCACCATGCTAGACTGTATTCTTGAACAGATGGATTTCTACCTCTGAAATGCTAGGTTTAAAGGCATGTGCTACCACTGCCTATGCTCTATGTTTAATATTGTGGCTGTTCTGTCTCTGACCCCAGATAAATTTGTTAGGGTGCACAATATTTTGTGGAACACAATACCACCACACAAGGGTTGAATTCTCTAGGTATATATTCACATTCTAAGTTCTTAATAATTCTATTTTCTATTTACATAAACCCGTTGTTAGTAATTTATTAATGTAAGTGGCTATGAGAACTATAATTATCAGTGCTGATGGTTATGTTGAATAATTTCAGAAGTTAGGTGGGAAATACATTCAGAATATTTGTATATTTCTATGAAAAAATAAAATAGAATAATATCTGTTCATCAATTAAACACTGGATTAAAAAACATATAACTTAGTAGTCTGAAATCCCATCTCCACATTTTTTCTGTTAACAATGCTAACCTTTAATTTGTAAACATTTGTGGCAATGCAATAGAAATCATGATAAAAGAAGACTCAGGGGATGATGGCATCATAAAATAATTATATACTGTTATTTAATAATATTCTTCTATTAGAAATGAAAGCAGGTGAGGTTTGTTGCATGGCCCACCCTGATGTTAGATAGAAAATGATCAGCCAGAACAATCAGGGTAGCGTGCAACCCAAAGCTACACTGACAAGCCTAAGCAGCTGTAAGGCTCAAGAGATTACAGGCTGAAACTTCAGCCAGTCTTTGAAAATGATTGTACATGTAGTAATTACAATTCATCTGCATTTCAGATGTCATAAATCTGTTTAGCTACATTTAGTATTAATTTTAATAGAAATTTTCAGATATTCAGACTTAAATGTTGAATAATATTAAAAATATATAAGACATATCCCTTATGCATTAATGGATTAAAAATAAAAAATATTTTGAAAACAAAAATCAACTCTTAATTTGAAATGAGTATATATAATCACATATTTTTAAAGAGAATGTCATTTAACATATTGATAATGATTGAAAAATGATTTTATCAAAGGACATTTTCATCTACTTGTTCTTAAAACCACTAAATACTATCCTAAGAAAACAAGTTTATTCAGATTTTGTACGTGTTAATCCATGTCTGGCCTAATACCTTAAGCAAGAAAAGCTCTTCGGGATTTGTGCCAACTGAATACTGTCCTATATTTAAGTAAGAAGCAACCTCGTTTTCACTCTGGACAGAAATCTCCTTCCTTTTTTTTTTTTTTTTCTTAGCTGGCACCATTTGACTTTACATAAATTCCATTAGCTGCATCCAAGTCACCGTACAGTCAGTGGGAGAACTAATACCTGAAAAGGGAGGGTGTGCAGCTGTCATTGTATTATCACCGAATGTTCATTACAAGCATTTTTCAATTTGTCTGTAGCTGTCTCCACGTTTTCAACTTTGTCTTCTATATGAAAGGCTTCAGTTTTATTTTCCTTCCTTATACATAATGGCATAAAATTTTTAGTATGCAAGTGATAAAAATTGCCTTAAGCAATATTAAGCATTCTTATGTTTTTTAGTTACTCATTATTTATAAACTTTCTGGTTTATAAATCCATAAAGTTTAGCTATTTTTCAATTGAAAATACATTTCTTTTTCAGGAATACATTCAGATCACAGTTTCTCCTACCTCCATTCCTCCCAGAGAACAGTTACCACACCTCTCCCCCAGATCCACTCCCCCCTCCATTTCCCTTCAGAAAAGAGTAGGCTTCCAAGAGATAACAACCAAACACAACTAAATAAGATATAATAAGGCAAGTTAAGGCAACCCAAAAGGTATAAAAGCATCACAAGAGCTGTATAAAAACATCCTAAGGACCGTCAGAGACACACCTGCTCCCACTGTTAGGAGTCACACAAAATCATCAAGCTAACAACTATGACATATACACAGAGGACCTGGTGCAGACCACTGCAGGCTCTGTGCTTGCCTCTTCAGTCTATGTGAGCCTATATAGTCCCTGCCTATGTCATTCAGTGCCATGCTCTTCTGACGCCCTACACCCATCTTAACTCTCTCTCAGTGTAATGTCTGGCTATGGGTATCTACATCGGCTCCCAGAAGTTCCTGGGTGATGCCTCTCTGATGATGACTGGACAAGGCAGCGACAGTTTGTTTTGTTGTATTCTTTTTTTTTTCCTGCCAAACGTGTTTGATTCTGTGGGGCCCCATTGCTGTGGACAACAACCACACAGCTCATTGAATACAGAGAAGTTGAGCTGATACCCGTGCTGAGTTTCCACCTCAATGGATATTCTGGTCTTGTTTAGTGCAGAAAGCTATTCTGCAGGCTACAGAAAAGAAACCCTGACATCAACCCAGGCACAAAACCCTCCACCTACGATGAAACAATGATATCCAGCCAATCAACATCTGGTTAAACTTGTAGCCCATGTCACCAGAGGGAGAACATGCCCAGCACTGACTGAATGACGTTCTTTACCCATTTTATTGTGGATGAAAGAAAGAATATTGGACTGACTATGACATGTTACTTTTCTTTTTTTTTCTTGACTTAACATGAATCTTTTCAGGGATGACATTTTGGTGTGCCCTTTCCTGTGGAAGACTATTTCCATCTCTCAGTCGTCATTACTTGCCTATTGTTCCTTGTGTAGGTTTGAGGTCTCTTGACCTCTCCTCTCTCCACATTACCATGTATTTTGGTGCTATTCTGATTCTGGTTATGTTTAGGTATAACTACATGAGACTTCTTTGTTAGGCGTGAAACTTTGTATCTGTGTCCCCTCTTTTTGTCTGAATTGAGCTTGTGCGGGTCCAGTGCATTTCCTCCTAGTCCCTGAGAGTTTGTTTGTCTGCACTACCTGTGTTTCTGAGTAGCTGAGAGCTTTCTGACAGCTCTGGATCTAGTAGTCTTTCTACTTCCCTTCCCCACAGATCGTCGGTCCTTGAGTGACGGGGTGTGATAAGCACATTCTATTCAGGGCTGAACATTGTAAATTTCTCATAGTCTGCAAAATGTACAGCTACAAATCTCTGTGTTAACTATCATCTAATACATTTTTGAAAGTCTACATTTATAAAAGAAATACGTCTGGTAATTACACATGTGATAACATTTGAATCATTCAAAGTTGTAATACAAAACTATAATTTTTGCTATTTTGTGATTATAAATGGGTAAATAAAACAATATTTTATATCCCCCAATTTTAGCATGAATATTTACTAGTTTTTTTAGCCTCAATTTCAAATAAGCATTTGCCTGAGCCAATAAGGTTTGGAAATCACTGCTTGTTCATTTAACTGAATGAGAAATTGAAAGTTGAAGACCAACTATGCCTTTTCAAGTAATAGTATTATTAATGATTAATAAAAATGGAATAGTTTAAAAATGCATGAGTCAATGTCAACTCTTCTGATGGGAAGTATTTGATGGAAATTGTGTGTGTGTGTGTGTGTGTGTGTGTGTGTGTGTGTGTGTGTGTGTGTGTGTGTGTGTGTGTTATTCTCTATGGGATTCTTCTGATTGTTCTCTTAAAATTGGGTATCATATAGACTGCCATAAAAATGCTAAGTAAAAAGGAAAGCCATACATTATTTCTGTTTTTTTTTAATCACAATCTGATTTACCACAGTATAGTTTTACAATTATGTTTCTGTTCCTGTACTTGAATTTTACTTTTTTGTTATTATTTCCAAACATTGTCTGTAAAGTATTCAAAATGTTAGTGATTGTTCTGTGTAGTTTTCTCATATATATTAAATACTTATGCAGTCAATTCTAGATCTTTTCCTTCTGAAAATATCATAGAAAACTATTCAACTTAACTGAAATCTCTCCTATATCAAAACATATGAAATGATTTTAGTGTCCTGTGATTTGGGCATGATAGGGAACCTTCCTCAATGTTTAACCATTTTAGCACTTTTGTCAAGATGGTAGTGATGTGGAACTTAATTTAGCTTTTGAGTTTGTGGTACTATGGTTTACATGATAATGCCCTACATAGGCTCCTACTTTGAGTACTTATTCTACAGTTGGCATAACTGTTTGGGAAAGATCAGGAGATGTGGCCCTATTGAAGGAGGTATGTCACAGATAGAAGTCTTTGAGGTTTTAAAACATTTGTTGAATTACCAATATGCTCTCTATGCTTCATACTTGCAGATGTGAGCTCTCATCTGTCCTCACCACCATGACTTTGCTCTGCCATCATGGACTCTAAACCTCTGAAACTGGAAGCCAAACTAAACACTTCCTTTTATCCATTGCCTTAGTCATGGTGTCTTGTTAAGGAAAAGCAGCTAATATAGAAAGCCTAGTATGAGGCCTTTAATTTATTAGGGAAGCTTTCTACAAAGGGGAATAAGGTGAGTCTCCTGGGACCCTTAATCTTATGTGAGAGCAGCTTGTGAGAGGATGGAGCTTGGGCTTTTCACAGTTCTCTCCCTTCCTGTTTTCATCTGTGTACACACTAGGAAGAACAGGTCATTTGTTTTACATAAGCTAATTTTCCTTACTCGATTTTCTTATCTAGTTTTCTTATAAAGTTTTTTCCTATCCTGTGACCTCATGCACGTGGTTATATAGGCTTGTAGGGTAACAAGTTTTCTTTTTCAGTGTTGGCTTAGTATGTATTTTTTTTAAGGAAAGTTCTTCTTGCTCATTCACTTATATACTTAAAATACTGGGACTTGACAAATATTATCTTTCAGAGTTTATTTTTTTCTAGATACTCAGTGTTTTGACTGTAAAATGACATGAGAAGTTTCTTTTCTAGTTTCATCTGTTTGCCACTGCAGATATCTCTATAACTCTGTGACTATCCCATTCCCTAGGTTTGAAAAATTTTAGTTTGCTACATTTTGAGTAGACCACCTATATCTTGAGCTTGTAATTCTACATCTATGAACAAAATTCACATATTTTGTGCATGTGTGCATATGTGCATGTGTGCATGTGTGTGTGTGTATATGTGTGTCCAGCAATTTTCATAGTTTTGCTCTATTTCATTATTGGTTTCTGAACGCTCTAATGTATCATGGGAAAAAATAATAATATATCAAGAAAGTGATGCTTCATGTTTGACACACAGGACTTAGAAAGAATGTGGCTCTGGCATTAATGGCCTTGCTGACTAGTTTCTTATCTTTGTGAATAAATGGAGAAATATATAAATACATAGATCATGCTCATTCACATGTGATTGATCACATGTGAGGTGGCAGAGCGAATTGTGTTTTTTATTGGGAAACTAGAGTTTAATTTGGCTGCTCTGCTAACTTTTTTGTTTTGTATTGTATTGTTTTTTGAGACAGGGTTTCTCTGTGTAGCTTTGTGCCTTTCCTGGAACTCACTTGGTAGCCCAGGCTGGCCTTGAATTCATAGAGATCCGCCTGGCTCTGCCTCCCGAGTGATGTGATTAAAGGCATGTGTCACCACCACCTGGCAGTTTTTCTTTTTCTTAATGAAACATTGCAACCCATGTGTTACCACCACCTTCATTGGGGTGATTTTTCACTACCCAGTTAAATTATTCTGGAAATATCTCACAGATGCTTTAAAGAGTACTTGATGATCCTAAAACCTATAGATTTGACAATTAAGATCAACCATCACAAATAATATATATTTTTTGAATTGTGTCTTGTAGGTTTTCATTTCAAGTAGTAATAATAATGAAATTGTGAATGTCATTAAATGGATAGAAAAGGAAATATGTTCACTATTTTAGAACAGTTTCAAATTCTATAAAATTAATATATTTTTACTCATCTAATTCACACCAATTTAAAAATATTAAAGAAAGGACTTATAAAAGTAAGTGGCATTAAGCAAGTATTCATTATTTCTTACACACACACACATTCACACAGACAATCTCCAATATGTCAGGGTCTTACCTAGGGTGCAGATCAGAGAAGATGCAGAGTAGGTAAACGACTAGACGGACAAACAGACACACAGAGACTTCCTGAGGGCCAAAGCTCAGTTCTCCATTTAATTTTTCCTTCTGTCTCATCTTCTACTCTGTTCTTTTTGGTTCCCTTCTTTTACCCTGATATTCCCCTTCTTCTTCTTTGTATTTTTCCCTTATAGCTTACATACCCAAACAAAATATTTCAAACAATTTAAAAATTGCAATGGATTTGCATTCTATTTTTCAAATGAATGTCATCATGAGTACAGGTGAAGAAAAACATGTTTCTCATTTCTTACATGATTTAACCTTCAGTGTATTCATTTTCCTTACATTATTCAATATTTTATTTATTACAGGTGAAAAGCAGATTATCCCCATATATACATTTACATTCATGTTTAAGGAACTTGTTACAGAGAACAGAGTGTGAGCAATCAAGCTTCTTCTTAGCCAGTTCTTTTACTGGCAGGCTGCATTTGCAGTTACAAAGAAATCAATCACTTTATTTAAAGGTAATTATCTCAAATGTAGTCTTATAAAATATCTGAAAATAATCACAAACCTGAATTTTTATACATGGAAAACAAGCATTCATCTCTGTTTTAAATGTTCAGGGTACATACCCACTCAACAGGTTTTCACTAAATCATATCAGGAAGCTGACAGCAGAAATGGGTAGAAGGCTGCAATTGTTTTTGTTCCCTGAACTCCACAAGTCCCTAGCTCAACTGTTAAAAGTGTACCTTTCTAAAATTATTTCCCTCCTAGGATTTTCTACCTCAAAGTCATTAACAAAAACATCTTAACATAACTTCATTAATAATCTACATGCCTAAAATTTCTAAGGGTGGTGACTGAATCATTAATCTGCTCCAGTAGCAATGTTTGGAAAAAGTCCAACATTATTATTGTAAGTGCCGGTAACACTGCCCCCTGTAAGGGCCTAAAATCTCCTTAGAGTTTTCATACAACTCATAGTTCATGAGGGTTGTGGGGGCCATAGGGCGATAAGCAGAGCCATGCTCAAAAACAGCATGAGGTCTTCAGGATATGTAATACTTGGGACTCTGCCTCTCCAGGGCTCATTTGAGAAGTTTTTCTGACCACAAAACCATGTTCCCTGAGTTCCAATGCTGTCTGTTGGTCTTTTTGCATGGCCACTGACAAATAATTTTCATGGTCCATGAGTTCCAATGCTGCCTGTTTTTCCTCCTGCATGACCCCTGACAAATAAATTAACACAAACAAAAGACACATTGTAATGTCCTCCATCCTGGCTTCTATTATTTCATTTATGAGATATGGATGAGTAATGTTAGAAGGCTATGATTTTAAATATAATTTGGCTAATTTTATGGCCAGACCTCATCCATTTTGAGTCTTAGAGAATCAAAAAAATCTGCTTATAATACAGATTATTACAAGGGAGATATGAGAACAATATGGTGGGACCCAGTACCAAAGATAAAGTATTGGGAGGAAAAATACACAAATTCTAAATAATCAAAGAATATTTTGATACCATTTGAGAATGTTTGAAAATAATCTGTTATATTTTCTACTTTGTCTTTTCCGAAAGAAGTGTACGTGTGTGTGTGTGTGTGTGTGTGTGTGTGTGTGTGTGTGTGTATGTGTGTGTGTGTGTGTGAATTTTATAAACTGAGCAACTCTACTATTAGGTATTCTTTCTTATATTCAGATTAAAATACTGATGTAATATATGTATCTGATATATATTGTAAATATCTCTAATTTTTCATCTGACCACCAGAAGAATAATGATAAAAATATTCCTTTTATTCCTGAAATTTATGAGGAGGAAAATATTTGGAAGGACATCTAAAAACTTAGCTTTTAATTAGTAGTAATTTTAGAGAAAATACTCAAAGACATTATTTATGTAAGTATCTAAAATATCGGGAACGATTACAAATATAGCATAATTTGAGACATCATAAACTGATACTTGTTAGTTATAATTTTCTTTGTGAATTTTGTATTTAAGATAAGGTTAATTAGATATAAAACTTTACAAAGATAGTATAGATGTTATAGTATTTTCTTTAACTTTGCCAAATACAAAGAGACTGGATATTGTAACTGATTCTTACTTGATAATTGTTTTTGTTATATACAATTTTACTATGTTAAAGTTAATTTTTTTTTTTGGTTACACAGAAAGGGGAAATGCTGTGGGATGGATGTCCTTCTGTGTGCTGTGAATGTGTGTTGCTCTTATTGGTTGATAATAAAGCAGTTTTGGCCAATGGCATGGCAAGAGAAGGTTGGGCAGAAGAATCAAACTAAGGAGGGGGAGGGGAGAAGGGTGGTGTTGGGATAGCCACCAGCAGCCACCCAAAGAGCAAGATGTCAGTGTACTGGTAAGCTGTGGGCCACCTGGGGATGGACACATTAATAGTAACAGGTTAATTTAAATATAAGTGTTAGTTAATAATAAGCCTGAGTCATCAGCCAAACATTTATAATAAAAAAGGACATTAATGACTATACTGATATTCCACATAAGGTTTCTATTATCTCTTTGAAACTACCCTGTGAGTTTGTTTTTGAAAGCTTCATGTACTTGTGTCAAAATGAATGATGCATCAGTAATATCAAGTCAAAATATAAATATCACATACATTCTAGTTTGTTTTGCTGTTGTGGTGATACCTCATCATAACCAAAAGTAACATGAAAAGGAAAATGTTGATTTGCCTTAGAAGTTACTGTCTATCATCAAAGGAAACCAAATCAGGAATTAAGACAGGAGCTTCAAGCATAAAACATAGGGAAAGTAGCTTCCTGGCATGTGCCTGGTCTTTTCTTATATAGCTCAGGCCCACCTCCCTTTGCACTGTCACTGGTACACTGGTTCCTCCTATATCAATGACCAATCAAGAAAATGTCCTACAGATATTCCCATAAACCAATATGAACAAGAGAAATCTTCAGGTGATGTTCCCTTTTCCTTGTGTGACAAGAAAACTAACCAGAAAAACACATATACTCCATTAAATTAAATTAGTAAATCATAAGCTTTTAAATATTCCACATGCTTAAGGATGTGGTCTAGAAAAATTGATTTAGGAATGCTGTGATTCTTTTTTTTTTTTTTTTTTTTTTTTTTTTGGTTTTTCGAGACAGGGTTTCTCTATGTAGCTTTACACCTGTCCTGGAACTTGCTTTGGAGACCAGGCTGGCCTCGAACTCACAGAGATCCACCTGGCTCTGTCTCCCAAGTGCTGGGATTAAAGGTATGTGCCACCACTGCCCAGTGAATGCTGTGATTCTTATAGAGAAAAATAATACATTTATTTTCTTATAAAAAATAATACATTTATAGAGTAGAGATATAGTCACAAATAGACACTATATTTATACTTTCATATTCATTTATATATTCCTATATGCTAGAATAATAGTTGTCATATGTTTGTACATAGCAGAAATTAAACTTGCATAATTGTTAAAAGTAAATTTTAATATGCTTTTATTTGTCTACATGAAAAATAACAGAAACTTAAAAAATATAAAGCCATTAAAATTATTTCATTGTGTCCTCATAGGCTAAGGAGTATATTGAACTTGTTTGGACTCATTATATTGTAAGAGATTCATCTTGCTTTTCTAGACTGCACCCTTCTGGAATCTATTTAATGGCATGCTTGTATGTCTGACAAAACCAAACTTTTTTTATAGCTGTCTGCTAGACAGACTGTTTAGTTTTAGCTTAGGTAGAAAAAGAGGAAAAGGAGAGAGAAAGTTAAATACTTTTTATAATGTTAAAAAGTATAATGAATAGAAAGAAGTTATTATGTGAATACAGTTCAGTCTTTAAGAAGAAATTGTTGTTGGTAAGAGAAAGCACAAAAAATGGAAATAATTAACCTAAATGTAGCTATACTTATTGTAATGTCTAAAAATTTTGTTATTATCATACATACTAACACAATTAGAAATTTACGCTGTTGATGCTGAATAACATGTTTTAATCTGTTGCTTTTTTTCTGAGGAGAGTTCTTTATATGATGTATAGATTTGTCTGGAACTTGTAAGGTGAAGTGACCCTAATAAGTCTCTGATAATATAAGTCTGCTATGGTTTTTTTTTTCTACCTTTTTAATTGCTACTGATCCACACTGTCAGTTTAATACATTGGATAATGCTTGAAATTAATAAAGACAACAACATGAAATCATGTTGACAATCAATAAAAAACAATTAATGCAAAAAATGCTTTCTTTATTAAAATGTTTCAGTATAAAATTAAGTGTTCTTTCAGCATTATTGATTAATGTTTATATTTTGCAATACAAATAACAATGTTTAACCATTATCCTTTTATAAAGACTTAATTATATCACCCAAACTTGCAAACATAAATGGATTTTTATGAACTGTAGATCTGTTTGCTATCTTTCCTTATAAATCTCATTATTTCTCCATATATCATTATACACATAATTTTTGAACATAGTAAATATTTTAATTATTTTCAGTTGTTTTTTGGAACGTTTACTTTTTTGACTAATGACAATTAAAAGATATTCATAGAACCATAATATTATACATGATGATAGAAACTATCTTCAAGTCTTGGGTTTTTGACTGATTTCGTTACCCAAACCAAGTGTAATGACTTGAATAAGAATGCATCCCATAGGTTCACATATTTGAATGTTTAGGGAGTAAAATTATTTGTTGGAGTAGATGTGGTCTTGTTAAAGGAACAGTGTCAATGGGTAAGCTTTAAAGTTTCATAAGCCCAATCCAGGTCCAGTAGTGACTTTCTTTCTTCCTGCTGCGTGTGGATCCAGATGTAGAATTCTTAGCTACTTCTCCAGCACCATGCCTGCCTGTATGCCAACATGCTCTCTGCCATGATGATAATGGAGTGAATCTCTGAAATTATAAACAAACCCAGCTAAATGGTTTCTCTTGTAAGAGTTGCTGTAGTTGTGGTTTCTTTTTGCAGCAATATAAGACTCAGACAGAATATAATTTATAAACACTAATACAAACTCCAATAGAAAATTAACTTCTATTTTTTGGTATTTTTTCTTTTCCTTTTTTATTGAAAATGGATTATTCTCTCATGCAATACATCCAGAACATAATTTCCCATCCCACCACTCCTCTCAGTTCCCTTCTATCTCCCGTCTCCCCCAGATCAAACCACCCTCCTTTTACCTTCAGAAAGAAGCAGGTCTCTAAGAAAGAAGCAGTCACAACACACAAAATACAATGAGATTAGGCAAAAGCCTTCCTATCCAGGTTGTACAAGGCAACTCAATTGGAGGAAAAGAGTCCAAAGAGCAGGCAAGAGTTAGAAACAAAGCTGCTCCCACTGTAAGGAGTTCATAAAAACTCTAGCTAACAGCCATAAAGTATAAGCAGAGGACGTGGTGCAGCCCCATGCTACCGCTATGCTTTCCACTTCAGTCTTTGTGAGCCCATATGAGCCCTGCTTAGTTGAATAAGTGGGTGATGTTCTCTAAATATCTTCCATCTACCTTGTCTCCTACCATGTTTTGTAGCCCTCCTGTAAAATTCTTCAATCTCCAAAGGAGAGACCAAAAGGAGACCTCCAATTTAGACTCTCCCTCCACATAATGTCTGTTTGTGTCTCTGCATCTACTCTCATTGGCAACCAGATGAAGCTTCTCTGATGACGACTGGACAAAGTACTGATCTATGGATGTAGTAGAATATCACTAGGAATCAGTTCATTGATATATTTTTTTGTCAGTCCTTTTTATGGGTCTTCCCTAGATCTGTGGTCTCTCTAGTCTCTAGTCCCTGGCCATCCAGACAGTGTTGGACATAATCTCCCTCTGGTGACATGGGCCTAAAGTTTTATCAGATATTTTTTAGCCACTTTCCCAAGTTTTGTGCCACCATCATCCAGCAACTCTTGTAGACAGGAAAGGTTCTGCATTGAAGGTTTTGCGACTGAACTGGTGGCCAGATTTATCTTTAGGTGGCCCACAGAGAACCTTCTTGCACCAAAGAGACTGGAAATCAGGGGTGAAGGCTCTGTTAGGCACCAGCTCAATCTCTCTGTATTCAGTGAGATATGGGGATATTGTCCTCAGCAAGGGTGCACTGATATGTCTTTGGAGATTGGCTTTCTATCTTATAAACCTGATTTCTTTTTCCCTGATGGCTAAGGATGTTGGATATTTCTTTCCTTTTTGTTTGTTTGTTTGTTCTCTTCTACGAACTTCTAGATCCCAGCAGTTCCCCTCCCTTCGCTCATCCCAGTCCCAATCCTCTTCCCCAGCTTCATTCCTCTTCCATTTCCCTTCAGAACAGAGCCATCTTCCATATCAACTTACACAGCATAGCCAGTCCCAGCGATACTACACACAACCCTCATATCAAGGTCTGATGAGGTAACACAATAAGAGGAAATGGGTCCCAAGTATATGCAAAAGTTAAAGACATAGCACACTATCACTCTTGGGAGTCCCACAAGGACACCATAACATATATGCAAAGGACCTAGCTCAGACTCATACATGATCGGCATTTGCCAATTCAGTCTCTGTGAGCCCCTTTGAGCCCTGTTTAGTTGATTGTGTGGGCAGTATTCTCGTGGTGTTCTCAACTTTTCTACATCCTTCAATCCTTCCTCCTTGTCTTCTATGTGGTTCCTCTGGCTTTGCCTAGTGTTTGGCTCTGGGTTTTTCTATTTGCTCTCATCAGTTGCTGGGTGGTTCCTCTCTGATGACAACTAAGCTAGGCACTGATAGCAAAAAAAAAAAAAAAAATACTTAAATCATTTCACTGACTTTTTTTTTTCTGGCCATGTTTGGTTCTATTCTAGGTCTTTGGGCTATCTAGCCTCTGGTTCCTGCATATCTAAGCAATGACATGGGTGGACTCATACTCCTGGCATGGGCTTCAAGTTGGCCACTGTCATAAATTCTGGACCATCATTACCCCCAGGCATCTTTCAGGCTGGACAGATTGTAGGTTGAAGGTTTTGTTCCTTGGTTGATGTCCTAGACCCTCAGCTAGGAGCCTGGCCTGGATCTAGTGATTCTCAGCCATTTGAAATTCCTTTATTGAGAATTCTTTGTTCAAATTTGTACCCCATTTTAAAATAGATCATTTGATTCTTTGATATCTATTTTCTCTAGTTATTTATATTTCCTTTAAAATAATTCATGTTTACTAGAGAAGAAGAGATTCAGAGAAAGAGAGAGAGAGAGAGAGAGAGAGAGAGAATACATGAAATGTTTCTATATACATAAAAATCATTTTGATTAATAATATCTGTTAAGAACTAAAAAGAAAATTTATTTTATGTAAACTCAGACTTATCACTTATGTAAGCCAATCATGGCATATGAATAAAAGTAGTAAAATGAACATTTTAAAAAAATGAGCATGTTCTATTTTAAAGAAAGCAGCTAAACTAATATGGAATTGAGAATATTATTTTGTTGATAACACTCATTGACTATTTCTGCTCTCTAAGACTGTCTTGTGCTTATACATTAGGAAAGGCCTACATAAATGAATAACAGTTTCTTTAGACAGAAGCTCAGAAGCCATAAACTAAAATAAAAGTTTCATCCCACCAGTTCATTTTTCTACTACATTGATAAAATGCCTGAGCTAAATAACATAAAAGGAGAAATCTTTTACATGAGTTTACTGTGTTAGAAATTGCAACCAATTGTCACTGAACCATTTTCTGTGGGTCTGTGTCATATGATTCATAGCTTTCCCTTCCACCATGTTCTGCACTGTGGCTTCTTCCGTGATTGTCTGTAAATCTTTCATAGATCATTTAGACAGTACAATAGTTGAGATCCTAAGAGTAGCAGGAAGGTTATGCCACTAAGACAGAGAAAGTGTTTTCAAGACATTTCCTTATTAGTTCCTTAGGCCACTTACTACAGAGATCACTAAAAACCATTAGCCAAAGTAAGTCTTTCAAACTAAATTTAATTTTCTTAGGTATATTTTTTTATACTGACCAAAACCAACACAGAATTTGTGTGCAAATGTTTACACAATGTAACATAGGGAAACTAACATGAATATAATCTACTTTGTTCTGACATTCATGAGTTATAGAGCAGCTTGAAAGGGTGATATAAACACTGCTTTTGTTGTCCATAGTAACTAAGGTATAGGGTGTTGTAGAATATTATTTTAAAGCGTGTTACTTTTGTTTATGTTGCATTTGTTTAGCCCTGTGAAGCTGTGTTACTGTGTTTGTCTAAAACACCTGATGGTCTAACAAAGAACCAACTGGCCAACAGCAACACAGGAAAGAGGACAGACATGGCTGGCAAGCAGAGAGAATATACAGAGGAGAAATCTTGGAAAAGGGGACTAGTAGTGAAAGATGGAGAAATGAAAAGAGATCTAGCATGGGAGAAAGAGGAGCACTCCAGGGTCCAGCCCCCCAGTTACACAGCAAGCCACAGAGTAAGATTTACAGAAGTAAGAGGATGGGGGAAAGCCCAGAGACAAATGATAGACAGGGCAATTTAAAGTTAAGAAAAGCAGGTTAGAAATTAAGCCACCCCCTCACCCATGCATTTAGCTCTGCGTTGGTGAGAGATGCCAGACAGTAAGCAATCAGCTGAACCTTGAGCTCATTTTCAATAAATCATGCATGTATGTTTTAATAGAATTATGCCCAATTAATTTTTAAATAACTAATTCACTCAAATATCCACTTACCATCTGTTTTCCTACCACTCATTTTTCTATTTGTGGTGATGTATTGTGTCCAGCATGTGTCTCACAATAAAATAAAACTTGCCTGGAGATCAGAGGAAAAAACCATCCACTATATAGAAGTCAGCAAAGGTAGCATATGCCTTTAATCCTATCACTTGGCAGGCAGGGATCTGTCTGGATCTCTGTGAGTTCAAGGCTACACTATGAACAGAGCAAGGCATGGTGGTACATGCCTTAAGTTCCAACGCTAGTTAACCATGGAGGTCTGGAGGTCTGTACAGACAGACAGGAAGTGATAGAGCTGAGAAAGAAGAGGATGTGATATAGCTGGACAGAGAGAACACATCAGATGGCAGAACAGCAAGGCATATAGGTGTGGGTATACAAAAAGTAGCTTGCCCTTTGGAAGTTTCAGAGATGGTGATGAAGTTAGCTGTGGCTTTCCCTATTTTCCTGATCTCTCAGGTTTTCATGCCTATATCTGACTCCATTTTTTTTTTTTTTTTTTTTTTAGTAAGACCATTTAGCAATCTGTGTTATATCTATTAGTCTCTTTTATCCTTCTAGGAAGATTTACTTTTAATTTCATGTCCCGTATTCAGTACATGATTTTATATGTATCTACGTAAATTACTAGAACTGCTAATGGGCAACAACATGCATTTATATTTTTTAGACCAAATTGACTTGGTTGATATGATTATCTACATTGCATCCTTTATTGATGTTCACCTTAAAATGGACAACTTATTTTCTGACCTATATACTAGTAATAGTGGTGAAGATTTACAATGGCCTTCAATTCTACAACAAATGCATATAATTTATATTTTAAATTAATGAACAAAAAAGAACTGTAGTTGGAAGTTTTCCTGTGTCCTGCTCATTGTCACAGCCACTCAGACCCAAATAAACACTCAGAGGATTTTATTACTTATAAAGTGTATGGGCATGGCAGGTTTCTTGCTAGCTAGCTCTTATATCTTAAATTAACCCATTTCTATGAATCTATACCTTACCATATGGCTTGTGGCTTACTAGTACTTTACATCTTGCTTCTCCTGCCAGTGGCTTGCAGCATCTGCCCCACTCTTCTTTCTTCTCACCTATCTCTCTTGAGTTTTCCCACCTGACTCCATCCTGTCTTGCCATAGGCGAATGTAGCTTTATTTATCAACCATTCAGAGCAATACATAGAATTCACAGAATACAGAAAGACATCCCACAACAAAGAGCAATCATTTTTCATTTTTATCTCTATAAAATAGATATAACTAGTTATTTTGAGACAGTAAGTTACTTTCTTACCTATTTGAATTCATTCTTCCTCATGCCAGAGTCTATAGTGAAAAAAGTAAAAATTGTTCTGTGCAAGGGATTCATGATAATTTCCAACATATGTCGAAAGGCATCTGAAAACTACAGTTACCTGCAGTGTGTGTTGTTATTTATTACTCACAAATGGCAAGAAACCAATCTTTCAGAGGATAATATTTATAAAATTATCTATGAGCTAAAACTATTTAAGTGAACAATTATATATGGTGCCTCCCAAGTGGTGAAGTTTCATCCTATCTTTCTCTACTTTGTGAGGTAATACGTGTCCTTGTAGGAACCATATGTTTAATATTTAGGCTATTTAGTATTTTAACTCTGAGCAGAAATGTGGATATGTGGGAATGTAGCTAAAATCTTATTAAAAAGTCAGAGAATCTACTTAACTTTTCAGAATGTTGATCTTGGCCAGTCTCAGTGCATTTAAATGAGGTAGAAAATATATTTAGATGTTTCTATATTAGATATGATGGAAGTACTTTACTCAATATAAATTAATAATTTAAGTGGGTTTTTTTTAAATATACTTATAGTATCCTTTAGGGTCAGTAGTACATAATCCTTATTTCTGTAGTTATAATATAATGTTAAATATTGGGCATCTATTTCCTCATTTTTACAGAACTGGTTTTCGGTGTTTTACTGACATCTGTTCTTAAGGCCATTATCAATCTCCCGAGGATGTATCAGTCTGTGCTATGATGGATTTCACCCATTTGCATGCAGTTCTTCCTCGTGTGCTTTCCTGATCTAGTATCTCAGAATCCAGCTGTGGCCATGTTGCTCGTGCTACCAAATGAGTTTAACCTACCGATGATGTGAATATAACTTGTGTTCCTACCTATACATTAAAAAAAAAAAAAAAAAAAAAAAAAAAAAAAAAAACTGAACTAAAATGTAGGAAATCTTCGTCATGAAAAATATTTCAATAATTATTATAAAATTAAAAGTTCAAATGTAAGGATTTGTTTTAAAATATCTTCATTGGATAGCATTTTTTATACTAATTGAAGCTTCACTTAGCTTTTGGGGCATTAGATCTTAAGGACAATGTGTAGAGTGAAGCTACAATATTGTGAATTCACCAGTACATATTGAGGCTACAATATTTTCGTCTACTCAGACAGAAAGCTCATATATGCTTGCTAAAACTATTTAACTTGACTCCATGCCTACCATTCTGGACACTAATTTCCCAGTGCCTAGGAAAAATGTCATTTGCCTGATCTGGATATTAAGTAAAAATGGGATTTTATAATAAATAGCCTTTTGGGATTACATTATTTCAAGTTACAAAATACTTTTCACATTCTGCTTCTTAACTAGCTTGAATCTGCCCCTTATAACTTTTACTGCTGGTATCATTATATAACACCAACACTACATATGATTCTTCTTCTTTTAGGCATGGGTATTTATGACATTTCTACTAAAGGCTCTGGATACAATCTATGCTGTATTTTTGTTCTCAAACTTCTCTGGAACCACAGTTTCCACTGACCTAAATTATATACTTAGGAGCAGATTACCTGTAAAAATATACATTTACTCCAATTTTCTCCATTTTGAAGAAACTAGATAATAGTTTTCTAAAACTATGAAAGCCTATTTATATCTGGATATTCCATACCATCAATAAAATTTCTTATTTTCTCTCTTTTTTCAGACAATTCTACAAAGTCAGAAGTGGTATTTCCTTACAGTAACATTCATTCGTTGATTATTAAAAACAGAGAGTTACTTTTTAATTACCTATTTCAATAAAAATTTCTGTGAAAAATATCTCTTAAAATCTTTTCTTTCATTTTACATTATGTTTTCATGTTTGTTTGTTTTTTTATTATGTAATTCTTGGAGTTCTCACAATGATCACTCCAGAAAGACTTTTAGAATCTCTCAATTTTTAACTTTAATGTTAACTCAGAACCTCATATCTTAATATTTCACATCTGTCTTTTGTATTGCCTGTTTATATTACAATAAATATTTTATTTTGACTTTTTTATAAATAGTCTTTGCCTTCAGTAATTTATTGAGGTTCTCTTATATATACAAGATTTCAAATAAAATTCTGAGCACTTTGTTTACATACAAGATTGTGCTTATTCATCAGTTTGATTATTTCTTTCATGTTATAAACATTGAGGAAGGTGTGAGATCTCAAATAAATTTATATCTGCTTACTTAGTATTTTACTTCACAAAAAAACCCCATGATTTTCAAAGGAAAATTAACTTGCCATAATAATGTTGACTATGTAATTGTACTCCAAAAGCCTATAAACTGTTTAAAAATTTTGAAATCAGTAACTAAGAATTAGTTAAAATGAATTCTAACAGCTTAATGGCTCCCATAACCAATGAGATTCAGAATGAATGAATAAATCACCATGCTACTCAGAGTCCTCTATATTCACACCTGCTGTCCTGGGATTTCCAATATAAGTAAGTCTATTTTCAGCTGAAATTTGCTCTCAATCCCTTTCCTTCCACTGAAAAATTATATACAGAATGATAAGTCTATTCAGCTAATTCCAAATTTCCTCCTCCCTGTCTAATTTGTGTGTGAGAGCTCATCATCTTGATCTCGTCCTTGTCATTTTCTTTAGAAAAACAAAAGCCAACTATCTTCCTTTATCTCTGTTATCTCAAATCACATACTCTATTGCAGAAAACCACCATGCATGTATAACAATTATTTCTATGAATTCATTATCTACATCAAAATGCTAGCACATGATAACACACATAGATTTGCTCCACACATAATTGTTTTCACATTTAACTCTAAAATCTCCACATTTATTTAATAGGTTCACTAAGACTGTGAGAGTTTCAGAAACTTAATAAGCTTAAAATATAATATTTCTTGTGGTGATATTAGAATTAAAATATTAAATGGTGTGTTACACAAACTTTCAAGCAGCTGATTTAAATTGTTCAATACATGGTAAGTAGCTGGCATATAAAAAATAATTGGCGCCCAGTTTCCAGCCATTCGGCAGGCCCTGCAGAAGGTTCCCTTTTCCAAGACTGCAGGCCTACTCTGCAGTCTCCACGCCCTGCCCCCACACACACTTGCTGGAGACCCCAGTCACTTCCTGAGACTCAGAGACCAGCCCCCAGCTCCCATCCGCCCCTGAACTCCCACCTGTTTTTGTTTTTGTTTTTGTTTTCGTTTTTGTTTTCTGAGACAGGGTTTCCCTGTGTAGCTTTGCACCTTTCCTGGAACTTACTTGGTAGCCCAAGCTGGACTCAAACTCACAGAGATCCCCGTGCCTCTGCCTTCCAAGTGCTTGTATTAAGGTGCATCTGGACCAGAGGTGAGTGCCTGGGGTTATAGTCAGAGAGGAAACTGCCCCAGGTCCTACCCCTGGGCACCAGCCATCTCAGGAGGACCTGCCCAACTTGGACCCAGTTTCCAGTCATTTGGCAGGCCCTGCAGGAAGGCTCCCCTTTTCCAAGACTGCAGGCAGACCCTGCAATCTCCACACCCTGCCCTCACACCCATCTGCCCAAGACCCCAGCCACTTCCTGAGATTCAGAGACCAGCCCCCAGCTCCCATCCACCCCAGAACTCCCATCTGGACCAGAGAAAGGATCCCTAAATCTGTCAGCTCTGTCTGGACCAAGTACACTGATAAGACCAAGAACAAACCCAAAAGGAGATGGGCAGACGTCAAGGCAGAAGTACATACAACAAAATAAACAGCAATACAGCATCACCAGAACCTAGCCCTTCTCCAACAGCTAGACCTGAACATCACAGAATGGAAGAAGCAGAAGACAACAAACTTATAAGTAACATCATGAAGAGGCTAGAGCCTTATATAGAAGAAATCAAAAATAAAGTAGAGGAACACACAAACAAAAAATGGGAAGAACTCTATATAAAACTAGAGGAAAGGACAATTAAAGCAGAAGAAAACAATAAGTCCAAGAAAGAAAATCATGAAAAAGCAAGGGAAACAGTCCAAGACCTGAAGAGAGAAACAGAAAAAAATGAACAAGACACTAGCAGAAGGAATGCTGGAAATAGAAAATCTGACTAAACAAACAGGAACTTCAGAGGCAAGTATAACCAACAGAATGCAAGAGATGGAAGAGAAGATCTCTGGTGTTGAAGAAATGTTATAAGAAATAGATTCATCAGTCAAAGAAAACTCTAAAACCAACAAAGGCATGACCCAAAATGTCCAAGAAATTTGGGACACCATGAAAAGACCAAACCTAGGAATAATAGGGATAGAGGAAGGAGAATACCAACTCAAAGGCACAGAAAATATATTTAACAAGATCATAGAAGAAAACTTTCCCAACTTAAAGAAGGAAATGCCTATGAAGATACAAGAAACGTATAGAACACCAAACAGAGTAGACCCTCCAAAAAAGTCCCCTTGCTACATAATAATTAAACAACTAAACATACAGAATAAAGAAAGAATATTAAGGGCAGCAAAGGAAAAAGGCCAAGTGACTTATAAAAGCAAACCCATCAGAATAACACCCTATTTCTCAATGGAGATTTTGAAAGCCAGAAGGACCTGGACAGATATAATGCAGACATTAAGAGACCATGGATGCCAGCTTAGACTAATATACCCAGCAAAACTTTCAATCATCATAGATGGAGTGAACAAGACCTTCCAAGACAAAACCAGATTTAAACAATACCTATCCACAAACCCAGCCCTACAGAAAGCATTAGAAGGAAAATTCCAATGCTAAGGAAGGCAGATACACCCATGAAAACACAGGCAATAGATAACACCACAACAATAAACCCCAAAGAAGAGAAGTATACAAACTCTACCACCAAAAAATAAAAATAATAACAGGAACAAACAATCACTGGTCATTAATATCCCTTAATACCAATGGACATAATTCACCTATAAAAAGACACAAACTAACAGAATGGATACAAAAACAGGACCCATCTTTCGGCTGCATATAATAAACACACCTCAAATTCAAAGACAGTAACCTCCTAAGAATAAAAGGCTGGGAAAAGACTTTCCAATCAAATGGTCTTAAGAAGCAAGCTGGTATAGCCATCCTAATATCCAGCAAAATAGACTTCAAACTAAAATCAATCAAAACAGATGATGAAGGAGAAGAATACCAACTCAAAGGCACAGAAAATTTATTTAACAAGATCACAAAAGAAAACTTTCCCCAACTTAAAGAAGGAAATGCCTATGAAGATAAAAGAAGCCTTTAGAACACCAAACAGACTAGACCCCCCCAAAAAAAGTCAAACTAAATTCAATCAAAACAGATGATGAAGGACATTACATACTCATCACAGGAAAGATCCACCAAAATGAAGTGTCAATTCTGAACATTTATGCCCCAAACACAAGGCCACCCACATATGTAAAAGAAACATTACTAAAGCTTAAATCACATATAAAACCCCACACATTAATAGTGGGAGACTTCAACATCCCACTTTCACCTCTGGACGGATCAGCCAAATTGAAACTTAACAGAGACACAATGGTCTTAACTGATGTTATGGCACAAATGAACTTAATATCTACAGAACATTCCATTCGAACAAAAAAGACTATACCTTCTTCTCAGCACCCGATGGAACCTTCTCTAAAATGGACCACATACTTGGCCACAGAGCAAATCTCAACACATACAAGACAATTGGAATAACCTCCTGTGTTCTATAAGACCACCATGGTTTAAAGTTAGATTTCAAAAACAACAACAACAAAAAAAAAACTACAGAAATCCTACCATCTCATGGAAACTGAATAATGTTCAACTGAATCAGCAAAGGGTGAAGGAAAATTAAAGATAGAAAATAAAGACTTCCAAGAGATCAATGAAAATGAATACACCACATACCCAAACTTAATGGACACTATGAAAGTAGTGCTAAGAGGGAAATTCATAGCACTGAATGCCCACATAAAGAAGCTGGAGAAATCTAGCACTAGTAACTTGACAGCACACCTGAAAGTCCTTGAACAGAAAGAAGCAATGTCTCCCAGGAGGAACAGATGCCAGGAAATTATCAAATTGAGAGCTGAAATCAATAAAATAGAAATAAAGAGAACAATACAAAGGATTAGTGAAACAAAGAGTTGGTTCTTGGAGAAGATCAACAAGATAGACAATACATTATCCAAATTCAACAAAAAACAGAGAGAGAGAGAGCATCCAAATTAACAAAATCAGAAATGAAAAGGGGGACATAACAACAGACAATGAGAAAATCCAGAGTAATATCAGGTCATACTTCAAAAACCTCTACTCCACAAAACTGGAAAACCTAAAAGAAATGGATAATTTTCTGGATAGGTACCACATACCTAAGTTAAATCAAGAACAGATAAATCATTTAAATAGTCAAATAACCCCTAAGGAAATAGAATCAATCCTTAAAAGTCTCCCAACGAAAAAAAAGCCCAGGACCAGATGGTTTCAGTGCAGAATTCTACCAGATCTTCAAAGAAGACTTAATACCAATACTCTTTAAATTGCTCCACACTATAGAAGCAGAAGGAATATTGCCAAACTCCTTCTATGAGGCTGCAATTACCCTGATTCCTAAACCAAACAAAGATGCAACAAAGAAAGAGAACAACAGACCAATCTCCCTCATGAACATTGATGCAAAAATACTCAATAAAATACTGGCAAACAGACTCCAAGGACACATCAAAACAATTATCCACCATGATCAAGTAGGCTTCATCCCAGGGATGCAAGGGTGGTTCAACATATGAAAGTCCGTCAATGTAATACACCATATAAACAAACTCAAAGAAAAAAACCACATGATCATCTCACTAGACACAGAAAACTCATTTGACAAAATGCAACACCCTTTCATGATAAAGGTCTTGGAGCAATCAGGAATACAGGGAACATACCTAAACATAATAAAGGCAATCTACAGCAAGCCAACAGCCAACATCAAATTAAAGGGAGAGAACTCAAAGCAATACCACTAAAATCAGGAACAAGGCAAGGCTTTCCCCTCTGCCCATACTTATTCAATATAGTGCTTGAAGTTTTAGCCAGAGCTATAAGACAACATAAGGAGATTAAGGGGATACAAATTGGAAAGGAAGAAGTCAAGCTTTCCCTATTTTTAGATGACATGATAGTATACATGAGTGACCCCAAAAATTCAACCAAGGAACTGGTACAGCTAATAAAAAACTTCAGCAACATAGCAGGATACAAGATCAACTCAAAAAAATCAATATCCCTCCTATATACAATAGACAAACAGGCTGAGAAGGAAATCAGAGATACATCACCCTTTACAATAGCCACAAATGATATAAAATAGCTTGGGGTAACTCTAACTAAGCATGTGAAGGACCTATATGACAAGAACTTTAAGTCCCTGAACTAAGAAATTGAAGATGTCAGAAAATGGAAAGACTTCCCATGCTCATGGATAGGCAGGATTAACATAATAAAAATGGCGATCTTACCAAAAGCAATCTACAGATCCAATGCAATCCCCATCAAATTACCAACACAATTCTTCACAGATCTGGGAAGAATAATACTCAACTTTATATAGAAAAACAAAAAAACCCAGGATAGCCAAAAGAATTCTGTACAATAAAAGAACCACTGGAGGTATCATATTCCCCGACCTCAAGCTCTACTATACAGCTACAGTAATAAAAACATTTTGGCACTGGCATAAAAACCAACAAGTGGACCAATGGAATTGAATTGAAGACCCTGACATTAACCCGCACACCTATGAACATATAACTTTTGACAAAGAAGCCAAAAATGTACAATGGAATAAAGAAAGCATCTTCAACAAATGGTGCTAGCATAACTGGATGTCAATGTGTAGAAGGCTGTAAATAGATCCATATCTGTCACTGTGCACAAAACTTATGTCCAAGGGGATCAAAGACCTCAACATAAATCCAGATACTCTGAACCTGATAGAAGAGAAAATAGGAAGTACTCTTGAATGCATTGGCATTGGAGATGACTTTCTAAATATAACAGCAGTAGCACAGACACTGAGAGAGACAATCAATCAATGGGACCTGTTGAAACTGAGTGTAGTTGGAGAGCTTCTCTCCAGGTGCCACCAAGCCCCCGGCAGTCCCATAACCCACGTATAAAATAATCATACAGATATTTTTATTATTTAAACTGTTTGGCCATTAGCTCAGGCCTACCATTATCTAGCTTTTACTCTTATATTTAGTCCATTTTTATTAATCTATACTTTGTTACGTGTCTTGTGGCTTACCAGTGTCTTTACACTTTGCTTCTCATGGCAGCAGCTGGCAGTGTCCCCCGTAACCTTTTGCTTTTCAGAATTCTCTTCTCTCTTTTCCCTCCTATACTTCCTGCCTGGCTACTGGCCAATCAGAACTTTATTTACACAGAGTGATATCCATAGCAACTGAGAAGCTTTTGTAGAGCAAAGGACACAGTCAAGAAGACAAAGCAACAGCATATAGAATGGGAAAATTTCTTCACCAATCCCACATCTGACAGAGGGATGATATCCAGAATATATAAAGAACTCAAGAATTTAGACATCAAAATGCCCAACAGTCCAATTAAGAAATGGGCTATAGAACTAAACAGAGAATTTTCAACAAAGGAAGCTCAAATGGCTGAAAGACATTTAAGGAATTGCTCAACATCCCTAATAATCAAGGAAATGCAAATCAAAACGACTCTGGGATACCACCTTACACATTTCAGAATGGCTAAGATAAAAAACACAGAAGACAGCTTATGCTGGAGAGGATGTGGAGCAAGGGGAACTCTCCTCCACTGCTGGTGGGAATGCAAGCTTGTACAGCCACTTTGGAAATCAATATGGTGCTTCCTTAGAAAATTTGGAATCCATCTCCCCCAAGACCCAGCTGTAGCACTCTTGGGCATATACCCAATGAATGCTCAGTCATACCGCAAGGGCATTTGCTCAGCTATGTTCATATCAGCATTGTTTGTTATAGCCAGAACCTAGAAACAACCTAGATGCCATTCAACTGAAGAATGGATAAAGGAAATATGGTACATATACACAATGGAGTACTACTCAGCAGAGAAAAACAATGACATCATGAGGTTTACAGGCAAATGGATGGATCTAGAAAAAGTCATCCTGAGTGAGGTAACCGAGATTCAGAAGGACAAACATGGTATATACTCACTCATAGTAGGATATTAGATGTAAAACAAAGATGACTAGACTGCTACACAACTCCAGGGAGGCTACCTAGAAAACAGGACCCTAGGAAAGACACAGGGATCACCCAATGACAGAGAAATGGATGATATCTACATGAACAACCTGGATGAAAATGGGAGTAATAAAGGGCAAGTTTTGGGGGAAAGAAAGCTAAGGGGAACAGGAGATCCCAGCTGGATCAAGAACAGAAAGGGAGAACAAGGAATAACAGACCATGATAAAGACCACATGAGAACAGGAATAGGCAGAGTGCTGGAGAGGTCCCCAGAAATCCACAATGATACATCCTCTGTAGACTGCTGGCAATGGTTGAGAGAAAGCCTGATCTGACCTAGTCTGGTGATCAGATGGCCCAACACCCTAACATTTGTCTTAGAACTCTCATCCAATAACTGATGGAAGTGTAAGCAGAGATCCTCAGCCAGCCCCCAGGTAGAGCTCCAGAAGTCCAATTGTCGAGAAAGAGGAGGGACTATAGGAGTGTGAATGGTTGAGACCAAGATTTGAAAAAGCACAGGGACAAATAGCCAAACAAATGGAACCACATGAATTATGAACCCAAGGCTGTGGAGCCCCCAGCTGGAGCAGGCCCTCTAGATAAGTGAGACAATTGAATAGCTTGAACTGTTTGGGAGGCATTCAGGCTGTGCGACCAGGACCTGTCCTTGGTGCATGAGCTGGCTGTTTGGAACCTTGGGCTTACACAGGGACACTTTGCTCAGCCTGGAAGGAGGGGACTAGACCTACCTGTACTGAATCCACCAGGTTTAAATGAATCCCCAGGGGAGTCTTGGCCCTGGAGAAGATGCAAATGGAGGGGAGGGATGCAGGGAAGGTGGGGGTGGGGGCGGGAGGGGGGAGGTCAGGTGAACCCATGGCTGATTTGTAAAATTAAAACACAAATATAATAATAATAAAAGAAGAAAATAATAATAATTGACAAGACCAGTCTCTATATTTAGACCAATTAGTAAAATCATACATAATTTCCATTGTAACATGTCTCAGTTAACTTTCAATTTGAGGACTCATAATACATGCTTAAATGACAGAAACAGTAGTAATTATCTCTGTCTCTAGTATAACCATCTAGCTTGCTTTGCTTTTACTGCAGTTTCCAGAAGTGCATGTTAAGTTTGACAATACATGTTCTGTTTGTTTTTCCTGTAGAGTAGGGTGACCATGAAAAGTGTAGTTGGAAAAATCCAAATGAAAGGCAGACATTCTTCAGGCATATTCCTGTAGCATTATGTGAATACAAGAACCGATTCTGGAAATGTTACCCATTTGCAGTGTCTCAGGCAACTATATCCATGAAAATAGAAGATTTCTCTCCATGTTGGAAGAGTGAGATCACAGAAGTCATACTTGGCTAAAAATATTTAAAATCTACCTATAATGTTTATTTTTAGTCTCTGCTATCTCAAAATATTGACACCTATTTATTTATATTTATACATATACATATATATATATGATTATTAAATTTTATGTGCTACATTAATTTTTGAAATAACTATGACTTCCGTTATATATTTCTTGACATGTAAGTATAAGGGTGTGAGAGTTTAAAATGAAGAAAGGTACGACATGCAACCTGTAAATCTCAGTAACTTAGTAGTGGAGAGAAATTGGAAGAAAGAAGGAAAACAAACATTTGAGTAAAGCTAGCATAAAGGTCAGCCACATGGTGGCAGGCAACGACACATCAAAGAGGGTAAAGAAAGAAAAAGCAAGCCTGGAAGCAGAGGAAGATTCAATGTAAGAGTTATAGAAAATGGAAAGGAAAGCTGTTTTATTTGTAATTCAGAAAATACTTCCAAACTAGCATGGCTATGCTCTATAAGAGACTGAGTTATGGAGTAGGAATTCTGGGAAAACTTCATTGTCTTATTAAAGGGATAGTTTGGCTTAGCATAGTTTAAGGGGAACCCATTTTCCTATAGGCAAACCAACCTTCCTGAGGAGTATTCCCTTGGCCAGGTGCTTGATTATCCCACATGAAATGTTGGCTCTCCTTGATCCAGGCCAGAGCTTCTATTCTCTTGACCAGTAGTTTCCCTTAATAGTCTTTTATTGTTAATCTAAGGTCTCCTCCTCTGATGAGATAACCCTAAGACCATTTAGGATATAGCTGAAAGTGATTATAGATATAACCTGTTTTAAATTAAAATCTACATGCCCTGTATCAAAGTTGTTCACTTGATGGAATTAATGTCTGAGATGTACTTTGATTTCCCACCCTTATGTATAGCCTCCAGTAAAAGATGCATATTTTAAAAAGAGATAAGAAACCAGGACTCATTTTGGCATTCTTATCCAGAGAAATTGACCATGTCTGGAACTAGTACTTTGATGATCTGTGCCCTGGGTTGGCTCAACTTTGAATCTTCTGTTTCCACTGTCTCCCCTCTGAAGGTAGAACCCTGCTGTTTGAGAATAACCAGTTCAGCTTATTTGACCTGAATGGAAGCATTCCATTTAGTGAAAAGGGAACACCCCCAGTATGACTATCTAGAAGAATTGTCCTCAAACTTCCTAATGCTACAGCACTTTAATACAGTTTTGTATGTTGTACTGACCACCAAACATAAAATTAGTTTTCTTCACAGTTTATAACTGTAATATTGTTATGTTATAAAACATAATGTAAACATTCATGTTTTTGATTGGTCTTCACAGCCAACAGGTTGAGAACCACTGACCTAGAAGAACACAAAACTGCATCAGTGGTTTATTATTTTCACTCCCAGTTGTAGGGAAGAGAGGAAGCCATTGACCAATACTTGGAAAGAGCTGTAAAGGAAAAGCAAAGGCAATGGTTATAAACTCTAAGTAGGGCACTGGGACAAGCTAGAACTGAGGATATTTCTAAAATGCTTAGGTCAAAAATCATTGGGAATCTCTCAATAGACTCACAAGAACATCTGCCCATGGGGTTCCCCTTCATTTGTCTTTGACCTCCAAGACTGAACCAGAGTGATAAAAGCAGTATTACCTCACACTGTATTTGCTTGAGTGTCTAAAATCAAAGTGTGAGGTTCTTCCCACATTTCTTCTAGATAAGGACAAAGAGAGTGGAAATGCAAGACAGAAGGAAGGAGCAAGACCGGGAAGGAGGGATGGAGGGAGAGAGAGACAGAGAGAGCACACATTTTATTTTTGGTTTAAAAGAATAGTCACATTCACATCTTGGTACAATTTTTAATTACTTTTTCTTTCAATAGTATTCACAGAACATTTCAGTACTATAAATCTTACTTCAATTGAAACATTTCACATTGAATTACTAAAATTGAACAGATACACATTTTGGTTAATATCACTAGAATATTTAATTAGTCATTAATTTGTAACCTAGGATATAACAACTAAGTATTTGAAATTCTAAAATAAGGGCCTTAAAAAAAGTGATGCCTCTGTCATGTACAACTTGAGCAGCATTTGTTTCAAGATGTCATCTGGAGTCCAGCTATTTGGCTGTGTGCTGTATAAACTCTGTAGATTATTTCTTATTTGGGAAGTTTAAGACTCACCATCTGTGCCATATGGCAGTCATTGGGAAGGTGAAAATGGAAAATAAAATCCATAGGCCACCTTCTAAAGCAACAGGAAATTGGACACATTACTTTCTACTTATATTTTTTGTCAGTAGACATAGATGTAGGTGATTCCTGGAGAATACCATTTGTATTCTGACTATGAATACACATTATTAGATAAAAGCAATCACTGTAAGGAGGTGAAATCAAATATTTATACATAACTAGCAAGTTTTATAATTTGGAAATGATGAGATAAAGTCAAGCTGAAAAACATATTCATAATGAAAGGTTATTTTGTATTGAATAATTGTAAATATGGCTTAATTTTGATATTTTTGTGTTTTACTAAGCCTCATCTGAAAATATAGTGTGTGAAATCTAATACACTTCTGAAAAATTTTAAAAAGTTGCTTTGATCAGTTTATTACTGCTAAAAGATTGTGCAGATATTATAAGGACCTTAAAATTAGAAAAATAGATGATTTTAACATGAAATATAAAGTGCAAATTTGAAATTAATCTACTATTATGTTTCTGCCATTAAAGAAATAATTGTAATATAGTGAATAATTACAAGGTCTCTTATTTTCTCTGGCCTCAACACCAACTGCAGTTTTGGAAGCTGAGGTATTCCATTTGAAGACAGAGGACAATGTGAATAAGTTGATCCTCTCCTTCCACCATATGGGTCCAAAAGATTAAACTCAGGTCATTAGGCTTGGTAACAATTATTGTGGATATCACTCTGTATAAATAAAATGCTGATTGGCTAGTAGCCAGGCAGGAAGTATAGGTGGGACAAGGAGAGAAGAAAATTCTGGGAAGTGAAAGGCTGAGGCAAAGAGTCACTGCCAGACACTGCCATAAAAAGATGTTAAGATATCAGTAGGCCATGAGGCATGTGGCAACTTTGAGAACAATAGAAATGAGTTAATTTAAGATAGAAGAACTAAATAGCAAGAAACCTGCCATGGCCATACAGTTTGTAAGCAATATAAGTCTGTGTGTTTACTTGGTTGAGTCCAAGCTGCTGTAGGACTGGAAGGGGAGAGAGATTTGTCCTGACCACAGGCAGGCAAGACCAGAAAAACTCTAGCTACAAACAGTGCCTTTTCTCCTTAACCCACCTCACATGTACAAATGAACATTTTTTTTTCACAGTAAGATTAAATAACAGTAGTTAGAATAGATTTTCTATAACTTTAAAGTATAAGGAAACAATGAAAGATTTGCTATACCAAAATTCTCATCCAATACAGCAACATGAAGGTGTTGGGGGAAACAAAATAGCCCTGTGCCATGAAGTTTGTGTTAGTTTTCTTTCTGTTTGAAATATAACAGAAATATAAATTTATTATAAAGTAAAACACAAGATAAGAATCAAAATGATGGACTCTAGGATTCTAGCTTTGCTACTTAAAAGTTTTGTGATCTTCATGAATTCCCATGGACAGTTTCCTTTGCAATAAAATGAGAACACCATGTTACTTGTTCCATAAGGTTCTTGAGGATAAAATTAAATTGATATTCTTAAAGTTTTAGAGATCATTATCAATGCTGTGTGAAACTATGATCAGTGTATCCTTTTAGGACTACAGGTTGATAACCTGTTATTTGAGAAGCTTACTCTGCAATTCAAGTAAGAGGAAATGATAGCTCAGAACTCCTACTCCCATGATCCTCTCAGTCTGTTTCAGGAATTTGTTTCTTGTCTCTAACTGGTGAGACCGCCTGAGTGACGTCTTTCTGTAATGCAAGGATGCATATACAGTTATAGATCTTGGGTCCACCAATAAAATGGTTGATTGAAGCCTTGCTTTGTTTTTCTCCAAATCAGAGTTTGCCCTGTTATCTGGCCTCAAAAAATAACATTCCTTTACCACTTGTCCACAGTGGACCCATTTGTGGCTACAATTCTTTTAAAAAGTTATTTTGAAAGAGTAAAAGTTTCATACAGGAGCATGATTGCAAATTCAGTAGTGATTTCATTTTGATAATTACTTATTTAAACACAGGCAACAAAATGGTTATGATTTTTTGGCTCTGCTTTCCTAGACTGCCAACAAACCTTTGCCTAGCATGATAAATGACAACTATTTCAGATTAATATTATTAAATAAAACAAAATCTTTTCACTTATTACTTTCTTAATATTGTTAGTCCATTTAAAATTTTTGGTTTTATTTTTTCCAATGATGTGAAATACAAATTAAATAGACTATATCTCCAGTGATGTCATTCTGAATCTAATATGGATGATAAAGATTAGGCTATAATATATGTTAAAATTGCATTACATGTGTATACTAAAGTGCATTATATGTGTATACTATGTGTATGTGTAAATACTGTATATGTAATTTAGTATGTAAGTGTGTATTATGTGTTTATAGATGTATGTGCTGTATTTTCAAATTATTTCCCCCAAAGCTTCTAATTTGATTCCGCTTGCAATTCTTTCACAAGAGAATAGTGTTACAAGGCAGAACTTTCAGAACATACAGCTACCAATTTACTCAACTACAGCAACTGAAATTCATAGTAGACTCTTGAAATTAGATTGCAAAGAATTGACTTCACATTAATATTGAGAAGAAGAAAAAAGATGTGACCTTTCTTTGTCTGCTTGTGAAGAAATATCTTCTAATATCCACAGCTCTGATTTTTGTAATATGTTCAAGAGAGTTCTCTCTTTATCTGGTTACTAAGGTCTCCAAAGCATTGTACCTTCCAAATCAAGGAAAAAAGGGTTCTTCTACCTCATTTTCAGAGTTACAATATTACTTTAAAGATTGAAAGTAAGAAATCTATTAGAAAACAGTAAGTGAGCAAGATATTATTTTTCACTACTGCCTGAGTGGTCAAGATGTTCCTAAAGTTTTACAATAGCATGGCTGCAGAAAAAAATTAGATTGTCTTAGGTCTTTCATATCCCAGATGGCCTCCCTATACAACTGCAGACCCCACTTTAAGTCCTCTCCCAAACAGTCTTTAATGCTTTGCACACATTTATTATAAATTAGTTTACTATGCAAAGCAATGATATCAGTCAAAGTTTAAAATCACAGAAAAATCTCATAAAATGTATTTTAAAATATGGGAAACCAATATTTTACAACAGTTTAATTACCTTAGCAACTTTTAGTAAATTCAAAATACTTTATATTTTAAAAACTGTTTGTTTCTAGCACTGCATATTTTAGCAATGTTTGGATTTGGCCATGAAATTAACTATTACTTTCAATTATTTTGCGTCACAAAATTGACTCTAATAAAATCATTGCTCATCCTTATAATAAATAAGAAAACGTTATCTTCTGTACTTGGATCATAATACTTCTGTGAAATAAGAATAACCCAAAAAATTTATGTGATGATTAAATTACACTAAATAAATTTAGTATTGTCTTAATAAGTAAGGAAATTGAACAAGTGTGACTAGATATTGTCTATATGAAATCTTAGCTGATCAGTTTTACTCTGAAGAGAATGTTTTAGTTAGTAATGTTTGAAATTATTCTCTTTATTAATATTTACCACATAAATATTTCCTACTTTTGAGATGTTGATTTGCTCAGTTTTATGGAAAATTGCTTAATCACAAGCTTCTATCAGAACACTGTGATTTAGTAATTAACCATTTTAAGGTATTATTTTAGTGAAAAATAAAAAACAGTCTCTAGGAGCTGAATAGGTAATAATTACTTTTAGTTTTTTTGTGCTTATGAAGGAAATTCATCTAAGCAAGAAATATTACATGATTAAAGTCAAGAAACTAATCATTCCATAAAATACCTTTTAATAAGTCATAAATGAGTTTGTTTTTTATTCATTGATAATCAGACTACATTTTGAGTATTCTTTTGACATTTCTTCATCTAGAAAGATGTTAATTTATCTTTCAGATAACAAATTATGCTCAGTGCTCTATTGTAAAGTGTTCTCTGTGAATTTTTAAAATACCTCATTCTGGATAGATAAAAGTTTTAACAAATGTCAATAATATTGTTTTGAATAGTTCCAATTACTGCTACAAAACCTCAGTCCTTTTTATCTTAAATATATAAACTTTAGCTGGGCAGAGGTAGCACATGCCTTTAATCCTAGCACTTGGAAAGCAGAGGCAGTTGAATCTCTGTGAGTTCAAGGCCAGCCTGCTCTACAGAGAGAGTTCCAGGACAGCCAGGACACTACACACAGAGAAACTCTGTCTTGGAAACATTAAAAACTAAAAAATAAAGAATAAAGTTTATCTATAAAAAATAAAATATGTGTCCTTCTGTTAGTCTCTTTTTATTCTGAATTTTCACTCCTAATATATAAGCTTTTGTGGTATTTAACCGTCTTCAATCAGTTTACTAAGATATATTTAGAAATAATATATTCCATGTTTTTGACTTTTGAGATTAGCTCCTGTGTTGTAAAAGCTCTGTTAACATACACTATTATTTTAAAGAGAATTTCTTATGCTTTCTTCTAGAAGTTTCATCAATACAGATTTTGGATCTTTACATTTGTGTAAGCCAGATGTGTGAGCACCTGAAGAGGCCAGAAGAGTGCATTGGTTCTTGTCTTAGTTTACTTGTCTATTGCTGTGAAAACACACCATAGCCCAAAACAAATAGGGGAGAAAATGGTTTATTTCAAGTTTAGCATGTAGTTCATTATTCCCGAGAATTCAGGACAGGAATTCAAGGCAGGAAGCTGGAGGCCAAACCTAATACTGAAATCATGAGATAATTCCACTTATTGACTTGCATCCCATGACTTGCCCATCCTGTTTTTTGTTGTTATTGTTTGTTTGTTTGTTTTGTTTTGTTTTTTGTTTTGTTTTATACTATCCAGGGCTCTCTGCACAGGGGGTGGCATCAGAGGGAGCCAAACCCACATCCGCCATTAATTAAGATAATGCCCCATAGTCTTGCCCATGCAGATCTGGTGGGGACATTATTCATCTGAGTTTCCAAGTTCCCAAATGACTTTCACTGTGTCAAGGTGACTTAAAGGCAGCAGCAGCAGAGTTCTTCCAGAACTGCAGTTAAGGGTGGTGCTGAGAGACCTAGAAGGGGAGCTGGGAACCACATTGGCATCCCCTGGAGAAATAAGGATAGCATTGTACATTTCTCTGGGCCTTCTAGTTTATTCCATTTGTTTATTGTTATACCAGTACTAGCCTTTATTAATAGATGAGAGAATAATTAGAATTTGCTATATAAACACAATGGAATATTGTTCTGCTGTAAAAAAAAGAGTGAAATGGAACCTGCAGGGAAATGGATGGATTAAGAAGATAAAATATTAATCCACATGGAATGAATATCATTGTAAATACTCTAATTAATAGTACAATAACTTCTATTCTCTTCACATAAAATATAATAATATATACATTAATTAGCACAGGAACATATAAGATTCTATCATTGCTTTAGAAATTTTGCCTTGGCAAATAAGTACTTAAATCAATTTAAAAACAGCTCAAGAATATAATAAAAATACTTTACAGTGTCATCAATTTCTATAAGAGAATGGAATAAAATGATTTCACAGTATTATAAAATATAACCAGTGGTGCAAACCAAGACTATTCACCTCATTTTTGTTCTCATGAAAGAAATAGGAGTGTGACACAGCTCACTGCTTCAGTGGTCCACAAAAACACTATGCAGTGCCAAGATCCCTGAGAATATCCGTCAACACACAGGTTCAATCTTCTAATACAACAGCTTGAGATTTTTTGACATGAAAGATTAGTGAAAAACAAAGGACAACATGCCATTATATAACCTAAAACTGTCAACATAAGTGAATCTACATTTTATAATTTCCAAGGAAACACTGAACCCTAACAATAATGTTGATATTTCATTCTGAATCTGAGTCTTATACTGTTAAACAAAGTCAAGAAAAACAACATCATCAAGAAGTAAACCCAGATAGGAAGAAGATATGAACCCAATGATGTTGAGGAGAGAGAGCATTTAAAAATTATTCAATACTCTAATATAATACCTAGAATATGAGAAATTAGAATTCTAAAGACTAACCAGAGAAGCAAACCATGAATTTCATTAGTTTCTTGGATAAATCATTGAAAATAACTAGGATTTGTATCCCAATAATATTTAAATAGAAATGTCTTTAAAATAAAACATATGAATGAACAATCTGAAACTTCAAGATATTTTATCACATTTCCTTATATATTCTACAATCACAAGTGTCCACTGGAAAGCTTTATAAACATGTCCTTTTCAGATGAACTTTCCCTAAAGCATATTCAAGTTTAGTTTACTGACTCTCTCTTTCTACACGTCTACTGGCACCTCCATTTTCCTATTCATAGTTAATGCAAAAATCCCCATAAAGATCTTCTAAATCCTACCCAAATCTCTGTAAATATCCCTTTTATTAATCTTTCTTCCAATTACTCTCCAATTTGAATTTACCATCTGTTTTGTATTGGGAAGTTTACCAATTCAAATTTTATCCAAGATGACCCCACAGACACAGCTTCTCCAAAAGTAATTCTAAAATTCAATTGTTTGCATATTTGAAGCAAGAGTAAATACTTCTTCAAGAATAAAAAGAAGACAACATTGACTTATAGCCATAGAAATTCATCCCAGAAAGGAGAAACTGATGAATAGAAATGTGCAATTCTTTAATGGTATCTTTTAAAGGTCCCTTCAGCTCCTCTAAATTAAAATGTTAACAAAACACGTATTTTTCCAAAAGCTTTCGCATGGTTGCAGAGTAGTCATTTTAAACCTATGCTCTTCTCTACTAGGTCTTGTGCTACAAAAGTAAATGAGAAGGAAGAGAATGAGCTTTGAAACACTGTTGAATAACATTTGTGATGAATCAGATAAGGCTGAGATGAGACTTCCAGATATGTAAAACTCCTTTTTTGACATTTCTGTGCCAATGTAAAGGAAATGACTGTAGGGAGAAGATTCAACACTGTTTGGCTTTGGGACAATATTACTCACATAACTGAAAGCATCATTGCTGAACACAAACACACACACACACACACACACACACACACACACACACACACAGAGAGAGAGAGAGAGAGAGAGAGAGAGAGAGAGAGAGAGAGAGACAGACAGACAGACAGACAGACAGAGACAGAGAGAGAGACAGAGAGACAGAGAGAGAGACAGAGAGACAGAGAGTCAGAGAGACAGAGACAGAGGACGAAAAAGGAAAGACTGGTTGGTTATACACACAGATTCCTTAATCAAGAATGCCAGGGTTTGAAGAAAAATTTTATTCTGACTTGTTGCATGCATGGCTCTTGCAAACTACAGGGATCTGTAATTTATGCTGACACAGAAAAGGTACTTAAAACACAACTGTCTTTTAATTTTATTTTACATTTACTCTTCTCTTACATATTACCTCTCAACTACAGTTTCCCATCCCTCTCTCCAAGACCCACTCTCCCTCCATTAAACTTTTGAAAAGAGAAGGCTTCCCATGGATATAAACCAAACTTGGCATAACAAGATACAATAAAACTAGGCAAAACCCCTCATATCAATCCTGGAGTAGATAACTCAGTAGGAAGAGTCTGGAGAGTAGGTAAAAGAGTCAGATACACCCCCACTCCCACTTTTAGGAGTCTCACAAGAACACCTAGCTACACCATCATAACATAGATGCAGATGACCTTGCTCAGACCCATGCAGGCTTCACAATTGCAGCTTCAGTCACTGTGAGGCCCTATGAGTTCTGCTTAGTTGACCATGTAGGCCATCTTCCCCTGGTGTCCTTGATAAACTGGCTCCTATAACCCTTCCAATGCCTCTTCCATGGGGTTCCTCAAGCTATGCCTAATGGTTGACTTTGGGTATCCAAATCTATTTTCTTTAGTTACTGGATGAATCTTCTCTGATGGCAATTGGGCTATGCACTGAACTATAAGTACACCAGAATATCATTAGAAATCATTTAATTGCCTTTATTTTGTATGTGTTTGGTTTTATCCCAGGTCTCTGGGCTATCCAGCCTCTGGTTTGTGGCCATCCAGGCAGTGTCAGGCATAGGCTCCTTCTCATGGTGTGGGCCTCAAATTGGACTAGTCATTGTTTGGCAACACCCAGAAGTCCTGCATCAACAAACCAAAATGACGGGATATAGTAAAGAAAAGGTTATAAATCTCTATGCCCAAAATTCTATGCACAAGGCCTCATTTATAGTAATCTTTTTAAAAGTCCCACAAAGTTTACCTAACTGTCAGAATTGCACTGTTATAAAAGGGCAAGGTGAGTAAAACCTAAGGTGACTTTGAAACATGTCATGATTAAAAATTAATTTGACTCATCTTTATACAAATGTTGGACCAACATATATGTGCATCTTCCCTAAAAGTGAGGAGCAGCCACTGTGGGTCCAGTAAAGAGCCTGATTTGGGGTATGTATAAGTCTGGTATTTGGATATAATCTAGAGCCTGTACTTCTGAGATGTCTAGTAATCATTTGCATGTAGATAAGTTCCATCAGGGAATAAACTTACAAGACTGTATTGATCATGTCCTACATTTTGGGGCTACTTCTCTAATGCCTGGTGTCTCAATGAGCTTTTTTTATTAACTATTAAGGATTCGATATAACCCTGACTTATAAAAGTAGCTAATGTGGCATGGGCTACAAGGACATATGTAATTGGGAATTGAATGCCACCTACCTTCTCAGTGTTTGGACACACAATAATGATAGTCAACTCAGACCCAATTATGTTAGCATGTAGAAAAGATGCAAAAAGGCTTATGATCAGATGGTTTCTTCTGATATTATTACAAAACTGTCCTTGATGACCTTTGAGGCTTTAACCCTTTAAGTTTGCTAAGTCATCTCTTTTGGTTTGGCTGTTTATTGGCTATAAATTTATTTCTTCTTATCATCTTTGCAGCCTGGTGTCAAGCACTGTGGTGAATGGTCCTTCTACTAAGCTTAAAGTTTCATCCTGAACATTTGAAAAGTAAGACTTCCTGCTGCTCTTTACCTGTCCTTATCTGGAGAATGTCCTTGGCCCTGGAGGACTGACCTTACCTCAAAGCTGTCTCTAAGCCTGGAGGCCTGCTTTCTCTCTAGAGTATTATCTGAACAGTTTCCTTCCAGAAGCCTCCTCTGCTGCACATATGCCAACTAAGACTTGTACTAGGAGCTTTGCTGTAGGACCTGATGCCACATATGAAGCCTCACCCCTTCATTTACTGCAAATTAGGGTTTGTCTCCAGGCTCCCCAATCCCATATACTTCCTATACTCTGGAATACAGGCAAGCTGATTCACCAAAGTCAACTTCCAGAAGGCTTTCTCCATGGTAGCCACAGCCAACCAAACCCTGTTCTCTGCTTCTCCTCTCTCCACCCTTGTTAAACAATGTACCAAAGATCTGGAGGAAGAAGCAGAACTACAGGATACCTTTTTCCCATGATAAAATGATAAGGATTGTAAATCTTTTTGTCTGGAGTTAAAGTAGTAGTTTTTATGGATGATTGATAAGTATGTACTATGAAGACTAGCAACTACAACTTTCTCCTCCTGGATATGTATAGCTGAAGAATGCCAGACTCCTGTAGAAATTAGTTAACCCCTACACCTGTTCTATACATAATAAATAAATTGAGGTTCCAGATTATGGTGATAATATTAGTTAGAGAAGCCCACCTAACCCCTTTTCTAAGTATGTAGACCTAAGTGTGTGGGGAATAACATACTACCTTAGGCTGATAACAATTTCCAAGGACTTAACCTTTCAAGCCAATGATATTCAGGATCCCAAGCAATGAAGAGATAGCTCATGCTTTACAAGCATGCAGGAAGCAATGTGTAGAAACCTTTGAAATTTCACTACCTCCAGGCTACTATGAGATTTAGATTCCTGCCCATTCTATCCACAGATTAAATGTATCAGTAACTTTGCCTTTATCATATTTTTCTTTCTTATTGATTCTTCACTCATATAATACATTCCAAACACATTTTTCTCTCTCTGTGATCTTCACAGCACCACCACCCAAAATCCTCCCTTCCCCAGATCCACTGCTCCTCTGTTTTCTTTCAGAAAATAGCAGGCGTCCCAGGGGAGACCTTCATGATTTTTTTAAGGAAGTGATAAGCTTCTCAACAAATGAAACAGGGCAATTAAAAGATAATTCAGTACAGTGAATATTTTCAAAAGATATCAGGTAGTCTGGTAAATATTCAGTTATTTCTGGAATTACAGACTGGATGAGCCATACAGAATCTTGAATGATGCAATAACCTGAGTTTTCTAATACTGATTAGAAATAAGTAATAATGTCCCAGAATATTTAAGGCCAGGAGATGTTGACTTTTGTTTCTATATTTATTGTTCAGTATAAGAAATAAAGTAGGATCTGAGCTTTGCTTTGCATACCATTTGAAAATAATAAAAACTGATTATTACAAACCATTTGCAAGTCCCAGAAATTGAGTGACAGAACTTGGACCAACAGATTGGATACACTTGGCTTCTTATCTACTCAAACTCTTAAATAATGGACCAATCAAACTTAGGGTAAATTAAAGAGAAACTGAAAATGTGGTCTATTACACACTCCTGTGGCAAACCAGGAAATTGCCCTGTACATTATGCTCTACAGAAAGGAAGTACCAAGATCTTATGGAGGCGATTATATGCCATGGCTGAATGAACATTAATGACCTATGATACAATGGCCAGCAGAAACTACAGATCCCAAAAGATATCTGAATATAAGCTATGTGATATAATCAATGGGGGTTAGAAAATACTCGAAATTGTGATTTATGTAACAACTATGTTGGTTGGTTTGGTGCTACAAATACTTCCTGTGGTTTGTTATCTAACCTAAATACATGTAGTACATCCAGATATTTTTTGTATGTAGAAGATAAAAATATTGATCCCTGACCTAAGACAAGCTATTATCATCATATAAGGTAGGTAGATAATAAATTTAATTCTATATGTGGGTTAGATTACAGTGAACACAGAGAATCTACAAAGCCATATGTGGTGATATTGTGTTCCTGAAATATTGTGCACACTAATAAACTTATCTGGTGTCAGAGAACAGAACAGCCACAATATTAAACATAGAAGATAGTCAGTGATAGCACACACCTTTAATCCTAGCATTCCAGAGGCAGAGATCTACCTGGATCTCTGTGAGTTCAAGGATACAGCCAAGCATGGTGACTCACACATTTAATCCCAGAAAGTGAGCCTTTAATCCCAGGGAGTGATGGCAGAAAGCAGAAAGGTATAAGGCGTGAAGACCAGAAACTAGAAGCTTTTATCTGGTTCAGGTTTTAGGCTTTTGAGCAGCAAAATTCCTGAAGTTTCTACTGATGTTTATTTTTCTTCCATCTTCACAGATTTTTCTCTAGATGAGGACTGAGACGTTTCCAGTCTGAGGAAAGAGATCAGCTGAGGAACTGACAAAGTGGAGTAGCTGTGGCTTGTTCTGCTTCTTTAATCTTTCAGCGTTCACCCCAATACCTGGCTCCAGGTTTGTTTTTACTACTAAGACCCTCTAACTATTCATGCCATAGCCATATTATAGTCAATCAACAAGTACCGACATTTCAGACGAAATTAAAACCAGGGCTTAATTATACATCTTTATCCTCCATACTAAGGGCTACTTTAGTGAAGACAGCAAATTAAAGTCCTCTGAAGCATACTAAGTTAAAGCAATATTGCCCTAAGGGAACAGCAGAAATTCTTTAATATAATGTATCTTTTCATATGCAGGCATGAAAGAGTGATGATAACTATGATTCTTTGATTTTGATCTGCCAGCATTGTTTCTGAAAAATCTAAAATGATTCTAATGGATGAGATGGAGTCCTTTGTCCTCAATCAATTACTGTCTTTTTGCCAGAGTAGTATTTTTGTAGTTGTTACAGCAAATTTAACAAGGTCTGGTTTCTTGTAATATGCCTATTAATTTAGTAGAAAATCCTTTTCTACCACTACACAATGATTTAGAGACAATTTTTATTCTCTGAATGCAGATCCCCATTTATAGAAATAGTCTTGGATCAGAGTATTAGCAAATCTTACATCTGTTGTCATGATTAGATAATGGACAACTGATTCAACTAGAAAACAAGCAGAACAGCACACTGTCCATGATAGCATTATTACTTTAGACATCAGAATAGTTGAGAAGTTTGTAAAGCATAGTAGAGCTCTTGTCAGCTTCCTATACAACAAAGTTAGAGAAAAATCTGTGAAGATGGAAGAAAAAATACACATCAGTAGAAACTTCAGGAATTTAGTTGTCTAAAGTTGCTCATGGAAAACTCTCCTGGTGGGTACAGAGGAAATAGTGTCTGCAAATTATGAATAATTAAAAACAGAAATACAAAAAAGGAAAACAAAAACACATACTGTAGTATTTTCATACACTACTACAAGAAGCTACAAACTTGAGACTATTTAATATGAATGCAGATAAAGCTGTAACTTAGTGTAGCCATAAACACATTATTTGATTGAATTCTTACTTTTATACATTATTTGACTGAATATTATTTTTAAAGATTTACTTTATGTGTTTATTGGGTGTCTGAGAAGATTTGAGAATCTGTGCATGTGCCTGTGGAGCCCAGTAGTGTCAATCTTCCTGGAGCTGAAGTTGTAGCTTGGGGTGACTGGTGCTTGGGTCCCCTGGAATAGCAGTAGATGTTATTCACTATAGAGTCATCTCTCGAGCTCTGAATATAGTTTTGTTTTGGTTTTTTTTTTGCAACTCTATGTTATTAGTAGAGTACATAAGAAGCTACATTAACATGATGCTTCTGAAGTTGACAATGGTTAATTCAGGATGAAAATGAAGAATCATTCCTTAAATGTACAGTATAGTGAGGTACTTTAAACTAGCAGAAATATATTGTTTAAATGACGACTATTAAATGCACATTCAACAATATTATTTTATTATTTTAAAATATTGATATACAGATATGTGTCATTATTTTTAGTTTTTGACAATGTATCTGATATATGTGTGTGTGTGTGTGTGTGTGTGTGTGTGTGTAATGACAATCATAAAGTATTTTATGTCCACAAAGCATGCTTTGGGTCAACATTCTTGATTCCAAAGTGCAAAGAAAACAGGTTTTTATCTTATCCCCATACTCTGTAGGAGTGGTCCAAGACTTGTAGGTCCTCAAGACTTTTGCCTAGACTTTTTATTCCATGTCATTATTATATTATTGACATAATTTCTTGATACTCATTGACTTCTTACATACTCCCAACTTTATCATATTACAGAACTCATCACCACTACATCATTTTAAATTTAACAGAAATTAAACAGAAATAAAATACTTTACCAAAGTTGTAGAGTATATATTTTATGCCAAGAGGAAAATGAAATAGGTTCAATCTCAGTACATTTTTATTGTCCTTCCAAATTAGTTTTCTTTTCCGTCTATAGAGAATGCTCCCTTTTTATTTTTATTATAATTTTTAAAAATTTATAGGTAGGCTCAGAGACTTTAGACTAGGATATATTTGCACATGGGGTTTAATTCTGCTTTCCATGAAATACTTCCATAAATCAACCTAGCTATTTCTATTTTCCAGATTTCTACATTTGAGTCTAATCATGACAGGTTTAAACATATGAGAAAATTTATGCTCTTTGAAAAGTTAGATCTACTTATAAATGGAAACTGAAACTCATCTAATGTCTCGTGGGCCAATCTCCTGGTTGATAGGCAGACAAAATGTAGAAAATATCTCACATAAGCCTATCTACAATATCTCTATAAATTATTATTAATGTGCATAAGCAACAAATTAAATTATTATAGGAAAATTGTAACTTATGTTCAAGCAACAAAAATAAGAAACTATTATGTCACCTACAGTTACAGTATTTTGAAAATATTTGTTGATTCATTCAATAAAAGTTATTTTTATCTAAATTAACTTTTCTTTTGAAAGCAGGCATGAAGACAATTTTTAAGAGAGCAATCAGTTCTAAGATGGCATGGAGTGTCATCTTCCCATATCTAGTGACCGAATCTCATGGCACAGATTGATCACATTTGCCTTGCTACTTTGGCCTTCACAGATATTCTTTTTCCAGCACATTAACTTTGTTCCCTGTTTTGATTGTTTTATCTACTAGTGTCCTAATATTTCTCTGCCTCTGACTACTATGCTTGGCTTAATAAAATAGCCAACACAAAAGCTCTAAAAATGTCTTAAAACTTCAAAATGATATCTTTTTAATAGTGTCATCTTTCCATTACACTATAGATGATCACATAAGTGATCAATGGATAGTATTTGTATAGGCAGCAACTAGAACTGTCTTACCCCAAAATATTATTTGATATTGAAAACAGTGGAATGAAGATTTAGATAACTGATTGTTGCAGAAGTAGACATAACTTTTGTCCTGTTTCACAAAAAAAAAAATGCTAGTGAAGTGCCAGAAATAACACCAACATTTTAGTTCTGTTATTGATATTGATATCGATAAGAATAATTTTAAGCTGAAGAGTCCACAGAGGCAGCCACATGACCTCCTGGTGCCACATGGCACTGGGCAGTCGATCGCCAATAATGAGCAAGCATATGTTGGAGAAATGGGAGAGAAATATAGAATGGTTCATGTGCTGTCATAAGGCAGTTCTGAAGAAGCCAGGGCTGAGCGGAATGGACTGATGTTGGTAGTCTGCTTGCCACCAGAGACCAGGGTGACCTCTGGGCCTAGGCTGCTGCCTATGGCCATATCTGTGTCTGCTATAGCCGGGGTCTATGTTGATGTCCATGACCCATGTTGTCACCAAAGCCATGGAGATGCCCAGAGTGTGGAGTGCCACGTGTGATCATTGTGGTGTCTATGGGCCATGCCACCACACCTGTTCATCTGGGTAGACTGTGCGGCCACCCAGGGAACATGATGACATCAGGCCTGGGGTTTAGGCTGCATCCTGTGGTCATGTTGGTGTCTGTGGGCCATACGACCACAGGGGGAATCATGTCTTCTGGGCCAGGGCTTGCCGCCAAGAGACATTCCAAGGTCTGTGATCTAATAGAAGCCAGAGTCTGGGCTGATATTCATGGATCATGAACCTAAAGGGTCAAAGAAACCAGGTGTGTTGAAATCCAAGAAATATGCTAAGCCAGCCCTGTACCTCACTGGCCCCAGGCTAGCTGGCCTGGCCCCTCATTGGGCACTATAACAGGAGAGCTGGTACTGCCTCCTTACCTATGAGAGAGCTGACCCTAGCATGCAGAAAAGATGGACCCACTCTGTACAATGGGCATGGGAGAGCTGATTCTGTCCCTTACTTAAGGATGTTGTCCCAATGACCCAGACCAACCAGCTTGACTAACATACAGACTAGATCTATATCCTCAGCCTTGGATTGGCCCACCCTAATAGCTGCCCCATCTTTGGTCTGCTGGAATACACAAATGGACTAGTCTTACAGAACAATAATTAATCTTCATGACTAGATATTCTGTTGTTACAGGATATCTGAGAAAAGTTTCAGTGAGGTCCTAACCCAGTGATGATGGTGTACCAGAAACCAGAGGCCTTGAAACAGATCAATGACTTAATGAAATGAATAATTTCTTGTGGGGCTGATTGGACAAAACGTGTATACATGGCACACCACAGCTTCAGATCCCATTAGGATGAATGAAGAGATGTTGGAAAGAAAGAGCGAGGTAGGGTTTTTTGTTTGTTTTGTTTTTAATTAATTTGAGGGACACACTGCAGGGGTGAGGGCTGGATATTGAGGGATTGAGAGGTGAGCAGAATTGGGATTCATTATGTGAAATTTCCAAAGAATCAACAGAGAATTGTATTTTTAAAGAAGAATAATATTAAGCTAATGAAATTAAGTGAAAGTGGATTAAAAACAGTTATATTGAATATAACAAATGTCCAGCCTATAACAAAGAATCACTGTTTCATCAAGTTTCTTAATATAGTTTATATAATTAATTGTAGATATTTTATTTGTTTACTTTACATCCAGATGGCAGTTTCCACTCCCTTTTCTCTTCCCAGTCCTTCCCCCCACCACCCTCCTTCTGTTCCACCCCCAATCTACTTCTTCCTCCATTTCAGTTTAGGAAAGGGCAGGTCTCCCATGAATTTGAATAAAACATATCAAATTGCAATAAGACTAAGCATTTCTCTATGTAGTAAGGATAGGCAAGGTGATCTAGTATGAGAAGTAGGGTCCCAAAAGCTAGTGAAAGAGCCCCTGTTCTTACTGTTAGTCCCATAAGAGCACCAAACTATACAACTGTAACATATTTGTAGAGTTCCTAGGCCAGTACCAGTATCATACAAACTTCCCGGTTGTTGGTTCAGTCTCTGTGAGTACCTACAATCCCTGCTTAGTTGATTCTTGTAGCGTCCTTGACCACTCTGGCTCTTACAATCCTTCCCCCTCTTCTGCAGGATTTCCTGAACTCTGCTTAATGTTTGGATGTGGGTGTCTGCATCTGTTTCCATCAGTTACTGGATGAAGCCTCTCTAATGGCAATTGGTCTAGGCACCAATCTATGAGTATAGCAGAATACCATTAGGCTTCAGTACATTGGCATTTTTTCCTCCAGATGTGATACGTTCTAGTCTAGGTCTCTGGGTCATCCAGCCTGTGTATCCTGGTGCTCCAGGCAGTATCAGAGGTGAGCATACTCTCCAGGCATGCGTTTTAGGCTAGAACAGTCATTGGTTGGCCACTCCTTCAATCTCTAGGCCACACTTGGGGGAATGAAGAGGAGAGTAATGAAGGAAACTACTGGAAGGGGTGGGGCTCATGCCAGTGTGAGGCAACGTCCTGGTGCAAGGCACTCCTAGCAGAGGCACTACTAGCATAATGGCTATGTAGTGTGAACTAGCCATTTGCTGCGATCAGGTAGGAGACTTCAAGTAGAGGAAGTGGGAAACCAATCCAGCACATAACCTTTGACCTACAATGCCTGTGGAATAGAAATGTTTTCAAGGATACATTCTGATCATTGTTTACACTTAAACTCCTTGCAGATCCTTTCCACTTCCCACCCGTGCAGTGCTTGGCCCTTTCATCCTCTGTCTCTTTAGAAAACAAACTAAGAATAATGAAAATTAAAAAATCAGATAAAAATTTGGAAATAAAAAGAAAAGCACAAATAACACATATACTCTGTGTGTGTGTGTGTGTGTGTGTGTGTGTGTGTGTGTGTGTGAGTGTGTGTGTGAGTGTGTGTGTGAGTGTGTGTGTGTGCACGCGTTTCTTGTGTCATAAAAGTTCTTAAAATTTGCTCTCTGGGAACTGGTTCTTCAAATACAGAGGTGTTTCTGTAAAAGTGTCAGTGGATTTCTCAGTAGAAATTTCACAGGCTACAAGTGTGTACAATGATATATCCAAAATTATGTTAGAAAAAATAGTTGTCAAACAAAAATACTACATCTGGAAATAATCACTCTCAGCACTGAAGGACTTAAGCTTCCCCAGATAAAAACAGGAGTCCAATGTGTTATATGGTTTTCATAAGCAATGCTTGATGCAGAAATTTTTTTTTTTGTTGAAATGATGGGAGAATTAACAGCAACACCAAAAGATACAGAATGTAAGATACTGTGGAAAAAGTACATGCATGGAGAATGTGTTTGTCTGTGTTGTAGAATACGGACACATAATTTTAATAACATAAGTCATGAATAAGAAATGTACTGATGAATCTACATTGTGATATAATTTTGATGTGAATAATATAAAAATGAAGGGTACAGCTGTGATGTCTATTCGTGGTTGTCAATTTGACTATATCTGGAATTAACTAAAACCTAAATGACTGGGCACATCTGAGAGAGGTTTTTTTCCTTAATTAAATTATTTGAAGTGGTAAGGCCCATTCTTAATTCAGGTTCGAGGTGGGAAGATACACCTTTAATCTGAGTCACACCTTCTGCTGGAAGCCTATGTAAAGGACATGGGAAAAGGAAACTTGCTTTCTCTGCCTGCTTGCTCTGCTCTAATTTTCAATGTCAAGCCTATGCCTTCACTGGCATTGAGACTTACGATTTTAGGATTCTAGTGTACAGTGAAGGCAATTTGAGACATCTAACATCATGGACTGAACAACTACTGGATTCTTGTACCTTCTGCTCTTAGGCAGCCATTGTTGGATTAGCTGGATTACAGCCTGTAGTTAATCTAATAAATTGCACTTCCATTTGCATGTATATACATTTTAAAGTGGTTATTCAAAAAGAATGTGTGTTTACTATAGAAAGTTATGTAAAACCTTCATTGCTTCTATATATCTCAAACAAACTTTGTGATGCTTAATAAAGAAAAAGATGTAGTTAGAGTTTTCCTGCCTGGCCCACAATCAGAACAAATCTCTCTCACCTGCCAGGCCCATAGACAGTCAGAACCAACCAAGTAAACACACAGAAATTTATATTGCTTACAAACTGTATGGCCATGGCAAGCTTCTTGTTATCCACATCTTTTATCTTAAATTAACCTATTTTCAAAAAGACAATAAAGGTAAATAAAAACTGATGTCAATATCACATATTCATTAATAGACAGAAATAAGAAAAACAAATTGAGAACAATTTGAGTGTAAAAACCTTCAGCAAATGTGTGAACAAATCAGAACACAATAGGTTAATAAGAATCACTGATTTTTATCTTCTCTGTAAGATTGACATAAGCTAATGGGCAAAAATCCACTGTTGAGGGTAAGCAATGATGAGAAGGCATGACTTTTTCAGAAACTGGGATTGGGGTATATCCATTTGTTGGCTCATGAGCTCCATAGAAACCCCTAAACAACTTCGACTATTAATGCTCCCAACAAACTGAAAGCAAACCCCTTTTGCTGAAGGCTTCACCTACACAAATCACTGAACATAGAGAAGATAATCTAGTGTTTAACTGGTACCTTAACCCTTATGTACTATTTTTCATGGTGTGCTAGTTGATCCTTATATACTACATTTCTGTGTGCTACCAAGAAGGTGAACTCCAACTCAGCCACAAACCGTTTGTCCTGTATTGATAAACTGCCTGTAAGATGCACTAGTACAATAGTGGCACAAAGATTGTGGAAGTAAACAACCAATATCTGATTTGATTTGAGCCTCACTCCATGAGATAGAACCAATCCCCCACACTGCTCATGTTGCCAAGAACCTGAGACCAGGTAAGCCTGGGACCTGAAGGAAAACCAAGTATTACTGTTACAGTAAAAGAAGATGTGGTGATATTGTGTTCCCCAAAAATATTGTGCACCCTAATAAACTCATCTGGGGTCAGAGCACAGAACAGCCACTAGATACAGAGGCCAGAAAATGGTCGCACACATACCTTTAATTCTATCACTTGGGAGGCAGAGATCTCTGTGAGTCCAAGGCCACACTGGAAACAGCCAGGAAGTGACAGCAGAAAGCAAAAAGATATATAAGGCATGAGAACCAGAAACTAATCTGGTTAAGCTTTCAGGCTTTCGAGAAGCAGTTCAGCTGAGATCCATTTGGATGAGGACTCAGAGGCTTCCAGTCTGAGGAAACAGGATCAGCTGAGGAACTGGCAAGGTGAGGTGGCTGTGGCTTGTTCTGCTTCTCTGATCTCCCAGCATTCACCCCAATACCTGGCTCAGGTTTGATTTTATTAATAAGACTTTTTAAGATGCCTGCTACAGGAAGATAACCATAAAATGACTCAACATCATGCAATTCTCACAGACCAGTGCCTTGCTCAGCCATCATCAGAATTGCTTCGTCCTTTAGTAGATTGGAATAAATGCTAAGAACCACAGGCAAACAATGTGCAGAGAGTAAGCTACTTTGCTACACTTAGTGCTTCATTAACTCTCCCCTCTGGTCTCAGAGAACCCTGAAAAAGTGTATGGAGAAAGATAGTAAAAACAATAGGGTATGGACATAAAATAATGATGATGATGGTGATGATGATGATGATGATGATGATGATGATGATATAATAAAAGACCTCTGAACATAGCGTGATGGACACACATATGAAATCACATTAATAGATCTGTAACAGAATGGTCCGAATATTGAGAGGAGTGGGCATATACTTCAATCCTTAACAAAGAAGAGAACTCCAACTGATTATAACTTGCAAATGAAAAGTTGTTTTTCTGAAATGGATTCTGGCTAGGGATACAAAACACTTTTAAGGAGAATGCCCAAGTCCAAGTTTAGATGACAATGCAAAAGGAAGTCCAAGACATCCTTGATTGTACTTTCTCACAATGTTGTGTCATGGAATTTTTTAAAACTCACTTGCTGGTCCTTTGTATACATGTTATGTCTTATGGTTTTGTGTTTTTCTAGAATTTCTGTGTCTGTGAATGTGAGTGTCTCGGTGTCTGGTGTCTATATGTGTTCCTCCTCATACTACATTTTCCTAGGCTCTTCTCTTTGTTCATTTTGTTCTATTCCAATTTATTTGTTTTGGTATTATCTTATATATTTTACTTTATTCTTTAGATGCCTATTTGTTTTTTGTTTTTTTTTTTAAGGAGAAACATAAACAGTGTGTATTCTGATGGATTGAAAGGTCAGGAAGACTTTGGACCTGTTGGAAAACAGGAAAATTGTAATCACAATATATTGTATATAAAAAAAGATCTACTTACAATAAAGGGAAAATACAAAGCAAAATATATAATCACAGTTGCCAGTCTGATAAAGAATGCTACTACAAATGTAAAATCTATGTATCAACATTAATATCCTAGTCATTCATTAAAAATCGGTGTGCAGATTTTATGTGGTTTCTAGTTTCTTCTTTAGTAGGTTAACTTCTTTGTTTCTATGAAGGGGAATGTAAGGTGATTCTGATTCTTTTGAATACTGAGGATAATATGGAAAGAATATAAGTAAAACAGGAGTAGACATAGTTTGCAAAAAATGATCTGCATAAATATGGTAGTCTATAAAGTAAAGATCTGGATTCACATGGATGTAGCATCTCTCCACCTTCTCAACACTAAAATACTTGGAAAAGTCATAGAGCAAACCTAAACAGACATCCCATTTCCAAGATAAAAGCTGCAGTAAAAAATACTTTGAAACAAGTTTATATGCCTGGAATAAAAAAAAAAAATAAGAGAGAAAATAAGAAAGATAAACAATCTGAGTTCACTAATAAACAGTGATTGCATTTACCTCCAGTCTAATAAAATGTAGGAAAAAATCCCTCTGTCAATTCGTTTGTAATTTATTCCTTCATATTGCAATTTGTAGATATTAAAATTATCATAGTTAAGACCAGACTAGTTTTTACTCATAAATACCTGTATCTGTTAGAGCTAATCTTAGCTTTTTTTCCTTTTTAATTACAGTCTATGCAATATTACATTTGTTATTTTTGGTAATACTTTTTAAAAATATGTTTAAGCAGTATCCAAAAGTGAAGAAAAGTTGATGATGGCATGAGTTCTCTAAGAAAAAGAAAGAAAAACCCTAACAAGCATTAAAAGCCATTGTGCAGACTCCCTGTTTCCTGCTGTCTTTAACAGTGAGATTTTATCAGAGCTAATATTAAACTCAACTGATAGAGGAGAATCCCAAAAATAAACTGGTCAAGGCTGCTTTGAGACCCACCTCCCTTCAATTTTCCTCTAAACCTTTTTCCCTGGCCTTACTTTAACAAGATGGATGGCATGTTATGATCCTTTTCCAGTTCCAAAGCTTTAGCAGGAAGCTTGCTTGCATCTGGAATCTGTAATGTAGTGATGCATCCCAGAGTTTTCTGTGCTAACATGTGGCATTTCAAAGACTTTTCAAAGGGGCCAGTAGAAAGGATCTGGGGACAGCTTTAGAGTGGCATAGGGATCAACTTGTGAGGTGCTGTCTTTGAAGAAACACATGGAGCTGTAGACGTCAGAGCTTTGGTCCATGTGGTATGTTTTACTTGAACAGTCAACTTAATATACAAACAGAAACCTGGGAAGAATTAGAGCTCTGGAGTGTCTGAGTTACTAAGATGGAAAATAAAGTTTTTCACTATTTAACCATATACAGCACAATCCATTATGATATTTAAAGTCTGTTAATGAAACAAAGAAAAAGAAAAAAAAGATTGAATTCTGGAAAAATAGTTGCATGTATATGCTATTTAATTCCTCATTTTCTATTAAAATGTGCCTCAAGAATAACTGTATTATCTATAAACATAAAATATAACACCACACGTTTTCTACAGTATCTACATCATTTTCTGGTAGCTCTTCAGTTGGAGAAAATATACATTACTCTTAGACCACTAGCCAGTGTTCAATCAGAAAAATCTACTATACATCTGCATCTCGTTGCTTCTTCCTATGATCACTGTTTCCTGACACAGTAATCACTGTCTCCAGGAGATTTCAATAACAAAGTCATTAAAGAAGAGAGATATCAAATCAATGATTTAAGTCCTGGCATAGAAGTGCATTCTTTAATCGCAGCATCATTGAAGCAGAAGTAGGTGAACATTTTCAAGCTGAAGGCCTACCAGGTATAAATAACTCATTTCAAGCAGCCAGAACTACATACCATTCATGATCCTGGGGCGGGGACAGACACAGAGACACAGGGAGAAAGACAGAGACAGAGATAGACAGAGAGGAGGTAGAGACAGAGAGAAAGATATGTAGGCAATAATAAAACAGAAGATTGATAGTGAATGGGTCATAAGATAGGTAGTTATAACCCTGGTAGATGATAGATGGATAGATAGAAAGATAAATAGATAGATAGATAGATAGATAGATAATAGATAGATATAAAGATAGATAGATAGATGATAGATAGATAGATAGATAGATAGATAGATAGATAGATAGATAGATAGATAGATAGGTAGATAAACATAGATTTATATATATAGATGATAGATAACGTTGAGATAAACACTGAGAGCTAGAAAATCTTAGACTGCGATGCTAAAGTATTAGTAATATATTGTTGTATCTGATCCTGAGGAAGTCATTGCACCTGCAGGCCAGATGGCTAAGTAAATGAAAGTGTTCTCTGTGCAAGCCAGAAAATCTGGGTTTTCTTCCTAGGACCAAGAGTAGAAAGAAAGAACTAACTCTTAGATGTTTAGCCCTGACCTGCACCTGCTTCTCATTTGTAAACTTATAGTCACACATGAATTTGACTATATATATATATCACTATTAATAAAATTATATTTTAAAAGTTAACTACACCAAAATGAAGAGATCATATTAAACTGTTCAATTTTATCAATCAGGCATGTTGAACATATCCTTCATGTGAAGATGTACTTTTCTAGTTATATCTTTAAAAATTACTATTCTCTATGCTAGTATCTGTTCCTTCAGAAATGAAGAAGGAAAGGCAAAATAATGTTGATAGTGTCATATCATCAAGACCGAGGATCTAATTGGAGGTTCCCATAGACAAATGTGTAACAATTTGAACAGATAAATAATGGTTTACTAACCAAGACAGGAACAAATACCCCATATATTATTAGCATAATAAATTATCTAATAAATGGTTATAAAAAAGGATAAAAACAGCCAACTCTTCTGTTACTGAAGCATTCCAAAATAGTTGTTAATATTTCCTACTTCTGACTGGATGCTTAGCTCACTATGATATTTTTGCGAATATGAAAGCAGAAGTGTGAGTAACTCTCCACAGTTACATGCCTTTCCCAGGGCATGCAGCCAACAGCTGATCACCACCACGTGTGACTATCACTAAATGCACCAAAGGATATCTATATAATTATTTCATTTACTTATTTTATTTTACTAGAATAAGCTTTTTTCATCTAATATATCCTGATTATAGTTTCATCTCCCTCTACTCCTCCCAATTCCTCTCCACCTCTCCTACCCTCTGAATCCACTTCCTTTATGTTTTTTTTATTAGAAAAGAACCAGTTTCTAAGATATAACCACTAAAGATGACAAAATAAAACATAAGGTGAAGCAAAAACTATCATATCAAAGTTGGACATGGCAACCCAACAGGAGGAAAAGAATCTCAAGAGCAGGCATACTGATCAGAGATTCATTTCTTCTCAGTCAGGAGTCCCATAAAAGTACTAAGCTAATAGCTATAATATGTATACAGAAGGCCTGGTGCAGACCCCTGCAAGCTCTGTGTTAGGTGCTTCTGTCTCTAGAGTTCACATGTGTTAGCTGATTCAGAGGGCCTTGTTTTCTTGGTGTCCCCCATCCTCTTTGACTCTACAATCCTGCCTCCTCTTCTTAGGACTCCTTGAGCTCTGATGGGAGAGATTTGATGTAGACTTATCATTAAACTCTTTGTGCATACTATCAGGCTATGGGTACCTACATCTATTCCTATCAACTTCCAGAGGAAGCCTTTCTGATATGACTGAATAAGACATTGATCTATGAGTATAATAGAATATCATTAGGAGTCATTTTATTGATATATTTTTGTTGTTGTTGTTTTGTTTTCTGTTGTTTTTTAAAGTACTGGTATTTGGATGTACCCTAGGACTTTAGTATATCTAGTCTCTTGTTTTCAGTTGCCCAAGCAGTGTTGTGTATGGATTCCTTCTCATAGAATAAGCCTTAAGTCAAATCAGATATTGGTTGGCTATTCCCACAAGTTATGTGGCAACATTGCCCTAGCATATATTGCAGGCAGAAGAGTTTGTAAGTAAAAGGTTTGGTGGCTGTTTTGGTGCCCATGTTCTTTCTTCAGTAGTCTGCAGAGTACTTTCTGATACCAAAGAGATTAGAATGTTTGGATGAAGGCTCCACGTAGCACCTCTCCAACTTCTCTATGTTCAATGAGTTGTCTTGGTGTTGTCTTCAGATAAGTACTTAAGAAATATATACCAATAAATAAATAAATTAATTAATAACCTAGTTAAAATGTGGGGTACAAATCAAAACTAAATGCTCAAGATAGGAATATTAAATGGTTGAGAAACACTGAAAGGAATGATCAACATCCTTAGACATCAGGGAAATGCAAATAAGAACCACTCTGACATTGTATTTTACACCTGTCAGAATGGGTAAGATCACTAACACAAGTAACAGTCACGCTGGCAAAAATGAAGAGCAAGAGGAACACTCCTCCATTGCTGGTGGGACTGCAAACTTATACAGCCACTGTGGAAATCCATATAAGGGTTCCTCAGAACGTTGGAAATCTATCTACCTTAAGACCTAGCTATACCACTCTTGGGCATGTGCCCAAAGGACACACCATCATACCCACAAAGACAATTGCTCAACAGTGTTTGTTGACTATTTATTCATAATAGCCAGAAACTAGAAACAATCTAGGTGTTCCTCAACAGAATAATACATAAAGAAACTGTGGTACATTTAAATGATGGAGTAGTAGTCAGTGGTTAAAAATTAACGAAAAGGAGTGGTACCATTAAATTTGTAGACAAGTGAATGGAACCAGAAAAAAAAAAAATCATCCTGGGTGACTTAACCCAGACCCAGAATGATATACTGTATATTCACTTAGAAGCAGATGTTCGCCATTAACTAAAGGAAAACTAAGCTACAATACATCGAACTAGAGAAGTTAGATAAAGAGGAGTCTTGTGGAAAGATTTTGATCTCCCTTGGAAGGGAAAACAGAAATGATATTATGAGCAGACTGTAGAACAGATGTGACAGGACTGAAGGGATCAGGTGACAGGTGGGATGAGATGAAGGGAGAGACAGAGACAGCTGAATTTAGGAGGGATTGGGGGTGTGGGTGGAAACTTAGTGCAATGAAACTTCCTGGGATCTGTGAAGGTGAGTCTAATGAGAACTTCTAGTACCGGGGATGCAGAGTCTGGCCATTTCTCTTAGCCAGGTGAGATGTCTAGTGGCAGGACCAGGTTGCATTCAGTCTAATTGTTGGCCAATGAGCTTCCATGGAAATCCCACAACAATTCAGGCTGTTGCTGAGACAAAGGCTTATTTTCCAAAAACTGGCAGCTGGGTGCCATTGCTGAGGACAACACCCACACAGCTATATAATTCTTTTGATAGGGTTTTGAAATAATGGTAGTTCTCATTAAAATTCTTGATGCAGTGTTACTATGTATGTTTACAAAACAAATAGAAGCTATTTTTGTTCCAAATAATTAATGCAAAGCCTTCCTTTACATGTAACGCATTATATTTATAGGTTTTCAAAAGAGTTGATATTGTTTTCACTTGTTTATTTACTTGGCAAATATTTAATTACTCCCTAGTTTAAGTTTATGTGTATATATAAAATATATATGTATACATATATACACATACATATATTTATGGAGATTTGTAGCATACATCAAAAATAAAACCAGTGCTGTCAAATTCATGTTCTAATGAAATTAGGAGTACCATAAGAAGGAGGACATTAGCTCAGTGGTTGTGGAGAATGCCTTTAAACCCGGGACTCAGGAGGCATTGCCAGCTGGATCTCTGTGAGTTCAAGGGCAGCCTTGTCTACAGAGTGAGATCCAGGACAGGCACCAAAACTACACAGAGAAACTTTGTCTCAAAAAAAGATAGAGAAAGACAGAGGACATTGAGTATAGTGGGGTGGAATTTCAGGAGTCAGGGAGAGCTGCCCTAAAGGGGAGATTGAGTAATGCAGAGAACACTATGGAAGCAGTAACATGCAGTTTAATGGGGAGCCTTATATATATTATGAAACTGAAAGAAATCTGACTTACTGATTCTAAGTCTGATAATATGGCAAAATTCTTGACCTATTACAAGTAGAAGGCTTTGAGATTTTACTACTGAAAGCACTGCTTAGCTTCATTATTTAAGTTTATTAGTTGGCAGTTGAGCTTAACCTTAATTGTGAATGTAATGCTGTGATCACTATTAGTGGGGAAGAGTAACAGGATGTGACTCCCAAAGCAAAAGCTCATTTTCACCCTAGACTTGCATACTTGCATGTCTACACTTCAGCTATGAGAAGGGAAATCCAATGAATCATGATTAGCATAAATTACTGAAGAGTCTGTAGTGTCATGAAGGGCACATACCACCCGTGCTTTGATGGGTAGACGAAATCCTATCATTAAAACAAAACAAAACAAAACAAAAAAAACCTCTTGTGATCCAGGCCTCGCCAAGCCATTTGCCTCAAACAGAGGACCTAACAGATGGGATTTTCTTTTATTTCTTACAAAGCATTCTCACCTATAAAATTCTCAGACAGAGTGTGAGTTGCCTAAACAGGGTAAAACAAGTTAAACTTCGCTGGAATCAATTTTCTCACAATTCTGAAAATAATGATCTGTGTTCCATAATTCCCGTGTCCATCTGGGGCTCAATAGGGGTGAGCTCTTTGTTTCTTCCTGTTCTGTTGGCTGCCTAGACATGCTCGAGTTTACAGTCTTATAAATCCCTATCTCCAACTTCTCCTTTGAATGAAATTTAATGTGGACTATCTGATGAGATCACATAAAACACACCAGCAAAATGCAGGACAATCACTTAGATGTAATCAATAACATAGCCACACATTGACCCTGTATATCACCATTAACATATTCCATATATTTGACATGCATTACTTAGCAGTGATGGGTAGAATCATCTGATTAATGAATTTAACTACTGCTCCCTATATGGAATTTAGGTGATGCTTTTGAAAGGAATGTGAGAGCTTTGACAAAAGAAAAGCAAATTATCTCAAAATTTAATTAATAAAATCTCTCTACAGTTAAAGAACAAAATCACTCTCATACCATGCTGTAGGTCCAGCTTCTTCCTGCACAATGCCAAGTATGCAGGACTGAAAGAAACTGCCTTAGTCAAGAAAGTGCCAACATTCCTTCTACCATTTTATATTCTGGCTTCAGGATGTTATTATTTCCTTATAAGCTCTTAGAATTTATTTATTTTCTGCTATAAACCTGGATTCTTGCCTGCCAAAATCAGGCTATATAATTATTAAATATATACAAAGGAAAACTGACATTCTTCATCACAATAAGTTTTTTCTCATATACATACATTAATAAAGGGGTTCTCTTTTTAAAATTTTATTTATTTATATTTTGTGTGTGAGTGCTCTGTATGTCTACTTGCATGCCAGGAGAGGGTGTCAGATCCTATTATAGATGGTTCTGAGTCACTATGTGGTTGCTTGGAATTGAACTAAGGACCTTTGGAAGAGCAGCCAGTGTACTTAACCCGTGAGCCATCTCTTCAGTACCTCATTGCCATAACTTTTATATCTGGTAAAATATTACTATGTTTGTGATATTCTCTCTCATTTCTTAACCCACTGAATGTAATTAGTGCTACACATACGCATATGGAATGGGTTGCCAACTAAGACACAAACAACTTGCCCGTGACCACACCCTCAAAGAAAAGTGCCTCTCTCTTCCTTCAGCAGCCTTCAGGTAGGGGTAGGGGTAGGGATTCTGGAGCCTCTCCTCTAAGTACCAGAATTTTAAAGTCTTGCTCAATCCTGTAAAAGTCTTCCTGTAAGTTCATATGTGCAACAGTGATATCATGTCTAGAGGAGAATATCTCTTCCATTCATTTCACCCTGATGGAACATGTCACTCTGTATGCTGTAAATATGTTGCTCTGATTGGTTGATAAATAAAATGCTGATTCGCCAGTAACCAGGCAGGAAGTATAGCAGACAAGGAGAATTCTGGGAAGAGGAAAGCTGATGCAGGAGATGCCAGGCGGCAGTTCAGGGAGCAGCATGTAATGGCACCCAGGTAAAGCCATGGAAAATGTGGCAACATACAGATTAACAGAAATGGGCTGAGTTTATATGTAAGAGCTAGTCAGTAGTAAGCCTGAGCTAATGGCCAAGCAGTTTTAATTAATATTAGCCTGTGTGTGTTTATTTGGGTCTGAGTGGCTGTGGGACCGAGAGCCGGGTGGAGCCAGGTAACCTTTTAGCTAGACCACCTGACCCTATCACTTGATGTTCCTTGTGCCTCATGTTGTGTGAAAGGTACAGGAAAATAGAGAAGTACCATCTATGTCTAAGTACTATAGTCACTCATTCTTACTACTTAGAACAATTACAAATTCCGCATTAATTACTAGTTATTGCCATTGGAAACTTTGTGGTTGAAACTGAGAGTCGCATAAATCTATACTTATGATGATAAATATTTAAAATATAATTCAACAATGGTAAAATAGTTTTAACAACTTATGCTAATTTATCTTGAGAAATATGGTACTAAGTATTTTTATTCCTATATTTATATATGAATTAGTTGAATCTATCCAACAACTCAACTTCTTAGTGTATTTAGACCCTGTTTTACATATAAGAGTCATGAAATGTAGAGATAATAGAAGTTTGGGATGGTGGTGGTGCCCTTATTTTGATTTGAAAAGTGAACTAGTGGATTTGCTATCAAATAACATGTGTGAACATGCACTCTTAATAACAGCACTAGACCAGGGTGGCGCCAATATGATGAGTAAGTTGAGGATTTTGTTAACAATATTTAGCTTATTTGTTGTGGAAAATCTGGCTGTAAAAATGATATAATGCCAATATCTGCTGGGCGTTGGTGGCACATGGTTTTAATCCCAGCACTCAGGAGGCAGAGGCAGGCGGATCTCTGTGAGTTCGAGGCCAACTGGAAAGGTGCAAAGCTATATAGAGAAACCCTGTCTTGAAAAACAAAACAAAACAAAACAAAAAATGATATAATGCCAATATCTTACCCCAGGTCTTTTTGTTTCCCCAATCTCAGTCAGGGAAGAAACCTAATTTTGTTGCTTATATGTTTATGTATATCTGTGAGGCTATTCTTCTTTATGCAAGATCGATTAATTCCAATGTTAACGGTTTTATGAAATTCCTCATAAAAACATCCAGAACTGTGTGTGAATGTAAAATAAAAATAAAAATAATATAAAAAACTAAAAAAAATCATGCGTTATAAGCTTGTAATGTCAAAACACACCACAAACCTTACTGTATCATTTCTTTTACATAATGGGAATGTATGTAATCCCTTAAAATCATGTGCTTTCTTTTAGAGAAAAAGAGGCAGAGATCTTGACATTTTGTGATGAGAAGCATTATACCATGTTCATGCATCTTTACATTTTTCCTTCTCTGTTGATTATTTGTAATTGGAAGTTGGTGCTTTGAAACATGCTTTCCTTATCAGGGATAAGATTCAGGAATTGCCAACTGCCTTTGTTCAGCAAGGTTTAAACATGCAAAGACTTAAGATGGGATCAGTTCCATAATGACTAATTTTAAGAATGAGCTGTAGGAAGGTGAAGTACAGGCACCAGCATGTCTTTGTATATAATCAGCAGCAGTGGGTACAGTAAGAGCATGGAAAATAGCTGGGAGGGAGATTTATTATGAGCGTCTTGGCTTGAACAAAGCAAAGGAAAGAATGTTCTGTTTTGACTTACGGAGTCTCTTTTTTAGAATGCCCATGGAGATAAAAAGCTAAATTGGTTTCAATCCTGTCTGCATCATTAGTTATGCATGCATGCTGATTCAGGGCTTGCCACAAAAGAAAAAAATACAGCAGCAGCAACTTTCTAAATGTTATGAATGAACTTGTTTGTTTGTCAGACCATTAAAAATGCTATGAAAGTTTGAAAATCATGACTTTGAAACAGTTGCATTTGAAAGTCTTCATAACCAGTGATGATCATTTCCAGACTATATCCTGTGAATTGTCTTTCTATTTGCTACAGAAGTATCATGTTTCCTTTGAATCTTATCTTGGAAAACTAGTAGACTACTGTGACTGAAAATATTAAGCTTGCCAATAAAGTTTACATATGATTTTTTAAAGAATTTTTTCTTTAAAATGTATTTTCTTGGTCTCTCTGTCTCTTTGTCTCTCTGTCTCTCTGTCTCTGTGTCTGTCTCTCTCTCTCTCTCTCTCTCTCTCTCTCTCTCTCTCTCTCTGTGTGTGTGTGTGTGTGTGTGTGTGTGTGTGTGTGTGTGTGTATGTGGAAGAGCCACTTGCAGGAGTTGGTTCTGTCTTTCCACCATGGGGGTCTTGTGGGCTATATAGCTCAGTGGTAGAGTGCTTACCTAGTATGTGTGAGGCATTGGGTTCATTTCTCGACATCACTAAAATACAAAATTTATTAAGCACAAGCAACCACAAAAGGAAAGGTTAAATTGAAAGGCAAATGAATAAGAGCCTTGTGTTTCTAACACTACATGGGACAGGGATTGCTCTTGGCATTTTCATATAGTTCCTCAGGCACCTCCCCCAAATCTTACTAGTTTGGATCTTTTCTATTCTCTCGCATTCAGTGGAAACATATTAATTAAATACCTGTGGTCAAAACCTATCTAGAAATAAAAATATGAATTAAATATGGAACGTTCTTGTAAGGCTCATGTCACATGGAGAGATGTTGTATTTGGATCCACCTCAGTGTCTCCATCTTCACTGTTTTTTATGGTGGTATTTTATTTGTACTGAAATGTGATTTCATTTGTATGTTCTGCCTGGGGGTCAGAGCTAATAGCAAGCTATAGCAGAAGCTGGGTGGTGGTGGCAAATGGCTTTAATCCTAGCACTTGGGAGGCAGAGCTAGGTGGATCTCAGTGTGTTCAAGGATACAGCCAGCATGGAAACACATGCCTTTAATCTCAATACCAACCTTAGAAGATCTGGAGGTCTGTATAGACAGGCAGTGACGAGATCATGTGGTTGGGTTTACAACCAATGAGAAGGCAGAACAGAAAGTCAATAAACAGACAGACACGCAGGAAGTAGGTCTCTTGCTGAGGGGAAGGACAGCAGCAGCAGTGAGTGTAAGAAAGGGCTTTTAGCTCTTAGCTATTGCTCTGACCTCTTGGGCTCTTAACTCTGTAATTGGCTCTGTGTTTTTTATTTAATAAGACTGTCCATCTACAGTTTTTATTTCAAAGAAAATTCACATTTAATATATGTTTCTATCCTCTTGTTCTCTAGGTCTTTATCCATGTCTTTCTACACCTCTCTGTCTGTCTATCTGTCTGTTCTCTCTCTCTCTCTCTCTCTCTCTCTCTCTCTCTCAGTATCTGTCTGTCTCTCTGTCTGTCTCTGTATCTATCTATCTCTTTGTCTCTGTCTGTCTATATCTGTATCTATCTCTGTCTCTCTGTTTCTCTCTGTATCCATCTCTGTGTCAGTCTGTCTCTCTGTGTCTGTCTTTCTGTCTGTATATGTCTATATATCTCTCTGTGTGTCTCTCTGTGTGTCTCCCTCTGTCTCTGTGTCTCTCTCTCTCCCCAAAACAACACTATGATTTATTCTCATTACCACAACACCACCAGATCTGGTGCTTCTTACCACAGTGGAAATCCATTAAGATCTGAGAATCGGGCCATCCTCATAAAGAGTGAAGCCATCCTCAAAGTCAGGCTATCCTCAGAGAGAATCATTTGCAAGCTTTTCCCTGTGGCTTCAACAGTTGTCATCCTTCATAATACAGTATAATATAACTTAGTATTTGTAGACTTTATTTCATCATTACAAAATTAGACATATTAGTAAATCCCTTATTAAACCAACTTTATAGATGAGGGTTTTTTTAATGGAATCATAAAACTAGTTAATGGTTGTAACAAAAAGTTATGCAAACCATTCAGGGATTACAACCTTCAGTCTTCTTATACATTTGAATAATGTATAGGAAACAACATTTTAGTGATGTTTTTTAATATATATATATATATTTTTATATATATATTTTTGATGATAAAAACATTTTTTTTCCTGAAATTAGGTGAATGGTCAAAGTAATAAAACTTTTCACAGTTTATGGTCCCTTAACTGAAGGCAGAAATGTTCATCAGATTTCTATTACTATGACAAATCCCTCACATACTAGACCATGTATTTTATAATAGTAACCTTTGTGGGCAAGATGTACTCATTGGCACAATAGTAGAAAGAATGTTTGTAGATAACTGACTGACTTTTGACTGAATTTGACCCCTATTCCACATGAAGAATTCATGCTTGATATTATAAACATGCTTAAAACCTATGGCCAACAAAGTCATAGGCCCTAGGGCAGAACCTACTGGTATTGTTTTTCTTAATGGTCATGTTGTCAATCCACATATTAAATATTTGTGCTTATATTCATATATTTGTGCTGCTCCTAACATTTACAAATAGGCTTTTCATGAAATTGAATGCTGCTAGTTAATGAAGAAACTCATTACTGTTCAAAGTGGAAGAACAAATGACATTGAATGGCCACCCATAGGCAGAAAAAGTTATACGGCCTTTACTCAGAAAATACAGGGAACATCACTGTAAGGGGGATGAGAAGAATGTGAGAGCAAGAAGATAGGGAGGAATTCTGAGGAATTCTTCTGCATACGACAATGCTGTTACATGTATGGCTGCCATCACATGATCTGTGTGAGAGAAAGCCACTTTAAAATTTTAATATGTACAAGGGAGGGACTCCCTAGACCTTATATCTAAGCAAGGAACTATTGGGAGTTGATAGCTGAGAAGAAGGATAATCACATTTCTTTGGAAGTGTGATCCCTGATAGAGTCCCCATTCTTTAATGGATGACTACATGTTCACATGTATATGATCAGCACTCAATGGGTTAAATAATTTGACACAAATTGTTAAAAAAATATAAAAATTTGACACAAATTTGTAAAGAAGATGCTATGCGGGGTTCTGGAAAAGTGGGAGGGATATGGAAATGATCAAGATACATAGTACACACGCATGAAATGTTCAGTTCACGAATAATAAAAACAGTAGTTTATCTTTACCCTCAGTTTTCCAGGTTTCAGTCAGTGAACTAAATGCTTAGTAGCTTCAGGGACAAATACTGGTTGGCATCTGTGGTCATAAAGAGAATGTAATAGGAAGAAAGGAAGGTGTGGATAAGATAGAAGGCAAGAAGAGGTGCAGGAGCAAGGGGAGGAGGAGGAGCAGGGGGTGGGGGATTTGATGAAGGGAGAAGAGCAGAGATGTGAAATGAAGAGAAACAAATAGGGTCTGGGTCCTAATATCCTTTGGAATATTTCATATTCCTCAATGGCTTACAGGCTTTGGGGAAAATCCTATTCATAAAGGCCCATAGCCCCAGATTCATTCACTGCAAACCTAAATTTAACTCTTGGCTATTTGAGAGGATCTTATCCAAAGCAGAATAAATAACTTCAGACCTCATATAGACATCAGCAGAGGACTGAGAAACTTTAACTTTCCCTGACTTCCCATTTGGAACAACACCATAGTGCATGAACGTTATCAGTCATATTGACCCCAAAGGAGAGAAGCTGCACAGTTTGGGAATTTCAGAACAAAACAAATCCAAATACATGAAACCAACTCTAATCCTTTCATTTTCGATATGAGGAATCCTTTTATACAACAGAAACAATATCATAAAACATTTTACTCCAGCCAGGCGGTGGTAGCGCATGCCCTTAATCCCAGCACATGGGAGGCAGAGGCAGGCGGATCTCTGTGAGTTTGAGGCCAGCCTGGGCTACCAAGTGAGTTCCAGGAAAGGCACAAAGCTACACAGAGAAACCTTGTCTCAAAAAAAAATTTTTTTTACTCTTAATTTATTCATCCGTACATTACATTACATACAAATCTAGTGGATAGTTTCCCTTACTTTCAATTTTATGCAAAGTAGACCTGGTATGTTACATCTCAATTACATGCAGGCTTTGCTTGGGACAGATCTCATTTTAGAATTGTAACATTTCCTAAAGTTATAGATTTTAGGTTACTCTAGGAACAGTATACCTAATTTCTGATGTAGGCGTGCATTCCTTCATGCACTGCTGCTGTTCCCTGAAGCCAGCTTATTTATCTCTTATCTCTCTTTCTGTCCTAAGTGCCTGCTGAACTTATCCACTGAGGGAATATTAAATATATTGTCATTACTAATTCAACTTGCTGTCATGGAAAACATTAGATTGCTGCTAAACATGCTAACTGTTAACATCCTCATTACCAACAATTTATAACATTGTGTCAGGAGTATTTGAGTATTTGAAAAGTTTTAATCTTGGTATACTTACGTCATGAGTGGAAAGGCCCAATTAATGATGGAAAATTATATTATTTTTCTAAGAAACTTGAACAACCCTAGCTGCTAGGTCATATGGCTATTGTGTTTTCATTTTTTTAGAGATGGGAGTTTTTCTTTGTAGCCCTGGCTGTCATAGAACACACTTTTTAGACCAGGCTGGTCTTGAACTCAGAGATTCACATGTCTCTGCCTGTGAGTACTGGGATTAAAGATACGTTCTTCCATTGCCCAGCTTGTGCCTATATTTTTGGCTAACAACACACAGTGGATTTTATCTAACCAAGCTTTGTCTGTATATTTAATGTAAGGTCAGGGAGAAGGATACCTGGCATAAGATGTATCTCATTAGCTGTCATCATGTTATATACAAAAACCTATAATTGATATTCTAGAAAGGCAAGAAGAAAACTTCTATGGTCATTTTGTCTGGAAAGACATACTAGTCATTGTCATACTCACTGCTTAAACACAAGCCCTGAATGTGGATATCTAGTGCCTATGTGAAAATGTGAGTGATGCAGTGCACATCTATAGTTCTGTTAATGGGGTCTGGAGACAGAAGGCCTTAGTGGCTGGCTGTCTAGCTAAATAGGTGAACTTCAAGCTCTGCAAGTGATCCTGCCTAAAAATAAAATATGGAGAGAAATGAAGGAACAGGCTCATATCAACATCTATACATTTCATACATCATTACATACATACCTGTGTGTGCATACACATATACACCCAGAAAAGCAAATTTCAGTACTTTTACTTAGAAATAGCATGATACTCAAGTTCACAAAAGGACCAAGACTAGAATGTCTCATAAAGCAGTATCTGAGTAGGCTCAGATGCTTCAAGACAGACAAATAATTGTGTCTGTTCTTGTAGGTTTTGAGGTATTCTTGAAGAAACAAGTTAATTTCCTGCTAACTACTCCCATTAAACTCCTTTGCAAAATAGCTGTTATTAATTTGACAACAGGCTCTCCCAGTCTGGGTAACTTATTTTCACACAATGTTTGACATATAAACAATTTGCATATACTTAAAATTTGCAAAATGCTTAGCTGTTTCTCTTGCCAGTTTTCATAAAAATGGTGATTGAATTGAGATGTAGTTATTTCTCATCATAAATACATATTGCATTAAATAGCTCTTCACAGGTGGTTTGATTTTTTTCTTCTACATGCTAGACAAAATTGTCCTGTAAACACTATTATCATATAGCACCCTACACAGAGCACTTCAATATAATTGCATCTCAGGAGTGCAGGGCAGCTTGCATTGATTTTTGTTTTAGAGCAAGCTAGTGCAAAATGTTTCTTATTTGAATACATATTAAAGCTGGAACACATTTTTTCTATTTATATGCAGTCAAGCTTCTTTGCAGCCAACTAGGCACTTTTCCATCCTGAATTCTTACTCCAGTTTATCTATCTAAATCTTAGAGTTTATGATGAAAGGAAGGATAGGCCTTCAAATAGCTTTTTTTAATAGCTCTGTATTAAACAAAATACTTGCTACTATATGATGCAATATTATAAGTATATTGAGTTGCCATGAAATAAAACACCAACCCTGAGAGGGGAAAAACATAAATGTTAAGAAATGTCTTATACACAATTGAGGCAGAACTTGTATGGGACCTAAGTGTCCCTTAGAGAGCTGGGTAGAAGGATTAGCTGTGAAATATTTGCCTAGCAAGCAGCAGGACCTAAATATCACTCCAAGACTAATATAAAAAATAAAAAGGCTGAACTTCATAGCATACTTGTAATCCAGTTATGGGAAGAACAAAATCGGTGGATCCCTGGAAACTTGTCTAATTGGCATGTTCCAGGTCTATGGGTTACAGTGCCTGAAACAAAGAAAGATGAGTTCTGAGAAATGTGCCCTGAGATGATCATCTGGCTTCCCTATATCTATGCATGTATGTGCAGCAACATTACACAAGAACACATATACATCACTAGAAATGAATAAAGTGGTGGTAAGCATCTGAGAAATAATCATATATACATATACATACACACACACACATAGAGAGAGAGAGAAATATAACAAGACTGTATGATGCCAATCCTCATTATCTGCCATTAGTGGCATACTTGCTTCAGCAAGGACCTTACTCCTAGAGGTTCAATAACTTCAAATAGTTCAACTAACTGAGGAAAGAATGAACACATAAAGGAAACAATAAGGTACATTTCTTATTTTCAGACACAGCAGGGATGTATTAGATAGACTCACAGAACCAGGGTTGGATTGTCTAACACTGTTTTTGCAGGCTGATGAGGCTAAGAATCTTGTAGTTACTCAATCAAAAAAAAACAAAAAACAAAAAAACAGGATACATCACGAGTGGAAAACTAACGTTAATAGCCTGGATTGATAATGGTCTTTATTAGTAGTGGAGGGCCAAAGTTATTGGCTTCCACGTCGGTGAAGCTTGAAGCAAAAGAAATGGGAGAATGAGTGGAGATGCACTCACCAACAAGGAGCAAAGTGAGCAGCTAGAAGCACAGCTTTTACCCCAGATGACTTGTTTATTTGGAGAAACTGCTGTTCTCTTTGGAGTAGTCTGGTCTTACTGCAGGAAATCCAACAAGGCAATTTCTTCACAGAACTACTCTAAATTTCTTAAGTATTTCAAAGTTCTTTAGAATAATTTAATCAAGCAGGAATATTTAATTTTTTTCTTGTTTCATATGCCTTTAAAATATAGTGACATAGAGATTAATGACTACTGCATATTGTAGAACTTGAATTTGAAAAACTATATCATTTTTCACATTTTGGTTTTCTTAAAAATACTGTCATGAAATTGTAGAACAGAAGACAGTAAATAGGACAGGAATTGAAGATGCACACAAAGAATGTGTGAGTCAGATGTCAGCAAAGCACACTAACATAGGTGTCTGGCAGCAGGTTTTCTGACTTTCAGAGGTACTGTCTGACACGGTACATCTTAGCATTATTTAAACTACTTCTACCCTCAGATATCTTTCAGACTGTGTAATCATGATATCATAGATTGTTATTTAACACTCATAATACATTCAGTGTTTATCAACTTTGTATCACATTTTACACAGAACACTTACACCTTCTATAAACTGAGACTACCAATCATTGGAAACTCCTATTTAGAAATTTGACTACAAATAAGTGAATATATATATGTATATATATTTTCCACAGCTGTAACATTTGAAAGAACCGAATTTACTCCATAGTTTACAAAGGTAATTTTCCTGATTTCTTATGTTATGTAGAAGGAGCATGGAGAGTCTTTGTTTAAAGCTGCAACATATGTGGAAATAGCATGAGCAATGTACAGTCCATGTATTTTATGACATTTTCACTAACAAATGGAAACCTTGTGTAAAGTGAGTTTCAGTGCTACCATAAAGAGTCATTTGGTATTTTCTAGCAAATGCAAAAGAAAGACTCTAAACTTATGCCTAAAGGCAAAAAGTTATGGTCACCCTTTCTAAATCATATTCATTTGCAAGCTTGTGTGTGCACTAAACTTCAATATTTACATTTCACAAGCAATAGTCTTTGTTTTTCTGGACAAAGTACTTGAGAAAATGTATAATAGCTACATTTGAGCCAAAATCAACATGAGAATGTTCACTTAGTGGTCACATTTAAGTATAAGTCGATAAAAGAACTCATATGGTGGTATTATCACAATCTTATGCATTTTTTTTCAGATAAACAGATTAGACATTTTCCCAGAAGATAGTTAGCAATTTTGCTTGGATTCTGCCAGTGGTATGTATTTCTAGCATAATCTCAAAACAAACATTATGCTTCCCTTTTCATACAGAAGTCTGCAACCATGTGTATTTTAACTTTTTCTACATAATGTATTCTAAATTGCTTAGGTGTTTTTGAAAGAAATTATAATTGACTTGTATTCTAGTACAATTATGATTTCTTTAAATCTTTTTGTATTTTAATAAAAAAGCATGACAGGACAATATGTATTCACTCTTTCAAGGTCAGAGCTGCATTACTCCATGCTTATTCAATATATATATTCACATCAATTGCTTTTTAGCAGAACCAATTAACTTAGAAAGGGTTCAGTATGCATAATGAAACATTACAATTAACAACAAGACCATTTTAATCTAGGTAAAAAGTTTTTTCTCATACAATATCTAAGTAATACAATGCAGTTCGAATTGAGCTAGATGGAAATTTTTCATAAATAAATATAAACGACATAAAAAATAAATAAAATAATTATTTAAAAGTTATGAGCTTTTTTTAGTTGATATTTTTATTATTATAATATTTGTGTTTTAATTTTACACATCAGCCATTGGTTCACCTGTCCTCCCCGCACCCACCCCCACCTTCCCCCATTCCCCTCCCCGCCATTCCCATCTCCTCCAGGGCTAAGACTCCCCTGGGGATTCATTTAAACCTGGTGGATTCAGAACAGGCAGGTCAAGTCCCCTCATTCCAGGCTGAGCAGGGTGTCCCTGTGTAAGCCCAAGGTTCCAAACAGCCAGCTCATGCACCAAGGACAGGTCCTGGTCCCACAGCCTGAATGCCTCCCAAACAGTTCAAGCTATTCAATTGTCTCACTTATCCAGAGGGCCTGATCCAGTTGGGGGCTCCAAAGCCGTTGGTTCATAATTCATGTGCTTCCATTCGTTTGGCTATTTGTCCCTGTGCTTTTTCCAATCTTGGCTTCAACAATTCACACTCTTACAGTCCCTCCTCTTTCTCCACAATCGGATACCTGGAGCTCCACCTGGGGTCTGGCTGAGGATCTCTGCATCCACTTCCATCAGTTATTGGATGAGAGTTCCAGCACAACTGTTAGGGTATTTGGCCATCTGATCACCAGACTAGGTCTAATCAGGCTTTCTCCTGACCATTGCCAGCAGACTACAGAGGATATATCATTGTGGATTTCTGGGGACCTCTCCAGCACTTTGCCTATTCCTGTTCTCATGTGGTCTTCATTTATCATGGTCTGTTATTCCATGTTCTCCCTTTCTGTTCTTGATCCAGCTGGGATCTCCTGGTCCCCTAAGCTTTCTTTCCCTCAAACCTTGCCCTTCATTACTCCCACTGTCGTCCAGGTTGTTCATGTAGATCTCATCCATTTCTCTGTCTGTAGTTATCTTTATTTGTTGCATCTTTTTTTGGTTTAGGAATCAGAGTCATTGTTGCCTCATAGAAGGAGTTTGGTAATATTCCTTCTGCTTCTATTGTGTGGATCAATTTAAAGAGTATTGGTATTAAGTCTTCTTTGAAGATCTGGTAGAACTCTACAGTGAAACCATCTGGTCCTGGGCTTTTTTTGGTTGGGAGACTTATAATGACTGATTCTCTTTCCTTAGTGGTTATTAGACTATTTAAATGGTGTAGATGTAACCATCTTGTTAAATAAGAAACACAGAACCAATTGCAGAGTTAAAAATCTCAAGGTCAGAGCAAGAGCAGAAAACCTTACCTTCCACTGCTTCTGCTGTCCTTCCTCTCCGAATGCTGTGGGATGTTCTGTATGTCAAATGTGTTGCTCTGATTGGTTAAAATAAATAAAGTGCTGATTGGCCAGTAGCCAGGCAGGAAGTATAGGGTAGGCGCTACAAGATGTAAGGTACTGGTAAGCCATGAGCCACGTGGCAACTTATAGATTAATAGAAATGGGTTAATTTAAGATAGAAGAAGTAGATAACAAGAAGCCTGCCACAGCCATACAGTTTATAAGTAGTATAAGTTTCTGTGTGTTTACTTGGTTGGTTCTGAGCATCTATGGGCCTGGCTGGTAAGAGAGATTTGTCCTGACTGTGGGCCAGGCAGGAAAACTCTAACTACAAATGTCGCCCAACATGGGGCAAGAGTTTCCACCTAAAACCTCAGAAAAAAGATTCTAAAACTGAGCTAAAAACAGCTTCCTAGTTGGCTCTCTCCAGTTAGTGGCAGCCTGCCAGTTTGAGCTACTATGGCGGGTTTGGTTTGAGCTACGATGGCGGATTCCTGGCTAGTGCATCTGACCTGCAGTGTGGCAGGAATGAGGAATCTACAAGCAGCACTTTACTCTGTTACATGGTGGATTTAGGCTTTGCTAGTTAAAAAAAAAAAAGAAAAGAAAAGAAAAAAAAAAGGTTTCTGGACTATGCACTGCTTTGATAGAACTGCTTCTGATAGTTGATGGTACACATGCCTCCAGACCCAGAGCTGGTGGTAAACTGTACCACCACCATGTTGGGAAGCTGAGGTGGGCGGAGCCAGCAGCCACAGCAGTGTGTCAGTCTTAAAAGATGGATATTACACAGAGAATCTGGTTTGTCTTGTCTTTGGGATTTTTAACTGCAGAAAAAGATTTGATCGTAAAAGCTGTTGAGTTAAACAAATATGTAAATTTTAAAGGTACTTTGACTTCAAAATTTGGATATAAGGATATGTTGCTTTGGAAAATAGTCTCTGCTTTTGTTTCCACAGAAAGCCAGAGGCTGTAGATTTGTTCCAGATTAAGATACATCAGGTTTGATCAGCCAAGACCACCTGAAAGGTCTCCAGTGACACCATGGCCCAGATGATCCAACATCCAGAATGGTTTCAAGGCAACTGGCTCAGAGGTTTACCCTCATGGAGTACTCCATAATCTTAAAATTTTCTTTATGTCCCCATAAGATACAGCACCCCCCCTCCAGCAGGAAGTAGTATGAGAAACTACGCCCACATTCCCAAAATTATCAAGCTGGCTCTGGAGATGGAATTGTCTCACTACTTCTCTAAACCCAGACATATTGCTAAAAAAGGTTAAGAGATTTTTATGTCCCAAATCAGAAGAGCCCTCTGGTGTGGGACAGAAAAAAACAAATATTTTTATTTAAAACAGGTTAATTATAAATGTGATCTCCTTCTAAAGAAGAAAAGGGGATATGATATAGATATAATAGGATGAAAGGGTAGATTAAGGAACTTACTTCTAAGAGCAACAACTTATTTAAAATGTTTTACATTGATATAGATTTTAGTCTATTGATACAAACTTAAAGTTAATTTTGTTATACTATGTTTATTCTACTCTTGTTTAAGGTATTATGTTTGTACAGCTCATTTAAAATTGTAATGGATAATTAAAATAGATTAATAAATAGTCATCTATGATAATCATACTCGTAGCCATGTTAGTTAAGTCTTCTAGGTATACACAGAGATATTTCAGATAGATAGGTAATCTTCAAATGCTTCAAAGACCTACAGAATATGGCATTTAGAATATTTTTAAAATTTAGACTTTCTGGACAGTGAGACATGTCTGCTCCTGGCAGCACCAATTTACTTCAGAGAGGAGGATGGGCATTGAAGACACTTCAGATAAAGTTTATCTTCACCTTGGCAAAAATAGCCATTTGGCAAGAAACTGTTCTTGCCTGGATTGCTTGATCACCTGGACATGCAGGACCCATAGAAAGGTGACCACTAAACTTTGTTTGACAAAATGGTCCTTCAGGTACCTGCTTCACAGAGGAAACTGCCAGACATTCTAGAGGACACTGAGAGAAGTGACCCAGAGACTCTAGCCCTGTGGGCGGAAGACAAATGCCCCAAGTTTACAAAGGAATATTAGGTGACTGTCCAAGCTGCCAGCAGTCTCTATCTACCCTGCAAGACTCCCAAAAGTTGCTTGCATCCTTCTCCTGGTTCTCAGGTAATATTATATCCTTCTGAGGTCTTTGATGTGGCTGAGACTAGATAGTTATAATTTCCTCAGTTATGATAAAAGATAAGTTAGATATAAAACCTTAGACACACAAATATAAGATAGGATATCTTCTTTAATATTGTAATTCTAATTCTTGCTTAATAATTGTTTTATTATCTGAAATTTTACTATATAAAAGTTAAAAACCTTGCTTTTAAAAAAGAAAAAAGAAAAGGGGAAGTGCTGTGGGATGTTCTGTATGTCAAATGTGTTGCTCTGATTGGTTAAAATAAATAAATTGCTGATTGGCCAGTAGCCAGGCAGGAAGGATAGGGTAGGCAGAAGAGGAGAATACTGGGAAGTGAAGGCTGAGGAGAGAGACACTGCCAGCTGCTGCCATGACAAGACCTAAGGTACTGGTAAGCCATGAGCCACGTGGCAACTTACAGATTAATAGAAATGGGTTAATTTAAGATAGAAGAAGTAGATAACAAGAAGCCTGCCACGGCCATACAGTTTAAAGTTATATAATTTTCTGTGTGTTTACTTGGTTGGTTCTGAGCATCTATGTGCCTGGCAGGTAAGAGAGATTTGTCCTGACTGTGGGCCAGGCAGGAAAACTCTAACTACAAAATAGTTTATCTGGTCTTCATTTAACTTAGGTATGTGGTACCTCTCCAGAAAATTATCCATTTCTTTCAGATTATCCAGTTTTGTGGAGTAGAGGTTTTTGAAGTATGACCTGATGATCTCTGGATTTCCTCATTGTCTGTTGTTATGTCTCCCTTTTCATTTCTTATTTTTAATTTGGATGCTCTCTCTTTGTCTTTTGGTTAGTTTGGATAAGGGCTGGTCTATCTTGTTGATCTTCTCAAAGAACCAACTCTTTGTTTCATTAATCCTTTGTATTGTTCTCTTTATTTCTATTTTATTGATTTCAGCTCTCAATATGATAATTTTCTAGCATCTGTTCCTCCTGAGAGACATTGCTTCTTCCTGTTCAAGGGCTTTCAGGTGTGCTGTCAAGTAACTAATGTGAGATTTCTCCAGCTTCTTTATGAGGGCATTTAGTGTTATGAATTTCCCTCTTAGCACTGCTTTCATAGTGTCCCGTAAGTTTGGGTATGTGGTGTATTCCTTTTCATTGATCTCTAGGAAGTCTTTAATTTCTTTCTTTATTTCTTCCTTAACTCATTGGTGATTCAGTTGAGCATTATTCAGTTTCTATGAGATTGTAGGATTTCTGTAGTTTTATTTTGATTTGGAATCTAACTTTAAACCATGGTGGTCTGATAGAACACAGGAGGTTATTCCAATTGTTTTATCTCTGTTGAGATTTGCTTTGTGGCCAAGTATGTGGTTGATTTTAGTGAAGGTTCCATGGGGTGCTGAGAAGAAGGTATATTCTTTTTTGTTTGGGTGGAATGTTCTGTAGATATCTATTAAGTCCATTTATAACATAACATCTGTTAAGTCCATTATGTCTCTGTTAAGTTTCACTTTGGCTGATCTGTCCAGAGGTGAAAGTTGGGTGTTGAAGTCTCCCACTATTAATGTGTGGGGTTTTATATGTGATTTAAGCTTTAGTAACGTTTCTTTTACATATGTGGGTGCCCTTGTATTTGGGGCATACATGTTCAGAATTGAGACTTCATCTTGGTGGGTCTTTCCTGCAACGAGTATGTAATATCCTTCATCATCTCTTTTGATTGATTTTAGTTTGAAGTCTATTTTGCTACACCAGCTTGCTTTTAAAGACCATTTGATCAGAAAGTCACTTCCCAGCCTTTTATTCTTAGGAGGTGTCTGTCATGAATTTGAGATGTGTTTCTTGTATGCAGCAGAAAGATAGGTCCTTTTTTCATATCCATTCTATTAGTCTGTGTCTTTTTATAGGTGAATTAAGTCCATTGATATTAAGGGATATTAATGACCAGTTATTGTTCGTTCCTGTTATTATTTGTATTTTTTTTGTGGTAGTGTGTGCATACTTCTCTTCTTTGGGATTTACTGCTGTGGTGTTATCTATTGCCTGTGTTTTCATGGGTGTATCTGCCTTCCTTACATTGGAATTTTCCTTCTAGTGCTTTCTGTAGGCCTGGGTTTGTGGATAAGTATTGTTTAAATCTGGTTTTGTCTTGGAAGGTCTTGTTTACTCCATCTATGATGATTGAAAGTTTTGCTGGGTATATTAGTCTAGGCTGGCATCCATGGTCTCTTAGTGTCTGCATTATATCTGTCCAGGTCCTTCTGGCTTTCAAAGTCTCCATTGAGAAATCGGGTGTTATTCTGATGGGTTTGCCTTTATAAGTCACTTGGCCTTTTTCCCTTGCTGCCCTTAATATTCTTTCTTTATTCTGTATGTTTAGTTGTTTAATTATTATGTAGCAAGGAGACTTTTTTGGGGGGTCTAGTCTGTTTGGTGTTCTATAGGCTTCTTGTACCTTCATAGGCATTTTGTTCTTTAAGTTGGTAAAGTTTTCTTTTATGATCTTGTTAAATAAATTTTCTGTGCCTTTGAGTTGGTATTCTTCTCCTTTCTCTATCCCTATTATTCATAGGTTTGGTCTTTTCATGGTGTCCCAAATTTCTTGGACATTTTGGGTCATGTCTTTGTGGGATTTAGAGTTTTGTTTGAGTGACGAATCTATTTCTTCTAACATGTCTTTAACACCAGATATCCTCTCTTCCATCTCTTGCATTCTGTTGGTTATGCTTGCATCTGAAGTTCGTGTTTGTTTACTCAGATTTTCTATTTCCAGCATTCCTTCTGCTAGTGTCTTCTTCATTTTTTCTAATTCTCTCTTCAGGTCTTGGACTGTCTCCCTTGCTTTTTCATGATTTTCTTTCAGGGACTTATTGTTTTCTTCTGCTTTAATTGTCCTTTCCTCTAGTTTTTTATAGCGTTCTTCCCAATTTTTGTTTGTCTGTTCCTCCACTTTATTTTTGATTTCTTCTATATAAGGCTCTAGCCTCTTCATGATGTTATTTATTAGGTTGCTTTCTTCTGCTTCTTCCATTATGTGATGTTCAGGTCTAGCTGTTGGAAGAGGTCTAGGTTCTGGTGATGCTGTATTGCTCTTTATTTTGTTGTATGTACTTCTGCCTTGACGTCTGCCTATCTCCTTGTGTGTTTGTTCTTGGTCTTATCAGTGTACTTGGTCCAGACAGAGCTGACAGATTTAGGGAGCCTCTCTCTGGTCCAGATGGAAGCTCTGGGCTGGATGGAAGCTCTGGTCCAGATGAGAGTGCTGGCCAGATAGTAGCTGGGGTGCTGGACTCTGAGTCTCAGGAAGTCCTTGGGGTCTCCTTCTCTTGTCCAGATGGGAGTTCCTCTTGTCCATATGGGAGTTCTATTGTGGATGTGAGCTGGGTACTGGTCTCTGAGTCTCAGGAATTGGCTGGGGTCTCAGACAAATGGGTGTGGGGGCAGGATGTGGAAATCCAGTGTCTGCCTGCAGTCTTGGAAAAAGGGAGCCTTCCAACAGGGCCTGAGGAATGGCTGGATTCTGGGGTCAAGTTGGGCAGGTCCTCCCAGAATGGCTGGTGCCTAAGGGTGGTACCCAGAGGTGGTTGCCTCTCTGACTACAACTCCAAGCACTCACCTCTGGTCCAGATAGGACTTTTGGGGCAGGATGGAAGCTGGGGGCAGGTTTATAAGTCACAGGAAGTGGCTATGATCTCTGGGAGATGGAGGGGGCAGGGCATGGAGGTTGTAGGGGTCACCAGAGGGTCTTGGAGAGGGGGAACCTTCCTAGTGGGGATGGGGATACCTGCCCTATAGCCAGAACCTGGGGCCCAGTTGGGCAGGTCTTCCCAGGAGTGGCTGGTGCCTGGGCTGTGACTCAGCTGCAGCCCTATCTGGGTGTGAACCCAGGCACTCATCTCTGGTCCAGGTGAGAGTTTCAGGGCAGGATGGAAGCTGGGGGCTCGTCAGGAAGTGGCTGGGGTCTCGGGCAAATGGGTGTGGGAGTAGGATGTGGAGACTGCAGGGTCTGCCTGCTGTCTTGGAAAAGTGGAGCCTTCCCTCAGGGCCCACAGAAAGGCCATAAACTGGGGCCAAGTTCGGCAGGTCCTCCTGGAATGGCTGGTGCCCAGGGGTGGGACCCAGGGGTGGTTGCCTCTCTGACTATAACCCCAGGCACTCACCTCTGGTCTGGGTGGGATTTCTGGGCAGATGGGAGCTAGGGGCTGGTCTCTCAAGTTATGAGCTTTGACTGACAGAAAATAAAATATTAAAAGTAATTTACATGTGTCTCTTTCTGAAAACACATATATTGTCATTCTTGTGCCTATGTGACAGTCTTTAGCAATGAAATCTAACATATAGCAGCATTTTGCTTTTACATGAGATTAGTTATATTTTGAGGTAGAAAACTGTGGTTTTTTTTTTATGTAGGATTTTTTTTTCATTTTATATGCCAACCACTCCCTCCCTCCCCTCCTGCTGTTCATCTGCTACCTTCCCCCCACCCTGCCCCCATTCACTCCTTAGAAAGGGTAAGGCCTCCCATTGGGAGTCAACAAAGTCTGGCATATCAAAGAATTGTTATCTAGCCTTTAGTTTCAAATGTTACAGTTAGAATTTCCTGACTCCTCCCACTTTACCTGCTTCACCTCTGTATTCTTGAGAAACAGAGTCTTGTTCTTATTCTCATGTCCATCAGTTAGTGAACACTTGAGAAGGTACAAGTATATTTGGCATTGGACAGGAAAGGTATATAAATTTAAACATCACTCAAAATATCTAATTGATGACAATGATGTTTAAAAGTTTTCAGATTTCTAAAACTAAAGGAGGAAAATGTGTATTTAAAAATGAGTAGCTGAGTTGAGCAACATTGGTGCAGGCCTTTATCCCAGCACTCAAGAGGGAGAGCCAGATGGATCTTTTTGATTTCGAGGCCAGCCTGGTCTACAGAGTGAGATCCAGGACAGTTACCAAAACTGCACAGAAAAACCATGTCTGGAAAAAAGAAACAAACAAACAAAAAATGAGTAACTGATTGCTATGGTCTTCTTCCCTGGGGAAAACTATTTCTCCCACTCTCAGAATCCTTAATTACTTGTGGGTCTTTATGCAGGTTATAGCCTCCTGGCCAGCCCTTTCACTCAAAAATACTATCAATCTTAGCATGTCCATTACTGTTTTATTCACATATATACAAAGATGTTTGAAATATAATTAATGGAAATAGAGACCATGGATTTGAAAAAGAGCAAGGAGGTATTCAGAGGGAGGGAAGGAAACAGGAGATGATATAAATATATTTGAATCTCAAAAATCAAAATAAATAAATTTAAAAGTAAAAGTAAGTTATAATAAAAGATGAATTTCAATGGCCTTTACTCATCCTACTTGGCCACTTGATAATATCTAAACACATACTTCTAATAATAATTATAACATTAAAATATAAGCATACTGAATTCAAAACAATGATCAACAAATATTATGCAAAACATAATGTCATAATTTGATATCATAAACACATTTCAATACCCTGTATTGGAAAAACATTTTAAATAAATCAGTTAGTAGAAAATAATCATCAAAATGTGCTTCTTAAATGTTAATTAACTTAAGCAAATTTAAAAGAAAATTTCAGTAATGTATCAAATCCTTTACATTTATAAACACAGAAATGTATTTTGAATACCTCAGTAAACTATGACATTTAAAGAAAGATCAAATATCTTGGTTTAAATTCATAGCTATAAAAATGTGACCTTTGAAAACATACCAGAATTTTAGCTACAAAATGCAAGATTTTCTTCCTATAAATGCTGTTAAAATACAGTTGGATAATCAACAAATTTTCCCTCCTTAATTTTTAATCAATGATCATGGATTTATAATTACAAAATGTGTTGTCTTAATTACTGTTATATTGCTTTGAAGAGACATCTGGACCAACACAACTCTGATAAAAGAAAGCACTGAATTGAGGGCTTGCTTACACTTTTAGGGTTTTAGTTCATTGTCATCATGGTTGGAAGCAGAGATGCACAGTGCTAGAGCAATATCAGAAATGTACATCCTGATCCACAGGCAGTTTGTAGAAAGAAAGACACAGGGCCCAGTTTTGGCTTTTTAAACCTCAAAGACAAGGACAACTCCCAGTAACACATGTCCTCCAACAAGGCCATGCCAACTAATCCATTTGGAAGAGGTCATTAACTAGGGACAATGTCTTATACCCATGGGAAACTGGCAAAGCCTTCCACTTTGGATGAGACTAAGAGAGATAACAAAGTTTTCCTTGTATCTGAGTGCAAAAGTTGACAAGTTTGTGCAATTATTAACAAATGACTGGCCATAATGTTAAAAAAGAAAAAAAAGAAAAAAATAGTAACTCCAGCATTTTCTCCCAGAATTTACAGCATAGGGCTAATTGCCTTACAGATATTTCTTACCAGCTAATTCCTCCCACTATGCTATCCATAATAAACACTTTCATATAAAGAATTATTTTATAGTTAAGTGTGTTCCATTAGAACAAGGAAAAGTCAAACAATCCCAGCTCTTCCATATTTGTGTCTGATCCTGTTCATTGCCTCATCATTCTTGTCAGGTTTCCAGACCAACCCTTGCAGGACACAACCCCCACTTGGTATCCTCACATACATCTGTATATGATCACTACTCATTGGATGTGGGGTGATGCAACATGACAACAACCGTAATAATAATAATAATGAAAGAAGAGGTGAAGTCAGAAGAAAGCCTAGTTGGTGGGCTATGGAGGTAGGCTGGTGGGAGATAACAGGGGTAAATATGATGAAAATATAATGTTTAAAGGTATGAAAAATTTTCAAGAACACATACAACATATTATTTTAATGTTTTTCTCTCACAGAAAAATGCAAAAACAAGCAGTTCATAAGATGTTTGAAGTTCTTTCCAGCCTCCCATGTAATCACATGGCTAACATGTTGAAGACATACATGATAGTTTTCTTTATGGCCCCGGGTGGGGGGTGAGGCTATCACTAGGTTATTTTTTAACATTACTTGAATTATTGCATTATTGCTCTATGCATTTCATTGACAAAATTTAATCACACCATAAAAATAAATGAAATAAAAAGCATAACATATAAGTTGGACATGAGATCAGTTAATACCTTGTAATATTTTATCAGCTAAAGGGAACTCAAATACTGCTGAGGAATTATTAGATTTCTTAACTAGGAAGTTACAAAAATTCAAATATTTGGATTTATACCCATTAGAGAGATTATTAATTGAAATTGATGTCATCATTATTCACAAGACTTAAGAGTATTACCCATCAACATGTAAAGAAATTAAACATATATTGGTATTAAAAAAATATTAGCATATCATATGGCTGTAAAAATTAATCCAACTAATTATCAAAATACCAATAAAGTCAGGGTGTCTTATGCTATATGAAATTATCCAGATGCGTTGATACCTTGCCCATAGGTGTAATCTGAAGTAAAGAGAGAGTGGGGAGTGAAAGAGAAAATGGGTGGAGAGAGGGAAATGGAGAGGCAGAAGAGGGAGAGGACAAATGATATTTATATGTGAACTGATGAATATGTTAATTAATTGGCTTGATGACTGTATGCTCCATTACTCACCAAATCAAGATATAGTCTATAGTATAGAAAAGGAAAAGTGAAAGCCATTGAATATGAATCAAATATATACTATATACATATATGTATATATATTAAAATAGTTACCCCATGTACATATACATACATATAAACAGAAAAATACCATCCTGCTTAAGACAGCCCATTTAGTTATCTGTGCATGAGAATGAAAAATCAGATGACAGAGTGATTGTCTTTTCAAGCTTATTATTGGTCTTACTTACTTCTGATTTAGACATGACATAAAAACATACTCTGATCACACTTCTGAACTCAGACTTCACATTAAACTAAGTCCAAATGTTCTGACATTTTTATTAAAAAGTATTTATTAGTTATTAAATTAATAGATCCTTAAAGTATTTACTGTTAAATAGTTTGTATGATTGCTGATTGCCTACCCAACTGCCTAAGTTAAATAGAACAAAAAAAAATACTATCAGAATTCTGTAATATATTTGTGAACTTACATATCTCCCAGATAGCAAAGAGAGAACAATGTTTTCTACTTGCTTTAACTTCAAGATCTTCCAATGAATAAAACATCTTTCTCAGCGGTTTTCTGTCTGGGCAAATTATTTTTTTATGAGCATCCATCTTTCTTAAATCAGGCTATGTTTCAGCTAGCTTGGAAAGTTTTTTTCCATGTGTTTGTTTAGAAAGACATTTTTTCCTGTGCCCCTGAGTATTCAGATTTCATTTTCTATGGTTTGAGCATGAGCAACGTGGATATGTACCATTACCCTAGTGATCATTGTTAGGAACCAAGGTTAAGAACAAATTATTAATCATAAGGGTAATAAATGGAGTAGTGGTTACAAGCTCAGGTTCTAGGATCAGAAATATTGTATTCTACCTACAAAACTCACTGCCTATGAGCTTGGAAGAAGTCAAGATAACCTAAATAAAGAGTCAAAAATTCTTAGGGTACCTCTAGGCACTGAAAGTGTATTAGCTTTCTTGTCACTGTGACAGAATTCTGCATTTAAACAACTGAAAAAAAGGAGAGATATATGAAGGAGTTAGTATGACCGAGGTGATAGTAATGAGATTCCTCTGACTTAATAGTTTTTGTCATATTGAGGAATCACGTTATCCAAAGCACATAGGAAGAAACAAAACAACAACAAACACAAGAGTACCTAAGAGATTAGAACTGTCATGGGAATGTCAAAGTGGTGCTTACCTAGAGCCTCCACACATATTCTGTACACTGTTTGGTACAAGAAGGTACTCTGTATTCCAACAAAAGACAAATGTAACATGAAGCCAGTCATACACCTTCTGATCTACAGTTTTGTCCCACCAGCAAGATATTCCAGGGTAATGGTGTGCACACCATTACCCTGGAATAACCAGTAACTGATTTGACTTTAGCATGGGAGCCCACAAAGATTCCAACTTGTGGTTTGATTCAAGGTCAGAGAATCAGATACTATGTTGCTCTCCAAGGCTGCATAATAGGGTGCAAAGGCATGGTTATCAGGTGTCTTCTACTTCAAGGCCTAATCACAAAATCATTGGTCATGGGGTGTGTTTACCAGGTGTTTTTAAGGGGCTACACTTGGTTGTACATCTTGCTTTGATCTTGAAAGGGGGAAGTATTTTGCCTCTCCAATTGCTAGTGAATAAGAAGCCCATAAGAAATAAATTTGGGGCTGCTGGGAATTGACCCAGGGCCTTCTCGGAGCTATACTGTGTCTTTGTCTTTTTCTTCATCTATATTTCTATATAGTATTTCTCAATTACTCACTCCCCTCTTCAAGGAACCCCAACACTGGTCCCCCAACACTTCAGCAACAGTCCATGAGTTGGAACCCATGCCAGTCATTGCTTAGTTAACTAACAACCTGATGCTAGATAATCAATGGACCTATGATAAAATCAAATGCTACTGCTCTAAAATAAATAAATGGATGAATACATATATGATGATAGACAGACAGATAGATGGTAGATAAAGATAGATAGATAGATAGATAGATAGATAGATAGATGATAGATACATAGAGAAAAGAAATTTAAAAAGTGTAGTAATAAAATGACTCCCAGTGACATCCTGTTATACTTAGGTCAGTATCTATTCAGCCATCAACACAGGACCTTCCTCCTGAAGCAGATGTGAGCAAATATAGACAAGTATAGCTGGTCAATAAGCAGACAGTGAGACTTGGAACACTCAGCCCTAAACATATGTTCCCATCAAATATCTGTTCTCAGGGATCAAAGGACTCTGGAAGAGGAGGCAGAGTGTGAGAGTCAGAAGGGATGGAGGACACCAAGAAAACAAGGCCCTCTAAATCAGCAGGATCAGAGCTAATATGAATTCATCGAGTGTGAGGCCGATTGCACAGGGCCTGCATGGGTTTGTGCCAAATATAGATTCCAGTTTCCAGTTTAGAGTTTCTATAGACTTCCCAAGTGTGTGAATGAGTGGGTCTCTATTCTTGTGTCTTCTCTTGGGCTCTTTTCCTTATTTTTATTTGTGTTGTCCATCTCCAGTGTGTTAGTTTTTATCTTATTATATTTTATTATTAAAAAAGATAAATATCTCCACAAGGTATGACTTTTTTAAGATTCTCATATATCTTAGCTTCTTGTGGCTGTGATAAAACACAAAAGTGATTTAAGGGAGAATGATTTATTTTGCTTCACACTTCAAGATGATACCATCATGGATAGAAGGCAAAGAAGTAGCAGCTTGAAACATCTGTTCACATCTTATATGTAATAAAGAAATAGAAAGAAGTCAATGCACACTCTTATTCCACTCCCGTAATGATTTTTACAATCCAGAAATCCTGCCTGGAAAAGAGTCCTACCCACAGTAAAATGAGTAAAAATTACACTCACAGAAAATACTCACTAGTGTCCTCTATGCACTGCTATGCTAGGGTAATTAGTTCATCACCTGATTGGGAATGTTATAAACTATAAAAAACCCTCTGACTTTTAGGAAGGCTGAACCAACACCCTACTTTGTCTGAATTTTTTTTAGCATTAATAAATATTAGATGTATGTTGACAATATCTATATTTATGGACCTTTCTTGGTATTTTCTTGTAGTCTCTAAAAGGAAAATCATCTATGAAGCTCCTTAATTTCTTATGCTGATATCCATTTTATCTATAAAACATGTGAGGCTGACATTTAATATGTCTTCTTCATTTGAATGGACTTCCTGGTAAATAGTCCACTGTATCCTGTGAATAACAAATGCTAGAGATGCTCCCTTCCTTCCACTACATCAGCCATAGGCATATGATCTAAAACAAAACCAAGGTTATATTCTTTATCAAAATTAGTTAAAGTAAATGCAAATTTCTATTATAAATCTCAAAGCCCATCAGCGTTTCTCATGTGGGGCGGGGGTGGGGGGGGGGGGGAAAGAGAGCAGGGGAGAACACAAACCAACCAAATGAATTCTATAATCCTTTAACCTTGCAGATTTTATTTCCTGTGAGAAACAACTACATCAGCTGTATATCAAGTTTCCACATGATTTATTTATTGCATGTGAAATTTCCTTGTATTTGGGTTCTATCTACCTTTGTAGGCTTCAATTCTAATTTAAGACAACATATATGATCAGTTTGCTGAAATAATAATCAACCCTTCCTGTTTGCTGCTCCATATTAAGGCTTATTTGTTGCCCTCCTAAGAACTCCAGATACCCGAGCACTGTGATATTCACCACCTTCAGTCTAATAGGAAGGAAGAAACAGGTTGATAATCGAATGTAATTATAATTACCTTGTAGAATTGAAATTGGTTGAGTGTTCTGAATAAAATTTCATTCTGATATCTACAATAATAGTATTTGAATATATGAACAGATACATTTAAAATGTAAAAGTCTTGCCTCATTCCCTGAGTACTGAGAGATAAGCACTAAGTGTGCATTTGAAGGAGTAATCTGACACTCTAAGGATGAAAGGAAACAATGTGAAACAGGAAGAACTACCTTCACACATCTTTTTGATATGAAATTAAAATTGATTTTTATAGTTAGAAATGATGCAGTCAACTAAAACACAAGGACTAAAGCAGCAGGCTTTGCTTTCTTTGGGAAGCAGAAAGCATGCCTGAAACATGGTTTATTTGTTGGCTTTGTTGTATGTTCATTTGTTTGTTTCAGACAGCTCCTCTCCATGTAGCCCTGGCTCTCTTGGAACTCACTATGAGACCTTGAGCAGGAATCCATCTGCTCCTGCCTTACGAGCGCTGGAGTTAAAATTGTGTGCAACCCTGCCTGGCTTGAGATAGTGTTTATTAAAGAAGATTTTTGCTGTTGGAGAAGAGGTTTGATGTTTTCCCTTCTTCTTGGTATTCATAGGATTTAGGCCAGCATTTCAGGTAAGAACAATATGGTTACCACAGTAATATTGACAGGAAAGCCTGAGGAATGAGGGATGAGAGAAAGTCTAGGAAGAAGGTAACGCATGCATATGACAGGCTTCTGTCAAAATGATCACCACATTGCTCAGTCCCCAGCACATGTCACAGTTCTCTTATCACCACCAAATCAGTGAAGCTTTGTAAATACCATCAAGATGTAAATCAGAGTTAATGGATACTGGCAAACACTGTGAAAAGCATCAGGGAAGGCTAATACAGTTCACAAGACACATCCTGCAATCTTTAATAAATGTACAGGAGATTTACAGCTAGAGTGATTATTCAACCCCTGGATAACAAGCTGTTGCATGCAAGACTAAGTACAGGGTAAGAGTCTGTGTAGGTTGAGGTACCTGCTGTAAAACTGGAGCATTTGGAGAAGAGGGAGAACAGTGCATTAGTATCACTTAGCAACTTTAAGAAAACAATTTCTGTAATTATCACAAACATTTAGCTTATGGAAACCATGGCAAACTGTTTTCTATGACATTTGAGACTAGAAATATTAATGAACTTCTTCTTATATGATTTTATTAAATCAGGAGATTATGTTTACTAAATATCAAATACTTACGTGTTTTTAACACTTTTGCATTTAATGCTGCTGGTTCTGATCCAGTATGTTTTTATTTTAATATAATTCTATCATATTTCCTGAAAACTTGTGGAAACTGCATGAGAAGACTTCTCTTCAAAAAGTTGAGCATCCACATGCCCAGTAGCTGTCATTCAGCAAGGATTATACCACATATCATGTAGGCCATACATCTACTTGTCTTGTATCAACTTACTACTGAAATTACAGCAAATTTAAAAATATTGGGTCATTATCCATTTCACAAAACCTTTTCTCTTTTTGTAGAAAATAGTAGAGGTCAGTGTACTATTTCTGACCAATATATACCCAGTATCTATCAGTACATTTTTTCCACAGGTCAAAGTTTCCCTTTTTTCTATCCACAGACATACCATGACTCAGAGGCTTTCAAGATGGCATCTGGTATTATAAGGAGAATTCAACTTGGCTGTATTATAAGAGATTACTCATGTGGATTCTAACATTAGCTAGCATTCAACATTTTTGGAGTAATTATATTAGATTTCTGTGTTAATAATCTTATAGAAATCTGTGGAAATTGTATTAATTAGTCTTTATTTTATAATTTGAGAGTTCTGTACATTTAAACTATGAATAGTAGCCATTTTCTCCTTTAATTAATCTTTCTAATCTGCCTCCAATCCCCACTAGTACCAGTCTCTCTTACCTTAAGTACAATTTTTTATATGTGTAGCCCAGTAAGCTTAATTAATTTCTTGCCAGAGCATGGGTGGTAGGTAATTGACTGCAGTAGGGGCAATTTATCACTAAATTATAAAACATAATTATATGGAATCCTTAGGGGCAGGAATATATCCATAGATAATATAAGGTATAAAATGCCCTGAAATAAAATAAGATTCATACCATACTTGCAACCTAACAGATACAGTTTTGTTTTCTGTAGCTAATTTCACCAAAAAAAGAAAAGCCAATAACTAAAAAAAAAAAAAAAAAAAAAAAAAAGAAGAAGAAGAAATTTTTTTCACAAACATGGGACAACATGAAATGCCCCAACTGGTCATTGTCAGCTTGATATTTGATACTTCATTTTGCATTCTTGACTTACAGGTTTTATTTATCCCATCATAGTTACTGACTGATGCATAAATCTGCATATTATTTAGCTGTATCTTTTCCTTCAGCATTAGAAATCTGGCTTCACATAGATTTTATTCTTGTTCATTTTAAGCTTCAAAACATGGTATAAAAATCAATAGTTCATCATATTCAATTGTTGCTTTTAAAATAACATGAAAGCCAACAAAATGTATTCTCAAGATTTGTCAGTTATCTTGCTAAATACCAAAGAGCAATTTCTACAGTATTTATTAAATTTCAGAAGTACAGGTTAAGCTTTAAAGTTGTTAAATTTTTATATAGTAATTTAAAAAACTAAAAAGCTATGAAAGCTTACTCTTCATCCCAAGCCATTATTATCACTATCAGCATCTTAAGTCCTTTTATCACTGTTATCTGAAACACGTTAGATAAAGGGATCTATGTAATGGTTTCATACTTAGTCTAAGACAGAGGGAATACACAAAAGCTCCTTGGGACTTTCACTGAGAGTAATTCTCTCTCAAACCACAAGGCATTTTGTATTTCAGCTGCAATCTCTTTGAAGTACCTACTTTCTGTAACTTTCCTGAAATCTCTATTTCCTACCCTTCTCATTGTTTGCCTTTGTGATGTACCAGATCCTTCAATAGAAAGACTCCAAAGAGCTCTGAACATGAAACTTTCTGCTCTTGAGATGTATCACTGCTAATGGGTGTCATCCTGGTCACTTCGTGCCACAACAAGTAGGATCGTGGAAGAGAGCAGCTCCATCCTTGTGTTAGCTAATGTGGGACCCCCTGAGAGCAGTGCATAGTATGCTGTCAGTGTAATTTCTGCAGACACTTCAGTTGAGGACATGGGTTTACGCCTGGAAGCACACAAATTACAGCGGAGATTACACCTTGTACTTGGAAGTTGAAATGATAGGTATAAAATCAAAGGTTGTTTTTACCTACACAAAAACCAGATCACAAAGCATGAATCCAAAGAAAACACATTAGGTTGCAAGTCATTCACTACTGTGAATATGAAAATCCTATTTCAATTTATATGTGCCAAAGTGAAAAATAATATTCTCATCTCAATGAGACACCTCAAAATGACATTCATTTTGACATTTGAATAATGTCATCAATTTTCTTTGTGTCAGATCTGAGGCTGCTTCAAACACATGCAACCTACCCACCTAAATCATTAGATAGTACTTGAAAGTTTTATATTATATTTTTATTAAACTTCATTAGTCAAATCTTTTTCTATATTATGTCTGTTTATCTTCCTTTTATTTTTCTATTATTTAGTTAAAGAAATATGATCATAAAAACACTCTATAAATGCATTTTTTCATGTACTACACATTTGATAATGATGTATATATTCATGGTTCTGGTATTATTTTGGATTTTTTTTTTTTTTTTTGTTAGTGTTGTTTGAGACAGGTTTTCATGAGGTAGTTTGAAAGGAGGTGATTAGGCTGTTATATGCATGGCCATAGAAGAGCAGCCATGCCATTTTCAGGGTACTCTCAGTTATAAGCTTGCATGTTTTAAAAGAGAGATTCTGAGCAAATTGGTTCGGATGTCAGGGAAGTATGGAAGCAACAGTTGTAGTAACACATAAGATGAACCCACAAGCAGCATCTTCATTGCTGAAGCGGAAGTTGTAATATCTAGCCTTTGGCATAAGCCAATACAACAACCTCCCTTTTAAAACTACCAAGCCTTATGTAATTGTTTATAGCAGTGAAATATATTGATGCAGTTTTGTCTAGAATAATTAATTAATCCTATCTACAACTTTATGAGCAATGCATCACGTTATGGATAAAGTAGCAAGAAAACACCAAAATTTTCTTTAATTTAGCATAAAGCTCTGATTAGAAACAAATTTATTTATTTTTATTAAAAAAGAATTTGCTTATCTACTTAACACATTTTTCACATTTATCTTAGCAAATACTTTAATGATTCATCAAGTTAATTAGAAGAAACAAAATCTAAGAGCTCTTAAATAAGAAGAGATTGGTGGAGGCTGGAATTGAAAACACAAGATGTGAAGAGTAGGGGGTGATCTGCAACAATGGATTTGATAAACAGACCTGGGGTGACTGATGAATGGATAATATCCTTAATTTGGAAGCATGAAGACTTGAGTGTAAATTACTAGAAGCCAAGTTAAAATCTGGGCTTGCTTTGAAACTCCTGCAGTCCCAGTGCTTGAGACTAACTGGCCAGCTAGAAAAGCTAGAAAACAGAACTCCAGATCAGACCTCATCTTTAAAAACAAAAGAAGGCAGAGAATGCCAAATAGAAGAAAATTACCAAAGTCCACCTCTGATCTCTGTGTGAATGTGCAAGCTACCACATGCACACATGCACACAGCACAGAAATATAATACCTACACAAACACACAGTAATACCAAAGAAACTATCAAATAAAAAACTAATGGAGAGTGTTTTCAAATTATATATTTTATTTAATTCAGATCTATTATTATTTTGTTTTCCTCTCTTTTCATCCATCCCACTACAGTTCTCCACTTCTTCAATTTCTCCCAGTCTACTCTACGTTTCCTCTCCTCTAGATCCACTTCTCTGTTTCCCTTTATAAAACTATAAGCCTCCTAGGGATATCAGCCAAACACAGAATAACAACTTACAATAAAACTAGGCACAAACCCTCATTTGAATGCAGCAACCTGATAGGAAGTCCTAAGTCCAGGTAAAAGAGTCAGAGACAGCCAGAAAAATGCCCACTTCCACTACTAGGAGTCACACAAGAACACCAAGCTACACAACCAAAACGTATTTGCAGAGAACCAAGGGCAGAACCATGAAGGCTCTGTGAGACATCATGAAAGCAGATTCTGTGGGCTTTGTTTTCCTGGTGTCCTTGATCTGTCTGCTTCCTTTAGTCCTCCCTCCTCTTCTACAGAATTTCCCAAGCTTCACCTAATGTTTCACTGTGTGTTTCTACATTTGCTTCCATCAGTTGCTAGCTGAGCCTGCTCTGATGGATACTGGGCTAGGAACCAGTCTCTGAGTACACAGAATATCATTAGGCATAATTTCATTAACTCTTGTTTTTAATTTATTTTTATTTTTTGGCAACTCATGTTTGGCTCTATCCTAGGTCTCCGTGCTATACAGCCTCCAGTTCCTGACTATCCAGGGCATGGGCTCTCTCCTGTGTATGGATGTCTGGTTAGACTAATCATTGCTTGGCCACTCTCATTAATTCTGTGCCACCATTACCCCAGCACAAGTTGTAGGCAAGATGCCTCTTTGGTCAAAAGTTTAGTGGTGGGATGGTGTCACAGGCCTCCTAGTGGAGACTTGCTTGGAACTATAAGATGAAGGGCTCAGTCTCCTTATTACTCACTAGTAGGAGTCCTTGTTAGGGTTTCAGGGAGTTTCCACTGCACTTTTTCCATATCAAACCCCAAATGACCCCCATTCACAGTCATCTCTCTCTGTACTCTCTTCATCCATCAATCACCAGCCCATCACATGCCTGATCTGTCCTGTTCCAATTCCCACCTGCCCCTGGTCCACCTGCAAAATCTCTTCTATTTCCCCCTACCAGAGGTATCCATGCATCATCCTTAGAGTGCTTCTTCTTAATTAGTTGAGTCAGTGAATTATAGCATAATTATCATAATTTAACACCTAAGATCTTCTTACCACTCTTGCCTTTCTGGATCTGGGTTACCTCATTCAAGATATTTTTTTCTAGGTTCATCCATTTGCCTGCAAATAATAATGTCATTTTTTAACAGCTAATAAAACATGCCACATTATTTTTTATCTATTTTTCTGTTTTCAGGTTTTGGCTAATAGGAGTAAAGTTGTTATGAACAGTTGAGCAAGTACCCTTGTGGTAGGATGGAGTATCTTTGGATATATGCCCAAGACCTGTGTAGCTTGTTTTTTAGGGAGATCCATTCCTAATTTTCTGAGGAACCATCATATTAACTTCCATAGTGGCTGTACAAGTTTACACTCCTAGCAGCAATGGAAGAGTTCCCTTTGCTCCACATTCTTGCCAGCCAACATGAGTTGTGACTTGTGTTATTGATCTTATCCATTCTGATAGGTATAAAATGAATCTCAGAGTACTTCTGGTCTGCATTTCCCTAATGACTAAGGCTGTTAAACATTTCTCTAGGTAGCATTATTTGCAGATGATATGTTAGTATATATAAGTGACCCCAAAAATTCTACCAGGGAACTTCTACAGCTGATAAACATCTTCAGTGAAGTGGCTGAATACAAGAATAACTAAAAAAAAAAAGTAGCCCTCATACAAACAAATGCCAAAGGACTGAGAAAGAAATCAGGGAGATAACACCTTTCACAATAGCCCCCCAAATAATGTAACATATCTTGAGGTAATGGTATCCATGCATGTGAAAGACTTTTATGACAAAAATTTCAAAGGTTTGACCAAAGAAATTGATGAAGATATCAGGAGATGTAAAGTTCTCCCATGTTCATTAATTGGTAGGGCTTAAATAGTAAAACTGGCCATCTTACCAAAAACAATGTATAGAAACAATGCAATCCCCACCAAAATTCCAACACGAAGAATACTCAACTTCATATAGAAAAATCCCAGGATAGCAAAAATAATCCTAAACAACAAAAGAACTTCCAGAGGTATCGCCATCCCTAATTTCAAGCTGTACTATAAAGCAATAGTAATAAAAATGGCATGGTATTGGAATAAAAACAGTCAGGTGGATGAATTGAATAAATTTAAAGACCAAGATGTAAATCAACATATGGACACCTAATTTTTTAAATAACAAAACCAGAAATACACAGTGGAAATAAGACAGCAACTTCAACAAATAGTGCTGCTCTAACTGGATGTCTGCATGTAGAAGAATATAAACAGATCCATATCTATCACCCTGCAGAAAATAAAGTCCAAGTGGACCAAAGACCTCAACATAAAACCAGATACACAGAACTCATTGGCACAGGAGACAACTTCCTGAACAGAATACTGATAGCACAGGCATTAAGATAGACAATAAATGGGACTTCATGAAACTGAAAAGCTTCTGTAAGGCAAAGGATACTGTCAATAGGCCAAATCAGCAGCCTACAGAATGGGAAAATATTTTCATCACTTCGTAACTGAGGGAGGTCTAATATCCAAAATATATAATGAACTCAAGAATCTAGGCATCAATAAACTGAAAAATCCAATTTAAAAAGTGGGCAGCAGAGGTGCATGCCTTTAACCCCAGCACTTGGGAGGAAAAGGCAGGAGGATCTCTGTGAGTTCAAGGCCAGCCTGGTCCAGGACAGGCACCAAAACTACACAGAGAAACCATGTCTTGAAAATAAAAATAAAAATAAAAAAATTTAAAAAGATGGGAATACAGATATAAACAGAATTATCAAGCATGGAATCTCAAATAGCTGATTAACACTAAAGGAGATGTTCTTTTATGCTTTAAAATTACTATAGAGGAAATGATCTCCCATGCCAGTGTGTTCAAGATGACTCCACCATACACAACTGGCAATGGTCCAGAGGGTGCCTGAGCTGACCTATTCTGGTGATTGGATGGCTGAATACCCTAACTGTCATTATAGAACCCTCATACAGTGACTGATGGAAGCAGATGCACAGATCCACAAATAGGTCCCAGACGGAGCTCCAGGAGTCCAATCGATGAGAGAGAGGAGGCATTTTATGAGCAAGAGATATCAAGACCATGATTAGAAAAAGTAGAGAGACAACTAGCCAAACTAGTGGAAACATATGAACTGTGGACCAATAGCTGAGGAGCCCCCATGGTACTGGACTAGGCCCTCTGGATAAGCAAGACAGTTGTTTATCTTGAACTGATTAGGGGCCCCAAGGCAGTGGGATAGGGACCTGTCTCTGGTGCATGAGATAGCTTTTGGAACCTAGTGCCTATGGTGAGACACTTTGAACAGCCTTGGTGCAGGGAGGAGGGGACTGGACCTGCCTCAATTGAATGTACCAGACTCTGTTGACTACCCATTGGAGACCTTGCCTTGGGGGAGGTGGGAATGAGGGGTGGGACAGGGGAATCTGTGGTTGATATGTAAAATGAATGGGAATCTCATGATTTAAAAGGAGAAAAAATTACTATATAATTATTCTGTTTTTCCTTTTCCTTTCCTCCCTCCACATCCTTCACATACACCCCCATGTCTTTCAATTTCACGGATGCTTTTACATTATTGTTATTACGTTTGTGTGTGTGTGTGTGTGTGTGTGTGTGTGTGTGTGTGTATGTGCATGTATACTTAAATATATAAAACAACCTGCTCACTCAATATGTTAATTCTGTGTGTATGAATTTACTGCAGTGTTTTGAAAGCTTATAAATTGACCTTAGTCTTTAATTCATTAATCTATGATGCTTGTATGCTGTATTTAGAGATTTTTATTTGTTTTATATTATTGGTGCTTATTTTTTAGTTGTTTATCATTATCATCATCATCATCATCACCACCATCATCATCATCATCATCATTATTGGTACAGGGTTTCATTATGTATTGCTTACTCTACTGAAACACACTATGTAGCCAAAACTGGCCTAGAACTTCCAGTGATTCTCATACAGTTCCATCCAACTGTTGGTATTACAGGATTGTGTGGCCATTCCTGATTCTTTACTTGTTCGGGTCACATTATGTATACCTTTAAAATACTCAATTTTTTATGGTTGTTAGAGTTTTGCAAATTTTCATTGAATATTCCACAAAGAAATTCACAATATAAAAAATGAAAATTAAAAAAAAAATCTGAAACACAGGAATATAGAAACTGCTACTTGGTTTCTTCAATAAAACATGCAGATACACCAAATACACACACACACACACACACACACACACACACACATACATACACACACACCACAATCCTATAGCAAGTGTGTAATGCACCTGGATTTCAGGATGATTTAAAGACTTGTTAATGCAAAGGAGAACATTTCTTACCTGAGAACGTGACAACAGGAAGAGAGTAAGATGTAACATTTCACTTGTAAGTTAGGGAATTAAATGAGTGGAATTTCTGCTCAGGGATGATTAATGACCAGAAAAGTCTGAAGGGATGCTATGTGAACAAGAAATTTATCTCTTTCCAAAATGTTCTAGAAAACTGGCAGAAGGATTCAGTTCAAGTTGAAATTTATGATTTCAAAGGGATAAGGATCAAACCAACTTTTTATAGTTCAAATAATTGAGATGAATTTATTCATAACACTTTGTAATCATTTATGTCCTTGCAAAGTATTTTTTAAAATTTTTTTCATTTGCCACTCCTTCCTCACCCCTGAGTGTTCTCTAATTCTCAGCCTCTATTACTTTACTTATTATTGTTAGGCACATACATATATGAATAAATATATCAGAATAGCCTGATGTGTCTATGTACTGTTTAATTTGATGTGCACAAATAACAAATAGGGCCTCATCAAATATGAAGATTGAGTCTCTCTCTCTCTCAGAAGTTATAAAGTACCTGTAGCTCTTTATGAGGACTGGGGTCTTATGATATTTCCCCCTTCAATGCTCACATGTCAACTGGCACTGTCATTATTCAGGTAATGCTTTTGTGACCATATTGTTTGAAGTTCATGAGAATCAAGAGTTACTTTATATCCATAGAGGACATAATTGTACAGCTAATATCTGTTTCTTTTGGCTCTTAAAATATTTCTCCTCCCCATTTGCAATGTGTCCTAAGACCTAGGTGTGAGAGTTGTGCTACAGATATATTACCTGTGGCTGGGGAACACCTATGCATTCTTTGCATTTAGACAAGTTAGGGATTGCTGTAATAAATGAAGCTCTATTACAAGTGTACAACACACACACAGAGAGAGAGAGAGAGAGAGAGAGAGAGAGAGAGAGAGAGAGAGAGAATTAGATACCCATGCTCACCATGCCACAGTTCAAGTTAAAATGACAAGAGAAGAAATAGTCAAGCATAATAAAATTGTAACCAATTTCATGAATAAAAAATATGTCCTAAAGTCTGAAGTAGTCATGGAAAAGAGAGAAAGCAAACACGTTTTTTCAGTTAAACTTGACAACTGGTAATTCACTATAGGCTAAGTACAAGAAGATTATGTAATTGATGTGGTCTTTTTATGAATCCTAAGGTGATAGCAACAATGATTTCAGAAAACAATATTTTAGAATAAAAGGAGGCAGGAATAAACTTTTCCATGAAGAAGCAGGCTGGATGCTATTCATAAAATTTTAATTTTATCCTTGTTATCATTATAATTATTAATCTGCCATCACATTAGCAGGCAAAGGATTGAAGAGTGAGCAAGTTCAGTCTTTATATCTGAATAGGAGAAACAATTTATTAAGCACAATTTAAGAAAGTAGTGTTTGGTAGCTTAGGGAAATGGGCTGTGGCAGGGAAGTGAGTTGAAAACTTGAGTAGTAGATACAAGAGGATAATATCTCTTTTGGGAACAAGTATTTTAAGTTTATAGTAAGTTTCTTTGTAGGCAGTTTTAAGAAGCAATACAGACCATATTGACCTTGTATAAGGTTCTAGGATGTTAGAGTGAGGGGCTATGATTTTAATTGCCTTCTTTAAAATCTCTGTTGTGAAAATAGGGCTGTGAAAACCTGGGCAATGCACTTAAGAGTTGTCCTAGATGATCAGAAGCCTCTATTAGTCAAAGGATTTCGTCACAGGGTACCTGGCTGAAGGTCTGCTTGTCAGGTCTCTTCTGTTTGTCCTGCAGCACAGTGGCTTGCTTCAGTCGCCTGCTATGTCAGCCAGCAATTATCACTCTAAAGTTACCCTCTTGTTTCTGACAGCTTCTCGGGCCAGAGCCTTGAGAGAATTCTGCTTACACAGGCACTGTTCTGTCGTTCTTTTGTTCTAATTATGAATAAGACTGGTGATTCAAAGGCTGAGGTGAAACCTGTCAGCTCAGGGAGACCGAGGAGGAGATAACTAGTCTTCTCTCCTTGTTGGAGTTCATGGAAGACCCTTGCTTCTGCTTTGACAAGCCAGAAAAACCTGCACCACTCCAAACCTCACCCTACCACTTCTTGTGTGTGTCTCTCCTAGACACCCTCTGAAACTCTACAATTATTTTCTGTCACCTAGTTGTTAATGCAGCCTCTTGACCCAAGGTTAATTTTATTTAATTAGCACAAATGCAAACTCAGTGTTCACAATGTGATGGTATATTCTTCAAGAAGCCACAGCATGCATGGGGTTTACAATGCAGTGATCCATTTCATAATCCTATCCAAGTACTATACACAATATTTATGGACTACCTTACCAAAATTTGAATAGACAGTGCTTTAGTTTTAGAGGTATAGTGTTCATGTTGAAAGTTTAAAAAATTACCATGTATAACAAAGCTCCATATTCCTCAAGAGATAACAAGAGTGCTTTCCTGGGTATAGGAACAGAATTTGAATATGCATACAAAAAGAGGAACCTGATAAATTATTTCATGTTGGAACTTGATTAAGTGAGTAATTGATAACCTTTTTTTTTTAGTTGTTTAATTTTGTTTGTTGGATAGAATTACTTCAAATAAAGACATCAATGAAGGAAATAATTTATTAATAAATAAGAGCTATTTGGCTCGGTAAGAATACAAGTTTTTGATTTTTTTCTGAATATTCATATATGCTAGGAAAGGTTACTTGGCATCATTTTTTTAAACAAAAACAATAGGTCATTTCTACAGAGTTCAAGAAATACAAAGGAAGAGATCACATCTGAAAATGACTCCTGTGTCATGTAACTCTTGTGGAAAGTCACATGACACAGCAACATGAAACAATGAAGATGAAAACATGCACTTGTGAAGATAACCTGGGCATAGGTGAGCCATTAAGGATTGTAGAAAACAGTTTAGCAAGAGACTCCACTCTTTTCTCTTTCTCCTTTCCCATAAAGCCATGCGAAGACTCAAATGAAATGGAATAGTTGAGTAGTAAGTGATTTAACAACCTAGATACACTGTTCATACTCTACATTAATAGCAGTCATGCTAACTGACACTGTCATGGAAGTTAAATACATAATTGAAATTTAAAATCTGTTCAGTATTATATATGGCTTTGTGTCTCTGTCATATCAATAGTGCTATAATAAGAACCAGAACACACAAATAAAGGCAATGATTTAAAAAAAAAAATAGAGGTGTTTCACTGAGATTATGCATGGAGATTTGATAAGTGGTACTAATAATTGTGTTTTTTTCTCCTTTTTAATTTATAATATTTGTGTTTTAATTTTACACATCAGCTATGGGTTCCCCTGTTCTCCCACCTCTTGCCCCTGCCCTTACCTTCCCCCAAGCCCTTCCCCTCCATTCCCATCTCCTCCAGGGCCAAGACTCCCCTGGGGATTCAATTCAACCTGGTAGATTCAGTACAGGCAGGTCCAGTCCCCTCATTCCAGGCTGAAGAAAGTATCCCTGTGTAAGCCCAAGGTTCCAAACAGCCAGCTCATGCACTAAGGACAGGTCTGGGTCCCACTGCCTGGGTGCCTCCCAAACAGTTCAAGCTATCCAATTGTTTCACTTATCCAGAGGGCCTGATCCAGTTGGGGGCTCCACAGCCTTTGGTTCATAATTTATGTGTTTCCATTAGTTTGGCTATTTGTCCCTGTGCTTTTCCAATCTTGGTCTCAACAATTCACACTCTTACAGTCCCTCCTCTTTCTCGACAATTGGACTCCTGGAGCTCCACCTGGGGCCTGGGTGAGGATCTCTGCATCCACTTCCATCAGTTTTGGATGAGAGATCCAGCATGACCGTTAGGGTCTTTGCCCATCTGAACACCAGACTAGGTCAGATCATGCTTTCTCTTGACCATTGCCAGTAATCTACAGTAGATGTATCATTGTGGACTTCTGGGGAGCTCTCTAGCACTTTGATTCTTCCTGTTCTCAGGTAGTCTTCATTTATCATGGTCTGTTATTCCTTGTTTCCCTTTCTGTTCTTGATCCAGCTGAGATAACACCTTACATCTGTCAGAGCGGCCAAGATCAAAAACACAGAAGACAGCTTATGCTGGAGAGGATGTGGAGCAAGGGGAACTCTCCTCCACTGCTGGTGGGAATGCAATCTTATACAGCCACTTTGGAAATCAATATGGCGCTTCCTTAGAAAATTGGGAATCCATTTCCCCCAAGACACAGCTATAGCACTCTTGGGCATATACCCAAGGAATGCTCAACCATAGCACAAGGGCATTTGCTTAGCTATTATCATATCAGCATTGTTTGTAATAGCCAGAACCTGGAAACAACCTAGATGCCCTTCAACTGAAGAATGGATAAAGAAAATATGGTACATATACCCAATGTAGTACTACTTAGCAGAGAAAAACAATATTATGAGGTTTGCAGGCAAATGGATGCATCTGGAAAAAATCATCCTGAGTGAGGTAACCCAGACTCAGAAAGACAAACATGGTATGTACTCACTCATAGTAGGATATAGTTGTAAAACAAAGATGACTAGACTGCTACACAACACCAGGGAGGCTACCTAGAAAACAAGACCCTAGGAAAGACTCAGGGATCACCCAATGACAGAGAAATGGATGAGATCTACATGAACAACCTGGACGACAGTGGGAGTAATGAAGGGCAAGGTTAGAGGGGAAGAGAGCTTAGGGGGGCAAGAATTGTGTTTCAATTTAACAAATTTTATAACAGAGTGACTAAGGAAAGAAGAATGATAAGAAAAATACTTAGTATCAACTATGACAGGGATAGGAGAATCTCTCTTAATAATAAAATAGGTACACTTTGTTTGGAACCTCAGTGCAGGTTAGAAGTGTCATGTGGCAAATGATGTTATGTTGCTCTTAGTGGATAGGTGCAGTGATTTTGCAATGCAGTAGCATTCACTTACAGCAGCTTTATTAGAGATATAACATTGGAAAAGTATACCATGAAAATCTGCTTCATCATTAGGTGCCCAAGATAAGTTGAGAAACTATCTTTTCAGGTTTCTCCTCTTTAATACAGAAATTCATGATTCCATCAATTACAGTCAGGCTGAATTATAAAATATCTGACAGTGTCAACTCATGGGTCAGCCGATATTGCTCTATGCAATTGGCACTCTAATTAGGAAAACAGAAAAAAAGAAAATATACAATTTATTTCTGTACTTGACTTTGTGGATGAATATTAGCATCCCATAGTAAACAAACCTTTAAGATTTGTCCATTTTCTATCTGGGTCACACCAGAGATCCTGTACTCACAGCTTATCCTTTTCTGAACCAAAGAAGCTATTCAAGAAAGTCATCTGACCAAATAAAAAGAAAGATAAAATCTCTTCAAGGACGTCTAGTTACCAAGTGAATCTCTAGTAAATTTCCTCACAATGGCTAATCAGCACTTTTTTTTTTCTGTGTCAAGGGAGGATAATCTGCTGGGTCTGTCACCAAATGTCCTTTAAAGACTTGTAACCACTAGATATTCTGCTACAGTCATCTAATCAGACTTCTCCATGCAATCAGAGATGAAGAATAACAGATTAATTATCTCGGATTTTTCATCTTAATCTAGGGGGGAATTAGAGACTGGTAATATTAAAATTTTTACCTATGTTCTTATTATTCTCCATATGATCAAAACCGCTTAATTCTGTTACAGTGATTGGAGGTATCACGCAAAATTTGTGAAGTTTTACAAATGATATGTGTCAAACTATTATTAAAAACTTATCTTTTTGTCTCTGAGAGTCATTCCATCTGGTCTGATATAGTTTTAGCAACATTATATAATTGTATCAATTTCTTTTCCCTTTGTTTGTTAGTGTCTACACAGACCTTTGGAATTATTCTTTCTTTTAAAATTTTATTATTATTTTTATTTGTATGAATATTTTCCTTGCCTGTATCTCTTTACACTACATGATAACCTGGTGCCCAAAGAGGACAGAAAGTCCATCAGATTACCCGGAACTGGAATTTTAGATGGTTTCAAGCACACTCAAGGATACTTGAAATTGGACTCAGATACTCTTGATGAGGAGCCAATGCTCTTAACAGAGTAATGATATTTCAATCCCCATTATACTCTGTTTTGGAGAACAGAAAAATGAAGATGTCTTCAATACTGGAAATGAGATGCAATCTGAATGAAAAATAAACCTGTCAATATTACTGTGTAATTTGCATCTCTAATGCATTCAAACTCTCAAGAAAGAATCTTGGATTTGGCTTATGAGATTTTACAGTATAAAAATTAAATAATTTGAACAATTTAAAAAGTTTTTAATCAAAGAAAACTAAATGATAACAACAATAAAAATTATGATGGCTTGTTATTATAGATGTACTTCCAAAGTTTAGAATGTGCAAACAAATATCAGTAATTTCAAGTGGTCAAATACGCTATTTTTTATAAAATAAATGAATCCCCATTGTAGAAATTTTACTCCATCTACAGAAAATGTGAGTAAGTCAATATCAAAGGCAAATATTGTTATGCATGAAAGTTGCAGTTCAAAAACAAAAGCATTAGAAAAACAAATAAGATATATATAAAATAAAATGTCTAAGTTGGAATTAGTTTAAATTAGTAACATACTCTCAAAAGTAAAAAAGGATTCTAGTTCATTAATATTGTTTAAATAGATTTTTTTCATTTTTCTTTATTAAGAAAATTTCTACTCACTCTACATACCACCCACAGACAGTTTAAATAGTTTTAAATATGATATTTTATTATGATATATAGAGACAGGAGTTTATTCAGAAGCAAACAACATTCTGCTCCAAAAGACTATGAAAGTGTATTTGGAATATATATAACTGGGCACAATAAAACCAAGACACATGCTCGTACTGAATTATTATAGAAGTTCAGTAAAATGGGTAATAGCAAAAACTGTGAGAAGAGAACTGGTATGGATTCACATTCCTATATTCTCAGCTCAGTTGTTTGGTAAATGAGGCTGGATGCTGAGGAGCTTTAGACCATGCAAGGCTAGATGATAGACTAATTCAACTGCCAAAACACACAAGGCAGAATAGGAAGTAAAGAAGGAAAAAGAGCAGAATGAAGAGGAGAAGAAAGAAGAGGAACAGGAAGGAGAGAAACAGGGGGAAATGGATAAAGAAAAGCAAGATTTAAAAAAAGAGAAGAGAAAGAGGAAGATCAAGGTGTGGAGAGAGGAGCCCAAGATTGAAGAGAAGAAGCAATCTTAAGGGATTAAAATTCTTTAATTTCTTGGAAATACCCAAACATCAATGTTAGGTTTGGTTAACAATGTATGATATATTATTAAGAATTGTCAATGGGAAAATATAATGTCATCAGATAGAGAATGTATTTAAACAATGATAAGTTTCCTATTAACAAAAATAACACAGCAGAGAGATAGGCAAGATGTGACTAATTGAGATGTTCAAGCAAGATAAAGAAAAGTCTCTTAATTTTCTCAGTTGAGAAATGTCTTTGTAGATAACCCTAGCTTGTGTCAAGTTAACAAAACCAAACTGGGACAATATGTAACTTTATCTGTATTTAAACTGAGAGCTTGTGGGAACAAGGAGGTAAATAATAACCACTGATTTGTGTTCTATTACTTCAAAGGCTATTTGATCTTTAGATCAATGGAATACTAAATGTTGTAGTTCCCTAGCCAATACTCATCACTATAAATTCTTTACTAAAGTAGGCATTTGAGAACTAACATATTCATTCAACATTAATTTATATAGTAACTTCTCTGCATAGGATTTTATCCCAAGACACAGATTCCTCTCAAACCTCTTTGCTGCCTCAAAAGATATAGAGGACAATGTGTTTGTGTGACATTCCTGAAAACACACACACACACACACACACACACACACACACACACACGAAAAGGAGGGTTAATGACCCAGTTTTTATTTCTTTCTTGTTTTTGGAATTTTCAAGGTAAACAAAATATAGGATTTCTTAAATCAAAGTATTACAATTTAATAATTGCTAGGCATAAAACTACTATAGTAATTGCCACCAAAGGCCATATGGATGTCCTTGGTCTGTGCCACTACCAGAAGCAGTGTTGATGTCCATGAACATGTAACTTGGACCCATATTGTATTGGTGGCTTGTGTAGCACCAGAGGAGGCCATGTTGATGTCCTAGGCCTGTGCTGCCACTTAGGGCCATGATGGTGTCCATAGCCTATGCTTTGGCAGGAGACTCCATTGATGTTGTTGGCCTGTACTCTAATTGAAGACCATAAGATTTGTGGCCTATGCTGACACCTTAGATCGTAGGGATATTTGTGGTCCATGTTGTCTCCAGAAGCTATGTGGAAATCCATGATCCATGCTCCTCCTGAGTGTAAAGATCAAGGAAACTTCCTTAGTAGTGTTATCAATGATAGTAAACTCATATTTGAGAAAGATGGACACAGAGGACTGTGACAAAACCTCCACCCCATCCCTCTACATCTTATCCACCACCCTAAAAGTAAAAGCACAGACAGAAAGTCATCAAGGGGAACTCCTAAAAACTGTAATAAGGATGCTGGTGCTCAGCACTCCACAGTTGATAGCTGCTGGCAGGGGTGGGGATAGGGAACGACTCAGTTTCCCTTGAGGGCCTACAATGAGTACATGGGCAACATAAATTGAATTTGTTCTTTTGTTCTTTTTTTTTTGGGGGGGTGGTCTAGGAGGACTGGGAAGTGAGTGTGATCAGGGTGCATGAGGTCAAATTTCCAAATAATCAATAACAATATTAGGTTGAAAAAATGTAAATGAACATTAGATAAACTTAGTGAAGCTTTTTTCCCCCCTGCTTTAGAAAAAGAGAATCCTGCAGAAGAGAGGGAGCAAGAATTATAGGAATCAGAGTGGTAAAGAACATCATAAGAAAACCCACAGAAACAACTAACTGGCCCATAGAAACTCAGTCTCAACCAACAACCAGGGAGCATGCATAGGACTAACTCGGGCTCTGTGACAGTTCTGTAGCTTGGTCTACTTGTGAGACTCCTAACAGTGGAAGCAGGGGCTGTCCCTAATGATTTAGTAGGCTCTTGGGTGTAGTGGGTAGCCATCCCAGCCTTGGCCTGAAAGTTCCAACCCCCATGGAGGCTTCTGTAATGGTCACGCCCACAAGGCGGGGCTGAGAGAGGAAGCTGAAGACCCAGGATGGAGAGGAGAGGTTTCTCTTGGTTCTGGGACCCTGGACACTGGAGGTAGACGGAGCACAGTTCTCCAGAGAACACCGCCAGACTGTGCCATACCTTTGCCAGGCCCTACAACCTATCCCTTCATTTCTAAGTTTCCTCACAAAATAAACCTCCCTTTTAACTATGTGGAGTGGCCTTAATAATTTCACCAATACTTGGGAACCTATTCTTCATACTGGATTCCCTTGTTGAAGCTTAATAAAAGCAAGGGTGCTTAATCTGGCCTCAACTTGATATGCTATGCCTTGGTGACACCCAGGCCTGTCCCTTTCTGAACAGCAACAGAGGAGGAGTGATTGAGGGAGGAAAAAGTAGAAGTGTGGGAGGAGATGGGAAGGGAGGAGGGGAAAGAAACTGCTGTCTGGATATAAAATAAATATATGAAATAAAAATATTTTGCTATATTACCCCAGGCTTGGCTTGAACTCTAGATCTTCCTGCCTCAGCTGGCTGCATTCTTGGATTACAAGTAAAGTGCCAACATACTTGGATCACAAGCGAATTTGAAATGGCTTCTGTCTAGGAAATATAGAGGGTGAAGCCTGGGATCACACTTCACCAGCAACACTATATAATTAAGTCTGAACTTTGCAGTTGTTAGTGAGTACTCACATGAAGGGAAGCATAAGGCATCATAGCGTAAATCAAGATAAGGCCAATAACTTCTATCACAGGAGCCAAGACAGCAACTTATTAATGAGACTGGTTTCTTGTTTGGGTGATCAATATAATCTCAAGTTTAGGATGTTACCTTTTTCCTGTAAAACTTCCTAATTATAAGGATGTGTTTCCCCTGGATTTTGTTTCAGACAAGAAGTAGATAATTATAATTTTTAGAAATTAAAATAAAGAAGATCAAAAGAAGTAAGTATGAATTTTAGGCTTAATGACCTTTGGTTTTTATTTGTTTGGTTGGTTTTAGTTTTTTCTAAACAGGTGCTTTCTGTTTTAAACACCACTTAATATTTTAGTATGTCAAACAAGCTAAAGTATGGTTTGCCAAGGATTGAAGATCTAGTGTTTAAACAGTCTTACTCTTCAGTTGAACATTTTATAACCTGAAACTACTGTAGAAAATAACTAAGATGGCAATAGAAAATATGAACTATTGAGCTAGTTCAGCTTGTATGTTTCTAGAATTAAAATATTTTGTATCATATTTGTGGCAAGGTGACACTTGGACTTTGCAAAGTTTCCCATGAAATCTGTTTAATTCATAATCATCAGTATTTGAAAGCTATGACTATATGTATATGAATGCACATACATGAAAAGGTATTTATTTACTTAAGCTTCCTAGAGTCAACTGTTCTTTTAACATAACACAACGAGTGTCATTACAAAGAAGCTGAGGCATCATACCAAAACACATTCACAGAAAAGAAAATTTCATATGAAATCAGAAGTCATAAGGAACAGGAAATGGTATTATTAAGTCCCAAAAAGAAACACCAGGGATTTCTAGCAATTAAAATAGTCTGGGTGTGATTACACAGCCTTCTTCTGTCCTTGATTTCAGGCTTTTAATCTTTAGAATTTTGAGAGAGTAATTATATTATTTTGGGATAGGTTTGATGTGGTGGTTCATTACAGCCATTCTTCAAATCAAATATATGGCCTTCATGCCATTCTAACCAAAACCAACAACAATAATCAGGTATTTTGAGTGTCTTGATAGGATCTGTGTGAAGAAGTCTATATATATGCCATGTTCAACCCCATTATGTTCAAATATAAAGAACTATATACCTACCTTCTGTAAATGTGTGTTTTTATAAAAATTTCTGAATGTTTTTTCCACAAACTCCCATTGATACTGTTCCCTTCTTTCCTCATTGCCTTCAAATGTAAACAATTCATAGGAAATATAGCTAAAAGGTCATTCTAGGTGCTTAAGAATGGTTTCAACAGATTTCCTGGAAGACACCTTGTGTGCAGAAAGAGATATAGTGTTTTTCAGAATGGAATTTATGAGCTATTTGATTTCACATAGACTATAGTAACACTGGTTTGTACAGGCATATATAAATATTATATGTTATATACCATTATATGTTAAATAAGTTTGTCTAAGTTTATATTTACCTATATATGTATAAGTTTATAAGTGAATATATGTCTATACAATATTCATATATAATTTATACATGTTTATATTATATAATATTGTTTTTAATTTATACAAGTTTAAAATTAAATTATTGTATATGTTTCATAAATTACTATCCTACATGGATATGTATCTCCTGTCTTGTCTTGGGTTACTCATTGTCATTGTCAACAGTAGTTAACAAGAGATAACTGATTAGTGAGCTGCTGATGGTCAGAACAAACATTTCTGTTAGAATTTCTGTAAAATTCTCTGATGCAGATTGTTTTATCATACTTAGGAACTGGAGACCAAATGCTTGTTATTAAGAGACTGAAATACTCCTATGCTTCAATATACAAAGAAGATATAACTGGATAGCCTGAGCCATTTCATATTATCTTTATTCTAGTCTATTAAGCAAAACCAAAACCATGTATAATGGAAACCACCACGTTTTTGGTTTGAAATAATAACAAAATATCACCATTTTATGAAAATATTGTCATATTTATAGTTTAAATTAGAGTAGAGTTATCTTAATCCAGAGGAGCATAAAGACATGTTGAACAATTTAATAAATAAAATCAAAACTGGGAGGAATGATCTCCATGACACTGGCAATACTCAAGAATGCAACAAGTTCATTTAGACATGATCTCCATTCTTTTTATTGGGCCACAGTTATTTGAAAGAATATTGAATATTTTAATGTTTAGACCATAATGTCTATGCTATCCTAAAAATGTGATTAAGTATTTGACTTTATCAATAAGGCTATGTACTTACCTTGAAGATATATTGCATAGCATCTTCGTCTGTAAGAAAGTTTTATGAGATAACCAGGTATTTTGTCTTCTTATCTAAAATCTGTTCTCCACTTTTTGTTTTCTGTTTTCTAATCCTGATGAACTCTAGAAATGCAAACTGTCTGGCTCCATGTGTTTTGATGATCTTTATAGAATCCAAAAAGGGGTGCCACAGAATTCATCACAATTGTCATATGTGTATGTCTTCACAAGCCTTACTGCATCACACATATACAGATCTAATATAGAAAACAAAATCACAACTATGTACGTTTTTCCTTTATTAATGTCACTGTTCTTAGACTTTCCCATTAAGACAAGGGCTCTGATGTAAAATCTTATTTTTGTTTTGTTTGCCTCGTTTCCATAGTAATCTGCATCAATTCCAACTACAGACAGTCATTGTCTTTTTGGCTGGTCAGTCTTTGTTATATAAAAGCTACAAGATCCATTTCATCTTTCTTTATATCAGTTCATCTATTTGGATAATATAGACCATGCTGTGTCCTGTGCCATCTAACTGTCCTGCCTTTGTTGTTTTAATGAGATCAGTTCTGTCTTTACAGTCATAAAATACATGTCTTTTTGCTATTGTTTGTTTGCTTTCTGATTTTTTAAAGAGCTCCTCTCTCTCTCTCTCTCTCTATCTATCTATCTATCTATCTATCTATCTGTCTATCTGTCTGTCTGTCTGTCTATCTCTCTCTCTCCTTTCCCCCCTCAGAGGGACTATCTAAGCTTTTCATTCAATGTGAACCCCTTCTCTTTCATATGTAATTCTTGTTTGGAGATTTAGCTGGGAAATCCTGGCCACTGCCTGTGCTCCAATACTAAATCAGAAGCTTCTGAATCCTGCCTTGCCCTTCCCCTGAAGGGCTGCCATGCACAAGGAAAGGACCTTCTGCTTCTTCATCTTCTACTGAAGCTATTTAAGTCATAGGTGACCCTGTTACTCGAACAAGGGAGTACTCATCACAGTGCCTAGTTTACCTCTCCTCCTGAACTCAAGACTATACATCATCAATAGGAGATAGAGAGAGATAGAAATATCACCTCTTAGTTTAAACTTGAAATTAAAGTATGTCACCCAAAGCAGTTCTTATCAGGTAAAAAATGTTTCCAATATCCATGTCCACAAATAAATTGTTTGGATTTAATTATGTTATTTTAGTTATGCACTGGAAATGAGATATGATGTGCTAACTACCATTAAAATTAAAAATACACTTTAAAATTATTTGAATTAATCTTTCCCATTTAATCAGTGATTATATTGTTTTAATGTCATTTATTTCAGACAAATTAAAGTTTTCATGATTTTTAACTTGTCCTAATTCTTCTTTCTTTTGTTTTGATTTGTTTTGTTTTACTGGTTACTATGATCAGTATTTTTATGTTCACAAATTTTAGTTGTATTACCTGTTGATATCTTTCCTGTCATTAGTATTTGGTGTAGATGTAACCGGCTTGTTAAATAAGAAACACAGAACTGATTGCAGAGTTAAAAACCACGAGGTCAGAGCAAGAGCGGAAAACCTTACCCTTCACTGCTTCTGCTGTTCTTCCTCTTTGCAAGAGACCTACTTCTGTGCATCCTGTCTATTTAAAGACTTTCTGTTCTGTTTTCTCATTGGTTGTAACCCAGCCACATGACCTCCTCGTCACTGCCTGTTTGTACAGACCTCCAGGTCTTCTATGGTTGGTATTGAGATTAAAGGCGTGTGTCTGCTATGCTGGCTGTGTCCTTGAACACACAGAGATCCACCTAGCTCTGCCTCCCAAGTGCTGGGATTAAAGGCGTGCCCCACTACTGCTCAGTTTCTGCTCTGGCTTGCTCTGACCTCAAGGCAACTTTATTGACATACAAATAAAATCACATTTCAATACAAATAAAGTATCACTATATTTTGGTAAGCTATAAAACAAGCTCATTAAATTTAAACTAAATTTGACATTGAAGTAACGTATATTCATAAGGAGAAAACACTATTTGTAACCGTAGCTAATAGAAAACTCATACTAAACCTCACTGTCTAAAGGGGATGTTTACATTCACATGAAACACTCTTCAAAGATAACCTAGGTTAATTTAGAGTAGCTATGTAGCATAATTAAACTGGATTTGTTGTGACCTTTGATAAGTCATTTGACATGACTAAACTCAGCTGCAACTTGTTTCTGCTGGTATAGTTAGAATAAAACTACATAAGAATTAACAGCATACATTATAATATATCACACAAACATGAGGATTTATATGTTGAAGTAGTATAAAACAATAAAAGCACAATATACACATACATAATTTTAGGCTTTCTTTCAAAACCTGCTAAGTATTTTTAAAAGGTTCTACTTAGATTAATTTACTTAATCCTCTATAAGGTTACTAGAAAAAAAAAAATCATTTTGCGTGAAGCTTGCTTCTCCCAAGGTGGATTGAACAACTGAAGCATGAATCATTAAAATAAATGCTTTGGAACTTCCTCTGTATTGCTGCTTTGAAATGTCACACATGTAACTATTTCTTCCTGTCACTTATGAAATTAGCTTTTTGTAGCTTATCACTAATTAGTCCTTGCTTTGAAGTATAATTTATAATTTATATCTATAAATATCTCTTTCTAAAACATCTAGTTCAAGAATTCACCATTCCATAGCTGGCTTTTTTAGACAGATGGTCCAAGATTCTCTTTGCTAACTGTTTAATATTCCTGGTTTGATATGTTAAGGATATCAACTTGAATTTTCCTTTGATAATTATAGAGTCCCAGATAGCTGTCTATTTTTTGTTGAATTGTACTATTGGGAAGCCAGTCACAATTATTTTTTAAAGTTTACTTAACAATGAGAAATATAGTTCATGCATACTGTTGAATACTTCATCAGTCTTTTATAAAAGTGTAAATACACAATAAATTTAGGATTATATTTACAGTGAATATGCAGAGTAGAATAACAATACATATTAAGAAAATAATGTATAAGATTTTTTTGTGATTTGTCTTGAGAACACATGAACAAATATCTACTTATTCCACATAATGAATGGCCAAGCCAAAGAAATCTATCAAACTCAAACTTGGTAAACTAAGTGTGTGTTGTGGTTTATTTCAAAACTATGCTCCTATAATGTTGTTGAAATCACAGACCAGCATACTCAGAGCAAGTACATGGAGACAGGGAGAACCCTCTATTACATACTGATCAGATGCAAACTAATATTTAATGGTTTTGGCATTATGTAATGTAATGTAATGTAATGTAATATACATTACAACTTATAATGTATAGCAAGGCATGTCTTAATCTTACCTGTTGTGACTATCCTAGGGAGAATTTTTTATTCTCTGTTATCAAAGGAATTTTCTATATAGCTAAACAAGCTTACTGAAGCAGAGACTGTGGTTATCATTTAGGGAGAGTTTAGCAATTAGCAACTGAATTCTAAGTGGGTATCATTGATGGTCATTCAGTCAAGCAGATATTGCTTTGTTTTAAATAATGAGGAGGAGGCTCCAGCAAGAAAGTTTACCAAAGCAGAATTATAAATTTAACCAAATTAGAAGCAAACTCTGAATATTTTATTCTTATACATCTTATTTTTGCTAAGTAACAGTTGTTAGCCAGCTTTTCCTGACATAAACCAGACCACCAAGAAGACCACCCCAGCATTCTTGATGCTGCTCTGGAGCTCTGAGGGAATCCAAGCAGCTAAGAGTGGAAGTTTCTCCTCCACTTTTCTTAAATGGCAAACATTACCGAAACTTGTTAAGAAGCTCTTCTAAAATGTCTATGATTCATTTACTTTCTAAAACTTATGAGTTATTTATTTTCTATATCTTAAGGAGCTTCCCTGTAGGAAGTAATATTTCCATTTGGAACTACATGAGACTTAAATAACCTCCTGTCAGAACAGAAATTCAGAACATACTGCTGTGTATCAAAGAATGGTTAGTGTAAGACCTTTTTTAATGAGATTTCATTTCATGTATGGCAAACCATTTTCATTAGTTTATTGAAGACATAAAGCTCAATTCTGACTGTGGCTTGAAAATGCAAGTGTCAGTAAGTGTGTTGCTTTCAATCCCTTGTTACATTTTAATGATAGACAAAAGTAATACAACTAGATTTATTGGAGATAAATCATATCTGAATAGATTTCAAAATAATAGTTTGACTTCTTTTGAGTGAAGGCCAAAATGAGGAGGAATTTTCTACAAAATATGAGAAAAGCTAGAATTAATGTGAATCAGGGGAAAAAATCTTAGCTGAATGTGAAACTTCAGGTCAGTCATAATAATCACAAAACAAGCAGAGAGAAGCACATGTGCGGAGTGTCTAACAGTAATGGATACTGGAAGGAGATGGCAGCTAGCAAAAATTGGCTAGCTATATATGATTAGTAGATAACCATGGCCATCATTTTAAGTAACTAGTATCAAACTACATGGCAAACTTCTAAGGAGTTGGAAACTGTCATATAGTCATAATGTGAAGGAATCAAGACCAACGAGAGGTTCCAGGGCAGGCAGGTTGAGGAAATGAGCTTTGTGCAAAGATCAGAGTTTCAGTTATAGGGGACAGATGTAATTGTGAAATGCTCTAGGCACCATGATGATTATAGTTTATACTGCATAGTTAAAAACATTAATAATTTTGTGCCCACAAATATGTGCAATTATTATTTGTCCATAAAATAAAATATTTTAGAAGTTAAAACATTGATAATTACTGACATGAATTGGACCAAAATATCATTAATGCAAATCAAGTACCACACATGCATTTGAGCTGTGCTAATGAAGAATTTAGCACTGCAGCCATACTGCTGCTCTCTAGAAGAAATACCATGCCCAAACTCAGATATAAGAATAATGCAAAGGTTAAGAAACCAGAAAACAGCAATGAAGTGATTACCTTAAGCCAGATGGGACAGGGTCAATTTCAATACTCAAAATGTCTTCTGGTATTGGATCATTGAAAAAGATTTTAAAAAAGATAAAAATTGAAAATTTTGGATGAGCTACACAAAAATTGAAAATTTTGGATGGCAGGCTAGAAATAGTGAAAAATGTGATAGAAGAGAGAAATGTAAACATAAAATAAAAAAGCAAATAATTACAAGCAATGATCCATATATGTGATAATGATATAATAAAACCCAGTGTCTGTACGAAAACCTACAATGTATTTTAAAAGAAGAAAAGCACTATATAAATATAAGAATTTTCTTCACTTTGCAAATAAAAAAAGTAATATCTTAACACTTGATGTAAATAAAGCATATAAGATTGACAGAGGGCATTTTTTTTAGATTTAAAATGTATGCTCTTCACATTGAATATTATTAATAGAAAAATGTAATGATATGATATATGTATAATGTAAGTAATAGTAGAGTTGTACTGCTGTATGTTCACATTCATGTGCATGTCCTTTGAATTCTAATTGAATTGCTTTCTGTATAAATCAAGTGTGTTCTCAGCTATGTATAGAACTCTATTGGGTTTCCTTAATTTTGTATTTTTCTCTCAGATTCATTTTTCATGCTCATTCACTCTTCAAAAATCTGTCATCTATCAGTTCCAGATTATAATATATTTTTGTTTTACTAATAACTTTAGAGCAAAAATCTCTTAGTGAATTGAATGCCTTTGGTAAAGAATCTAGTTCATATAAGATACAAGAGTTATGGAAACGGTGTTTATTTACACACACACACACACACACACACACACACACACACACACACACACACCTCATTCTGAATAATACTATTAAAAGACTGGTGGGGAAGCAATTTTCCTACTGGAATTTGACTCATTCTTTCCCTTCCACTGTGTCCATATCCAGGATGTATTTAATACCCCCTATGCATTGTCATGTGAACTTATGTGAACAAGGTTGTTTTTCCTTTTCTAATCTGTTCTAGTTCTCATTCTTTCTCCTTATTCCCAATAAAACATCATTACTTGTCAGAGGTCAACTTATTCAGCTCCTGCAAATTAACATGAATATGACTCTATAAATGCCTAAAAAGGCCCTTACCAATATTTTTGAGTTACAAAGCTGAATAAAAGGTTCCTGAATCTGTCAACATACTGTCAACTAACCTACACCCATGAAGCTACACTTTGCCAGAACTAATATACTTTTATGTGGAAACTGAAACAATTACTTTCTAGTGCTCACCCACCTCCTTTGGGCTCGAGCCTTATGGGAATTATTGTATGTTTGTTTTTTGTAGAATAGAATGTGGCTATTTTAAGTAAAAACAAGATGGAAGGATTAAGTGATATGTCAGTCAGTGCTTGTCTTTGCAAGTGTGAGAATTTGAGTTTGATCCAAAGAACAAAACAGAAAGCCAGATTTGTTTTGCTGTAGCCCCTTGCTAGGGAGACAGATACAAGTAGATCCCTTCAGCTCGCCAGACAGTAGGCCCAGCCTAATTAGCAAATTCTGTGCCAGTGAGAGACACTATGCCAGTAATCACAGTGGATAGTGTCTGAGGAGCAACACCTGATATTGTACTCTGGCTTCCACAGGCAAGCATGCAACACATGGACATGCATAATTGAACTGCATTTGTATGCACATGAATGCACATACACACACAAAACATGAACTTGTGAAGAAAATTCTAGAACTTGTGCATAAAACTAAATGTTTCATTTATTTAAAATATTATAAATATCCTTTTTGGCAGTATTCCTGCTAGCTATTCCTGAAGAAATATGATGCAGGTAATAGGGTAAAATATAAAATATTATGTGACTGAAAAAAAATGTTCCTTCTGAAAAATATCAAATTTCTATAGATTACACAGTATTGCATATTCATTGAAAAAGTGGAGATTATATTCATATTATGTCTTTCCCATGAAGAGAAATTGTCAGGCCACTAGAGGATTCAGCCACAAATTCTTGTTCTGTTTTGTTTTATGTAAAGGGAATATAATTATTGCTTAGTTATGTGTTTAAAATTTGGGGACTCAGTTGACCATTTCTGACAAATTTTTGCTGAGTAATTATGAACTAGCATCAAATTTGTTTCCTCAGTTTGTTGTTAAAAATAGCACACATACTTTGGCATCAATGAATATTTTTTAATTGAATAAAATTTTGCTTTAAAATGGAGCAAGCATGTCTGACTCTTTTGCCTGCTCTTTGGACTCTTTTTCCCCTGTTGGCTTGCCTTGCCAGCTTCAGTCTGAGGGTTTGGCCTTGTCTTTTTGTATCTTCTCTTGTCTGTTTGACTGTCATGTCTTGGAGACCTGCTCTTTTGGGAAGAGGAAACAGAGGGAGAGCAGATCCAGAAGAGAGGTGAGGTGGGTGGTATCTGGGAGGAGTGGAGGGAGAAGAAACTCTGGGTAGGAAGTATCATAGGAGAGAAGAAACTATTTTCAAGTAAAAATTGAATAGGAATAAAACAATAAAACTGCCTGCTGCAAACTGGACAATAGAGTAGGCTATAGTATATTATTTTACAAAGTAATTTATTATACTTTAAAGTTTTGATTGTGTGTTAGTGCTTTTAAAATTCTATACATTACTTTTACAATGTGAAGAGACAGAAGAAAGAAAAAGATTAAATAACTTACCTTGATTTACACAGTCCCTAAGGTCAGAAAAAACACACAGAATGTTTTAGCATTTTGTTTCTGGATTTCTTAGGTTTTGATTAATTGACAGGCTAAACTTTCTCTCCCTTTTCTTTCATTCATTATTTCACTTGAACAGAGGAAATACAAGAAATACACCATCTAATATTCTAAATTTTGATAGAATAAATATTATGTTGTGATGCTACCACAAGGGAACAGGACTATTTCTGAAACATCAAGGTACATGACAGGAGATCTGCTCAATCAGGAACCAAATGCCTATGAAGGACTGTACGCTGAATGACACATAGGAAAAACCTTTTCCTGCTAAGTATGTGATGAGGAGACGAGATTGGGAGACATGAAAAGTTATAGTTCAAGGACAGAAATCCTGTTTCAGAAAACAGGAAAGACAGTATGTACATAAACATACTGTGATAGGAGTAGTCAATATTTTATCCAACTTCAAGCAAAGGAAAAGTTATAATAAAGTTATATTTATATTATAGTATATCCTATAATTATTGGGAGTGCATCTTTGACATGTAAATATAGAGTGAAATTAATGAGTATCTTCACAAATCAATATAAGAAAAGGTAATGATCAAAGTGGAAACTTTAATCTGGAAAATTCTTACTCCAAAATACAGAAATTAATTATTTAAGTAATGGCCTAAGACTCAATTTCAAACACACTCCTGTATTTTAGTTGTTACAGTATTCTACATTAAATTTTAACACAGAACAACTTTTAGCACCAAGAAATCCTAAGAGAGCATCAGCTCTCAGAAAGCACGGCAGCAGTTGACCCTTAATCAAATGCTCTGAATCAAATGAAGTGAAGCACCTCTAAGATGCCTACAAAGCAAAGCAATGAGGCTCCCAGAAGTTGCAAACTGTCATCATGGATTTCTGATCAGTAGCTTTGTTATTAGCATATGTATTTCGTCATGCACACCAAGGAGGGAAATTCCACATTTTTTTTTTAAATTTAGACAATTTTTAAAAGTAAACAAGAGGCTAGATATTCCTTAACGCTGAAAAACAGGCACTTTCCAATTGTAAAATTCTGAGGCTCAGAAGATGAACATTAAACTGAAATTCACATCTCTGCAGAAGGTCTGACTCCCCAGAGAGGGAACCACATGGGTCTGCAAGTTTCTTAGATATTTTATTTATTGAAAAATTGGTTCCATGCTTTGCAATAGTATAGAAAACAACCAACTATACAATTAATAATTGCTGTGCTTCTTAATTTACATAAAGAACAAAAGTAATAGAAATTAAACTTAAAATTTTATTTTTACTTCATGTTATTTACTATATGACCTTTCTAGGAATCTGAATAATTTTTCAAATTAATCCACTAGTATTCCATTTTGAGAGATGGTTCATGAATTAAATTAGTGGAACTAATCTGATTGATGTGCACTGAAACCTATACATCTCCAGAATTAACCTGCTCTGTTGCTACAGTTGGAAATAATAATTAGCTGATTATGGGGGGAACTTTCGACTAATAATGTTTTCATTAGAATAACTAACAGAAATTGAGCCTGTCCTTATCACTGTCAAGTTTATGGTCACATTTACAACACAACTATGAATTGAAAAGAAATATCACAAATCCTTGTAACCCAAGCAGATTACACTCTCCACTGGTATGAGTCCAGTACCTCCCTGATCTGTCAAAGCACATTAGTGAATTTGCTTCTCTGCATGTTGTTGACAAGCACCATTATAGTTTAAAAAAATCACTATGACTACTATATTATTTTTACAAAAGGTGCAGACTCCTTTTGTTGAAGTAGAGTATGTGCTTATGTTTGAAAATATACTGCATGAGGGTATCTGTAGTATTAATTTTTGAGGATGTTAAATTTTCTACAAATTTTTCCTCAGTAATTGTAATATATAAAGAAAAGACCAGTCTGGTAAACAAATACCCAGACAATGCATTATGAGATAAAATATTTCTTCAAAAGTACTATTGAGTGCATTTTGAGTTGGCCATCTCTGGCTGGGCATCAGGCTTACCCTTATGTGTAGTTTGTATCTTCAGTGAAATTCCTTAGGAATAAAATAACTTTTCCTTTCAAGTGGATATCAGTCACAGATAGTGTCTTGGTTAGGGATAGGAGCCCTACTTCGCTCCACCTTCTCTGTGCTGTGGCTTGTCTTACGTAGGCTCCCTGCATGTTGCCATATCATATCTGTGATTTCATGTGTGTTTGTCTTGTTGTGGCTGGAAGGTATTGTTTTCTTGGTGTCTTCCATTACCACTGACTCTTATATTATATTGGCCTCACCCTTTGCAAAGTTTTGGGGCTCTTATAGAAGAGGTTTGATAAAGACAATACATTTAGGAATGGTGTTCTAAGTTGCTAGTTCTCTGCACATTCCCTGCTTGTGGATCTTTGTATTTGTTCCCATCTACAAAAGGTTTAAGCTTCTCTGATGATATCTGAACAAGAGATTGATCTATGAGAATAGGACAATGTCATTATGACTAATTACATTGCTAACTTTCTTTACTAGAAAAAAACTGTTTGGTTTTTCTTTGGGTTCATGGCCTGTGTAGTACCAGATTCATGGCCACCTCAGAAGTGTCAGATATTTCACATAGCAGGTCTTAAAATAGTGGCTGGTTATTCTCACAAATTTTTTGACTCTATTGCAGCTGTGTATCACACAGGCAGGTCACCATTGCATTGTACATAGAAATGGATGAGTATTCTCCTTATCCAACATCCTCAAAAGAATAAGATATCACTTGTTTTATTGATCTTAGCCATGCTCCTCTGCTCTCTTTCTTCTCTGGTAGAGTACAGAGCAACTTCTCCTACTATGAACAATAGTAAGGGTGAAGGATGAAGTTAGGCACCAGTTCAACTACCTCATGTTCAATAAGAGATATAGGTGTTGTCTTCAGCAATAGGTCTTTACTGTATGTTTGCATAAAGCAACACACATCCTTGGCAATAGCCTGAGTTATTTGGGGTTTTCCTAATATAATGCTCCTTTGACTAACATTTCAATTGAATTTAATTCACACCAGGAACTAGCGATTTCATTTTGAGACAAGAGATATTGATCCGGGGCTTTGTGTCCCTTTATTTGGTAATTCTTCTAAACATCTCATAAGTAGGTTTCTACTGTATCAGGTTTCTCTATGATTTCTCAGGTATACTTTACTTTTAGCTGTAATTCCCTGTATTCCTTCCCTTGTCTTCCTCTTCCCTCCTCTCCACTCAGTCTTTCCATCCCACTATGCCCCCTCGTCTCTGAAAAGTACATAGTATGTGAAGTTAGGAGGACAGGTTGTGACAGACATCTTCAATTCCAACTGAGAAATTCAGAGTCACTAATTCTGTGCATCTTGATGAATTTCAATTTTCGATATTAACCATAACTGAGGAGCAGGAAAACCTGCTGTAGTCTAAGGGAATATGGATATTCATACGGAAGTCATTATAAGACTATATTCCTTTAGCAAAATAATACTTTTAGGGCTTGGTAAAGTGAACATCCATGTTATTAATTATCACTATATTTTGTATATGAACAAAATATTGTCTTACTTTATCTTTAAGAACTTACGCATATATGAGTAAGTGCTTTATTTTAAAAAGTGAAATCTATTATATTATTTAATACAATTAAAATTAATAATAGTAAACATTAACTACAATGAGAAAATGCTATTTCATTAGAGTCAAAATAATAGTTTTGCTTCTGTACATTATTCATTTCAAATTTTAGTAGAGTTATTAAATGATCTTTGCATTCTAAAGCACATATTAATGATAAAAATCTTAATAGAATCATTAGAAAAATTTATATTTATATGCTAGATTTATTCATCTTTAAAATATAATATAATTACAGAACCTTTATTGGCCAAGTACAGTAAGGAAAATGATTCAATTAAAGAAATTATACTGAAAAACATAAATGGAATAGAAAATATCACAGTACCACTAAATATAAAAAGTTAAACTCCTCCCAGTGATTTGTAAATTCTTTAACATATTTAAAGTGATACTAAAACACAAACATAACAAGATAATGCCATTCACCATCTGTAGTTTTAGGAAGCATAACTGAAATACACTTGAACTTTGTAATTTTCTTTTCTTTATCTCTTCTCTTTAAGGATGCTTCCAAAAAGCATATCTAACAAACAAACAGAAACAAGAAAAAGCCTGTGTTCATTGCAAAATAATTTAGTCACAGACAAATACATTTTGAAAGGCATGAAGTAAAGTTGTAAGCACTTACGTGTTGTCAGGACATGCTGGAAGATAGAAACTCAGTCATTAAATCACAGCTGACATCTTTGCTTAAACATATCTACCTGTTTAATGGAGCATGCCAGGGAGAATGTGCCAGATGTCAAGACAAAAAATTCCAGGGAGACTCAGCAATTTCAGTGCTAGTCACCCTGAAGCTAAGTACATGGGAAACAGAGAAAATACTTGGGTTTGATCATCTCATGTATGAGGTATTTGGTACTTTCTTACTCAAAGTCAGATTTTCTTTTCTTTATTCAAATAGAATAAAAGAAAGGCAATCTTTAAAAAGATAAAGGAAATCAAAGAGCACATAGTAAAGTTAAGGACTACTTTTAATATCATAACAAAATAAATCACTTTTAAAACAGGGTAGAATAAGTATAATGATTCCTACTTTTCCCATACTGTAGAGTATTAATTATCAGTTTTGTGACCTTATCATAAAATCATAATTAAAAAGATTATTGAGAATCAAATTATAAATGGGGAGACATGGTTTATTGATTACCCAAGCTGAGAATGAAGCCAATGACCTTTTACTAACTGCACTGGAGTTAACTGTCTGTTACCAGTGCACTAATCATAGTAGAGACTAATTTGGTCTATATTCTGCTCATGTCTCAAAAATATACACTATCTATAGACTCTGTGAATATTGACCTATGGAACAGTGACACATATTTCCAAAGAGAAAAGTTGTGTGTGTATTTGTGTGTGTGTGTGTGTGTGTGTGTGTGTGTGTGTGTGTATGATATTCTATGTCTTCGCATTGTATACAGTGTTCTCAATGTTACATGAGAATGGAATTCTGCTGTGGGATAATGCTTTTCTACACTGTTTTAATTAAACGCTGATTGGCCAGTAGCCAGGCAGGAAGTATAGGTGGAATAAGCAGACAAAGAGAATTCTGAGAAGAGAAAGGCTGAGTCAGGAGATGCCAGGCTGCTGCCCAGGAAACAGCATGTAATGACACACAGGTAAAGCCATGGAATGTGAGACAACATATAGATGAACAGAAATGGGATGAGATTAAGTATAAGAGCTAGTCAGTCATAAGCCTGAGCTAATGGGTGAGCAGTTTTAATTAATATAAGCCTCTGTGCATTTACTTGGGTCTGAGCAGCTACAGAATTCTGGAAGACTTTGCCTGTATGAAGTAAACAAGGCTACAAACATGTGCAGAGTCAATATGCTGCTTTTCAAATAACATATCATAACTGACATGCCATGTCACAGAACTCTTTCAATGCATTACTCTTCTCTGATGTTCCCTGAGTACTTGATCGAGTATAATCAGTATTGATACATGTGGATAATATATGGTATAGTACTCAATGTTACTGGTTCTCAGAACTTTTGCCAGTTGTGAGTCTCTGCATTAACTACAGCTTGTTATAAAATGAAACCTTGCAAACTCAACAAAACAGCAAACAAGTTAAAAAGCATTATATGTTGAGAGTTATAGCATTATATACATATATATTTGCTTATTTTGAAAAAGAACTTCTATGTATTCAGAAAATCATTGTTCTGACATTCTGACTAACTTCCCTCTAAGTCTCCTTTTTAGGTTATATTTTAGATTTGGTTTACTAAGTAGTAAGTTTTTGTATGTTTTTTCATACATATTTAGTTTTGGTTAACCATTTCCTGCCTCCTCTTTCACAAGCCCCCAAGTCTATTACTGTTCAAATTTTCTATTCCCCATGCCCACAAATCGACTCTGTTTACACATCACCTATATTCTGCTACCCTGACCTCTTTAAGGCTTTCCTCACCCCAAAGGCCCTTCTTAGTTCTCTTACTTTTATAGGTACTACAGACTGAACACACAAATCAAAAGATTTTTAGCAGCGGTCTACATATAAGACAGATTGGACTGTATTTCCATTCTGTGTCTTGCTTTTTTATTTGTTTGTTTGTTTGTTTTGGGTTTTTTTGTAACACAAATTTACTTGTGGATTTCGTTATCTCTTTTTCTCTAGAGTTGAAAATATTTGGACAAATAAGTACAATATTTTCACTATCCATTAATCTGTTGATAGACATTAAGGCTGACTCCATTGTCTAGTCACTGAGAATAAAGCAACAATAAGCATGGTTGTGTAAGTATCTATGAAATAGGATATCCAATCACTTGATTGTATGTAACAAAGCAATGTACTTATTTTCATGGATTCTGTATTTGCCACAACCATAGTAATATGCAAGAATGGCATGAGAAAAAGCTGACTCTCAGATATACCAACTGTTATGGATTTGAGCAGAAGGACAAATACAGAATTATAAGGGACTTTCTTGAAAAGAAAAAAAAAATGGAGACATTTTCTATTATCTGGTGTATGTCACGATATAGTGTGTTGAATCATTTAAGGAGATAGAAGGGAATAGTTAGATCTATTCTCTATTATCTTGTGCATGTCTCTATATAGTGTGTTGAATCATCTAAGGAGTCAGAAAGAAACCGGGACTATTTCTTTGCCTTCACTTGCCACCCAGTCATGCCTCCTTGTAAGTTGTTGGCCAGTAATAAAATCTTCCTTAAAAAACTTAAGAAATAGAAAATTGTCCTCTGATATACACACAGAAAGGTGTTGGAGGGATCATCTTGCTGTAGTGGGTAGCTGGAAGACCAGGATCCTGCATCATTTAAAATATTTTATAATTTTGTAAGTAATTTTATCACAACTACTGCTAAAGGTCTATGAATCATGAACTTTTAAATATATTAAAAACATAATCATTGAAAATTCTCATTAAAAATTTGGGGATATATTTCAGATGTCCTAACTCAAGGAGAAAGTTCCTAGGTGAGGTTGATTGTAGTTGGAAGTTTCCTTGTGTCCCATCCTGTCCACAGCTGCTCAAACCCAAATAAACATACAGAGGCTTATATTAATTACAAACTATAGGGTAATTAGCTCAGGCTTATTATTGATTAGCTCTTACACTTAAATTAACCCATAATTCTTACCTTTGTTAAGCCACGTGGCTTGGTACCTTTTCTCAGTTCTGCCTTGTCATCTTGCTTCCTCTGTGTCTGGCTGGTGACTCCTGACTCAACCTTCCTCTTCCCAGAATTCTCCTCCTCTGCTTATCCTTCAAATACTTCCTGGCCAATCAGCATTGTATTTATCTACCAATCAGAGCAACACACATTCACAGCATACAGAATGACATTCCACAGCACTTCCTCATTTCTGTCTAATCAAAAAGGAAAGTTTTAACATTAACATAGTAAAATTACATATAATAGAACAGTTATTAAACAAGAACTACAATTACAATGTCTAGTCTGCATGTATTTGCCAAAATTAAAGAAAATATTCTGTCTTATACTTGTGAGCCTAAATATATCTAGCTTTATATAATATAATATTAGTTTTATATCTAATTTATCTTTTATCATTAATAAGGAAAATTATAATTGTAACTATCTAGTCTTCAACTGGATCAAAGACCTCAGAAGGATATACTATTACTTAAGTAAATAGAAAGTACACTGTAAGCAACTTCAAAAAATCTAGGACAGTATGTTGTCCAAAATGGACGAGAAAGACACAAAATAAAGGACTACCAATCCTTACCAAGACAAATGTGGTTGCATCTTTGGCAACAGATGCCCTCTGAGGCCAGAACAATATGGCACGGCACCATTGTTGAAGTAGCTTTGTAATCTGAAAAAGATACAGTGCCCCTTTCTTCCAAGGCAGCTGAACCTGCAGTGGTCCAATGGCTTCTGGTGTGCAGTAGAACAACAGCTGAAATAGTTATTCTTGAAAAAGTACTACGCTGACAGAGTCTAAACTCTCTATGGTAGACTGGCATTTAATAAAAAAGATGAAGCCACCCACAAGCTGAGAAGAATGGGAAGCTGAATTCCAGAAACATCATCAGTTTCCAGAATTTAAAATACTGAAGATGACAGGACACTGGCAGATTTCAATTTTATCTGATACATGAAATACTAGTACCGAATGTGAGGTCAAGCCGTAGGCTTGCATACATCTGCTTCACAGATGAGTCTGTCAGATACTCTCAGGCTGTAGGCTGAAGATGATGCCCAAATGTTCAGAGAAACCTTGGGTGACTGTCCAGGCAGCTCACTGTTTCTGTCATAACCCATTTTTTGGAAGTCACTTGTTTGCACTTCCTGTTTTACTAGGTAATATTATTTCCTACTTGGGTCTCTGAGGGAGTTGAAGATTAAATAGGTGTAGTTAAGGTTTTCTTTGTTCAGACATTCAGAAAAGAAATTCACTAATAGATGTTAAGTATGTAAGACTGAAAGACATCATAAGATAGTTTTCTGTTGGTAATACAAGTTAGGACAGAAAGTGTATTAGGTACAGTTTGGACTCAACAAAATAGGATAGATAATGGAATATTTTCTCTGAATTCGTCAAATAAAAATGAACTAGACATTGTTGATGCATTTATTTATTGCTTGTATATATTATATATAGTTATTGTATTTATATATAGCTTTTCTTATATTAGTTATAACTTTTTTATTTTTATTAGGAAAAAAAGGGAAATGTGGTAATATTTTATTTGTGCTGAAATGTAGTGATATTTTATTTATGATTTAATAAATAAAGCTTGCCTGGCCATCAGAGGAATAGGAATAGCCATTATAAGTAAACAAAGAAGTCAGGCAACAGAAGTACATACCTTTAATCCTATCACTTGGCAGGCAGGCTCTGTCTGGATCTATGTGAGTTCAAGGCCACAGTGGAAACAGCTAGGTGTGGTGGCACATGTCTTAAATTCCAACACTAGTTAACCATGAAGGTCTGGATGTCTGTAGAGACAAACAGGAAGTGACAGAGCTGGGCAGGAAGAGGACGTGATATAGCTAAACAGAGAGAGCAAATGAAAATGCAGAATAGCAAGGCATATAGGCATTGGTAGACAAAAATTATCTTGCATTTGGAAGCTGCAGAGTTGGTGAGATAGGGTTATCTGTGGCTTTTCCTATTCCTCTGTTGGTTCTCAGGCTTTCAGCACTATATCTGGCTCCATGTTTTTGTTTGTTTGTTTGTTTTTACTAAATAAGACCATGTAGAAATTCATCTACAGTTGATGCTTCCTTACTGTCTTTAGCACTCACCAGCAGGTCTCAATCGTTAAGCAGGTGTTTGGAGACAGACTCAGAAATGTAAACAGTAGATATTATCTTGGAGATTCTCCTTTGAAACCAGGAGAGTTGAGTTAGGTAAGGAAACTACATGCTTCTGTGGAACAGAATTAAGACAGTTAATGTGGTTGGGCATGAGGAAATTAATAAATTATTCTGAAAAACGAAAGATAAATTATTAATATTAAATTGTATTATTGAATGAAAATGTAAATATTGCACTCTTGAAGATGTGAATGAGTTATATTACAGGAATAAAAACGGTGGCATTCCATTGTTTTCCTTAGCACTCAGCAAAAATAAAGAAGTTTATTACAGTTACAAAATTAGGGTCTATGGAAAGACAAATTATACTCTGAAGGTCTGGCTGAGTTGGTAAATTGAACGTATCTTACAAAAATGGAAAGCATTTGACCTCTTGATTCCACTTACACAGATACATGAAAGCATGTGTACTTAAAAACTCATGCACATGCACAAATGTGAAAATTGTGAACATGCTACCCTCTCATGTGTGTGTGTGTGTGTGTGTGTGTGTGTGTGTGTGTGTGTGAGAGAGAGAGAGAGAGAGAGAGAGAGAGAGAAAGAGAGAGAGAGAGAGAATTGTAGAGAGAGACAGACAGCAAATAGAAAAGGCAAACAGACAGAGATTGTAGGCTTATAAGAACATATATTTTAAATTAGAATTTTATTTTATTTTCTGGCTAGAGGAAAGACCATTAAGAATAGTACAAATAATTCAATGAGTGGTGAATTCATTTGGAAATTAAAAGCAAAGAGTGAACTATATACTATGAACCACTCCGGGATAAGTATATTTAAATGAAACAGAATAAGATAGCAGTACAGAAGAAAGGGACATAATTCAGTACTTAAGTACTATGAATGAAAAATGCATCAGCTGAAGACAGGTATGATTTGCTTTGAGAAAAATGAAAAACCACCACATGGGTAAGCTTTTTTATCCAAATATTTCATATACTCTTTTTTTTTTTTTTTTTTACTTTAAATCGATATAAATAATAAACAGGGTTGTTTTTTTTTTTTTTTTTAAACTACTCTACTTTTTAAATTTTTTTCAGTGCTGTCTATCCCAACACTGTCCAAACATGTGTGACTCCTTTCTTGGCAGGAGAATAAGAAAAATATAGGATGTTTTAATACAAAGTTTCATGTTGTTATGAATCCAAGTTTAGTTAAATTCCAGACATTTCAAATCAAGAGTCATTTAAACAACAACAGCACAAACAACAATAACAAGAGAACAAAATTCCATATGGCCAGAATGGGGCAATAAAACATTTTCTTCAGCTCTGTTTGCTTTATAAATCCATTAGTTAAGTCCTTGCCACACAAGATGCACAGCGTCTTTTACATTCCTTTGAGCAAGGCAATGAAAGTAAAACTGAAAGATACACAATTTTTACCCTGCATTCTTTCTTTGACATTTTCTGCATTAATCTGATGAACGTAAACAAACACAGATGTCCACAGTTATAATGTCAAGTTATGTTTCCATTAACTCTTCTCAAAGGGAAATGATGCTGCACATTTGAGTGTGGGGATGGTGAAAACTGCACATTCTTTGAATATGTCTGGTAAAACTCAGAAGACTCCAAACTTATTTCAGATGGAGAAAGACCTCAGTAATATAACCGAAAGTAAATGGAAGGACTAAAAAATGTATTTTCACAAGTAGAGGTCAAATTTGACTATAAGATGAAAAATTTGACTAATTACCAAATCTACTAATAATCTGTTGACAGTTTAGTAAGGCAAGCCAGTGGATGGAGATTACTTCTCAACACAAGTCCTTGAGTAAGATAATTATGATATACATTAATTTCACATCCAAAATTAAAGTAGAAAAACTTTCTGATTTGTGAATGGACCTCATGTCACCAAATACTTCACGTATTTATATGAACTGGTTTTAATGGTGGAACCCATTACTTTGAAACATATATTTCTTGTTGTATTTATTTTAACTTTTTGTTTTCATAAATTAGATAATAATGTTTGAAATGATTTATTTTCCATTTCCGAAAATTATAGATTTCTGACATTATATCTGAGATTTACTTGTATTTTTTAAAATTTTATGAATATTATATCTTAGGTAACAATGAAGTAGTGCAGATATTATTGATATTAATAAGAATAATTAATTATGAAGACTTTAGTTTTCATATACAATCTATGTAACATAGCAAAGCTTGGTATTATCTGTGTTGGAAAGTCATGAATGCCTCAGCAAACACATTTTTTAAATTCTAGCTCTATTTCTTGTTGTAATAACTACCCACGCTTTGTTGCCAGGACCTCCTATGAGAAGAACGTTTTTATACAAGATGTGATTAATTCCACTGGTGACACTGAAGATGCACACTTCTGGAGTGATGTAGAGATGTGTTACACAGACACAACCTAGTCGTCAGCACCTATGACTGTCCAAAGGCCCAAAATGTAATTCATTCTAACCAAAGAGTACAAGACACTGGATAGAAAATAAAAAAGAGAAGCAGAGTTATAATATATGCAACAATCACTGAAACATAGTGTTTATCTATTAAAATATTTTACCGTTTAAATGAAAGAAGAAGCACAAGTCAGAAGGGTATAGCTATGTTCTCATGGGAACAACCTTTGTTTGAGACATGCCTATGAACTCAAAGATGATAAATTATTGTTACTGATAAGCTATTAGCTGTGTATATTGAATCATCTTAATGAGATTGTCTTCTGAAAATTGATGGCTTCCAATTATGTTGAGCTACAACAATAAAGCTTTCTCACTCTCCTGGAATACTAACTCTGCAACTTTTTTTGTTCAAATGTCTTAAATCTCAAAGAGAAATAAAGTAGTAAATATTACTAAATACTTATTTCTAACATTTCCTTAAGCACAAAAGATAAAAAAACAAAACAAACAAAACAAAACAAAAAACAAAACAAAAAACACAAGCATTAGACATTATATCTTCATTTTTATCTGAAGTAATGCTTCAATTTTCTTCCTGGTTAAAAAAAAAAATTGTCTTCAATGACTCAGAAAAGCATACTAACAATGTGATCCACCAGTTTAGACACTTGAGTATGGGATCCATTAACTTGTCTTTTGAGCATCTTCCAAGCCAGCAACACCAGGGTGCTATTGATAATTCTGCCTTTACTGAATAATTTTAGAGAAAAAGTACACTCCTACTCAGAAGAAACACTTTTAACATGTTGGACAAAAACTGTTGAATAGCTATTTGATATAATGTGGCTTTAAACAAAGGTTAATAGTGACTGACATGAAAACATTAATTCTTTTTCTTCTTATTAATAAATACACAGATAAACCTTTTCAGAAACTGTTAATTGAAATGTTATTAAATATAATAATTTCAGGAGTAAAATTAAAAAATCTGAATTAAAAATGCTGTATCATTTTTCTGTTTCATATTCTTAAATGAGATATTTATGAATGTAAAACTTCAATTTCCCAAGATGTAAAAAGTAACAATATGACACATTTTTGTGATATGTCTCATTTCAGACCACTCAGACCATTTCAGAGAACTTAGTCCCATTTTAAACTCATTGATCATTCCTTAGTATTCTACCATATATAATTTCATTTTTATAAAAAAATACCTTTTCAATAACTGGAAAATTAGAAGGATATTAAACTTCTACCCAACTCAAATCACTGAAAAATATCAGGAACTAAATTAATGATGGAGATACATTATAAAACTAGATAGTAGACCCAGAGAGGAAAAAGAGGCACTAAGAGAATGTGTAGAACAAATGGTTATAAATGATATTCAAGTAGAAATAGAACTAATGTAGGGAACGGAACAAGAAAGACAAGTAAGATGGGAAAGAAAGAGAGAGAGAGAGAGAGAGAGAGAGAGAGAGAATGAAACAAATTATTTTGAGTAATGCAATAGTGAAATATAATTTTTATATACTGAAAGAAAATAAAACTAAGGGTTGGGGATTTAGCTCAGTGGTAGAGCACTTGTCTAACAAGCGCAAGGCCCTGGGTTCGATCCTCAGCTCAAAAAAAAAAGAAAAGAAAACTAAAATTTGAAAAATTTCATTATCTGTATACTATGAAGTAGGATGAGATTATTAATACATCTGTAGGTGCTATCTGTTTAAAACAGTCCATGACTTACATATATATATATATATGAAACAGTAACACAAAAATTCATAAATGGAATCGTAAAATATTTAATAATTATAAATATAAATAAATATAAACATACATATGACAAATTAATAATTTGAATGCATAATGTTAGCAACATTTTCATCAAAGTCATATGTAGTGGAGTGACCCCTTTAACTACTTGGAGTGGCCTTAATAATTTCACCAATAGTCATATGTAGGAATTTTTAAAGAATTGTGCAAATTAGGACAATATATTTGCTATAATTTATTTGATTTTGTTGATATATTAGTAAGAAAGAAATGATATTGCTCTATATGTAAAAATATATATTATCCAGTTCTTTATATGTAGTTCAAGGTAAATTTAATAATAACTATCATAGGTAGGCCAAAAAAAAAAAAAAAAAAAAAGCCTTTTCAAATTTCTACATTATTTTAAATTAGTGTGGAATCTTATCATTGCACCCTCAACATGGTATGATATGTTAAAACAGGATCTGAATACATTAGCATATTTAATGCCTGGCATGACAAAATGTTCTGTCTCATTCTAACATGATAGTGCTTTGTCAGTGTGCACTAACAGACTGGCCATGGAAACGTGTATCTTTTTGCTTTGGTTAACTATAAAGTTTTTGTAATCATGGACTATATATATTCTATTTTTCATCATAAGTGAGAATGAGGAATTTTAAAAAGTAAAATAAAATTTACATTTCCACAAAAATGAACTCCTCAGGTAAAAGTCAAAATATGTATAAGAAAGATCTATGTAAGGAAAAACTAAAATTCTAATGGGGAAAAAAAAGAGAACCTAAGTATTTAGATAGAAATTCAAAATATATTAAATGGGGTGTTTTTATTAAACAATATAAACTTTATTAAGGATGTTCATGTGGCAATACAAAGGACCAAGCAAAATGACAGATCTGAAATTAAAAGAAAATATGGACTTTGTTAAGGTTTTAAAATCAAAACACAAAGTAAGTAGAGCACTTTTTATCAGCTAAATGATAACTAAGTCATTGGAATGTGATAGATATGTGATCATTAGAGGAAGCCAAGCCTTGTCACCTGGTTTTTGGCAGTAGAGTAGAAGTAAGTGAGTGACATAGTAAAACATGTTAACAATTTCGGCCGTCCTATAACTGAAGATATGCTTGTAAAATAATGAATCCAAAAGCAAATTTCATCTTTCCAAAAAACAAACACATAATGGATTTGGGGCCTGTATTAAAGATCTAGAACTATATAAAAAATACTCAAAAATCACATTAGAAACAATCCATATGACCTTGATATTGAGAACAAACTTTGTACACAAAACAAAAAATGCACTGAAAAGCTTAAAGTAGGGAGGGTGTGTTAGTGAACTGCTGAAATATCATCACTTAAGTGGTAGAGAGAGGAAGATCCACAGTTCAAGACCAGGATAAAAAAGATAATAAGTCAAAGGCTAGCCTGTGGTACATGAATTTGTCCCAGAACACCAAATCCCCCCCCTCAAATAATAATAATTTCTTTTTGCATGTTTGGTAGTCTAAATTTATATGTGTATATCACATACCTATCTGGTAAAATCTGAGGCCAGAGAAGGATGTCAAATTTCCTGAAACTACAATTACAATTTGTTGTGAGCCACCCAATAAAGTTTCTGCAATATCAGGTTTTCTACAAGAGCATCAAGTACTCTTATCCTTGGAACCATATATGCAACACGCAAATAGCCATCTTGGAAGTAAAACATGATTAAATGAAATTTCATATAACCAGAATGCAAGTAAACAATTACAAATTACACAAATGATGAAAGAATAGTACCTAGAATATTAAAAAATATTTTTAAAAAGACTTGTAGCATGTTGTTGTTGAATATAGTTTTAAAATATGTTACATTTTTATGCTATGCAATATTTCTTTAATGATACAAAAATGTGTTGCATTCTTTTATGTTACATTTATGTAATTATTCGAAGCTATGTTACTTTGCCTGTCTAAAACAACTGACGGTCTATTAAAGAGCTGAATGGCCAATTGTGAGCCAGGATAAAGGATAGGTGGGGATAGCAGGCAGATAGAATAAATAGGAAAAAGAATAAAGGAGCAAGGGAACAAGAAGAGGAGGGCACTAGGGACAAATCACCCAGCTACACAGCCAGCCACAGAGAAAGAGTGAAAGAAAAGACATTCAGAAATAGAGAAATGAAAAAGCCCAGAGGCGAAAGGTAGACAGGATAATATTAAATTAAGAAAAGCTGACAAGAATCAAGCCAAGCTAAGGCCAGGCACTTTTATTTAAGAATAAGCCTTCATGTGTGATTTCTTTGGGAGCTAGGTGTCAGGCTTCCAAAAATATCAAAAAGCATAAACAACCAACCACAGCATCTCCAAACAAGCATCTCACTATAGATGATGAGTAAGCATTTGTAGAGTTTTCAATTATATGTCATTATGAAACTGAAAAGCAGTACATAAAGAACTACTGCTATATTATAACAAGAAAAGCTCAAGCCCCAAATGCTAATAATAGCAAAATAACAAGAAACTGAGCAATGATCCTCTCTTGCTGGGGGAATGTAAACATGATACTGTGGTGGTATTGTGTTCCACAAAATATTGTGCACCCTAATAAATTTATCTGTGGTCGGAGAACAGAACAGCCACTACATACAGAGGTTAGAAAATGGTGACACTCATGCCTCTAATCCTAGCATTCCAGAGGCAGAAATCCGTCTGAATCTCTGTGAGTTCAAGGACACATTGAAAACAGCCAGGCATGGTGACACACACCCTTATTCCCAGAAAGTGAGCCTTTAATCCCACGAAGTGAGGGCAGAAAGCAGAAGGGTATATAAGGTGTGAAAACCAGGAACTATGCTGGTTAAGCATTCAGGCTTTCAAGAAGCAGTTCAGTTGAGATTCATTTGGATAAAGATGCAGAGGTTTCCAGTCTGAGGAAACAGGATAAGCTGAGGAACTGGATTGGTGAAGTAAGGTAGCTATGGCTTGTTTTGCTTCTCTGATCTTCCAGCATTCACTCCAATAACTGGCCTCAGGTTTGATTTTATTAGTAAGTACCTTTAAGATTCATGCTATATGATACCTTATATATAAAGAATTGCTTGATGTTATTTTTGCAAAATGTGGCATATTTTTCTGTACATTCTAGCAATTATAATCTTTATATTTGTTTAAATTTGTTAAAACACACAACCACAAAGCATATTGTTAAATATTTCAACAAACACTGTTATATTTTTCCAAATTAGGATATACCCAAGAAAGCTACAAAAGCAACAGATCATTTTGTTTATTAATTTACTTATTCTTTTTTTATTTTTTGAGTCTAGGTTTCTTTGTTTAACAGCCCTGGCTGTCCTAGAACTTGCTTTGTAGACCAGGCTAGCATCAAACTCATAGAGATGCACCTGCCTGTGCCTTACAAGTGTTGGGATTAAAAGTATGCAACATCATAACTGTAATCACCTATAAAATCAAAATAGAAAAGGGAAAACACACACTTTCAAAGTTTAGTGACACAGGCTATACATTACCATACCCAAAGGCAGGGAGGGGAGCATAGTGATGAAATACTGAATCAAAGCAAGACCCAAACTACCTGGGTAGATGCCATGCTTTGCATCTCCGTGTCTGATGCTGAATCTCTCTTCATTTCTCCAACTTCCTTCAGCTTTGTTGACTGCAACACCATTCTTTCTGCTGGGCTGTTTCTACTCCCTGTTAGCAGCTTTCTTTGGAAAATATCCCATGTGTCTGCCATCTTCAAGATCGTGTAGTCTGCGGTGCAAACCAGGCTTCACCTTCACAGCTTCTTGCAATGGTCTCTCTAGGCCTCAGTTTAGGTACACCAATGACAGAAAGTTTCCATAGTGCCTTTTTTTTTTCCACCCTTGACTCTAAAGCCAGAACCACATAGCTTTAGCTGCTTGTTGGGCCTGGAACATGGCTCCAACATTCAATTAAATGTTTATCAGCTTTCTGGGTTTTTTTTTTTTTTTTTTAATGGTTACCCGCTGTGGAATAATCCTTCTGTACACTGTAAACATATATTACTCTTGTTGGTTAATAAATAGCTGACAGGCCAGTAGTCATGCAGTAAATATTGGTTGGAAAGCCAGAAAAAGGACTCTGGGAGGAGGAAGGGCAGAGTCAGAGGAGACATTAGCCAGCTGTTCAGGAAGTAGGATGTGTCAAAAATGAGGAAACAAGCCATGAGTACCATGGCAGAGTGTAAATAGGTTATAAAGGTTAATTTAAGTGTAGGAGTTAGTGGAAATAAGAAATACGGATTAATTTAAATGTAAGAGTTAGCAAGCAAAAAGCCTGAGCTATTGGCCTAGCATTTTTAAGTATTATTAAGCCTCTGTGTCAGTTACTTGGGACTGGTGGCAGAGATTGAAAAAAAAAAGTACATAATGTACCCAATGTCCAAGGCCACACAGATCCACAAACTATACCAACATTCCCAAAAAATTGGTTATGGATATTTATTATCATTTAAAGGGGGTTGGTTACAAGTTATGCATAATGATCAGGAAAAAAGCTACATAAAAGAAATTAGAGCTGAGGATTTCTTTCTAAAGAGAAAAAGGGAGGATATAGAAATAATAGAATAAAAGGATAGATTGTTGAATCTACAGTAATCAACAAAAAAACAACTATCAAATTTAAATATATAACATTAGAATGGACTTTGGTTTATTGATATGAATTTAAAGTAATTTCTGTTATACTGTAAGTATATCTCTACTTTTATGCATCTCATTAAAATATATTATATAATTAAGAAATATAGATTATAATCATCTATAATAGTCAAACTTATAGTCATTTAGGTATGCTTCGAGGTCATTATCAGATACATTTAGACAGATAGTCTTCAAACACATTAAAGACTGACAGAATATGGCATTTAACATGTTTAATAACCTACGACTTTTTGTGACAGTGAGACACATCTGCTCCTGGCAGCACCGATATAGCCCAGAGAAGATTTGGAGCATCAAAAAAACTATGTATGGAGTTTGTTCTTTTTATGGCAAAAGCTAGCCACATGGGTAAATTGCCTCAGTTACTGACAATTGCTGTACAAAGTTGACCAGGGGGATTCAAGAGAAGTGACTGCCAAATTTTGCCAAGACAGGGTAGGACAGTTTGTCAAAATTCCCTGCTTCACAGAAAAGTCTGTTAAATGTGCTAGGCCTGATATGGATCCCCCATATCAGTTGGAGAGGAACTCTGGGTCACTGTCCAGGTGGCCTGATGTTCCCGTCATTAGGTAACATTTCACTACTCTAGGGTCTTTGATGGAATTGAAGACCAGATAGTTAGAGTTTTCCTTAGTTATAATAAAATGTAAATTATGTACAAAAGTTTGGACTCACAGAGATAAGATAGATAATAGAACATCTTGTCTGATTTTTGTCAAATATAAATGTACCATTATTGTAACTGTAATTCTTACTTAATAACTGTTCTGTTATATATATATATTTCCACTATGTTAAAAAAAACTTCCTTTTTATTAGACAAAAAGGGAAAAATGCTGTGGAATAATCCTTACATATGCTATAAACCTCTATTACTCTTATTGGTTAATAAAAAGCTGAAAGCCCAGTTATCAGGCAGGAACTATAGGCAGGACAGCCGGACACAGAGGACTCTGGGAGGAGGGAGGTGTAGCTGAAGTTTTTCTGTGTCCTGCCTGGTCCTCAGCCATTCAGATCAAAGTAAACACACAAAGTCTGATATTAATTAAAACTATTTGGCCACTAGCTCAGTTTTGACTGACTAGCTCTTACATTTAAACTCAGCACATTTCTGTTAATCTATATGTCAGCACGTGTTCTGTGGCTTTACCTGTGTGTCATTACAGGCTGCTCCCTGGGCAGCAGACTAGCATCTGATGACTCAGCCTTCTTCTTCCCAGAATTCTCCTCTCTGCTTATCTTGCCTATACTTCCTGCCCAGCTACTGGCCAATCAGTGTTTTATTTATCAACAAAATGTAGTATGAATTTCTAAAGGTTTTATTAATAAGAACAAACCCAGAGCCAGGAATTGGGGTGAATGCTGAATAATCAAAGAAAAAGAACAAGCCATATCCACCTCACCTTGTCAATTCCTCAGCTGATCCTGTTTCTTCAGACGGGAAGATTTTGAGTCCTCATCCAGAATGAATCTCAGCTGAATTGCTGCTAAAAGCCTAAAAGCTTAACCAGCTCTAGTTCCTGGTCTTCAAGCCTAATAATCCTTTCTGCTTCTTGCTATCATTTCCTGGGATTAAAGGCACATGTCACCATTCCTGGCTGTTTCCAGTGTGGCTTTGAATTCACAGAGATCCATATGGATCTCTGCCTCCAGAATGCTGGGATTAAAGGTGTGTGTGCCATCACTTTCTGGCTTCTATGTTTATCTAGTGGTTGTTCTGTTATCTGACCCCAGATATGTTTATTAGGGTGCATAATATATTGGGGAACACAATATCACCACAACGAAATCAGATCAACACACATTCACAGCACACAGAACTTCATTCCCAGCAGGGAGGGAAGATTCAGAGTAGACACCAGCCAGCCACTGAGGAAGCAGGATGTATATAAAATGAGCTAACAGCCATGAGCCATGTGGCAGAGTGTAAATAAGAAATATGGGTTAATTTAAATGTAGGAGTTAGCTAGTAACAAGCCTGAGCTATTGGCTGAATATTTATAAATTACATTTAGCCTCTGTTTTGGTTATTTGGGACTGGCAGCAGGGATTGGGGAAAAGATCTCCACTTACATTTGCCTAAGTTTGGCTGTTCTGGAACTTGCTCTGTAAACCAGTCTGGCCTCAAAGATCTACCAAACTCTGCCTTGTAGAGTCACCAAACATGACTTCAAGAGTTTCTTAAATTCCTTTTCACAAGTTGGAAACTTGGCTGTGTGGGATATTGAATTGAGGTAACCACTCCTTTTAAGTTTATCTCCTTAAACAAAGAACTTGGTTCCTATGACAGGTTGACAGACCTGCTCCATGGCCATAAAAAGAATGCTTCCAGAGTAGCAGGACTAAGAAATAACTCGTTTTTATCTAACTAATAAGACTCATACATTTACTGACGATCTTTATTTCTTTACTTCTCTCAAACTTGTCTCTCTCTTCCTCTGTTCTACTTTTCCCAATATACATCCCACGGAAAATAATAAAAAGTTACCTCTAAGCGGAGCTCACTCTGTAACCATGGCAACAAGCTTGAGAGGAATTTTTGTAGGGAGTTGGATCTTCACCAACCAAACTTAGCAGGCAGGAAAATGGCACCAAAAGTTGCTGGCCTTGGTTCTACAATAAGACACTTGGGAATTTGTCTGTGTGTATTATCTTTGAAGGTTTAATTTATGAGGCGTTTAGTCTAGTCTTAATTTGCTTTGACGCCTAAAATCAGCAAATTGTATGTAGCTTGTCTTAAAATGGAAAAGAAATTACTGTTTTATTCATGTCAGTCTGAATTAAGGATATAAAGCAAGCTCAAGTGTTTTATAGTCCTCATACATTTAGTTGTGAAGTAACCTAGTATATTTCTATTCATCAAAATTATACATTTTAGGAAGAAACCATCTTTCTGACAGACATATATGTCCAAAAAGTACAAAACACACCACCAATGGGCTATGAAAAGTACCCCACAGCTATTCCTTTTAGGGAGAAATTGAGACAACACATGAGAAGAATTACAGACAGAAGCAACCAGTTTTCTGAGTCTGTGGTCCTGTAAGCCTTGTTTGAGCAGGTTTCCTGCATGAGAGAATTATTCATCTGGTGGGCTGTCACCTGAACTATCAATTGCCATCTGCTGTTTATTCTTGTGGCCTCCAGTAAAGCTATTTCTACCAGCAGCTCTCAGCAAGTTCCATGACACTTCCTGGTGCCCCTTTTCTTTAATGTACATTTTGTATTTTCATTTGCTCAGCTTGCTCCTCTTCAACATTGATGGGATTTTCTCTAGGGTATAGATTAATATGCAGCTGAATCTCTATAATATGGTCTTGCAGCTCACAAGACAATATAAATCTTTATCAGTAATCACATTAAAAACCACACAGCAGAGTCTATACTAGGCTGTTTTGAGATTTCCTTAGCCAACAGAAATAATCCAAGATTGTTCATGTTAGCCTTAGGTAGATTTTTTTGGACGGGTAAAAACAACCACATTCTACAATCACAAGAGCAGTCTCTAGGCAATATACTAAAATTCATCTCTTCTGAAAGCTTTTGATCCAGTCAATGACAGTTTAAATCATACTCAGCACCACTTTCTTCTATGTTCCTACTAGTAAGGCTCATTAAATAGCACTGGAAGTGTTCAACTGATTTTCTAATCCACAGTTCCTACAAGCAAAAGCATGGACATGTCTATTGCAGCAATACCCCAGTCTTTGGTACCAACTTCTGTCTTAGTTAGGGTTTCTGCTATTGTGAAGAGACAATGTGACTACAGCAACTCTTATAAAGGAAAAATATTTAATTGTGGTGGCTTAGATTCAGAGTTTTAGTCCATTATCATCACAGTGCTACATGACAGCAGGCTGGCAGACATGGTGCTGGAGAAGTAGCCAAGTGTTCTTCATTTTGACTTACAGGCAGCATGAAGTAGTCTGAGATACTGGGCAATATCTTGGGCATATATGAGACCTTAAAGCATGCCTCCACAGTGACCCACTTCCTCCAACAAGACCACATCTCATAATACTGCCACTATCTTTGGGGGCCTTTTTCTTTCAAACAACTAGAGTATCTGTATAGCAAGAGAAACCCTAATTAATTAATAAATTGGTAACAGGCACTGGGGTATTTCTGGAATAGGCTGGACCATGTTTCTGTTTGCAGTAATACAGACATTGGGTGTTTGAGTTAGGAAAGCAGTGGAATGCTTTAAGGGATGCTTAATGAGCCATACTAGTAGGAATATGGAAGACAGTGATGTCAAGTTATTTGTGGGTGACTTTTCAAGAGGTTTCAGAGCAGAAGAATGTGGCTCAGAGATCGTTTTAGTGATATTTTGGTGAAAAATGTGGCTATTTTCTGTCCTTGTCTAAAAAGTGTACCTAAGGCTAATGTGCACTGTTTTGGATATTAATTCTGTTGGCAGAGGAAATCTCAAACAGCCTAGTATTGACTCTGTTGTGTGGTTATTAATGGCCATTCTCCTACAGATTTATAATGAAAAGTAACAAGTTGTGCAAGGAAAAAAGTACAAGATGTACAATTTGAGGATAAAAGACACACCAGGAAGTGGAATGGGGCTAAGTACTGTGTTCAAGAAGATAACCAGATTAAGAAATGGAATAAAGGGAGTGGTGACCTCAGTACAGGATTCCACCCAGCAATATTTTCAAGTTGTGAAAAGATACTAAAGAAAAGCTTAAAGCAGGGTGTGATGGAGCATGCCTTTAATCCCAGCACCAGAAAGGCAGAGGCTAGCAGATCTCTGGAGAGGCAGAGTTTGGAGTTTACCCTGCTGGGTTTTGGTCTTGCTTTGGTTCAGTATTTCCTCACCATGCTCCTTCCCTAACTTTTGAAATGGTCATGTAGAGCCTGTGCCATTATATGTTGGAAATATGTGATTAGTTGTTTGTTTTTTGTTTTTTTAATTTTAATATTATAGGGGATTACAGTTGAGATTTGACTGCATGTATCTCAGAAGAAACTTAGAACTTTAGACTTTAAAACATTGTTGAGACTGGGATACACTATAGGCACTTATTTGTTATGATACTGCTACAAGCTTATGGGGACCAGAGAGTGGTGTCTCCTTGAAGCAAAAGAAACCCTAAGAAAAGTATATAGGTTGATTTGATAGCTAAATTTTGTAAGTAGTGTAACATTGTGTATTGGCAGGTATTTATCTTTTAATTTGGGCATTTACATAAACATTGGCTATCAAAAGCATGTGGTGGGGTTGGGGATTTAGCTCAGTGATAGAGCACTTGCCAAGCAAGTGCAAGGCCCTGGGGTTTGTCATCAGCCCTGGGGGGTGGGGCGAGGAAGCACGTGGTATATCCATTTTTTATTTATTTGTTTTACCTTTTTAAGGAGATTCCACACTGTTTTCCATGATAGTTACACTTTTTACACTCCTGTCAGCCAGCACAGTGTTTGAACCATTTTTATTTTCTCCACATCCCTGGTGGGATTTGCTGCTGTTAGGTTGCAAATTGTTGTAGGGCAATTCTAAATGCAGTGATGTCATTGTAATCTTCACTTCTATTTTCATATAGCCTATTTTATTCAGAATATAATTCATGTGTTTATATATAGTTCTTATTTCTTCTTAGGAAATTGCTATCAATTGCCATGCTGTGAGCTGAATTTCAGTACATTTTCTCTTGGTTGATTTTAGTTGCTTTTAGACTTTTTATATTCTGGATACTAATCCTTTGAGAAGCATAAGTAGAAAATATTTTTCTCATTTTTAATCACTGTTTCCTTTTCATACAGGAATATTTTAGAATAATGGTATTCCATTTGCTTGTGTGTGTGTGTGTATGTGTGTGTGTGTGTGTGTGTGTGTGTGTGTGTGTGTGTGTGTATGTGTGTGTGTGTGTGTATGTGTGTGCCTTTGTTCCAAGTGTTTTTGGAATCATATCTCAAAAATAAACATCTATGACATGCCTTCAAGTGTATTTTTTCTATTTTCTTCTGCAATTGTATTTCCACATTGAAATATATCATCTAGTTTGAGGTGATATGTTCATGGAAAGAGTTAGGGACAGCAATTCAATGTTGTACACATAGATATCTATATGCACCATTTCCTAATACAGTTTTAGTGACATTATAGTATAGATAGATACCTGGTGACTTCTCATGTAAGGATTTATACAACAAAAAAATTATCATTTGTTAAAAAGTGGTTGAAGTTTCAATTCTTACACAGTTTGAAATTTGGATAATGTGCAGTTTGTTCTATTCAATTTCCTTTCTTAATATAAATATATCTATATATTGATATATAGATGTGAAATAATTTTAATAACTTCTTTAAGGATTAAAAATGAAATGAACTAATATTCTTAGTCTTATTACTTGAACAAAAAAATAAAAGTATCTAGTAACACAATTTCAGAAAAGTATCTAGTTCCACAATTTCAAAAAAAATATAAAATCAAAGCATGCATTTCTTTTCTACAGCTAAAATAGAAAAATAGTATCTTTGATGGATTAACTAAAAAATGTGACAAACTGCTATTATGGATGGCCACATACATACTTGTTGCTACAAGACTCAAGGCCAACTATGTGTACTGCAGGTTCATTTCTCTGTGACAACTTCCTGCACAGTGCAATAAATCTAAATATGAAGCAAACTGAGTAAGCATGTGTTCGTTATCAAGTGTTAGCATTAGTAATCTCCACTTAAGGACATATTTTTTATATGTTGAATATCACATCAGTAGACATTTTGTTCCACCTTTAAGCAATAAATCCTCACCATTCTTCTATATATATATGATTACTTTGACAAATCAACTCAACCTTAGAAATTATAGTGCAGTTACAGATTTTCATTTTCTAAAGAACCACTAACGAATGGTATTCAAGTTCAAATTCATTCATCATTTAAACCTGAGGAGTAAAACTGTCATAGTTTTATGTAGGAAATGCAGCTGTTTTCTTTATAAAATAGAATATATTACAAATAATAATTAACATAGTGAACACCTCTTACCACAAAACAATTGTATAGAACTTACAACACATTTTGTAATTAGAATTATTAATTGCTCTAAAAGATTAAGCAAGTGCACTGCACCATCCCCATCTTGGAATTCCTTATGAAAATCACCATATCTATTGTGATATATTGTGTACTCTAATAAACTTTGCTGAAAGATCAGAGAAACAAAGTAACAAGCCACTACCATGTCTCACTTCACCAATTCTAAGAATATTCTGACTGAAAAACCTCTGAGTCCTCACCCAAAAGGCACTAGCCAAAAGCCTCTAGCTGAAAGGGAGGCTTCTGTCAGAAAGCCTTTAGTTCCTGTCTCCTCACGCCTTATATAGCTTTCTCCACTCAGCCTTCACTTCCTGGGATCAAAGGCATGTGTGCTTCCCAGTAGCGAGATTAAAAGTGTGTGCCACCACCACCTGGCTGTTTTCTCTCCTAGACTGACTCAATTTCATGTAGTCCAGGATGACTTTGAACTCACAGAGATCCAGACAGATCTTTGCCTCCTGAGTGCTAAGACAAAAGATGCGTGCCACCACTGCCTGGCCTCTGTGTTTAATCTAGTGGCATATTCTGTTCTCTGATCTTCAGGCAAAATTTATTAGGGTACATAATATATCACCACACATGTCTGCCTCCTAAATCATAAATTTTCCAAGTATATACAGTCACAAAACACATATTATTGTATAAAGAAATGAGTTCTTATTTTTTTACTTCTTTATGAAGTAATGCTAATTTTTAATATATTTTTCTGTAATTGTTTGGATAAACTTTTTTTTGTTGTTGTTAGCTTACTCTCTGTGAACTGATTTTTGAATGTTTTCTTTCTCATACCTAGGAATCAGGGTTAAAAAGTTAAAAAAAATTGCCACCACCATATACATGTGAACACAAACAAAGAATATAATTCTCTAAGGAAATTAACATGTTGCTATAGTAACAGCCTTGTATGTATAAGTTGAAACTTGACAACTTGTATATGTTAATTAAACCAGTTATATCTCAACAAGTATATGAATTGCTGTATGCCTTCATTTATGGGATAAAGATTTCTCATTGATGCTGCTTTCTCTGTGAAAAGATTTCAGTTAAGAGATACTCCTTAATGATTTTATTTAGCCAAGCACAGCCAAGACCAGAGAAATATTGAAATAGGCTGATCCAGGGAATGGAAGGATCATCATGACATGGTGTACATGTCTTTCATATTTTTTCAAATTTTAGTGACTAGGAAATAAGTGTATACTCATGAGCATGTGGAGATTCTGTTCCTCCTAAAGCCTGGTATACCAGATTGTCCCCTTCAGGATCATTCCAATGACACTCAGAAAACCATAGGTGGGTGTGATGGGAAACCACAACATAAATAACAATATACTGAAATCAGTATATGTTTTCAGAATGCAGACTCTTTTATGTATGATGTACATGCAGCAGTTGAAATGTGTCTTGGCACCTTAGATTTTGATACAGAAGGAAAAATGAGAGTGAATTTTTCAGAAAATTTAACCATTAAAGGTAATTCTGTCTATCAAAAGACACAACTACCAAGCCACAGCTGAATTTCCTCCAAACACCCATACCTAACACCGTGCTTAATTAGGAAAAAACAACTTCAAACAAACAAACAAACAAACAAAAAACCAGATGCAGTTTCTTTGGTACACTCACATCTAACACCATAATTAATCTTACAAAACAGCTTTCAAGACACAGCTGCAGTCACCTTAGTTCCTTCAAATCTAACACATTTTGGTTAACAAAAAGACACAGATGCTGTGGTATAGCTTAATTTCTTGATACCTGAATTTCCTGCTTGGTCTCCCTCCCTCTTTTGTTTTTTTCAGAGTCTTCTTCACAGTTGTACAGATTATCATTTGCAATCTCATATAAGAACTCTGACAAATGACACTTTCACATTAAAGTATGCAGAATATATGTAAAAATACCAAGGTATTTAAACAAAGGTGTGATTGGCCTCCTGTGTTGATACTGATATGAGGAACAAGGAAGACCATCACAGTCTCCAGCAAAAAAAAAAAAGCAAACATAACATAGACCCATGATTAAAAAAATAACTAAATTATTTTAAGTTTCAAACCAGCTCTGTCATCTCCAATGTGACTATTTCCTCTGAGACATAGTATTATACATCAGGCCTAATGTTGTACAAAAATATGAAACCTTATTCTTTGTTTAGACTATAAGAGTTAACTTGAATAAGAAAAGCCATGTAGAAATTCAACTTATTACTCCCTGCATTTCTACTGTAGTTATCAATAATAATAACAATCATGGATCCTATAATGACTTCTGCTAAATTTGATGCTAACAAACATAATGACTGATAATGGAGATTTGTCTGTAGTCCATCCTATTAAATGGTGTGTATCATTTCTGCACAATGTAGACACATGAGAGTGAAATCTGTACTTATCCAAAAGATAACTCTAATTCCAAATGCTAATAAGTATATAATGTTCTTCACTGGAAGAAATCAACATGCAATAGAGAAAATACTGTTTGATATTCATTAGTAGATTGAATGAAACATAGTTAACATCAACATCTGAAGGACAGTACTTGATATTATTTTTCTTGTTTCATAGCACTTAAAATATTTTCTTGCATTAACATTTTTATCTGAGTCTGTAGTATAAACCTTTGAAAATAAATTTTAAAGTAATTTTATTCTCTCAGCTAATAAAACTAATTAAAATTATCAGTAAGATAAAGGTCCTCTTTATGATAAGTGTTCTGTTATATTTAGTAATGGTAGGGAGATGAGGATGATTAAGGAGGAGATGTTGGTGGACATGACTTAAATATATCATATTAACATTTTTAAAATAAATATGTATGTTGACAAGCTCTGACCAAGATTACTGAAAACTACACTTCATTACTATATGACGATTTCCCTGGATAGCCACACATACATAATATAGGAGTGTTCAAGCTTTGATTAGAATTTGGTATGAAAAAATATATATATATTTAAGGACTACCCTCCTTTCTGATGAATATTGACTTTAACTAAGTAGTAATAATTAAGTATTTCAAAATTCACTTTATTACAAGTGGTTCTTAAGAACAGACTTAGATTTATAAACAATTATATTGTGTGCCAAAATTTCAAAAAGATTATTATGTTATTAACTAGGTGGGTTATTTTTTCTTTCTATAACTTACTCAGTAACTGTTAGGTTTTATTATTCTCCCAATTCACAAATCATAATTCATCATTACAGTTTAATATTACTAGATCAAGGCTAACTTAGTAAAGCGTTGGCTGTGCAAGCCTGAGGCCCATACCTGAGATTCAAGGAATACTGAGACAGTAGTAGGAGATCCATGAGAAACAAGGAGTATGATCGTGTGTGTACATGATCCGAGCACCAAAAAGTCTCCCTATACGTGGATCTCCAAGTCTGCTAATCACCCAACTATCCTCATCAAGCAAATCAACTCAAGATTCAAAGCAAGTCTCTATCTTTAATAATAAAGTGTAGAAGGTTGAGGAAAGCACTTGATGTCTATCTGTGACCTCTGCACAAACACATATTGTGCTAGTATGGAAACATGTACACACTCAAACAGTCGAACAAGAGTTACTATTACTTCATCTTATGCTGTATTTTTTTTCAAATTCATTAGTTTTTTATTGTCTCCAGCATTTCCTCAGTAACTTTCATTTTAAACATGGTGGGTTTTTGTTGTTGTTGTTGTAATAAATCCTGCAAAAATGCAACTCAGTCTGTAGACTGCAGAGATCTTATGGTTGTTATGGCTCAGTCTTGTAGAACAACTGGGAAGCAAAGGTATCTTAAGATCCAGCAGTTTGAAATTTGGGTAAATGTTGATGAATATAAATAGATGCATCCCAGACCAACCTTCTCTGTCAGAGCCAGTCTTTCTTTCAATAAAGCCTTTAGATGACTGATCAAAGGCAGATTACATCAAAGACAACTATTTTACTTCAAGACACAACATTCCTTCCCATCACTGTACAGAAACAAATAAAAAATATTTTACTCCAATTCAGAAATAAAATTTAAAATTTTGTTTCAGAGATGATATAATCACATTAAAATAACTGTCACATATTTTTAACTATATTAGTTTATTTGATTTGTGGGAAGAATACTGGAAATTGGGTAAAAGAGCATGACATAAAAATTACAAAAATTGATTCAATAAAATTCAATTTCTTTGAAATTTTTATTTGGAATTTTTGTGATCCTATGAGTTCTTATATAAAACAATTCGCTTCATTAGCTCATTGAAGAATAGATTCAATAATTGACTATAGTCAATAAAGCTGAAGGTCTAATATCCCTGTAAAATTCAAGATAAATGTGCCCCCCAAAAATGGTACATTGAACTGCCTCTATTTCATGGCACTCCATGTCGATTGAGCCATAAACTCTGATGGCAATAGAAGCCAGCATATTTCAGCTAAAGTAAGTATCCAAATATATATAAAAAATAGGAATAATGAGAAAAGTACAATTAAGGAAAATAAAAGGTGGGGCATGATGACATGTGCCTCTAATGCCTCCACTAGGTAGAGAGGGGCAGGCACATCTTGGTTAGTTCAAGGCCAGCCTGGTCTACATAGCAAGTTAGGGGGCAGCCAGGGATACATAGCGAGATACTGTCTCAAAATAAAGTGAGACAGTTTCTTTTTTTATGCCTGTGTTTTGTGGGTTGTTTGTTGCTTGTTCCCTCCTTTCTTTACACAATAAACAAAATATGCCTTCCTGTTAAGTTGGCTCCCTCACTCACCAGTCTGTCTCCTTGCACGGAGGCAGCTGAGTTCCTCATACAGATTTTAACAGTGATATGGCTTTATTTGTTATCCCACAGTGACAGATTAAATACTAAGAGCTCTCCTTTTCTCTCATTGGACATGACATTTTTTTGAACAGGTTATAGGAAACAAATTTTCTCTGCTGTGCATGCCTTTGTGTATATTCTACATGGACTCCATCTTTTTGTAGCATAACATCCTGTATTTTTCCGAGTCTACTTGGGTTGGCTTTCAGATAGGGAGGCAATGGGAGGCCATGAAAAAAATTAAAACTGGTCTCTGATTGTGTCTGTGTCTGCTGTCCACACAACTCTGGGCAGCTTTCTTCCAGGTATCTAACTCTCAAAAGCCTCTGGAAGGATGGATTTCTTGTGTTGCTGTTTGGGTGTTTGATCAATCAGGCATATCCATGTCTCAATGAATCACTGCCTCTTGAGTTGTCCCAAACACTGTGCTGCCCTCTGCACTTATTACTGTTTACATTCATTTTAGCTGAAAAAAAAATCTATGAAATAATTCCTTGTGGAAACTGGAAAGTTCCCTACCATTTTCTGGAATGTTTTTTTGAAACTGTATATAAGGACAAGAGCTGCCAAGTCTACAGAGATGGTGTTCCACCTTTTGTAACCTTAACCCAGGCAATGCAAGGTTTTCAGTCTTTGAGCTCTTCAAAGAAATCTATATAAATCCAAGGCTTCTACTTCTAATCTTTGTTTTCTTTGAACTTGCTAAAGTTTAAATCCTGGCAGCAGTGCCACGCAGGGGGGATCCAAACAGAACTCTGCAGGTTTAATAAAAAGGAGCAGAAAAGAGACTATAAAATAATGAAGCAAAAGGACAGGAGATGTGACTCAATTGTGAATCTGAGATGTGTGTGAGGAAGAAAAGATCTGTAATAAAAAAAGTAGCCCAAAGGTTGGAATTTTATCATGAAAGTACATTATTTAAAATTTTCTTTTAGTGATTCTTTTCTTTTCTTTTTTATATACAACTTGTATTTACATGTATATTTTTACTTTTTAATAAATTAAAATTAAAATATCATAATATCGATAATATTGGGCTTTAAATGTATACAATGCTAAATGTAAAATATAAATGTTTTAATCTCTGTGGGTACTGAAATCACAGACACTGTAGGGGAATGGTATCATTATATAAAGTAATAGAGATACTGGCCTTATTATTTTTACCACTTTGATCTGCGCAGCCAAATAGGTTAATAAAATAAGACAACCAGGGTGGATTTATCCTCCAGTGAGAGAATTCGGTTGGATAGTTCTGAGCCATTATAGGATTAAAGAGCTGTCTGCAGTTGAAAGGCAGGTGTTTTCTACATGAACATCCCACAGGGCAGCAGCTGAAGACCTGGGTTGCCACGCTACAGACAACTCTTGAAAGAGAAGATTATTATGACAATATTTTGGTTAGATACTGTTGGAGAGCTGAACTTTCTGATAAATTTGCTCACAAAGCTAAAACAAATGATGTAGACCTTCTAACATGAAAGGAAAGGGGCAATCAGGAAGCCTGAACCCTAGACAAAGAACTGCAGGCAACTTTGGGGTGCTGAAAGTAGGAGAAACAGTCTTCCTTTTGGAAGACCCCACCAACAAGTTTCTCAATTCTAAATGATAACTGAAAACATATACATAAAAGTCACACTATGCAGACTTACTGAGTTTTATTTTTACATAATCATTAAAAAGAGACTTAGAAAAAGAGGTGATAAAATTGAAAAAGAGCAAGGCAGTGAGTAGGGGGTAGTAAGGAGTAGTGATATTTTATTTGTACACTCCAATAAAGCTTATCTGAAGATCAGAGGAAAGAGCCAGCCACTATATTAAACATAGAAGTCGGGCAGTGGTAGCACACACTTTTATTCTAGCATTCGGGAGGTAGAGATCCATTCAGATCTCTGTGAATTCAAGGTCACATTGGGAACAGAACCCAGTATGGTGGCATATGACTTTAATCCCAGTACTCACCATAGAAGTCTGTACAGACAGACAGGAAGTGATGTAGCTGGGCAGAGAGAGGAAGTGATATGGCAGAACAGAAAGGCATATAGGCATGGGTATACAGGAATTAGGTCCCTTTGGAATCTGAGGAGTTGATAAAGTGAAGTTGTCTGTGGCTAGTCATATTCCTCTGATTTCTCAGTTGTTCACTTCAATAACTGGCTCTGGGTTTTTTATTAATAAGACCATTTAGCAATTCATCTTACCGTAAGGAGGAAAGGTAAAGGTGGAATATTTTAATTATAAAATTTAAAAATATTTATATTTTTAAAAAAAAATTAACACACACACACACAGAGACAGACAGACAGACAGACAGACAGAGACAGAGAGAGAGAAATCCATTGTACTTTTAAATAGACACCATATTCCTTTTATTGATTCTGTGTTCATGAGAGAGTGCCAGGCTACAGTGCTAAAAAAGAAGCTATTTCTACTATAATTAGACAGAGAATTTGAAATTAGTCATATGATATAATATACATCTACCAAATAGAATGTGAATACAACATCCTGAAATGATTCAAATACCAGACATTTGTTATGCAGCAGATTAACCTGGAAGGCATTACGCTAAGTGAAATAAACAAATCATAGAAGGACATACGTAGCGCATCATACCATTTATATGAGAAACTTAAAATAGTAGGATTGTAAATTAACTTGTATTAATGATTTATTTATCTTATGATTATTAGCTTTTTTTGAGAAATTGGTTGTTTTTACAGAAATAGTGTCACATTTCAATGTAGGAACAGTGGATAAAATTTAATATTGTGTATTCATATGAATTGTTATAACTTGGTTCCCATAAACATGAAAGACACGACTGTCAGGGTAGATCAGTAGGTACAGACACTTGTTGCCTAGCCAGAAGCTCTGATGAATTCGATTTTCAGGAGGCACATGGTGGAAGGAGAGAGCCAACTTGAGCAAGCTGTCTTCTGATATTCCTGCATATTTCATGTTACATGAGGTCCAGGAGAGAGATGGAAACTGGAGGAGAATGGTGGAGGGATAGGAGAGGGCAAACATAAATGATAAGGCCCACGAGATTTACAGCCTGGTTACTCTAGTTCCATGTTTCATTTCTAAACCAAATTTCCATTCCTATGTTGGATTTCTAGGTCATTTTTATTCTTTTCTAGGGGACCTTTTAAGTAATGTCACATCTCCCAGAGGCATTAGAAGTAAGGTGGCTGGCAGGTAGAATCCTTTAAATATTATTATCTGTCTTCTGGTACTGAGACATATGCTATAGAATATAAACATCAGTTATACATTTTTATCTAAAGTACTGATCAAGTGATTTTATGTTTTTATACTATATTGAATAATTTAATTGATGTTCATCTATTTATTTAATTCAAGTAATAAAATTTTAGCCCTTTCATTTGAGAAAACAGAAACAATTTCCAAACTTCTTGTTTTTATTTTTAATTTTAGTTTTTTACTGTAGACCTAACATTTGAGGAAAAAAAAAAACAGATTTCTTCATGCAACAGATGTTTTATTTTAATTCTAAGGCTTTTAGTCTATCTTTAGTGTCTGACATAATGGCACAGGAAACAATTATTTGAAAATTGCTAAGACTAAAGGAAAACAGCATGAAGTACCCGTAAGTCAGTTTAAATCAAATGCTTCAACCAGATTGAGTGACAGGACATTGATTATTCTGGATTTAGTAGCAACATTTTATTTACTCAACTTAACTTACTCTGGTAATCCCCCACTTATGATCTGGCTGACAAGCTTTGCTTTTGATCTCTCTCAGGATCCTATGGTTGCTAGTGTTGTATTTCCCGAGGCTTTAAGAGTTCTCCAATATTGAGTGGTAAACAACATTGAACATAGAACCAACTGGACTGGCTTAAATTGTGCAAGATTGAACAACTTCAACAAGTTTTGAAACCTCACTGCATGTCATCTGCCTATATCATTGAGAAGGTAGATTAAGTCATAATTTCATCATAGTAAACTATAATATATAAAAGTTCTGGTAGAACCCATATAATGAAAAACCTCAACATACAGAACATTTTCTGATTGAAATATATCTTTATTAGATAAATAGTTAGAGACAGATAGATAATAGTTAGATAGATAGATAGATAAAAATAGATAGATGATATATAAGAAAAAATAGACAAAATCTGTATAAAATATGGTAATCCAGTATTTAATCCAAGTACTTGTATTCCCCTATAGCATATTGAGATAATTGAATGCCTGACAATCATCAAGCAGAGTGAAATCACCTGAATTTACTGATGGGATAATAAAGTCATAAAAATATGTGTCTTTAAGAGCAGAAATTGGGAAAGCCAAAACAGAATTAGATTTCCATACACATAGTAGCCACAGGCAGAATTTCAGTACCTTCCCAGTCTACATGCAGGTTATTGTCGTTCAGGCAGAATTTCAGTAACTTCCCAGTCTACATACAAGCAGGTTATTGTTGTTTGTGAATAAGTAGATTTTGAGTGTTACTGTTTCCTTTTTTCCATCTCCACATGCTAATAAAAAGACAAAGTCATTATTCTTTTAATGTGCTGGTAAAACAGAAAAAAAAAATGTTTGAATGTCATTTACTATGCATCCTTTTTATATGGCTTAGTAACTGATAATTTCTGAACTGAAATTTTACCAGAAAACTGCATATATCCCAAACATATTCTAAACATCAAATATGATCTAACTTGGAAGTTTTTAAGGAGAACTGCTATACTTGATAACACTTGTGTTTTAAAGTAAGTGGTAGCAGTAATAAGATTAGTTAGCTCATAGTGAGCACCTACTTAAGTAGCTAGAAATAAGGTCATACATTTTAGCTAAGAAAAGCTAAATATATATAACCCTTATTTAAGGAAGACTTTCTCCATTAGGAGGCACATTATATCTCTTCCAATATAATGTACATTATAAAATGCTCAAAAATTGATGTGTAAAATTTTGAATATTTATGCTAGCATTTAAAGGTTTAGATTTTGCAATGATAATTTTCCTGCTTTGAAATATGTTGCATATTCCTCTCTGATGATTTTGTGAAACAACTGCAATGTGTATCAGCTTAAATGCTAAAATTTATGCTGTTTTTATTTAATTAATTATTGGATGCATATAGAAAATAAACATTTTTAGAAATAAAGTAAGACATAAGTTGTTATTTACTATATGTATCAAATAATATATAAACCATAGTAAGATATTTTAAATATTAGTTCTATAAAATTAATATGACAAATGCTTATTTTAAATTTTCTCAAGTTGTGTTTATGGGTATTTTCCCCCTCAGACTTCAGTTGTAAGTCGAAATAAAGTTGAAACATAAGGATAATGATAAGATAGGAAAGATAAGTTGAGTTGAGATAAGGCTGGGTAAGAAAAGCAGCAACAACAAAGAGTGGAAATATTCCCAAGGTCAAGGATAAATCAGTAGAGATTTACCTCATGAGCTTTTACTTGGAAGCACTAATATGACATAAAAATATAGCTAAACAGATAATGGCAGTAATATGAACAGGGGTACCATGATGGTCAGTGTTACATGTCAGCTAGACATAATTGATTCTGTGGCCATGTCTTTTAGAGATTATTTTTATTGTGTTCTTTGAAGTGGGAATACATTCTAGGTGTCAGATGACCAATCCCATGTAGACAATTCTTGATCTATGAGGGAAGAGAAAGTAAGTTGTATAGTAGCAGCATGTATGCACGAATCCATTTTACCTGCTCTTTGCAGAGATATGTTGTGGCTGCTTCAAGCTCCTGCAACCTTGATATTCCCACAGTGGTAGACTGTAGTAGGAATTGTGAACTAAGTAAATGCCTTCTCCCTTCTGTTGTTTTTTGTGACAGTATTTTATCATGGAAAAACAAATATAAAGGGACTAAAAGAAACAGTCACAGAGGATGGAAGTCATTTCTCATATATCATGAAAGAAAAGACACTTTCATGGTGATGAGGAAATGGAAAGAGATTTGAATTGTTTCATATAGGTAGGGACATCAAGAGATGCCTAACCTTTCCTTGCAGTCACTTTATGTTTCTGTAGAGAAAACATGAAGGAGAAAAATATGCTAGCAATGCCATTCTAACAATGTGGTAGTTGTTGAGATAAAGCAAATGTGAGTGCATACATCTATGCATACATACATGTTTTATGCCTGTGTAGTATATATCACTCAACATCTATAGGACATCTCTTCCAGCAAAATAATACTTCAAATTCCTTTTCTGTTGATATTCTTATGTATCTTAAGTTTTAAGTCGAGGATAACTCAAAGAACTTTCAAGTTAGGATGATAATGTTTCTTTTCTCTGAAACAAATTCTAAGTCTCTACTTCAAATACAATCAGTATTTCACATAGTCAAAGAAAGAAAAGTGAAAAAGGAATCCACTACTCTCCACCAAATTTCAATAGTACCTTTAAAGTTCATCTCAACTTAATAGTTCACGTACAAAACTGTCTATTTTAACCTAAAAACGATGTACAAAGAAGTCGCAGTGTAGAATTTTCTACTGTGCTGGGTAATGCAGAATAATGAGTGACCTCAGAGAGTACACTCTTCTCATGTTTGGGGTGACTGAGTTCTAGTTTCAGCGACTCTCATATCCCCTGACCAAGTCATCAGCATCATTGACTGCTCAGTCAAAACTTTCTAGCTTTACTTTTTCATGTTTTAGGACTTCTGGGTTTTGACACAAGGTCTCACTCTGTAATACTAGATTGTCCGTTTGTGAATAATAAAATAAGAAAAGTAAGGAATTTTTAACCAGATATTTGCAAATTAATAGAACATAAAACACATTTTATTTGGGTACTTTATGACTACACTTCAAGGATTATTTCTATAGCCATAAATTTGTTATTTTGATAGCCTACTTGAGGATCATTGTTCCCATGGAATGTTCTCCTTTTCTTTAAATGTCATGTTTAACTAATAGCAATATTAATATACAACATACAAAATGTTTGATAGGAATATGAACAAAAGACTAAAATCATAATTTATATACTTTTTGGCACATCTCATAATATACAAACTATAGTTTTGATTGTTTCTTGGCTAATAAATTAAAAATATACCATTAAGATGAACCAAGGCATGAAGTGAAAGATATTGTTTTTATTTCAAATACAAAAATAAATGATCATACGGCCCAGAGGTGAGTGTCTGGGTTCATACCCAGGGAGGCCTGCCCCTAGATCCCATCGCTGGGCCCCAGCCATCCTGGGGAAGACCTGCCCAACTCAGCCCCACTTGCCAGCCAGTGGGCAGGGCTACCTGGGAAGGTTCCTCTTCTCCAAGACCCCCAAGCAGACACTGAAATCTACACACCCTGCCCCCACACCCATCTGCCTGAGACCCCCGCCACTTTGTGAGACTTGGAGACCAGTCCCCAGCTCCCATCCAGCCCAGAACTCCCATCTGGCCCAGAGAGCTCCCATCTAGTCCAGAGAGCTCCCATCCAGCTCAGAGAAAGAGAGAGCTCTCATTGAACAAAGAGCCATCTTTGGACCAAGAGTAAACTCAGGAGACAGGGAATCTGCCAGTCCTGATTAGACCAAGAGGGCTATCTGAGAAGTACAATATGCCACCTCTCATTGGAACAAGAGAGGCTTCCTGAAATGCCAAATCTGTCAGCTCTGACTGGACCAAGAGCCCTGATAAAACCAAGAATGAATCTGTGAGTCACAGAATCAACTAGCTTGGGTTGACCCAAGAGCAGCTCACTGAGACACAGAAGCTGCCTGCTCCAATCAGACCAAGAGCTAAGATTAGACCCAGAAGGGGCCCCTGAGACACAGACACAACAAACACAGAATGGACCAACAGCAAATTGCTCAGACACAGGCACCTCTTATACCTATTAGATGATGAGATGGGCAGACATCAAGGCAGAAGCACATACTACAACATAAGTAGCAATACAGCATCACCAGAACCTAGCCCTTCTCCAACAGCAAGACCTGAACATCACAAGGTAGAAGAAGCAGAAGAAAGCAACCTTTAGAATAGCATCCTGAATATGCTAGAGGCTTTTCAGGAAAAAAATCAAAAATGAAATTGAGAGAAAGATAAACAAAAAATGGAGAAAATCAATAAAGAAAATGAGAAAATGTAGCTGAAGTTTTCTCCATTCCTGCCTGGCCCACGGTCAGGACAAATCTCTCTCACCCACCAGTCCTGCAGCTGCTCAGACCCAACCAAGTAAACGCACTGAGACTTATATTACTTATAAACTGTATGGCCATGGCCAGCTTCTTGCTAATTATTTTTATATCTTAAATCAACCCATTTTTATTAGTCTATAAGTTGCCACGTGGCTCATGGCTTACTGGTATCTTAACATCTACTCATGGTGTTGGCGGGCAGCATCTCTCTGCCTCAGCCTTCTACTTCCCAGAATTTTCTCTCCTTGTCTTGTCTATACTTGCCAATCAGTGTTTTATGTATTAATCAATCAGAGCAACACATTTAACATACAGAACATCCCACAGGTGAGAAAGTAGGAAGTAGTCTTGGGCGAGAGAGAGGAGGGATTTTATGAGTGAGAATTGTTGAGAACATGATTGGAAAAAGCACAGGAACAAAATAGCTAAACTAGTGGAAAAACAGGAACTACAAACCAATAGCTGAGGAGACCCCATGGAACTGGATCAGGCCCTCTAAATAAGTGAGACAGTCTATTAGCTTGAAATGTTTGGGAGGCCCCCAGGCTTTGGGACCGGGACCTGTCCTTGGTGCATGAGCTGGCTTTTTGGAACTTGGGGCTTGTTCAGGGACACTTTGCTCAGCCTGGGTGAAGGAAGGAGGGGACTGGACCTGCCTGAACTGAATCTACCAGGCTGAGCTGAATCCCCAGGGGAGTCCTTGCCCTGGAGGAGATGGGAATGGGGGGTGAATTGGGGGGAGAGTAAGGTAGGTATGGGAGGAGGGAGGACAGGGGATTCCATGGCTAATATGTAAAATTAAATTAATTATAAAATTAAAAACAAACAAAAAACAAAAATAAATGAAAAATATACTGTTAAACATTTGGAAGACTTAGGTGTAGTGAGTGATCCCGGTAATCCCAACATAAATGAGGGTAGAAGAGGGAATCATAGTGGCTTATATACTCATATAAACATGTCAAGGAATTAATTTAAAAAAATTGTAAAGAGAAACAAAAATAGTAAAATGACAAGAATCTAAGTTGATTGTTATAGCCTTTTGTGCAAATAAATAAATATGTATGTTGAACTTAGCAGTTTATGAACAAAAAGCTTCATAATTTCTTCACCCTTCCTAAGGATCATGAATAATGATGATGTAATAAAAAAGGCTAACAGGAGATAATAACAACAATAATAGTAATAACAATAATACTAATAAAATGTATTAACTCAATTTTTTATGTGACATGAGAACTTTCAGAAATGAAAATTCAAAGACTGAGAGAAAGCTCCTACTTTTATGCTTGGGTTCCAAAGAGAAAAGTCAACTATGGAGAAATGGGATTGTTTAAAAGAAATCATATTATGTAAGAAAATGTTCACAGAAGTGGTTAAGAAGCCCAAAGATCTATGAGGTTCTTTCCTATCTGTGTTGTATTATTTCTATCTGACCATTCTTTCTTTCAATATGTATCTAGATGCATGTTGATGGTGAGTTTGCAAGAGAGGAATTTGAGGAAGCCAAGAGCATTTCTGCATCAGTTTTACGATTTGCTGCAGAGAGAATAGTTCTATGATTTCATGATTTGCCTTGAAAGAGAAGAATTTTCATTTCTGTATGTTGCTTTGGGGGATGAAACAAGAACATATGAGCAAAGGGTCAAGGACAGAGTCTTACAAGGGTCTGTAAGATGCTGCTAGTGCTCTTGTAAAAAGAGAGTGGCAACCCTTGCTGTCACAGTTTAAGGTAACGTGCTGTGAGCTTGGAGAACAGTGGCACTTGATGCTGTGGCTTCTCAGCAGAGCATGACCACTGCTCGCACTGCTCAAAGCTTACACTAAGGACAAGTTAGCAACAAAACTTCATTTGAATTTCCTTGTAGTGGTAAGCTATTAGAACACTGTCTTTGTTATTTTATTAATAATGACACAAAATAATATATTTGGAATTTTGACTACCCAAACTGAGGTACTGTTACATATTTTACTGCATTTTAAAATATTTTCATCTTTTTGTTAAAATATTTAGTCATCATATTCGATTTTGTTATAAATAATGCTATTATAAATAAGGTATTGTTCTCCCTACCTAATATCTCACTTTCATTAGGTTTATCTATTCTTAGTTTTTTTTCACTGATTTTCATCTTCGTCATTTTAGAGACTCACCTAAGTTTCCTTCGATAAAACCTGAATAAGCGTAGATATGCCCATCCTATAGAAAGGCTTGTTTGGCATCAGAAAGAGCAAAAGAGCATTTTCTGTCCTCCAGCATCAATTTTTCTCTGAGGAAAACAAACACTCATAACCTCCTTTAATCTTCTTGCTCTAATCAATAGTTTGATCTGTAAAAACTCACATATTCAAGCTGTCAACTTTATTTCCTAATACTTTTAATTGTCAGACTCACCAGCTAATCCATTGCATTGGTAACAAAACTAATTTGACTCTAGAGAAATGGCTCCATGGCTAAAGAGCTATAAGCATGAAAATGGAGTTAGAATCACCAGCATCCACAGAGAAAGTCGGGCTTGGGGTCACCTGCTTCAGTCATAACACCACTCCCAGAGTGACAATATTTCCAGATATTTCTGGCATCTGGAAAGAGATGTCAGTGTGTATTGCAGTCTTGCTACATACCCACATGTGAGCAAACATGCATACATCACATACACATACACACATGTGCAAATTCACTTATATGCAACACACACAGACACACATGATTATAAATACACATGAATAATACACGAGTGAGGTTCCTTTTCTTTGGAATTCATTGTAGGTTAGGATACTGTAACCATCTCCGTCTCTTCCACTTTCCATTCGTTTTCTTTCTGCAGCACTCTCTCGGCTGACCCTTTCTCCTTCCTTTCTGATCTATTCAAATAGGTTTTAAAATGTGGTAGAATTTCATTTTGAAAACAAAATTACCTTTCTGCTTTTCATTATGTGGATTGTACAGTATCATAGAAGGAATGTTGTAAAGATGTAGCCACTTCCATATCTGCAAATCACAGCTGGAAAGGCTTCATGTGGATTACCTGCCCACACTCACACTAAAACATCCGTAAGTGCACTAATCTAAAACATAAAAATAAATGCTAATATGAATTTCTTGTTTTTAACTAACAATGTGCATACTTTTTCCTAGAATGTCAGATAACAAAATAAGAACTATTTAATGCTAAGAAATGCAGACTTTATCTATGATTATACTGTTTTGATATCCTATAGAAAGCCATGGATTTAGGTTCCAGGGTATTTTATGAATAAAACATTGTCTTGAAGCTGCATTGGTGAGAATATGAAAATTTTGCCATGTTAGCATTACATTTACTTTTATGCCACATGAAAATGTGCACCCAAAAAATCCATAACATTTTATTTATTTTTCTGAGCAGCTTGCCAAAAACATAAATAGTTATTTTATTTAAGGCATACGAAAAATAATTAAAATATCATGGACTCAAGAGTATCTTTTGATCTTTTGAAAGAAAAAATAATTTACATTATTTGCTGCCCATTAAGCAGAACTCTTAAAACACTTTTAGTGGGTAGTTTTCATTTATGTCGCTGACAGATCTCAGGTTTATGGGTCTTTATTAAAATTTAGTAGGAAAGATTAAATGCTGTGTTCTATTCAGTTATAAATCAAAGTAATACACCCCATTCCTTTTTCTATCACTACAGTGAAACTTTCTTTTAATAATATTTAGTTATAAAATAAAGTGAGGCTTCTTACCTCAGAAATCAACATAATCCCAACAATTTTGCTCTAAATTAAGCCTACATAAAACACAGATGGCCTTCTAGGTGTCAGTGGCCTAGATTTGGTCTTGATCTTTTTCTGGGCTTATTATGCATAACAATTTGAACATTAGATTTTAAGAATTAATTTCTAGTTCCCCTCATATTCCTTTTACCATATATCCATTTGGGACCAGATTGGTTGTTGAGATACAGCTTCATGCATTCCAGAGTGACATCTAACATCTATCTGATCCTATACCTGAAATTCTGATCCTGCCTTCCTTACCTCTTTAGTACTAGGATTACAGGCTTGTGCCATTAGGTATTTTGCAGTTCTGGGGACTGAAGTTTGAGTGATAGATAGGAGATACTCTAGCCATCATGTAATATCATAATTTACTTGGCAAACATTCTCATGGGACTTAGTATTTTTCTCTCTGAAATTATGTCTCATTTATAATCTATTTTAATAGATCCATTTTAGTTTTTCTGTGTATCATATATGTTCTTTTCCTGGGTTCAGAGTGCTTCTTATAAGGAGTCATAGTAATACATTTATTCCTTTACTAATATTGCATCATTAATAGAATATTTTTATAAAAATAACACAAAGTAGACCATCCTTTTCTGTGGTTTATATGCTGAATTGAATAATTAGTGATAAAACTATAACACTATCCCTCGTTCAATTTTTCATCACAAATTCATATGCTCTTTTTAAAATTCACCAAATCCACTTAGTACCACCAGAATGTTCAGGGATGGCAGACCCTCTCAGAGACTAAGTGTAGTTTTTTAACTTCCCATCATGGAAGAAAAATGACTCCCCTTCCCCTGAAACCACCAATTGTCAATAACAGTTTTTATTTTATTTTTCCTACATGTGTAAATGAAAGTCCTGTGTGTGTGTGTGTGTGTGTGTGTGTGTGTGTGTGTGCGTGATGTTCATGTGTATTTGGTGTTCATACATGTGCATGTGATGGTTACACATTGCTTTTCCAACCTTCATGTAAACTTTGAAAACAAAACTCACATTGCTAGGCTTACTAGGATAGAAATTCTTATGACTGTGTTTCACTCTGAGTGTCAACTCCCAACTAGCCATGTGTTCACATTGTCAAAAACTGGTGTTCTCCAGTGTGCTCAAGCTGAGCTGTTAAGTAGGGGGTTTCTAGGAGCTATGTTATTTTTTCCCATTAGAGTAGAAATCCAGTGAGGTCAAGAATAATATCTCTCTAAAGTAAATAAATGTCATGCTGTTTATGATATCCGTCTATATGTTTATATAATTTTCTAAGTTTTTTGAGAACTTGAAGCTGTTACAATTTGTATGAACTCTTATTTATATTCTACAACAAGATCTTTCAAACAACGTATGCATGGAGAAATGCTGAATATCAGGAATTCTGGCATAAAACAAGAATTATTTCAAAATCAATAGTTCTACAGGGCATTTTGATTCTTGTCAATCCAAACAAATGGCACTAAATGCTTTAAAGCACTGTGGCGCTGAGAAATCGTTTCGTATGTCTCTAATAACATATTTCTCATGTACTTTTATTTGTTGTAATTGGCTCTTGTTTAATTAATTCATTTTACGTACCAACCACAGTTCCCCTTTTCTCCCCTCCTTCCCCTCCTCTCTACCTCCCCCAACTCACCCCTTTGCACTCCTCAGAAAGGGTAAGGCCTTCCATGGGGAGTCACCAAGGCCTAATAGGTTCGGTTGAAGCAACCCCCTCAGTCCCCCGCCAAGGCTGAGCAAGGTATCCCACCATATGGAATAGACTTCAAAGAGACAGCTCATGCACAGGGGATAGATCTTGGTCCCACTGCCAGGGGCTCCTCAAACAGACCAGGCTACAAAACTGTCACACAATGCAGAAGTCCTAGTTCGGTCCCATGCAGGCTCCCCAGATGTCCGTCTAGCGTCCTTGAGCACCCAAAAGTTAGGGTCATCTATCTCTGTGGGTTTCCCCATCATGATCTTGAACCACTTAGCAATAGCAGAGACAGTACCTGAACTGGCCTTCTGCTGTATTCATATTGGTGACTATACTAACTGTCATCATAGAACCTCCATCCAATAACTGAGGGAAGCAGATGCAGAGAATCACATGCAAGCCCCAGGTCAAGCTATGGGAGTCTAGTCCAAAAGAAAGAAGAGGGAGTATAGAAGCAAGGGGTGGAATTGGCTGTTTAATTTTTAAAGAAAGCTAAGCTCTTGGCTGACAACTTTAGTGCAACAGTTTCTTTTTCATGCTTTATGGTATTTTTATTTGCAACCAGAAAACTGTTTTCCTTCCTGGTTTTTAGCATTTCTGCGGGTTGAGCATAGTGTCTCTTACATCTTAGTAGTACACTTTAACTCCAATAATACCCAGCCTCTTAGCCCCTTGGGTTGTTTTTCCTACTAGTGTCTCCCTTAGTAAGAATTCCAGACCTCTCTATAACTGAAATGTTATCTATATTTCAGAATACAAATCAAATATTTCAAGAGATTCAATAGGTGTACTGAAGGTAAGTTAATAAGAACAATAATTATAGTGCTGTTTCTGTTTCTATTCATCTGTAGGTGAACCTTTTTTCTGTATTTACAAGATTATCACAGTCATGTTCATTATAAGACTAATGTCCATGCTTCAAATCTCACAGTGAGTGCTAGCAAGACTAACTGGAAAATGTCCCTAAATTAATTTCAAACATTATGATACATTAAAGATATATAACTTTTTACTTGTTCCTTTGGATTTTGTTACAATTCTTCCAATGGGCAATATTCCACCAGGGTTTGCATTTTGACGCTGAAATACGTAGTTCATAGGATGCAAGTCAGTGGTGATATTACTATCTTCACAATTCATCATCCTGCTTCAATGTTTCAAAGTTCACAGGATAATGAAATGTCTTTTTCTCTCTCCCAAAAGTGATTGAATATTCCTGAATTAAATAAGTCATTTATCACGAGCCTGGGATGAATTCAGTGAAGAGGAAAATCATTTCTAAAGTCTTTATTGATGCAGTAGTTTCTGCACTGTTATCAAATGGCATGCTATTAGTTCTTCCACTCTATTCATCAAGAAGGCTCATAATCCTAGTGCCATGGTGCCTCTATTACTCGATAGGAAGAATACTATTTATATACCTAATATGTCACTAGGGATATTAAGCTGTCTCATCATGCTAATCATGTAATATAATCATGCCAGCTCTATTACTCTAATGCATTTTGCTGTATTAAATGTGACAGAACATAAATTTACCTGGTTAGTTAATAGGTATCTATATAAATTTCTTTAATAGTGGGAACTTTCTAGATTGTATGATGGTTATGTTCATTCTAAATTAAATTCTAAATATTATGGTGATGATTTTAGTGTCCTCATGTCCAAAATCAAAGGAAAGCATATCTGTCACCTAAGGCAAGGTATAAATGTACAAACATTACTCTGTGGTAAAATGGTGTTTTAATATAATTCTATTAAAATCAGAAAAATATTTCAATTTGATTGCATGCACTAATGAATTTTTCCAAACCTTCTTTTTCCTACTCACTCATCCCTCACCTCCCTGGGTCCCCTCTGTTTATCTCATCATGCCATAACTGAGATTTGACCAGCTCGCTTTTCTGAGACTCTCCTCTCCACATATAACAAATTATTGTATTTCATGTCTAAGTTTATTACCCCCTTTTATACAATAATCTTGAGCTTCTTAAAATAGAAACTTGATAGATTATTTTGGCAAAACCAAAATATTGTCCTACCATTGATGCTATTTCTTGGTAACTTTCTACCCCTTGACTGCCTCATTCCTCCTTGTTTATGAATCCCCACTGTCCTTCCAGTGTGTGGACAGATGAATCCAAAACTTTAAAATAGTATTTATCATTATTAAGATGTGTAAGAATATCTGTCAACATTATTCACTTAGCCAATGTTTGTCTCACATCATTTAGTTCACAATATATTAGTAATAAAATTTCATATAAGTTCCCTTAAATGAAAAGAAAACTTCCTATTGATAATAATTTCATTGTATTACTTTTTAATTCACCATTCTAGTGAAAAGTTTCATTTTAATTGATATTTTTTAAAAGACTCCAAGTACTAAGATACTTGATTGCCAGTGTTTCTTCCAGTGTTATTGAAAGGGGTTGACTGACAAGACCAACCTAGCCATCTAAAAGCAAAGGACAAGAAACATTCATACACAAACACTATGAAATTTTGTTTTTCAGCCATATAGAAGAATGAAATTATTTTTCTTTCAGGAAATTAGAATCATGGGAAATAATTTAAGTCAATAAAACCAATTTCAGAAAGACAATTATATTTTCTCTCTTTTGCAGTTCCTAGGTTTTACTTAGGTACATATGATCTTGTGTTTGTACATAAAAATTTGATATTTCTATTGACAGCAGTAGTTCTTGATGATACTTCCTCGTAATTATAAGGCATTCTTGCCCAGGTATTTCACAACCTTAATGATATGACTTTGAAAAATGCATTTCCCAACACCCACTCACTGCACTGAAATCTGATAGATTTTCATTATGTAGCATATTTAGAATATTGCAAATCATTTTGATAGGTCTACTATTTTATCCTGCACAGTACTAATGAGCAACTGTAGCTGACTCAGAAGATTTCACTAGAGATTCACATGCACTCCATATTCACATCACTTCCCATATCCAATAAACCTCAAGTAAGATCCATGGATAAAATTCTCATGAGACCAAAAAGATTGTAGGTGTTGAAGAGACAGTCAGCAGTTAGGAACACTGACTGCTCTCTCACAGGACAGGGAATCATATCCCAGAAACAACGTTCTTCAGTAAACAGCTCCCAGGAATAAAGTTTTTATAGGATCTGCTGTCTTCTTTGGCATCTGCAGGCATTACACACAAGTAGTTCACATAAGATAACACACACACACACACACACACACACACACACACACATGCAAATAAAGACAACTAACATTAAAAATTCTTGAAAATGAGTGCATAAGCATTGATCCCTCAGATGACACTTTAGCACCAATGTGTTTCCTGGAACATTTGAACTCCTATTATACTGACATTCCAAGTCTCATATAAAAATCAGGAATATTATAAAAGAAGTATATGAAAACTTATGAATTTGATGAGAATAAATGGATTTCTCAAAGTGTTCCTGAGAATGCTGAAAATAACAATGAGATCAAATCTTGAACTAAATCCAGTAATTACATTTAAAAATGGAGGCCTTGAAATTGTTACTAAAACTTACAAGTAATATGTAATTAAATCATCTGAAATTATCTTAACAATATGATTCAATATATATGAGTAATTACAGGAATTTTCTTATTTTCAATATCAGCATAAACTGCAATCCAGAGACTCCTTAATGTAGAAACAACATCAAAAATTCTGTTTAGTTTTATACTGTGTATAAATATATATATATATGTATTGTTCTTCAAAATGTGAAAATATTACCAAATATTATGGAATATAATATGATTTTGAAATGTTGTTGACATCATGATACACTTTTCTTTTAATTAGATGTTCAAGGCAAAAATCCAGATTTTTGGTATATGCTTTTATATATTAAATATTTATAAAAAGTCCCTAGAGAATTGTTCTATTTCCAACAAACAATTTTTAAAACATAGTAACAAAGTAAACATGCTGAATATTATAATTTTGTTTTGTATTTCATTTTCAGAATTGCAAAATCCAATAAAAATACAAGTTCTGGCTTGTAATAATAATTAATATTTTTTACTATTCCCATAACAATAGGATGCTTCTTCAATTATTAACAACAGAAACAAGCAAATACAAAAAATACTACCCTTGATTTTTATGCCAGAGTGATAAATATTGCATGGAGATTTAAATGGAAGGAGAAGAGATGGGAGAGCTAATATAAAATCAGATTATGTAAAAAGAACAATACCATAAATGACAGTAACCTAAGAGTCAGTGGTTTGTAGATATGATATTTTTCATACCACCTTCCTTTTATCATAATTTTTTTCTAGGGAAAATAATCTGAAATTATTAAAATGAACTCTTTATTTCCTTTTGAGAGATCAAAGCTCATCAGTTTTATATGACATTATATTTCAGACTTATTGTATCGCCTCCACTGTACAAAAACATTAAAATAAAATATATCCACAGGAATTGAATAAGCTAATGCATATTTCTCTAAAAGCAAGTGGAAATGAACTCAATGTGAGCCATATGTTGGAAATAGCAGATAAGAACACCAGTGCTGCCATATGTGCATATACACATATTTATCTTAACATGAAAGCTTGAGCTCCAGTGAACATCTGTATAATTGTATCACTGAAATAGAAACCATGTGTGAATTACAAAACAGCACATACAATCTCAGAAAAAGTTTCACTTAGTATCCAGTCACAAGAGGACAGTGAAAAATATACTCATTGATTTAAAAAGTGGAGAGATTTAATCCATGTGGAAAACAAAAATTGAAAGAACATTTTTCAGTAAATGGGAAATTATTCATGAGTTGTAAGAAAAATGTCATCTACTATACACATATAGTGATAGTTTGAATGTAATTGGCCCCCATAATCTCACTGGGAGTGGCACTATTAGGATATGTGACTGTGTTAATGTGGGTGTGGCTTGTTGGAGGAAGGGTGTCATTGTGGGGGCTGGCTTGAGGTTTTCTATACTGAGGAAACTACCCAGTGAGTCAGTAGACTTCGTGTTGCCTGCCAGATGTGGGGGTCTCAGTTATTCCTTCCATACCATGTCTGCCTGCATGCTGCCATGTTCCCTATCATGATAGTGGACTGAACCTCTGAAACTGTAAACAAGCCACTGGGATGTTTTCCTTTATAAGAGTTGCTACGGTCATTGTGTCTCTTCAGAACAATTAAAATTCTAAGAGACACACATACACACAAGCATAAAATTTTAAAGAAATGACATGTATCAATTATACATATGCAAACATGAGTTTATACATGAGTGCTTATGTGTTGAAATATTAAAAATGAAATGTATGTGCTATTCTCATATAGATTAATTTTGATCGATCAAGCAGAATGTATATAATCAGAATTTCTTTTCTCATATATTCAACATTTCCTGCTAAACACTTCAGCAGGTATAGATGAATTTCTAAATGGTCTTATGAAATAAAAAACAGGGAGCCAGATACATGGGTGAAAGCCTTGGAGAGATCAGTGAAATGGGGAATGCCACAGCCAAACTTACCTCACTAACTCTACAGGTTCCAAATGCCAATTACTTCCTGTCTACCCAAGGCTATATGTCTTGCTGTTCTGCCATCTGCTTTACTCTTTCCACCCAGCTACATCATTTCCTCCTCCTGCCCAGCTCTGTCACTTCCTGTCTGTCTGTACAGGCTCCAGACCTCCATGGTTAACTAGTTTTGGAATTTAAGATGTGTGTCACTACACCTGGCTCTGTTTCCAGTGTGTCCTTGAACTCACAGAGACCTTTCCTGCCAAGTGATAGGATTAAAGGCATGTGCTACCATGGCCTGGCTTCTGTGTTGTGGCTGGGTTTTTCCTCTGATCCCCAGGTAACCTGTGTTTATTAAAGCACAAATAAAATATCACCATATTTCAGAACAAGTAAAATATCACCACAAGCAAGATATACTTTAAAATTAAATATATAAAAAGTAAAATCTTAGTCCTAGCTAGAGAGAGACAAATTACTGAGAGAATTTAAAGAAGAGATAGTGAATTCCCCTTTTGGAAGAAGGATCCAGAAAATAATGCAATGCCATAAAATAAGGAAGCTACCATTATAACTTAGAATATGTGATTCCTATGTAATGAAAACTTTTTTTCAATTAGGCACAAAAACAAATTTTCAGGATAGGTAAATTTTCACAAGATGTTTGAACATTATGGTTACATGATTAACCACTAATCCAAATTTCAACAGAAATATTTTTGTGAAAGTAGAAAATAAAACTGAAGGAAACTGTATTGTACTCAATGGAATAGAAAAACCTCTGCTGTGTGATATAGCAAGAAGCAGCAGCTAAAAATTGTCAAGTGTTTGTACTAGCGAAGATGACAATGGGTAAAAATCCTGTGGTGCTACAAGGTTTGTAATATGACAAGTTTCTTTCACTGTGTAAGAAATAATTTCAAATTATCCTTACATTATGAGAGTGGAATATGAATACTGTAAGCTATAGTATAAATTTTAACAAAAATCATGTATATAGTATAATTTTGCTGGAGTAGAATATTTTATGTGGGATATGACTTCATCAGCATTCTCAATTAAATTGATCTCATTTCAAAAGTAATTATATTTGAAGGTAAGAGAAGTGACTAGATCAGTAAAGTCCTTGATAATTACATTTTACCTGATTTCTACCTTAGCAACCATGTACAAACTCTGGTGTCTACTTATGTGTACATACACACACACACACACACACACACACACACACACACACACACACACACTCATAAAATGCATTTGCAATCTTAGAAATTGAAGCTCTGGATTAGTGGAGTATTGTAGTGCAGATACCTTTTCTGTCTTCTCAGAATAGATATTGAGCGAGTTTTGTTTTTTTGTTTTTGTTTTTGTTTTTTGCATTGTTTAGGGTTTTATTTGTTTTTTTTAAATTGTAAAATAAAATTTTATAAACAAAAACTAACCCATTACAATTGAGGAAAATAACAAACAGAAGGAAAAGAGCCCAAGAAAAGGGGTACAAGAAACAAGTTCCCACTTGTTTTCATGGAAATAGTCATCTGGAGGCATTAATGTATATAGGGAGAAGGTATGAATTGAAAAGAGAAACAGAAAACCTACATAAATAAATGCATGAAAATAAAAATTAGAAATAAGGTTTTCATTTTTGCTTGCTTTTTTTTTTTAAATGAAACAAAAAAAAAAGTGAAACAAAGGACCTCCAAAAACGCCACTCAGTTTGTATTCTTTTGGTCATCTTCTTCTGGGCATGCAAGCTATCATTAGGAGTAATTTGTTTTTTAATCATCCAGAGTTAGATAATCCAGACTCAGAAAGACAAAGATAGTATTTACCCACTTATAAGCTGTAAAGTAAAGGAGAACCATGCTATAGTCCACAGACCCAGAGAAACTAGATAACAAAGAGTGTTTAAGGCAGCATAGTTGTATTCTTAAAAACAAGAAATAGGAGAGATTTTGTGGTGGACTGGGGTCAGGTAGGGAAGGAATTATGAGATATCATGTTGAGGCAGAGGGACCGGAGAGTACTGAAAGAGGCAACTGGACTGGAGGCATTCTAGGGTCAGGTAGAAACTGATGCAAGGGAAACACCCATTCATCTACAAGGATGACCCAGGCTAAGATTACTAACTAAAGTGGATAAGTAGTCTGACATGGACATCTCCTGTGACCAGGCAAGACTTCCAATGGAGGGAGTGGGACACCAACCCAACTTTATAACCTTTGACCTATTATCTATCCAGCCTATGGGATGTGCTGGAATAAGGGTGGCATAGAGATTGTATAAGTGGCCAAATGACAAGTCCAGCCTTAGAACCATGACATGAGAGTGAGCCCACACCTGACATTAACTTGAGGACCCAGAGACGTAGGATAGAGATACATACACATGACTGGAGAAAAAGTCAACATAATGATGCCTAATTACATTCTCCTATACTCATAGATTGGTGCCTAGTCCAATTGTCATTAGAGAGACTTCAGATGCAGACACCCAGAGCCATATATTAGGCCTAGCTCAGGAAATCCTGCTGAACAGGGGGAGAAAGGATTGTAGGATCCAGAGGGGTCAAGAACATCACAAGAAAACCCATATAATCAACAAACTTAGGCTCATAAGAGGTCACAGAGTCTGAACTGAAAACTAGGGAGCCTGCATGGGACTGACCTAGGCCCTCTCTATATATGTGATAGTTATGAAGCTTGGTCTTTTTGCAGGACTCCTAACATTGGGAGCAGAAGCTGACTCTAACCCTTTGGTTGTCTTTTGGGAGCCAAGTCTTCATATTGGGTTGCTTTGTGCAGACTTAATACAAGGGGAGGTTCTTAGTCTTACTACAATTTGACATTCCATGTTTTGTTGCTATCCATGGGAGGTCTGCCCTTTCTGAGCAGAAACAGAGGAGGAGTGGATTGGGAATGAGCACAGAGGAGGTAGTGGGAAGGGAATGGGTGGAGAGGAGGAAGGATGTAGTTGGGAGGTAACATAAATAATTTTTTTTTAAAGAGTAGTTTTTCTCCCAGTGAGACTACTTTGTAGGAAGACAAATTTTCATCCTCAAGTAACAGTCAGTTGAAGGTAGCTTCTGGGTCACTTCTTGCAGCTCTAGGGCCCCATCTGATGCAGACCCACGCAAGCTCTGGGCATGCACTTCTGCCTCTGTGGTTTCATTTGAGCTAGGCAATGCTGATTTAGAGGACTTAGTTTGCTTGTCATCTTCCATCACTTCCGGCTTCCGTACCTTTACCGCCTCTTCTTCCACAGGCTTTCCTATTGCTGAAGGGAGGGATTGGTGGAGACACAGTTTAGAGCTGAGTGTTCTGAGGTCTCTTGCACTCTGTTTTGTTCCCGTTATGCTGTGGGTGGAAGCTTCTCTGATAATGGCTGAACAAGGCATTCGTCATAGTTTAGTGTGGTTTTATTTTATTTTTATTTTATTTTATTTTATTTTTTTATTTTTGTAGCCATTCATGGTTTTTAATGCTGGTAATAACTTCAGTCCTTAAGCTGCATTTTCACTTGTCTGTAATTATTAAGTGGCTCATACTCCTTTCCAAATCAAACTAGATATTTTTCATAGCTTAAATTTCCATTTGTTGCTCTCTTTAACTGAAGACCTAGGATAAAAGCAGTGGCCAGTAACCATGACACAGCTTAAATGTTTTGGTATCATATTTTTTTTTTCCTGCCAATCATTCTAACTCAACCGGACTAAAACTCACAGGCCGGCATTATAAGGCAGGCAGATTCTCAACTAGAATACAAAACATAGATGGCCTCTAGACCAATAACCTATAGAATTTTTGCCCCCATTTATACTCCACTATTCTCACTTGCATAAGAGCTCTGGTCTTCCAAGCTCCAACCAGAGTGTCGCAATTTTGCATTCTAAAGCTGCTCTAGCCTATAGTCATGACTTCTATGTTCTCCCAGACCAACTGTACCTGAAGTTCTTACAAGCACATATTGAGGTTTGTCATAACAATGGCTATAATTTACTGCATCACTTCTGTTCTGTGCAGAAGACCTGGTATAGGCAACTTTAGAAGCAAAGGGTTTGTTCTGGCTCAGGCAGTCCACCAGGGCAGGAAAGGCACAGATACAACCATGAGGTTTGTGGTCAATTTATGACCCGTCAGGAAGCAGAAATGAGAGCTGCTGCGTGGCTGCTTTTTCATTCTTTATTCAGTCCTAGACTCCAGCTCATAAAATGGCATTGCCCACACCCCAAGTGGGTCTTCTCACCCCAGTCACACCTCTTTGAAAAGGCTCTCATACATGAGAACGTGGTTTCCAGGGTCATTATAAATCATGATAAGTTGCCCATCAAGATTATCAATTACAGTAACTATATAAAGAGATGATGTGCCCAGTCATTAGCGAGTCAGACATCAACAAGACGCTGAGACAATTATGATACATACGATAAAAACCTACATGCAGCTAGGTTGTAGTTTGCTAAAGCCTTCTAAAAACAGAATTTCAATGAGCTGTTTTTACATCTAGAGTAGCACAAAAAAATTAAGGAATATTTAATTTATAAAATACACACGGCCATCTGAACAGTGGTGGCAGGTGCCTTTAATCCCACCACTTGGGTGGCAGAGGCAGGCAGACATCTGAATTAGAGGCCAGCGTGGTCTACAGAGGGAGTTTCAGGACAGCCAGAACTACACAGAGAAATATTGTGTAGGCAAAACAACAACAAATACAAATAAAACACATACCCTAAAAGGCGAAAAGCAAAACAAAAAAATTACACATCATTTAAAATAAAATAATCATTTTTAAATCATTTAACATTTATTTTTCAACTCATAATGGGGCAGCAACTTCCTCATTTACTTAATTATCATCAACAATGCAGGTATTTCTCTAATTTGTTTTCAATTAATTGTCTGGGAAAAAAAATCTGATCTTTCAATAGTATGGACTAACTTAAAAGAAAAACTCATGGGTGAAAACTTTATCTTTAAATGATTGTTGTACTTACAACTTCCCGGTGATGTGCCTTGCCTTCTTGAAATTCCTTGTCACAAAGCTGGTGGCAAATAGTCAAAAGGTTAAGCTGACATTTTCAAAAACACAAATTAGACTATGAAGATGTAAGAATATTTATTCAAAGTTCTGTACAATTTAGATGGAAATTTTGATTGTTACAAAGTTTTTTTATATAAAATAATTAACAATGAATTAAAATTTTAATTTAAACATTCCAAAGTTACTTTAGTTTTCTACTTAACTGAGAATGTATAAATATTATAGCAAGGCACAAAGATAGAAAATATGCATGATACATCTGTTGATATATTTATGTTTTATATTTTGCAAAAGGCAACATCTTGTATTTAATTTGATATGCTAGTAAAATATCACTTCCTGGCTTCAATATAATGGCTTAGAAACTGCTCAGAAATTCTGTGGACATTAAATATTTCCTAAAACAGTCCTTTTTAAAATCTGAATGCAAATGGATTAAAACCATATGAAAAGCCTTTCCTTAAAATGAACTTCACATAGTAAAACTAGAAAAGAAAAAAGTCCTGGGCAAAAAAATCCTATAAATGTAGCCTATAAATTCTTACATCTGACACAGTGCCCTTTTTTTGTATGCTGAACATATATATATATACTAAGATGAAGGACTGTTTTCTTCCTCCTAGATTGAAGAGATGCTTGCTGAGAAATGGCAAGGAAAAGGACAAGTTTCCAGTATTTTCATCTCATCAGTGCACTTTATAGATTATGGCTAAAAATATAATTATTTCCAGTCATTTCCTTCCTTTGCAGAGTGGCTATAATACGGACATGGAAAGAAATGTATGATGTGAGCATGCTTTGTTGGGAGAAAAACATTTAGACCAGGAAATTCCCTCCATGTTATATGCTTCAAGTTTGAAAGAAACGTTATTATAAAAATTGTCTTTTTGAAATTTAGTTTTTGAAAATTGCATACATGTATAAAATGAATAAGACTTCATAGAGGCATAGAAATAGAATGGTTGTCCCTAGAAGCTACAAAAAGTGGGAAGAAGGAAAAGTGAGGAGAAAAAATGAGATTTCAGGTTTAACTGTATGGTGAAGACATGACAGTATTACAAATAAAATCAGAAGCTGTGGGAATGCCACAGCAGAGGGGGAGGGATGGTTGTAGCCCTAAGGCTTGAGAACACTGCAAGAACACTGCCCACAGAAGCAACTTCCAGGGCGCATAGGGACTCACAGTGACTGCAGCTGCAATCATGGAGTCTGTGTGGGTCTGTGCTAGGTCGTCTGCAGACTTGTTGTGGTTGTTTAGGTAAGTTTTTTTTATTGTTTTATTTATTTATTTTGTGGAATTCCTTACAGTGGGAGTGGAGGAGTCTCTGACACATTTACCTGTGCTTGGGACCCTTTTCTTCTTACTGAGGTACTCGTCCAGCATTCAAATGAGGTTGTGTGCCTACTCTTATGGAAACTTCTTGTGTCCATGATCCCTTGATGCCCCTAGGAGGCTTTCTTTGTTCTGAATGAAAAAGCAGGAGCAGTGGATCAGGGGGAGAAAGGAGGTGGAGGCATACTGGGAGGAGGGGAGGGAGGGGAGGATGCAGTCAGAACATATTAAATGAGAGAAGAACACAGTTTTTAAAAAGCTGAAATTGAAGACACTCCTTAAGGTAAAATAAATTTGTAATTGGGTGTCTGGACATATAACTCTGAATTCACTGCTTACCAAATGATTGTTCTTAAAAATGTGAAATGAAAAAATAAATAAATTAATAAATAAAAACTACTTCTGTTAAAAAAAATAAAAATAAATAAAAGCTACTTCTGTTTAAAAAAATGTGAAATGAATGTAAGTAGAACTTATTGAGGCTCACTATACTTCTTCCTTCACAAACATTTTGTCTACTCTGATGCATATTATGCAACATGGGCCTCACCAAAAAATTATTATGGATTTACCATTTATAATTTCTACTGCCATTACTTTAAGACAATCTTTAAATTACAAGTTTAAAGTATGTAAAATGTATAATACATAAAAATGTATATCCCCTAAAAACATTGCTTTCATTAGCATAATACTTTCGTCTTGAAAAACATAACTCAGAAGGGAAGGATGCTGGCTACATTCTTAATAGAACCACTGAAAGAGGAAGATGAAGGAAGGGGGCTGTGAGATGCTGACACAAGGTTAATTCCTTGTTGTTTAAACACCTGCTAAGGCTTTGGTTTTTAATGTAAGATGATAACTATGACAATATTCACCCAGAAAAAATATTTTTTTTAAAAAAATAAGATCTAACAAGTCTTTAGAAATTATTTTTTAAATTTATTTTTGGATAATTTAGTGAATGAGTAATTTATTTATGTAATTTTCTTCCTTTTCATCTTCCCTCCATATAATAGCAACCATGGTGGCTATTATAATTTATCAACTTGACATCTAGAACTAATTAAGACCCAAGTGCACACCTGCGAGGGATATTTTTTTTAAATTCAATCATTTGAAGTGGGAAGATCCACTCTAACCCAGATCTTCAAGTTGGAAAAATCAAACTTTAATCTGGGCCACATTTTCTGTTGTCAACCTATATAAAGGAAATGGAAGGAAGAAACTGTCTCTCCATTTTGCAAGTTCGCACTTCCTAGCAAGTCTATTCCTCCAATGGCAAGAGAGCCTAGTTCTTCAGGAGTCCATTGGATATTGAAGACCAACTGAGACATCAAATAATTTTTATTAAATAACTGCTTAAACATTCTGTGGCTAGACAGCCATTGTTGGACTAGCTGGACCACAGCCTGTAAGTCATCCTAACAAATCGTCTGTTGTTCCATTGAATCATTCTGTATTCAGTCTGGAATTTCCTTTCCTCTAAAGAATATTGAAAAATGAAACAGTTAAAGAAAAAGAGGTCAATAATTTAAGAGAGATAAAGGGAGAAGTGAGGACAAGGGAGGGCTTGGAGGGAGGAAAAAGGAAGAAAATGATTTGATTATAATTTCAAGAAATAAAATAATATTATCAAAAATAGTTCACACAAATTGATTCAGAAAGAGAAGTCATGTGATCATCGTTTTTTTTTTGTTGTTGTTGTTGTTGTTGTTTTTTTTTTTTTTTTTTGGAGACAGGGTTTCTCTGTGTAGCTTTGTGCCTTTCCTGGATCTCTCTCTGTAGACCAGGCTGGCCTCCAACTCACGAAGATCCTCCTGTTTCTGCCTCCAGAGTGCTGGGATTAAAGGCATGTGCCATCACCGCCAGGCTCATGTCATCATCTTAATAGATACAGTAAAATATTATGAGAAAATCCATGATCTCTTCATGATACAAGCGCCTAAAGAGTCTGGGAACAGAATTAAGACATGAGAAATTCATAACAACTACATATTACAAAACTTTACTGCACATTGCAATAAATGTGTAAAGATTTACACCATGTCAACAAAATAAAAACACAATATGAGTGTTCAGTTTCTCTATTCTGAGTCAATGCAATTCCTTACATCTTAGTAGAGTAGTAAGGTATTAAAAGAAAATAGCATAGACATGAAAAGAGGAAGACTTGTAAAGTAGTCCCATATGTAAAAGACCTTAAGTATTCCACAAGAAAAAATTCAGATTTGATAAATTAGTTTAGCAAAGTGGCAGGACACAAGTGCAGTTTTTTTTTTCTGGTTTTCTGATGAAATTAGTCTTCCAGTAAAGCTTTGAAGCTTACACCACACCTACTCTTCTTTTAGGATGTTTCTTAATGCCTTTATTTACTCTATAGGAATTAGAGAATCAACTACAAATTTTCAAGAAATATCTATTGGGCAATTATTGGCAAAATGTCAATTATCTCAATATATTGCCTTTTTAAACCTAATTTTTGGGGTTTGCATAATCCCAAGAAAACCAAGTACTTGTGATCTCAGTTTAGAGGCTTTCCTAAGGGAAATCATAGTCCTTTATGTTAAACTAGATTGAGTTGCAACTGATGATGTTATTGAACTTGCTTTAAATTAGCTCTGGAAAAAAATGTTTCTGCTATAATTAAAACCTGGTGGAAACTAAATTTATTTAGTGCTGAGAAGTCTCATTATTCGGCTTGTCAGAGAAAGGCCTTGAGGTAACCACCAAACACACTTGTTTATTTTAATTGCTGTTTATCTCAAAAATTTGGAGAGTGTACAGAAACAAAAGAAAAAGACAGTTAAGACATCATGGGAACTTCAGGAAGCAGACATGACTTCTATTACCAGCCTCCAATATCAATCAGCAGTACTTAATAGAAAAATGTACTTGTGGTTCAGTAATCATCTGACAGGAGGATCTGGGTAGCATTTTTCCCATGAATTAAAATTGCAAACAAAGTTAATGATGTTGTACTTTCAGTTAGTCACTATGCCTCTGCAAACATATCTGTATGTATCCATTATAAATACATACAGGACCTATCTCTCATAATATGAGCTGCTCCATGAAAAAAAAAAAAAGTTAGTTCTCTTGAGTAAGAAATTTATATAAGATCGGTAAGAAGTAATGTTAGTGTACTTCTATCTAGTAAATTTTTTGAAAAATCTTAATCTAGAGAGCAGAAAGTTATGGTCTGAAAATTTATCTCATAAGTAACAATATCTTTTATTTTTGACATATCTAATTTGTGTTCATGTATTGTATTTGGCTATTGAAGATAATACTTCCTAGTTAATTTTTTAGAACATGGCAGCTATATATATATATATAATTCCATTTATTCCTATGTCTCCCTCCATCACAAACAACTCATTTATCACTTATCTCAGAAATCATCAGGATCAACAAGAAGATAAACAACAAAGAGTATATCATTGTCTCCTAAAATATAATTGTATCTCCCAAACTAATCATTTATTTTCAGGGATGTGATTCTGTGGCAAACTTCTCTTTCTTACTAAAATTAGGACCAGCTAATGGTCAATAGAACCTGTGAAATCAGTGTGGCTATTGTTTATGTGGTGAGTAGGAGCTGGTTTTTTATTAGCTGTGAAGATAACAAGGTAATGTCAAATGAATTCTTTATGAAGAGAAATTACAGTGTAGGACTTAATGGAAGTGAGAGGAATCACTTAATTTTAGTCTTTCATTATTTTCTCTGTGGCCCAGTATTTTTGGTTATGATTGGATAACACTTATCATCAAACTTGAAATGGAATTGTGTCTTTTAATGAAACAGGAACAATTTTAGGGTGTTTAAGCCACATTTTTGTGCAAACTTAGATCCTACTTTCAGCAGAATGGCTTTGGGAATAAGAACTCCTTATTTGCAGCATAATAACAATGCTTTACTCGAAGTGGAGTTCAATACACTTTGTAAGAATTTGTGAGAATGACAAATTTACAATTTAGGAAGTAGAAGTGTGGGAACATCCAGACTAAAATGCATAAGAGCATAGTGCTGTCAGAGTGAGTATAAACTCCATAATAAATATTGAAAGACCAATGAGCATGTGTTGAGCTTTAGCATTTTTTTCATGATGCTGACAGAGATTTGTTACTGTGGTGACACAATTTTTAATGATAGTAAAAACAATTCATTAACTTTTAGTTTTTCACATTAAGATATTATTAAAAGAGTGGATGGCATGAGGTACGGGGAAAGTGGTGAGTAAATGGGAGGAGGGGAAGGAGGAGAAACTGTGATTGGTTTGTAAAATGGAAAAACAAACTTTTAAATTAAAAGAAAAGTATAAGATAAAACAACAAAGGTATTATTAAACAAAGATGGTGTAAACCAAAGATACTTCGTCATAACGCTGTTTCTAAATAGTTTTAAATTTTTGTTACAGTATATGATGATGGTTTGCATGCATGAATGTACATTTACTATGCTCATACAGTTCCTGCAGAATCCTAGACCAAGGGTCAAAGCCCTAGAACCAGCATTACAAATGGTTGGGAGACTTCAAGAGGGTGCTGCAAGGCAAACTCAGGTCACTTGTTAGAGCAGCCTTGACCACCCCTGCTGTCCCCAAACTTCTAAGAAAATATGAAATATATAGGGCATAATGTAATAAAATATGATGCAAGGTAAAATACAAAATACTCATGTCTAGGAAATTATTAGTTTTAAGCTAGCAATTAACCCTGTGATGTGCCATTTCATTACATTTATTAGGAGGGGATATAGATACTAATGAAATAAAAAAAATATTTCCATCATTCTAATGATCCCATAATCCAGGTTTTCAATAATTTTTAGTATGGGACCCTGGCTTCTCTATCTCAAAGAAGAGCACTACTGAATTCTAAAATGAGGAAATCAATAGCATGATTAAGCCTAAACAGAGAAATACAGCCAGACAAAATGTAAACTTATAATCATCACCAAGATTAAGATGAATAAAAATAAATTAATAGATCCAAGTGGTAGTGGGGCATACCATTAATCCCAACACTTAGGAGGCTGAGGTAGGCAGATCTCTGTGAGTTTAAGGCCAGCCTGTGCTACAGAGTGAGTTCCAGGAAAGGTGCAAAGCTACACAAAGAAACCCTATCTCACAAAAAAATTAATTAATTAATTAATTGATATATTGACTTGTATCTGTTTTATCTGTTACCATTTTCCTAACATTAGACTCTTCTATTTACATATTCTTTGTGTGTTCATTTACATAAATTTGTATTTTATTTACATAATTACTATTTTACTTCATAAGCATTTGTAATTTATTAATTATAATTGAAATTTTATATTTTCCTACATCACTTGCTGTAAATAATTTTCATTCACTGAAAGAAATGAATAGAAAATAAATTTTAAAAATCAATAAACTTTTCTTTTAAGCTGAAAACATCAGGCATTTCAGATACAAGACACAGTGGATCTTAACTTAATATGACCTGAGAATCTCCTGTGGAAAACTACCTTTAATAGCACCAGAGAATCCTGCATAAGCTTTCAATGGAGGGAAGCATTCAAGGGTTCTATCCACCTGTGATGCCTCTAAACTACAACAATGAACAGCAAGGCAGAGAGGAGACACTGCCAGCCGCTGCTATGACAAGGAAGATGGTAAAGATACCTGTGAGCCATGAGCCACGTGGCAAAGTATAGATTAATAGAAATGGGATAATTTAAGATAGAAGAAGTAGATAAAAAGAAGCCCACCACGGCCATACAGTTTATAAGCAATATAAGTCTCTGTGTGTTTACTTAGTTGAGTCTGAGCAGCTGTGGGACTGGTGAGTAAGAGAGATTTTTCCTGAGTGTGGGCCAGGCAGGAAAACTGTAGCTACAAAGGAGAAAGAGAGGGAGATGCCCAGGGCTAGAGGCCAGAAAGCCACCAGCCAGCCAGTCATGAAGGAAACAGGAAAGTAAGACATACAGAATGAAAGAAAGGTAAAAAGCCCCAAGGCAAGATGTAGATAAAGTGAAACAGATTAAAACAACAGTGAAGACAAATCTGAACATTCATAACTAATAACAAGTCTCTGTGCCAGGACTTAGGAGCTGGTTGGTGGCCCAAAAGAAAGCCAGCTACACATAATTATTAAAGGTAAGTTCGGGAAGGACAGGGTGTATTAGCTTATCCTTCCAGGTCAGAAGCCACTGCTAGGGGAACGTAAAGCAAGAAATTCAAGTAGAAATAGAAAGAGGAAAAGAAAAACAAAACAAAACAAAAACAACCCCCCCCAAAAAAAACCACTACTTAGTTGCTCATTCTCTAACTTGTACAGTTAACTTTCTTATACAATAGAGAAATACCTAGAATTGGTACAGAAAAGCACAGGCTGTGACCTCCTTTATCAATTAGCAATGAAAACAATGTCCTACAGATGCACACAAAAGACAATATGATGGAGCCAGGACTTCAGCAGAGGTTCTTCTATTCCAGATGACTGTAGGTTGTGTCAAGTTGATGACTGTAGCTAACAAGTGCAGTAACTTTAATATTCAATAATGATTCAAGGATTGTTGTATAATCTCTGGGTTTAACTACTGTTGACCATTTTGTTAGCAAAAAATTACATTTTTATGATCTGAAATATTGTTAAGTTCTCTAAGAGAATAGGCAAACATGGTAAGGACAAGGCTGTACCGATTATAACACCATCTATACAATTCATAAACAAACAGGCAGCTTCCAGTTATACACTGATCCTTCTCAAAGGAAACTGAAAGCACAGAAACTTTGGAATTAGGTGAATTTTGGTCAAGCTTTCTTACCGGCTTCAACTCTACAATCCTTCATCTCTCATATTTCACAGTTTAGCAGGTATGGTAATTCGAATGAGAGTATCCTCCTAGACTCATTCATGTGTTTGAATATTTGGCCTTGGTTGGTAGACATGGGTGGACAAAAATAGGAGGTGTCGATTTGTTGAACAACTGAGTCTATGGGAGCTGGTTTGAGGTTATAACAGACTCATGCCCTTCCCAGAAACCCCTCTTCTCTGCCTTATACTTATGGATCAAAATGTAAGCTCTCTGCTGTTCCTGAACACATCGCTTTGTTTTACCACTATGGACACTGACTCTCTGAAACTATAAGCCCAGGCTAAACACTGTATTTCATAAGTTTCCTTGGTCATGCTGTTCTAACAAAACAAAGCAAAATCACTAAGATAAGAGATCTTGTAAATTTTCATGTGAAATACTGAAATTCCTGAGTTTCTTTGCATTTCTGTTTATACAACCACAGCTATAGCTGGAAATTAGACTGAATTATTTCTGTTCAAACTGAATGTAAATGGATGAAAAGGTAAAGACTTTACAAAGTAAACAATCAATGACTGCCTTGCCAAATTCGCTTTGCAAAAAGGGAAAAGTCCCCAAATGACATATTTTCCAAGAAAGACTAATAAGCCCTTACAGGTATCCTCTGTAACTTAGTGCATATTTTTCCCTAATTGCCTTAAAGATTTTCTAAGATCAGAGTTTCAAGATTTTCCTTTTATCACATTTGTGTTACATTTGAAATCTATTTATATAATTGATGTTAGGAATAATATAATACATTTGTTAACCACAGAATTTCATCTTAGAAAAACAAATTCCTTTTTGACAATGTATAATTTAGAATACATACAATTTAATGTTAGACAAATGATCATCTATACAGCCCTTTTCTTTTAGGGAAAACCATAGTTTTTATTTCTTAAGGCATCGTTTTTAAAATATAATTTGTGTAATTAATTTCCATTTAATGATAAAAGCCAATCATGTGTATATTTATTTAAATATTTTTATTGATTTTTCTTGATGTCCTGTCTCCACATGCTGTCCAGGCTTACTTTCAATTCAGGCTGGCCTTCAACATATGATCCTTCTGTCTCTATCTCTATAGCACTAGCAATATATGTTTTTCTTGGGCTGGGGAAATTGGTCCTAAAATGTATAACTTAAGGAGACTCCCTTCAATGATATCAAGTGGCTGAAATGGTTATCCTCTTGTTATTTGCAGAGTAACATACGTAAATTATGAAGTGAAAGAGACAGGATCCTATCTTCTTGAAGTGGCAGCAATCATTTCATTTCTGAATACACACTATATTTTCATAATATTTTGCATAAATAAGCATTAGTTTTGTATTTCTATTTAGTGTATTTGTGAGTCATAACTTCACAGAATGTACTTTCTCTAAATTGTTGGATTGTTACTCTTTCTTAAATGTATAAAATGGAGATAAATGGCCTGTGTGTCCCTTAACTCAGCAAGCATATCAAATCTTGAACCATGAACAGAAAGAAGCCATTATTGGAGATTGATTTAGCAGAGAAGTTGGATTTATTGAGGTTTAACTGAAATAATGGGAGAGAGAATTCAGGGATAATGTCAATGAAACCGACTGTAGTGGCCACAGCCAAGTTAGATGCTAGTTTCTGGTAGAAGTCCATTTTAGGTTAACAATTTTATCTAGTTATGGCCATTTTTAATGACTTCTACAATTTGTAGAAGCACACACTGAGATAACAATACTGGGTTTTGCTCTTAGGATGCTCATGCAATTCTCTTTATTTTTCAAATGAATTCTTGCCATGTGATTCTCAGCTATGATAGGAGACCAGAAAATTGTTTGTTGGGGATAGTTTGGCTTTTATTTTTTAGTAAATTAAATATATTTTCACACAGTTGTTGGGGTTAATATATTGCCAGTCTTCCTATAAAATAAGAAAAAAATTAAAGATGTTTAATTCAGTTGCTCAGTTTTAAATTTTTCTTTTTTAAATGATTTATTCATTGTTATGTATGTTGGTATTTTGCCAACAAGTCTGTGCGAGGACTTAAGATCCCCTGCAACTGGAGTTATGGATGGTTGTGAGCTGTCATGTGGGTTCTGAGTGTATCTTCTGAAAAAGGAGCCAGTGGTCACAAGCCATCTTTTCAGCCCTTCTTTTTCCTTTTCTTTTTTTTTTATATTTGTGTTTTAATTTTACACATCAGCCATGGGTTCCCATGTACTCCCCGCTCCTGTCCCTACACTCACATTCCCCCTCCCCCCTCCCCTCCATTCCCATCTCCTCCAGGGCCAAGACTCTCCTGGGGATTCATTTAAACTTGGTAGATTCAGTACAGGCAGGTCCAATCCCCTCCTTCCAGGCTGAGCAAAGTGTCCCTGTGTAAGCCCAAGGTTCCAAACATCCACCTCTTTGTTCTCCCTTTCTGTTCTTGGTCCAGCTGGGATCTCCTGCTCCCCTAAACTTTCTTTCCCTCAAACCTTGCCCTTCATTTCTCCCATTGTCATCCAGGTTGTTCTTGTAGATCTCATCCATTTCTCTGTCATTGGGTGATCTCTGTGTCTTTCCTAGGGTCCTATTTTCTAGGTAGCCTCCCTGGAGTTGTGTAGCAGTCTAGTCATCTTTGTTTTATATCTAGTATCCTCCTATGAGTGAGTACATACCATGTTTGTCCTTCTGAGTCTGGATTACCTCACTAAGGATGATTTTTTTCTTGATCTATCCATTGGCCTGCAAACCTCATAATGTCATTGTTTTTCTCTGCTGAGGAGTACTCCATTGTGTATATGTACCATATTTTCTTTATCCATTCTTCAGTTGAAGGGCATCTAGGTTGTTTCCAGGTTCTGGCTATTAAAAATAATGCTGATATGAATATAGTTGAGCAAATGACCTTGTGGTATGATTGTCCATTCCTTGGGTATATGCCCAAGAGTGCTACAGCTGGGTCTTGGGGGATATGGATTCCCAATTTTCTAAGGAAGCTCCATATTGATTTCCAAAGTGGCTGTATAAACTTGCATTCCCACCAGCAGTGGAGGAGAGTTCCCCTTGCTCCACATCCTCTCCAGCATAAGATGTCTTCTGTGTTTTTGATCTTAGCAATTCTGACAGGTGTAAAGTTGGTGAAGAACTTTTCCCATTCTGTAGGCTGTCACTTTGTCTTGATGACTGTGTCTTTTGCTCTGTAAAAGCTTCTCAGTTTCAATAGGTCCCATTGATAGATTGTTTCTCTCAGTGTCTGTGATACTGGTGTTGTATTTAGAAAGTGATTGCCTGTGCCAATGCATTCAAGACTACTTCTTACTTTCTCTTCTACCACATTCAGAGTAACTGGATTTATGTTGAGGTCTTTGATCCACTTGGACTTAAGTTTTGTGCATGGTGACAGATATGGATCTATTTGCAGCCTTCCTTCTAACACTGACATCCAGTTATGCCACCACCATTTGTTGAAGATGCTTTCTTTTTTCCATTGTATATTTTTTGCTTCTTTGTCAAAAATTATATGTTCATAGGTGTGCGGGTTAATGTCAGGGTCTTCAATTCAATTCCATCGGTCCACATGTCGGTTTTTATGCCAGTACCAAGCTGTTTTTATTACTGTAGTTCTATAGTAGAGCTTGAGGTCAGGGATCATGATGCCTCCAGAGGTTGTTTTATTGTACAGGATTCTTTTGGCTATCCTGGGTTTTTGTTTTTTCCATATGAAGTTGAGTATTATTCTTTCCAGGACAGTGAAGAATTGTGTTGGAAATTTGATGGGGATTGCATTTGATCTGTAGATTGCTTTTGGTAAGATCGCCATTTTAACTATGTTAATCCTGCCTATCCATGAACATGGGAGGTCTTTGCATTCTCTGACATCTTCTTCAATTTCTTTTTTTTTTAGGTACTTAAAGTTCTTGTCATGTAGTTCCTTCACATGCTTAGTTAGAGTAACCCCAAGATATTTTATATCATTTGTGGCTATTGTAAATGGTACTGTATCTCTGATTTCCTTCTCAGCCTGTTTGTCTATTGTATATAGGAGGGCTACTGATTTCTTTGAGTTGTTCTTGTATCCTGCTATGTTGCTGAAGGTTTTGATTAGCTGTATCAGTTCCTTGGTTGAATGTTTGCGGTCACTCATATATACTATCATGTCATCTGCAAATAGGGAGAGCTTGACTTCTTCCTTTCCAATTTGTATCCCCTTAATCTCCTTAGGTTGTCTTATAGCTCTGGCTAGAACTTCAAGTACTATATAGAATAAGTATGAGGATAGGGGACAGCCTTGCCTTGTTCCTGATTTTAGTGGTATTGCTTTGAGTTTCTCTCCATTTAATTTGATGTTGGCTGTTGGCTTGCTGTAGATTGCCTTTATTATGTTTAGGTATGTTCCCTGTATTCGTGATCGATCCAAGACCTTTATCATGAAGGGTTGTTGGATTTTGTCAAATGCCTTTTCTGCATCTAGTGAGATGATTATGTGTTTTTTTTTCTTTGAGTTTGTTTATATGGTGTATTACATTGATGAACTTTCGTTTGTTGAACAACCCTTGCATCCCTGGGATGAAGCCTACTTGATCATGGTGGATAATTGTTTTGATGTGTCCTTGGAGTCTGTTTGCCAGTATTTTATTGAGTATTTTTGCATCAATGTTCATGAGGGAGATTGGTCTGTAGTTCTCTTTCTTTCTTTGGTTTAGGAATCAGGGTAATTGTAGCCTCATAGAAGGAGTTTGGTAATATTCCTTCTGCTTCTATTGTGTGCAACAATTTAAAGAGTGATGGTATTAAGTCTTCTTTGAAGATCTGCACTGAAACCATCTGTTCCTGGGCTTTTTTTGGTTGGGAGACTTTTAATGACTGGTTCTATTTCCTTAGGGGTTATTGGACTATTTAAATGGTTTATCTGGTCTTGATTTAACTTAGGTATGTGGTACCTATCCATTTCTTTTAGATTTTCCAGTTTTGTGGAGTAGGGGTTTTTGAAGTATGACCTGATGATTCTCTGGATTTCCTCATTGTTTGTTGTTATGTCCCCCTTTTCATTTCTGATTTTGTTACTTTGGATGCTCTCTCTCCGTCTTTTGGTTAGTTTGGATAAGGGCTTTTCTATCTTGTTGATCTTCTCAAAGAACCAACTCTTTGTTTCATTAATCCTTTGTATTGTTCTCTGTATTTCTATTTTATTGATTTCAGCTCTCAATTTGATAATTTCCTGGGAGACTTTGCTTCTTCCTGTTCAAAGGCTTTCAGGTGTGCTGTCAAGTCACTAGCATGAGATTTCTTCAGCTTCTTTATGTGGGCGTTTAGTGCTATGAATTTCCCTCTTAGCACTGCTTTCATAGTGTCCCATAAGTTTGGGTATGTGGTGTACTCATTTTCATTGATCTCTAGGAAGTCTTTAATTTCTTTCTTTGTTTCTTCCTTAACCCATTGGTGATTCACTTGAGCATTGTTCAGTTTCCATGAGATGTAGGATTTCTGTAGTTTTTGTTGTTGTTGTTGTTGTTGAAATATAACTTTAAACTGTGGTAGTCCAACAGAACACAGGGGGTTATTCCAATTGTTTTTTATGTGTTGAGATTTGCTCTGTGGCCAAGTATGTGGTCCGTTATAGAGAAGGTTCCATCGGGTGTTGAGAAGAAGGTATATTCTTTTTTGTTTGAATGAAATGTTCTGTAGGTATCGATTAAGTCCATTTGAGCCATAACATCAGTTAAGATCATTATGTCTCTGTTAAGTTTCACTTTGGCCGATCTGTTCAGAGTTGAAAGTGGGGTGTTGAAGTCTCCCACTATTAATGTGTGGGGTTTTATATATGATTTTAGCTTTAGTAACATTTCTTTTACATATGTGGGTGCCCTTGTGTTTGGGGCACACATGTTCAGAATTGAGACTTCATCTTGATGGATCTTTCCTGCCATGAGTATGTGATGCCCTTCATCATCTCTTTTGATTTATTTTAGTTTGAAGTCTATTATGCTGGATATTAGGATGGCTACACCAGCTTGTTTCTTAAGACCATTTGATTGGAAAGTCTTTTCCCAGCCTTTTATTCTTAGGAGGTGACTGTCTTTGAATTTGAAGTGTGTTTCTTGTATGCTATAGAAAGATGGATCCTGTTTTCATATCCATTCTGTTAGTCTGTGTCTTTTTATAGGTGAGTTAAGTCCATTGATATTAATGGTTATAAATGACCAGTGATTGTTTGTTCCTGTTATTATTTTGATTATTTGTTGGTAATATGTGTGTACTTCTCTTCTTTGGGTTTACTGCTGTGGTGTTATCTCTTGCCTGTGTTTTCATGGGTGTATCTGCCTTCCTTAGGTTGGAATTTTCCTTCTAGTGCTTTCTGTAGGGCTGGGTTTGTGGATAAGTATTGTTTAAATCTGGTTTTGTCTTGGAAGGTCTTGTTCACTCCATCTATGATGATTGAAAGTTTTGCTGGCGTATACTAGTCTAGGCTGGCATCCATGGTCTCTTAGTGTCTGCATTATATCTGTCTAGGTCCTTCTGGCTTTCAAAGTCTCCATCTAGAAATCGGGTGTTATTCTGATGGGTTTGCTTTTATAAGTCACTTGGCCTTTTTCCTTTGCTGCCCTTAATATTCTTTCTTTATTCTGTACATTTAGTTGTTTAATTATTATGTGGCGAGGGGACTTTTTGGGGGGTCTAGTCTGTTTGGTGTTCTATAGGCTTCTTGTATCTTCATAGACATTTTGTTCTTTAAAATGGGAAAGTTTTCTTCTATGATCTTGTTAAATACATTTTCTGTGCCTTTGAGTTGTTATTCTTCTCTTTCCTCTATCCCTATTATTTGTAGGTTTGGTCTTTTCATGGTGTCCCAAATTTCTTGGACATTTTGGGTCATGACTTTGTTGGTTTTAGTGTTTTCTTTGACTGATTAATCTATTTCTTCTACTGTATCTTCAACACCAGAGATCTTCTCTTCCATCTCTTGCATTCTGTTGGTTATACTTGCATCTGAAGTTCCTGTTTGTTTACTCAGATTTTCTATTTCCAGCATTCCTTCTGCTAGTGTCTTCTTCATTTTTTCTATTTCCCTCTTCAGGTCTTGGACTGCTTCCCTTGTTTTTCCTGATTTTCTTTCAGGGACTTATTGTTTTCTTCTGCTTTAATTGTCCTATCCTCTAGTTTTTATAGTGTTCTTCCCATTTTTTGTTTGTCTGTTCCTCCACTTTATTTTTGATTTCTTCTATATAAGGCTCTAGCCTCTTCATGATGTTACTTATAAGGTTGTTTTCTTCTTCTTCTTCCATTCTTTGGTGTTCAGTTCTAGCTGTTGGAGATGGGCTAGGTTCTGGTGATGTTGTATTGCTCTTTATTTTGTTGTATGTACTTCTGCCTTGACGTCTGCCCATGCCCTTGTGGGTTCATTCTTGGTCTTATCAGTGTACTTGGTCCAGCCATAGCTGACAGATTTAGGGAGCCTCTCTCTAGTCCAGATGGAAGCTCTGGGCTGGATGGAAGCTCTGGTCCAGATGAGAGTGCTGGCCAGATAGTAGCTCAGGGGCTGGACTCTGAGTCTCAGGAAGTCCTTGGGGTCTCCTTCTCTTGTCCAGATGGGAGTTCTTGGGTGGATGTGAGCTGGCCACTGGTCTCTGAGTCACAGGAAGTGGCTGGGGTCTCAGACAAATAGGTGTGGGGGCAGGGTGTGGAGACTGCAGGGTCTGCCTGCAGTCTTTGAAAAGGGGAGCCTTCCCACAGGGCCCACCAATTAGCCGGAAACTGGGGCCAAGTTGGGCAGGTCCTCCCAAGATGGTGCCCAGGGGTGGGACCCAGGGGCGGTTGCCTCTCTGACTATAGCCCCAGGCACTCACCTCTGGTCCAGATGGGAGTTCTGGGGTGGATCTAGTTTGGCTTTTAAATGAGAAAGGATTGAAACCACCTCACCTCACAATATTTGTCATGGCATAAGCTCTATCTTAATATTACATCATTGGAATCATGCTTTATTAGTTGGTACTATGTGCTTTCTATCTCTGATGTTTGCAAACTTGGCAAAACTTAAGACAAATTATTCAAAAGATTATTAACACTGCTTCTCAATCAACAAACATAGGTTCCTTTTGTACCCTATTTGTATACAAATATAAATTCTAGAATTGAAATTTTGAACCTCATTCTTTGGTTATGCATCCGAAATTCAGGATGGTAAGTCCTAAATTTGGTCCTTTTGACACTCATTAACCTACCAAAATTTATCCGCAAAAACACCCTTTTAATTTATGTCAGTTTGTTAACAGTCTATCTTGTTATTTCACTAAATACAATTTTCTTTGTTTTCACATTTTCTCATGTAAAATGAATGTGTTTCCCATTCCTTTTTCCCAACCCATCCACATTTGCTTACTATTTACATATGAATATTATTTAATAAATTAGTCTTCGCTAAAACTAGGTCCCAAGTCCAGGCTAATATATGGGCCTAATTCTCTGAGTAATTGGCCAGCTGTGTTCTATTTATAGTCAGCTGTAGATAAATATCTTTATTTCAGTATTGTAGTCTACCTTAGCAGATGGAATGAGTAGATAAGGAAATAGGTGTGATTTGGCCTTTAGCCTCTTGCATTTGTGTTTTGTGCTATGAATGATCATGTCTTATTAAGATACAGGTTTTGGTTACCCTTAAAGTCAGTGTAGAGACCTGTAGTGGGTATTAGCTCTGCCCATGACTTTGGGCTATCTGGTTTGATAGAGGCAGTGCTTCTTGCCTGCCTATATAGTGACCAAAATTTAGACTCAGGATTCTCTTTTGGAGAAGAAAAAGAGAGAATAGATAGGATAGAATAATAAGGTAGATTATTGTATTTATTTATAAACTAAATTGGTATCTATCAGCTTCAGATAATTTGCATTGGTATGAATTCTTGTATATTGATACAAATATAAAATCATTTTCCTATTCGTGTTTAAGGTAATTTGTATATTGATATAATTAAAAACTATATTTGTCATATTGTATACATGTTCCTACTCCTGTTTGAAATATTTTATGTATTGATAGAAATGTAAAATTATATTTGTTATACTATATATATTTGTGTTACCTCTATTTAGGATATTTTATATATTGGTACATATTAAGGATATTGTTGTCATATTGCACTATACAGTTTTACCTCTGATTAAGATATTTCTTTATATTTTTACAAAATAGAGTTCAATGTCCTTATATTGCACATCTTCTTATAGATGTTTTATTTTTGTAATGTGAATCCTTAGTCTTTAAGCTATTTAGGTTGATAAGTATTATAGATCAATAGTCACCCATGCTTGTCAGACTTATAATCATGTTAGTTAGGATTTATAGATATACAGAAATATATGTAAGATGGATAGGTAATATTCAAACACTTCATAGACCTAGAGAATGTGGCATTTAAATATTTTACTAACTGAGAATTATATTGATGTGAGACTCCATTTCTCCTGGCAGCTCTTATCTGCTTCCGAGAGGATGATGGGCATCAGAGACTCCATATGGAGTTTGTCTTCTTCTTGGCAAAAAATGGCATGTTGGGCAAAGAACTGCCCTTATACCAGCTACTTACAGTAAGCATGCTATTATTGCTGAATGAGCAGGACACAAAAGCAAAGCACATGCTGAACTTTGCTAAGACACAGTAAGATGGTCTTTCAAAATGTCCTATTTCTGATAATGGTCTGACAGATTTTCTAGGCCTATAGCCAAAAGTGGATGCCCCAGCATTGCAGAGAAACTTTGGCTGACTGTCCAGGCAGTCAACTGTCTCTGTCATTTCTTGCCTTTTTTCAAAAGTTGCTTGCTTGCACATCTTGTTTACTCAGATAATATTATTTTACTTCTCAGATCTTTGATGGAGTTGAAGACTATATAGTCACAGTTACAGTCATTCCCTTTCTTAGCTAAGAGCATATTAGGTACCAGATTTAAAGTCTTTAGGATAGACCAGCTTTTGGGGTAATCTCTGTAATTTGTTATTTAGCTATGATCTGGACATTTAGTATGTTTCTTACTTTATGTTGTTCTTGGTTCTGGTTCCACTTTTGTTTATGTTATCACCCTTATTTTCTCCTGGACAATGCTTGATAATCATTCTTATTATATATAATTTTGTATTAGGTTTAAACCTTCTTATTTAGACAAAAAGGGGAAGTGTAGTAGGTATTTGTTCTGCCCGTAGTCTTGGGTTATCTGGCTCTGTGAGGTAGTGCTTCTTGCCTGCCTATGTGACCTCTTAAAAAGGAAGAGGGAGGGGGTCCTGAGCTCTCTTGGACATGGAAGGCTTCCTGACACACAGTTCAGTGAACTGGTCTGGAGTTTATCCGGGAGACAAAGAGGGGGCAATGGCATCACTTCATTTTGTATTCATGTTTTATTCCCATCTCATCCTTTAATAAATAAGTCTTCTTCCCAGACATCCATGGATTTCTCAAATTAGAGACCCACATATGCCATGAAAAGAATCTTCAAAATCTCCATGATAACTTCTATTACAAAAAAAAAAAAATCTCAGTAAACCAGAAGAGGTGGAGAAGCAAGTATGTATTGTGCTATAATAAAGTTGTATACTAATAGTACTGGTGTGGTTTTGATTACAATGCTATCAATTCATGTATGTATACATCTATTACCTACTTATATCTAAACTTACGTTTTAATAGTGGTACTATTAACTTTATACAAACATTTTAAATATGTTTTACTTTATGTACATTTTCCCTCAAATAGCATGCATCCTAAAATCATGCTTTATAGAAAATAATGTGTGACTATGAGTTCATTTTTTGCCTTGTCAGAGTGTGTTCACTGTCCAGCCTTCTCATCTAGAATTAATGAAAAAAATCAAACTGGAAGAGCAGGTTGCCTATGCCCTCACTTTCCAGGTTTTGTTAGATCTGAGTGCTATGTGAACCTGAAATTAGGCCAAGCTATTTTGGAATTAAATTTCTTGATACTCTGTCTACTATCTATGACACCTCTTTTGATGAAGAAAATGAAGGTACACCATTCTATATTAATTTAGCTGAGCATCTGTTCCACACAACAGTCCTATAGTTTCTAAAGTACTTTCATCTAAGAATTTAAAGATCATATTGGCTTCATAGTCACAAAATGTCATAAGTTCTTAGGCTGTCATTTATTGGTGAAATTATTAAGGCCACTCCACGTAGTTAAAAGGGGGGTTTATTTTGTGGGGTAACTTACAAGTGAAGGGGTAGGTTGCAGGGTATGGAAAAGGTATAGTGCAGTCCGGGGGTGTTCTCTGGAGAACTCTGCTCAGTCTACCTCCAACATCCAGGGTCCCGGAACCAAGAGAGAGACCTCCTCTTGATCCTCAGTCTTCCTCTCCCTCCTCTGCCCCGCCTTGTGAGCGTGATCATTACCGAAGCCTCAATGGGGGTTGGAACTTCCAGGCCAATTCTGGGATGGCTGCCCACTACAGTCATTTAACTTAGCATTTCTTTTTTTCCATATACTATTCTCTTTTTTTCTTTTCTTTTCTTTTGTTTTAAGACATGATTTCTCTGTGTAGTTTTGGTGCCTGTCCTGAATCTTGCTCTGTAGATCAGGCTGGCCTCTAACTCATAGAGATCTGTCTGGCTCTGCCTCCCGAGTGCTGGGATTAAAGACACTCACCACCACCACCACCAGGCTCCATATGCTATTCTCAAAAAGGGATTTTATGTGTTTGGTGGTTATTCTTTAAGCAAAATAAAACTTTTAAGTTTGCTTTTGTAAAGTTTATTCTGCTACATTTACCACAGTGCTTTAGACAGTATTGTTTCTGTCACAGTGAGGCAGGGTGTATGTGGTAATATGTATTATAACATCTATTACCCTTGTTCAATTTCAAATATTTTCTCGAAATATTTTTGCAGCCAGATACCACAGATTCTAACTATATTCTTTCATATATCAGTTAAATATATAAATATAAGAATCATTCATACATAAATATATATATTTTTTCAGGACTTCTAAAATATTTGCAAAATGAAATGTTATTTATACTTTGTTTCAGTAGCTTACTGGATTTTTATGAATCAGGACTAATTATTTGAAAAAATATACTTATTCAAGAAGTAAATCATCCTGTTAGATTCTTAAATGTTTGTTATTAAATTTAGAGAATACATCTTATTTTTATATAAAAGATATTGTTTCACATTTCCTTATACTTTCATACAGTAAGTCGGCATATAATAAGGAAAACGGACCTAGATGCCATAAAACAAGGAATAGGAATAGCTATTTTTTATAAGATTTATAGTAAACTACCTATTTAGTTTTTAAACAATTTACATTAAATATTTAATCATCTTAGATTGCATTTCAACTGCTGCTGCTTCAGGAAAATGTGAAAATAATAAACTACAAAAATAAGATAATAAAATATTCACAAAAAATCCATTTTACTTCAGCAGGATCCTGACAAGTTAGTGGTGGGAACAGTGGCTATGATTAGGTAGTGCCTGCTTTGAATGACTGAGAGGGCACCAGAATACTCCATTGGGTCCTTAACTAAAAGCATGATTCCCATCCCACCTTTTAGCTTAGTGAAACAAATGTATACTTTATGTACATTATTTTGGTTTTCATTTTTTTTTTAATTTATTCTCTCATACATTGCATCCTTGGAGTCCCCACTCCTCCCCTTTTTCCAAGATCCACTCCACCTCTTTTTCTCCTAAGAAAATAGCAAGCCTCTCAGGGATGCCAATCAAATATGGCATAGCAAATTACAATAAAATTATAGGGGTAGTCAAACTTAACAGAGTGGTACTGGGATTTGACTTCACTTTATCTACCAGATACATAAATGAAAGCACACCATTGTTTTATATTAATTTATCTGAATATGTTCATTAGCATGCTGTTAATTATAACACATGGAACATTTGTCTGAATTCATGAGTTTTGATTTTGCCACAAATATTTAATGTTTTAAACTGTGAACAAAAAGATCTTCTCTATAATATGCACTTTGAAAGAGATACTTTTTTTTCCTAGCATTATTATTTATTGCTGTAGTGAAACATCATGTCCAAGACAAGTTATAGGGGAGAAGGGGGTTTGTTTGTGCTTGTGGTTCCATAAGGATAAGAGTCTGTCATAGCAGGGAGACAGGGCAACAAGAACAGGCATCATGGCAGCAACACAAACTTAAAGGCTCACAAATGAATCACAATCAGGAAGCAGGGAGAATAAACTTGGAATATCATGAGCCTTCAGATTACCAAAGCCCAGCTCCAGGGACATCTTTAGTTCAAGTAAGAATGTACAACCTAATCTTTCCATCACTAATTGGAGACCATATATTCAAATGCCTACAACTATGGAAGATATTCCACTAAAATCACCACGATTGTTAAATGTTTTTATTAGAGTTTGAAACTCTATCATTAAACCCTTGATAATCAACACAGAATACATCATTAAAGTTATGTAAACTGCTGCCTAGCATTATGACACACTTCATAAAAATACTCTGTATAAAACTATCATCCTTGTTAAAAACTGATAAGAGAATGTTTCCCACAAAGAAAATAAATGTTGGTGTTTTAGGAAGAGATAAATACATTGTAAATTATCAACTTCTAGTAATAGTAAAGTAAATTCCACATGAAAACATATTGGACTTTCTGAAAATCCGACTGACTTAAAGTTGTGGAAGCATCTTGTGTTCTTTGTTCCTAAGATTTCTAAGTTTCTGTTTCTATAAAGACAATTATTAGCATCAAGGAATTGTCTTAAATGGTGTGGCACTTCCAAAAGCTTATCTGAAATGCTTTAATGATTGTTTTGTACGGCAAAGAGAACAGAAGAATAGCACAAAGCAGCTGGGTATTTGTGGGAACACTGACAGCATCCGATCATCCTGGAGCTTAGACTTGTGCAAGATGGAAGTTAGCTGCATCCAATTAAAATCAAACCTTTGAACATAATGAGCTTAACCTCCAAAGAACAGCATGTCCTAGATAGACATGGTTTAAAAATCTATAGGAAAATATGAAGATTGTATAACACAATGAAATTTGTAATGCAAAAAAATTAAGTGATTTGACTAAATGTACTCCAGATATTTATAAATTGTTGACTTGTGATGTACATTCAGGGTTTTATTTTATTATTTTTATCTATCTATCTGTCTATCTATCTATCTATCTATCATCTATCTATCTATCTATCTATCTATCTATCATCTATCTATTTTTTCAAAAAGGTGTTTTCATTTTATATACCAAGCCCAATTTTCCCTTCATCCTCTTCTCTCTCCCCCACCTTACCCCCATTCCACCCTCCATCTACTCATCAGAGAGGGTAAGGCCTCCCTTAAGGAGTCAACCAAGTATGACATACTAAATTGAAGCAGGACCTATAGATGTAACCATCTTGTTAAATAAGAAACACAGAGCCAATGGCAGAGTTAAAAGCCCAGAGGTCAGAGCAATAGCTGAGAGCTGAAAACCTTACCTTTCACTGCTGCTGCTGTCTTTCCTCTCAGCAAGAGAGCTACTTTCTGTGTCCTGTCTTTTATACAGACTTTCTGTTCTGCCTTCTCATTGGTTGTAAACCCAGCCACATGACCTCCTCATCACTGCCTGTCTGTATAGACCTCCAGGTCTTCTATGGTTGGTATTGAGATTAAAGGCAAGTGTTGCCATGCTGGCTGTATCCTTGAACACACAGAGATCTTGCCTAGCTCTGCCTCCCAAGTGCTGGGATTAAAGGTGTGCACCACTACCGCCCAGCTTCTGTTATGGCTTGCTCTGACCCCAAGGCAACTGTATTAATATAGAAATACAATCACATTTCTGTACAAATAAAATACTGCTGTAAGGACCAAGCCCTCCCTGCTGTATGAAGGCTGAACAAGGTATCACACCCTAGGGAATGTGTTCCAAAAAGCCATTTTATTCATCTGGGATATGAAATTTGTAGGCAAATGGATGGAACTAGAAAGAATCATCCAGAGTGAGGTAACTCAGACCCAGAAAGACAAACATGGTATGTACTCACTCATTAGTGGATATTAGACACAAAGCAAAGGATAACCAGGCTACAATCCATAACCCCTAGGTTGTGGTAAAACTAGGTAAAGAGAAGAACCCTAGGAAGGCCGTGCATTGAGGGCCCAACAAAGAGAAAATAGTGAAGATCTCCTGGGTAAACTGGGAGGGGGTAGAAGAGAAAGGATGGGGGATGAGAACAGTAGAGTTTTAAAATGTTCAGAAGTTGTTTAAAACATGGGTCCCTCCTAATTCCATTCATTGGAGAAACTTGGTCAATGGCATCTGGTCAGGTTTTCATAAAACAATTGAAAGTCCAAAATACACTTACTCTGACAAAAGTGATTTAAAAACCTGACCTATGAATGCTGCCTTCTTATCAGGAAAAAAATGTGTCCATTCTTCCATCAAGTTTAAGAATATTGCTTGACCATGTGTGTCATGAAAGGTGACCAAGCATTTTAGATTGCTGTTGCAAAGGAGGCATTCAATCACCCAGCTCTGCATCATGTGCAAATTTGTCTTCCACTTTTATGTTCTAAAAATATTACCATATAGGACTTGATAGATGTTTTCTAGGAAATAAAGCTAGAAAGACAAATAATAAAAATATACTATTAAGGAGTCATGAAAAATAATTTTACAATATAATTATCAACTATCAATTTTCAATTGTCAAGGAAACTGCAGAAATATTTTCTCTAGTACTAGCTGTTTTTCTACACAATTCTAAAAAGTAGTTGATAATAATTTCAGCAATCCTACCAATAAATTTAACTAAAGTCCATATTATCATCAATCAGTCTCACACTACTATGTATTTTTCCTTCATGTCTTGCCTGAAGACAAAATTAAACTATGCTCATCATAGTATTAAATAATAAACACACAAAACATCAGGAATGTTGCTGCATGAAACCTATTAGGGATTTACAATAAAAAACCCTGAAGCCAGACATTGAGGTAGATACTGAAAGATCAGAGAGACAAAGGAACAAGCCGCTGGAGAAACTTCTCACCACTTCCGAATCCTCAGGCGGCATGGAAGTTGAGATCATATCTCCACAAATCCTCTGACTGCAAGCCTCTGAGTCCTCAGCTGAAAAGACTAGTCCCTGGCTAGTCACACCTTATATGGCTTCCTCTGCACAGCCTTTCTACTTCCTTCCTAATGCTGGGATTAATGGCGTGCGTGCTTCCCAAATACTGTTAGCAAAGGCATGAGATCACAAGTGCTGAGATGAAAGGTGTGTGCCACCACTGCCTCGCTCTGTTTCTCTCCTAGACTGAATCAATCTCATGTAGTTCAGGGTGGCTTTGAACTCACAGAGATCCAGAGGAATCTCTGCCTTCAGAGTGCTAGGATTAAAGTCTGTGCCACCACTGCAATGCCTCCGTGTTTAATCTAGTGGCTGGCTCTGTCCTCTGATCCTCAGGCAAGCTTTATTTGATACACAATATATCACCACAGAATGTAGTGTATAGTTTTACAATACTAATAGAAATATAGAATGTAAAATATTGTCTTTACAGAATTTGATGAAACTTACTTATTTGTTTTTTTTTCTTACTTTTTAAGATTTTAATTGTTAGATAGATATATACATATATACATACATACATACATATAACTATATCATCCTCTCAATCTTTCTCCTCTCTCCAACTCCTCTCCTTTCTATTTCTTTCTAATTTATGTTCTTGCTTTCTTTTATTAGTTTTGTTACACATCTGGATACCTACATATAAAAATGAAGTATACTGAGTCAAATTAGTGTTGCTGTTTTCAGGGCTGACTATTTGGTATTGGGTAAGCATTTAGAGAGTGTATCTGCAGTAGATAATTGCCTGCTTACTATGTAGTCCAAGCTGTACTGGAAATCTTTTCATAGCTCAGGCCATTTCCCACAGTCACGATAATTATCTTGCCTAGGTGCCCCAAATGCTAGAATTGAAGATGTGCAGCATCTCATCTAATTCAAATTTCATGTAAGATGCTAAAAAAATTATTAGAAGACACCACTTATGTTCTACAGTATGTTGAGAAAAAAAGTTCTCACATTCATAAGAGTGTTAATGAAAAAAGAGGAATTAAATCCCACTGCTTTGCAGTAAATGCTTTTGAAAGTTAATTTATGAACATTTTTAAAATACTAAAATTATAACAGTTTTTAATTTATCAGAAAATGTGCAGAAGGAATGAAAAGTAAGCCTGATCATCATTTATGACAATTCTTTGAATTCACTGTCCAGGTTTGTCCCTGAATTATGTTGTATTTATGTTCTACCTTAGTTGGTAATGTTATTGTTTGTTTGTTTGTTTTTGTTTGTTTTTGTTTTTCTCAAGACAGGGTTTCTCTTTATAGCTTTGCACCTTTCCTGGAACTCACTTGGTAGTCCAGGCTGGCCTCGAACACACAAAGATCCACCTGGATCTGCCTCCCAAGTGCTGGTAATAAAGGCATGCACCACCACCGCCCGGCAGTTGGTAATGTTTTTTAAGAAGATATTTTCTTTTAATTTTGAATTTGCAGAATGGAGTCCAGACCTATTAGCATTCTAGGCAAATTCTCAATCACAAAGCTGTACCTCAACCTCTCTCAGCAATCCTCCTACCTGATGTAAAGTAAGTACACAAAAGATGAAAAGATGGCAGTTTTTGTGAAGACTATTTTATTTACTTATTCTTATTAGTGATAGACCCCAGGACATCATTAATGCTGAGAGGAGACTATCAATGAACTATGTGTCAAGAATGTCCTGCCTTCTCTTGCCCTTTCATCCACTCCTGTGTATCAGAAATCAGGTGATGTGGAAATGCAATGGTAGGGCCACTCTTGAGTCTTTATTTCCTTACAGTCCTCGACTTTCTCATTTCTCCTTCATTCACTTCCTCCTCCTCAAAATTCTCCTGTTCTTATTTGTAGTTAGAGTTTTCCTGCCTGGCCCACAGTCAGGACAGATCTCTCTTACCTGCCAGTCCCACATTTGCTCAGACCCAACCAAGTAAACATGCAGAGACTTATATTGTTTACAAACTGTATGGCCATGGCAGGCTTCTTGTTATCTGTTTCTTCTGTCTTAAATTAACCCATTTCTATTAATCTATAAGTTGCCTCAAGGCTCAAGGCTTACCAGTACCTTACAGCTTTCTTGTCATGGCAGCAACTGGCAGTATCTCTCCACCCAGCCTTCCACTTCCCACAATTCTCCTCCTCCTTGTCCTCCCTACCCTATCCTTCCTGCCTGGCTCCTGGCCAATCACCAATTTATTTATTTTAACCAATCAGAGTAACACATTTGACATACAGATCATCCCACAGCACTTCCCCTTTTCTTTTTTTCAAAAGCAAGATTTTCACTTTATATAGTAAAATTTCAGATAACAAAACAATTATCAAGCAAGAATTACAGTTACAATATTAAAGAAGATTTCCTATCTATCTTATATTTCTTAGTCTAAGGTTTTATATCTAACTTATCTTTTACAATAACTGAGAAAATTATAACTATCTAGTCTTCAACCTAATCAAAGACCTCAGAAGGATATAATATTACCTGAGAACCGGGAGAAGGATGCTAGCAACTTTCAGGAGTCTTGTAGGGTAGACAGAGAGAGCTGGCAGCCTGGACATTCATCTAATGTTCCTTTGTAAAGTTGGGGCATTTGTCTTCAGCCTACAGAGCTAGATTCTCTTGTCACCTTTTTAGTATCCTTTAGATTGTCTGGCAGTTTCCTCTGCAAAGCAGGGACCTGAAGGACCATTTTTTCAAGCCAAGTTCAGAGGTCACCTTTCTATGGGTCCTGCACGTCCAGTTGATCAAGCAGTCCAAGCAAGAACAGTTTCTTGCCCAAATGGCTATTTTTGTCAAGGTGAAGATAAACTCCATATGAAGTGTCTTCAATGCCCATCCTCCTCTCTGAAGTAAATTAGTGCTGCCAGGAGCAGACATGTCTTACTGTCCAGAAAGTCTGAATTTTAAAAATATTTTAAATGCCATATTCTGTAGACCTTTGAAGTGTTTGAAGATTACCTGTCTATCTGAAATATATCTATGTATTCCTAGAAAAACTTAACATGACTATAAGTTTGACTATCATATAAGACTAATTGATCTGTATTTCTTAATTATCCATTACAATCTAAATGAGTTGCATAAACATAATACCTCTAACGAGATTAGAAATATATATACATATACATACATATATACATATATATATATATATAACAAAATTAACTTTAAGTTTGTATCAATAGACTAAAATCTATGCCAATGTGAGACATTTTAAACAAGTTGTTGTTCTTTAAAAGTAATCTACCCTTTTATCCTATTATATCTATATCATATGCCCTTTTTTTTGGAAAGATATCATATTTATAATCAACCTGATTTAAATAAAAATATTTGTTTATCTCCATCCCACATTAGAGAGCACTTCTGATTTGGGACACAAGAATCTCTTAACCTTTTTTTTTTTTTTTTTTTTTTTTTTAGCAATATGCCTGTGTTTAGAGGAGTGAGCCAATTCTATCTTTAAAGCAAGTTTGGTATATTTGGGAATTTGGATTTGGGCATAGCTTTTCTTACTACTTCCTGCTGGAGGGGTCTGCTGTATCTTATGGGGACACAAAGAAAATTTTAGAATTATGGAGTAGTCCGTGAGGGTGTAAACTATTTAAAGTCTTGTTCCATCTAAATCTGTCTTATTGTGAATCTATTGTTTTAAACTGCAGCAGTACTAGGGCTAAAATAGCAGCTATAGCTGCTGCTCCTGCCTACCCTATCCTTCCTGCCTGGCTACTGGAGAATCAGCACTTTATTTATTTTAACCAATCAGAGCAACACATTTGACAAACAGAACATCCCACAGCACTTATTCATCTTCCCTCTGTGCCTTCCTTCTTTGCTAGTTACAGAACTTTAAGATTCTGTGGGATACAATGGCACAGAATACAAAGTCATTTGCAACAGAAATGTGGCCACCTGGGCTCAATCCATCAAAAAACATTGGAAAAAGAGGACCAAATCAACAAAATTGTCTTTTGAGTTCCACATAAGTACTGTGATGTATACCTGCTATCACAAACATCAGACTCATAGATGCATAAATTCATAATGATGATGAAGATCATGATGAAAGAGAATACCTTCAGAAATCATCTCTTTCAAATACGGAGCACTTTTTCTAAACAAATTTTATTAGACTTAAAATTTTATGTTTTTTTCATTAAAGCAGTAATATTATATATGTTGGCCAATTTCTTGGGAAAATTGGGGAGATTCGGGTCACTATATGCTCATTGGGTTTGGTTTTTTGTTGTTGTTGTTATTACTTCAGATAGAAGTTTGCTACATTTATTTTTGTGAACATTCCAGACCAAAGTCCTATCCTGAACAGTTCTGTGATATCTTTGCCTTTAGACATAATTCCTATTTGTAAAACAATCATTTGAAAATGAGCCTTCAAGACTCTATGTTATTCCCACAGACGTACATTTGTATACCTGAATGTGTGTAGTCTACTTTGAACTCTGAAATGAAAGATTATTAGGAAAAAATATGACATATTGATTTTGTCTTTTTTGTCTATGAATGAATAGGATAGAATAATATATAGATGATAAATGCACAAATATATATATATATATGTATGTACACACACATATATATACATATGTATATACATATATAGAGAGAGAGACATACACATGTATATGTCAGATTGATATTCAAAATAAACCCCAATAAATTGTCTAATTTTACATAATTATTGCCTAGGAGCAGAGATGGGAGACAATTATAAAATATATCTGCTTTGTGAAGGTTATAACTTTGTAACTGGAGTGATATCAGTATTTCTTGTATTAATATTATTCAAAACAAAATCGCATTATCAGTATAAAACTGTTCAATGCTTTTCAAACTATTAAAGTTCTTTATGTATGGAGCAATAATTAAATTTAAGAAAATCTACTGTTTTATCAGGATATATCTCTTGTAACTTAAAGATATTTCAAATGTTTAAACAGCAAACTTGAAGAAAATCTCCAAATACATATGTATTTTATACAGGTTTTATTACTTCACATGTAGATGTGTCTGCTTTATAGAAAAAAAAAGTGTCCTTAGTTATGAGCTGTTCTGAGAGAGATTAATTTTCCTTAACAACACAGCACGTGTGCATCTGATTTCTACATCAATTTCTTTCTTCAGAAAGGGGATTGGTTTAAAAAATTAAAGATACAAATTTCCAAATAAAACTCATTTTTAATTTCTGTTTATAGCCCTTTTGAAAACAGTTACAAAATATTTTTCTTCTCTAGGTTTTCTAAGTTAGGTAATATTGAAAACTAGAATATTTCTTCTATAAGTTACACTTATTTACTAAATGATTAATGTGAAAATACTGTATACCTATACACAACAAAATATACATAAAAATAGAATCTGAAAGACTTATCAGATTAAAGTGTTTGACTTTGTAAAGTACATGTCCTTTGGAAAATATAAACAGAAAATTTAATATGAGTATCCTGTGTTCCCTGAAGTAAAACACCGTGACTAATGCTGTTGCAGGGCGTACCTCATCATAATTCATTGTGTTTTTCTCATGTCAAGTGTGCAGATAGCCAGAGTTCATCTCCATTGTTCTTCCTTTCCTACCTCTTCAGATTTAGTAGTTATGAAATGAGTAGTACTCATGTGGATTTAACCCAGTGACACCACTTTTAGCCTGAAAAATCCAAGGGACTTTGTATTTACAAAGATTTGCATTTGTATTTGTATGTGTGTACATGTAGATTGGGGCTTGGCTTGTGCCTATATGTGCACATACTTGTGGAAGCCAGTGTTCCTCTGCTTTTTTGTTTTGTTTTGTTTTCTATTTGCTTTTCTTTGTTTTTCCTTGACCAAGGTCTCCTACTGCCAGGGACTTGACAAAGAAGCTAAGTTAGCAGGTGTATAGGTCCTTGGGGATCTGATTGCCCACACTTCAACAGTGCAGAGATTACACGTGTGTGTCAGCATACCTAAGCTTTAAATGTAAGTGCTAGGTATTGAACACAGGTCACTATGCTTGCACAGCAAACACATTCTGAATGAGCAATCTTTGCAGTTTATTTTCCAACTTCTAATCAATGAAGTTAAACACTAATCAACAAAACTGAAATTTTAATTAACATTCTCAGATATATCAAGAGTTGCAGAATGAGTACCAACAATAATGAAATAGTCATAAACCCTTTATTTTGTTAGAAAACTAAAAATTAATTTTAAAATGCTTTATCTTGTTTTTTAGCAAAACATACAGTATCTTTATTTCAAGATAAATAAATAGGAGATAAACAGTCTTGTTTAACTTTTATATTCTATGGAGCTTTATGAGAGGTAAACAAAAGTATTTACCTTCATATATTACATATATATGTATATGTGAAAAGTTAGTTGTAAATACACTTATATACCTTCTTAAACATCTACACACATTGACAAACACAAACACAACCATATAGGCACATGCCTGCACTTACAAACATATATACACAGTTCCTTTACATATATAGAATTCTAAATTTTTAATCTGGAGCTGCATCTCATGTAAATTCTTAAATAAAAAGAAAAAAAATTATAATTGAGAGTTAGAAAGGTACTTTATTAAAAGTAAATTATGCTCCAAAACTTTAAACCAAGAATTAGGGTGTTATAAGATTGAATAAGATTTTATATCACTATAATTGTATTTTTATCTAAAATTAATTAATCATTCTACATAAATAAAACTTTGGGAAATTGAATTTTAATGGGTTTTAGTTCCAAGATGAATATATATTTTTCTTAAACTACTACATTTGATAGAGGGAATGTGGTAAGAAATCTGATATTTAATTCATTCACACATGAACATTTAACAATAAACTAAATTCTGTATCTTGGTTTGATTTGTAAAATAGGTATATTTTCATCTCAATAGTATTTAGGATAAAGTTCTTTGTATTTTGTAGAGATAATTTCTTAATAATTTAAGTAGCTGTCATATAAATATGATCTAATAAAAGTAAACAATACTATTTTGAGTGCATTTGTTTAATAATCCATGACTAACCATGAATTATTAAGTTATTCTCTGTTGATCCTTTATGTTCATTTCTTCATTTACTCAGTTAAAATGCATACATTTCTCATAAAAGTTTACTTAACTAATGTAATTCAAGCCAGATGCTGTCAAATTTTGAGATAGGTGTTAGTATCATATGTCTTCCATTTTAATGAATATTTGTATATCAATAATTTTCAGGTTTAATCAAAGTCATAATAATGAGGTATATATTTGCTACATACTCCTTCTCCTCCTCCTCCTCTTTTCCTTCTACTCCCCCTCCTTCTTCTTCTTGAAATGAGAGTTATTAATGTCCCTTCTTATCTCTTTGTATATTAACTATTTTGTTTTATAATATGTTTGGGCACAAATGTTTCAAATTCTTATAATAAATTGTTTCCATAACTAGTTAGCATATATGATGTCTATAATGATTCATTTGATTGCTTTTATTATAATCAATTACAAAAAGATGTAGAAATTTTCTTTTAAAAGGTATCTTGTAATGAAAAGACATAGCTGTGGATTTTTGCCACTGTGAAGTCCAGCAATGTAACCAAATCAATGAATTAATCAAATTTTGACATTTGAGCAGAGTAAAATCTGAAGACCCTTGGTGGTCTTAGGAGTAATATGTTACTGAAGTTTTCTCCAATCCTGCCTGGCCCATAGTGAGGACAAATCTCTCTCACCAGCCAGTCCCGCACCTCCTCAGGCCAACCAAGTACATACACAGAGACTTATATTACTTATAAACTGTATGGCCATGGCAGGCTTCTTGTTATCTAGTTCTTATATCTTAAATTAACCCATTTCTATTAATCTATACGTTGTCATGTGGCTCATGACTTACTTGTACCTTACATCTCCCTTGTCATGGTGGTGGCTGTCAGCATCTCTCCAACTCAGCCTTCCACTTCCCAGAATTCTCCTTTCTCCTTGTCCTGCCTATACTTCCTGCCTGGCTACTGGCCAACCAGTGTTTTATTTATTGACCAATCAGAGCAACACATTTAACATACAGAACATCCCACAGCAGAGTAACAGCTGGAGACATCACACTTCAGTTTTATTTACAGTTGTCCACCACATCTGTATCTTACCCTCTTCCAGTCCTTCTTTCATAATGATCCTCAAGGCTTGGTAGGCAGTGGTTAGGGTTGAACATTTGTTATTTTTGCAGGTTCTGTGGTAATAACTGCCTACTACAAATAGAAGCTTCTCAGGTAAAAGTTGAGAAATGTGTTGATCTATAGGTATTATAGTAAGTTATTAGGGGTTTAATTAATGCTGTACTAATTACTTTTCCACTGCTATAATAAACATCATGATGAAGTCAACTTATAGGACTCAATGTTTATCAAGGTTTATGGTTCCATTGAGTTATAATCTATATTTTCAGGGACAACTTGACAGCAATACACTAGAATACTGTTACAGCCACTGAGTGCTCATATTCCAAGCCACCAAAAAAGTACAAAGTGGACTGGAAATATCACATGGCTTTTGAAGCCTCAAAGCCTATCTCCAACTTCATATTACCCCAGCAAGGCAACTCTTCCTGACCATCCCCAAACCGGCTATCAACAGGGTACCAAATATTCCATTACACAAAAATACAAGGAATAACTTACTCAAAGTACCACAAATACTGTTTCCATTTAGTGGCACAGTAACAATAGAACCCTCTGGAGCCTATTACCTGTCTAGCCACAGGTTTTTTTGCTCAATCCTGTTATCAAGTATGTAATTCAAACAGTGGAGCAGAACATAAATCTAATCAGAAGAGATTGGTTATGCCACAATATTACTACCACTATGGCAATATTGGGCTGGTCCTGACAGGTTTCATGACATTGCACCTCTCAGGGTTCATATCTGGATACAGTGATTGCTGTATCTCTCTTCTGGGAGCAGTGGGAACACCCTTAATACTAGAAAGCAATCAGATATGAGTAAAATTCCAGACTGATATTAGCTTAATTTTCTTATAATCTTTGACTCAAGTAGGTGGCTATATATATATAACCTTACTATCAAGTTTTAGGCATTTACCAAGAATAAGGCATAGTAGTAATAATAATAATAATAATAATAATAATAATAATAATAATAATAGTGTTTGGGTATGTCTATGAGTTCTCACTAGCCAAAATTCTAAGAGAAGTAACTCGTTCACAGGAATGGGATTATTTATTTGTGAGTCTGTAGTGTCTAGTAGGAGCATGTCCTGTTATAGGATAACTTGATTTTAACTTTTTTTATGTATATGTATGCACACATATACATATAAATATGTATTAAGAAGCCTCTAAAATACTAGATGCCTGGGGAATTGTTTTCCCCCAAAATAATGTGCACCCTAATAAACCTATCTGGGGCCAGAGACAGAACAACCACAACATTTAACATAGAGGATAGGCAGTGGTAGCACATGCCTTTAATCCTAGCATTCCAGACGCAGAAATCCATCCATTTAAGGATACAGCCAAGTGTAGTGAATCACGCCTTTAATCCCAGAAATCCAGCCTTTAGTCCTAGAGAGTGATGGCAGAAAGAGAAAGATATATAAGGCGTGAAGACCAGAAACTAGAAGCATTTGGCTGGTTAAGCTTTCAGGCTTTGAGCAGCACAGTTCAGCTGAGATACATTCTGGATGAGGACACAGAGGTTTCCAGTAGATAGGATCAGCTGAGAAACTGGCAAGGTGAGGTAGCTGTGGCTGGTTCTGTCTCTCTGATCTTCCAGTATTCAACCCAATAACTGGCCTCAGGTTTGATTTTATTAATAAGACATTTTAAGATTCAGGCTACAGATGCCCATGTATTTTTGAAGTGTTCAATGTTACCTATCTCTGCAACATTTACTTCTCTACCTTTTCCTCTATTCCCTACCCCTATTATGTTTAGAAAATGAACAAATAAGCAAAATATAAACAAAAAAAAAAAAACACTCCTATGCTTCAGCAATTTCAATTTCCTTAGAGGGATTCTAAACCTTGAAACAATAAGCAGACATATCTATGTGTGTATTGTGTACTCATGTAAGTATTCACACATGTGCATGCATATATTATTGTAATTTTGACAGAATATACATGCATCTCTTAAGCCGAGTTCTCCAAGTATCTAAATTTCAATTAAGAAAATTTAAATTAATTCAAAATCTAGTACAAAACAAATTAGTTGAGGAAAACAAAAAGAGCAAGATGTATATGAAAATTAAGCACCTATTAGTAAGCTAAAAGAAGAAAACTATTTGAAAGGCACATGCTACATCATACTAACTACATCACATTGCTGAATAACTAAAACTTTGAATATTGTAAAATGATCACTGTATACCATGAAATACCTGGGAAGAAAAGAGTAAGAGGAAAAACTATAAATACAGTAGATTTAGTAGACATGAAAATATAGGGATAAATGTACTCACACATTTGAAAAAGTACATAGTGTTTTAGATCATGATTATAGATGTTAGATATTTTGTTCTCATTTTTTCCTGTACAGTTAACTCTTTAAAGTTCAAAAGCTTTAAAAATAAATTTATTATGTAAAATTTCAGAAAATATGTTTGTACAATTATTTTTGAATTATGAGTAAATAGAAAATAGCATCTTTTCAAATAAAATTACAAAATCATTATAGACAAAAACCTTAGCATTCTCAATTAAATACATTTGCTCTAAAACAATCTGTTAAATTTATTATTTATATATTAAGTAAATCACTCCCTTTCCTGCCATATTCTTTGTTTCAGCATGTCTTTATTAATTTTAGAATTATTTCCCAAAACTAATATGTTGCCTTGTTTGTTTTTAAAGACTGCATAAAAATAGAATATGTCTTTTTCCTGAGGTCCTAATGGAAATATGACTATATTCATTGCTTCTTGGGAACACATTAATTTTGGATATGAATGTAACATGTCCCCATTTATTTTTGTATGGTGTGTACATGCATCTCAATGATTCAGTCATCTGTTGTATCTTTTTCTTAGCCTCAGTAGCTATACTCTCTCCTCACCTTGGAAAAGGAGTATTTGTATAAATGTCTTGTTATGTCTTAATACAGGTGCCTGTGTCTGGATTCAACATTCTGAAGTCTCACTCATGTTTCTTATGTTATAATGCCAAAAAATAACATGATTCTGAAAGATTGCTACCAAACCTTAAAAGTCATGTATTTTTCATTCTATAGTCAAATACAAAGATGTCTCATTCTTCTGTTGTTTAGAATATTTTAGTGAAAGTCTACAATTGCTACTGTTCTAAGTAGAATGCACATGCCATGAAAAATATATTTTATTGTCTTTGAGTAGAAGGAGCTCAAAGGAAGAGCATTTTTTAAAGTCAGGCCTAATAATTGAACTTTTCAGAAAAAAAAATATATATATATTACCTATGTCCTTTTAAGACACTAGCAATTCCATCAAAATATGCAAAAGAATGAAGCTAGATTTATATTTGTTCTCAATAATATTTAGATTATAGATGACAAAATAGTTAACTCAAGAAAGAAGATGACAAACTTACCCAGTCCCAGTAGACACATCTACAAAACACCTCCAGCTCAAGGGATACAGTGGAAGAGGGGTCAAGAAAAATTGTGAGTGCAAAAAGATGGGAAAATTTGCTGTGAGCGATGTGTCTCCTAGTAATATAACGAGATGCACTCCTAATGTCTCACCAACATGACTGCCCTGCAAGAGTTCAACACGGATGTTACCAATGCACATGCTAAACTAGATGGAGAAAAGTCCATGAAGATTCAACTCTACACATAGAACTATGGCTACTTAGGAAAGCTAAGATCAGGAAAAGTGGTCCTCCTTAGGGAGAAGTACACCAATCAGTTGCCTGATGCCAAAAAGTTGTAAAAGTGTACACACAAGTAAAATTATATGGACTGAACAGGTTATATTTGGGAATATATATATATATATATATTGCACTAACAGTGACAGAAGAGGCCATGAATTTGAGTAGAGTGGGCATGGATATATGGTAAGATGAAAAGGATACACATGGAAGGTAGTGCTGTTTTTATTAATTTTATTCTCCAAAAGCAAAAATAACCAGGAACCCAATAGTCTGTTGCTGAGTCAATCCTTTGAGGCAGAATGAATGGAGACTATGTGTCAGTCACATTCCCATACATGTGAGTAAATGAGAATAAAAGAGTTTAAAAATCCCTCACAGAAAATCCATATAATAAATGTGGAAATGGTTTCAGTCAAATAAACCTTCAGGGAGTCCTGGTTTTGAGATTTGGGTCCATGACTAACACTTAATATACCTTACTGTCCTCCTGCCTTTTTGTTTAACCTAGCTCAGAAATATAAACTACTTACTAGTGAGCATGAGAAGTATGATGTCAAGGTTTTGTTGTCTCCTGCTGTTCTGTAGCAACAACCCCATTTAGGTTCAACTTCCTGTTGCAGGTGCTCTTTTTCTCCAGTGAGCATGAGGGCAGTAACTGGCTTTCTGAATGCTCTCATTTTCTGGTTCTTGCTCTCCATGACCTTACTGGAACATAATGTCTTCAGCCTCTACCAAATGATATTATTCATAAATATCTATTTCTAGTCTGATAGGATGAAAAGTCAATAGGAGTAAGCTATTTTTTATTGTTCTTTATGAAAACCCAACTTTAAATAAATCATTCAAATATTTAAGCTAACATGTATGACCATTCAGCTTATACTTTGGAGTATAATAGACAAAGATAATAAAAAGTGTACACAGGATGAGTATGTTTTATAAGAGGACAGAAAAAAACAATACTGTTTCTCCGTGTATATGTAGTGACTCATGGAGAAACAGAAGTATGCCATTTCAAGGGCAGCTTTGTAAAGTTACTGAAATGGGCTGGTAGACAATGCAGTCCGATGCCATCTGCCTGTTCTTAATTAGTTTGAGTCAATGAGATCTGATGACAAAATTTTCAGTAGCTTTCTAAAACGGCTTTGTGGTCACTGGCCTGTTTTAATAAAGATTTCTCCACTAACTCAGTGCCTGGTCTGCCCACAGACTATTTTTAACCACGTATTATGTCTTAGATATGCCAAGCATCCTTGTACAACTTAACTAATTATCAGTAATTAAAATTCTTTAGGACTTTATAAATATAATTTTTACATTTGCTTTCAATTCTTTAATATATTATTTGTTATAAGTGTTCCAGAAAACTATATAGTCTTTAGTAAAGTACCAGGAGAAAACAAAAACACAGACCAAAAATTTTCCATTGACTTTCCTTTCTTCTCTCTTTCATCCCACCTCTCTCTCTCTTTCTCTCTCTCTCGATCTTTATGTCTGTCTGTCTGTCTCTCTGTCTGACTCACTCTGTGTCTCCATCTCTCTCTCTCTCTCTTTCTCTCTCTCCCTCTCTCTCTCTGTCTCTGTCTCTCTGTCTCTTTCTCTCTCTCAGTAGTCTCTCTTCCCCTCCCTTTCCCTCTCCTCTCCTTTCCTCTCTTTTCCACATACATGGACACAATCAAAAAGTAATTTCAGAGTGATCTATTTTATCTATACTAAAATAAAAAATTCAAAACGCAGGGATTTATGTGTGACAATTAGCAGCTAAACATAACAAACTTTCTTTACCATCTGTAACACTTTCCTATTACTCTGTTCTTAAGAGTAATGAGCTACTCAATTATTTTCTGTTGTTACTGTGTTCTCCATAAAAACACAGTGGGAGAGTATTCCATGGCAAACCTTATATTAGAAGAATACAAGTATCATTTCTTCATACTCATTATGTACAAACTGTCATATTACTTTAAAAAAAAATACTTCATATATACTTCCAATTACCTGCCATTTAGCAGTTTTTCTTTATGAAAGCATAGGTCCACTTAGTTCATTATTAGGAAAACTGAAAATATCCAATTTAGATAATTTACACTTTAATTGCTTGGTTTTGGCTCAGGTTAAAAAAAAATGGTATTTTGTGAATAAATTGTTAGCTCATCCAACAGTTCAAGCTACTGTGACATTTGTTTTATTTACAGAGACATGATTGAGGGAGGCATTTCATGTCTACACAGGGAATGATAACAAATTATTTTCCAGGGACTAGAAATTAAGAACATTAAATTAAAAAATTGTAAGTTTTTCTCTTTGAGTTTGTTACATTTTCATTTAGACTACTCCAGGGAAAATATATTTCTTCAGGGATTGCTCAGGATGGAGGAAGGCAGTGGATAGAGAAACTTGATCTTCATCCTGAGGAAAATCATACAGAGCCTGCAGTACCTACCATTTCTGTATAATGCTACTGGGAGAAATCAGCAAAGCGAAAGTACATGCACTCTCTTTGAATTCCTACAAAAACCCTTCAACCCTGCACCTAAAGAGGTGTGTCCAGTTAGCAAACATAGATAATTACTTCACATGTGTAAAACAATGGAGGAAGTCGGACGCTGCCTGTCTCCTGTTCCATTGCCTTTTAACAGTTGAATACTGAATTGCAGTTTTCCTTTCATGGAAGAATCTCAGCATAATATACACAGGCTTATTTCTGGCAGAGACACTGTCTCCTGTTGTATCCAGAATTATTCACTTGGCATCTTCTCTAAACACACACTTTCAAGATTACTACCTAACAAAGAGTCTGAGATGGTACTAATAGTCTTGGCCCAGCAGTGACATCAACAATTACCTATTGGTGAGATCAGATACACTGGCCACAATCTCACTTCAAAGTTACATGTTCAGACTGTCAGGTAGATCAGATAGGAGCATTAAAATAATCTGTGACATCTCATCCTCAACACCTCTGCTAAAAATTACTGAAGTTTCAGTAAGTACCAAGGATTTTGCCAGATATTTTTTTGGTAAGTGACTAAAGAATCACTTTAAGCCTCTTAAGATAAATAGACATGAAAGAATAAAGAAAAAAATAGAATAAATGTTCTAGTTAAGAATTGCACGTCAGTGTTTCAGAACATACAGACCTCTTCACTTTGCCCAGAGACACACATAGTCAACTTTACAAGAGGAATTTCTGTGGACACTGAGGATTAAAATGGATATGGTTAACACAACTATGTAGGAAAGGTATAAAAATGAGATAATTCTACATTGATATTAATGGAATCTGCAGATAGATATAAGGTTGTCTCGAGGGCAATGACACAGAGCAAAAAGCCAGTGAGTTTATTAGTAAGCCAAGAAAGAAAAGTAAGAGTAGAAAGTACTTGAAATTATGTCAAAATGCATCATGTTTTTGGCACTGTTAGTCCTTATAGTTAACAGAATGACAATGAGTTGCCAGTTTCCAGGTCCTTATCAAAATATTTCTTTATTATTAAACATTTGGCACATAATTTCCCAGTCAATATTGGCTAAATATTTTGAATATGAACTTGAATGTCAAATATCTCTTTAAAGTTGTTTAGGGATGGGGACAGTGTTTGGCAAAGAGACTTGAAGTTTAAGCCCTACATAAAAGGCTTTCCACTGAAACAGGAGACCCATGCTGCTTTGTCAGGCAAATAACAGAGGAGGCTTTGTGTCATACAATATAAGCATAACACTGGCAGATGCCATGACTTTTAGCAGCTTAAAGTGTTCCTTCTGAACAAAGCATTCATCAATAAGCTCACAATGAGGACTCTGGATGTCAAAGGAAGAGATTGTTGGATGATTAGGATGCCATTTCAAAATAAGACAGATGACTCTCATTCACATTCAGTGTAAGCATCCCTTTTTCCTTTATTTCATTACACTATCTCTCCACTTTCAACAAAACAAATAACAAAGCTTTGATTGTATCCACTGCTTTTAATCATTGTCTACACAGGAAAACGTTAATAAATTGTTAAGAAAAATACCTATCAGTAATTTAAGTTTCCTGGGCTATTGAAGTAAATTTTACAAAGTCAAAATCATTTTATTCATGGACAATGTGTAAACTTTTCAAACAGAAACGTTTCTCATATAAGACATTATTGTGGTTCTATGCAAGATGCTGAAATATAAAATAAACAAAAAACTCTTCAGTGGGTATATTGTTGTATTCTGTATGGATATCTTGGAAATGGGTATTTTTTTTCCCTCATGTGTGAGGGAATGTTTTAGCTTGAATAATCACTTCAATATTCTCATTCATGTATTACTGAAGATTATATTTCTACATGAAATGATTTGAAATCAATCATTATTATTCTTTAAATCCATATTCTCATAAAATAAATAACATGGAGTGCAAAAGTTTCCCTATTTTGGGGAAACAAGTCAAATACCCAATGATGACTTCAACCCTTTTTACCTATTACTTTACAACACATGAAAATAATTCTTTGGTAATTTTTCTTGGTGTTAAGTTATATATTCATGGGGTTGGGGATTTAGCTCAGTGGTAGAGTGCTTGCCTAGGAAGTGCAAGGCCCTGGATTTGATCCTCAGCTCAAAAAACATAAATTATGTATTCATGCAATTGTTTTCTTTTATCCAACTGCTTCATCTCAATTTTCAAAATCATCAGTGTTTGCAGTATTTGTAAAAACTGTACATAGTTTAAAATTTTACATTCAGATTAATAAACAATGTAAAGAATGTATGCATCTGCTTCTATACCATTGATGGAATACTTTTAGTAACTTTAAAGTGTCACAGAGGTTGATGATACTAAAATCTGATGGACCTGTCTTAGCTAAATTTTGTGCTTGCTCTGCTACATTTAGTGTCACAAGACCTACAAACATGAGCAGAATTACTTACTGGATTGTATAGAACTATTTCAAAATGCACAGACATATGTAATTATACTATTTCTTAGATTATTTTTCCTGTTAGAATAATTTTTGGCTTAAAAAAAGCAGACTTACTAGGATATAACAGTGAAAATGGATAAATGGAGAGTGGTTAATACTTTTAGACTGTTTTCCAAGCTCTATCAGATGAACATTTTTTCCATAATAAAATAAAATAATTTGTATTATATATGTGTACTACAGGACTACATATAAATATACATATTCATAAACATATTTATCATAGTCAAGACAAAGCCAGTTCTCAAGAATTCCAAAGGAAACTTAACCTTACATGTCACAAACTGAAACTTTAAATAAATGTTTTAGATGGAAATAATTGAAATTTCAGAAAGATTCTTTTGAATGACCTGACTAATCATTGAAACTGATAATTACCAAGGTCATAGCTCACCTAATCCTTCTGGCTATGAAGCCTCATGGTAGAATTTGGCAACAGAAACATTAGAGTTTATCTACAGATGTACAAATAATGGAGTTTATTCCCACAGCTGCATAAAATGCCATCTGTAGAATCTGATGCTACCCCTTCAAACAATAAGCCACATCCAGCCAAAGAAAGGCATGTATTTTCCCCTAAAATAACTACTATTCCCCGTAGGTATAGTTTATTTATTTAATGGGGTTACAAAAGGGAAGTGAGATTTTTTTCAATCATACAATCTCTCTAAAGACCCACCCTTGTTAAATAAATAGAATAGGTTATAAATAATTTTTAAAAGGTGTCTTGAAAACAAAATATTTTTGAGAATTTAGGAACTGTTGCAGAATGAAGGTAGAGTAAATATATAAACAAAAATAAAAATCTACAAAGAACATATGAATAATGCAAAGAGTTATCAGCTCAACTCAAACAGCTGAAATGTATCTCTGGTGAGATTAAAATCATTTTAAATTTGAAACTTTGGAATATGTGTTACATTGCAATAAAAATGACAGAAAATGAAGATGAATATAGGTAAGGATAAGGTATGACATATTCTTTATGTAGCAGCCCTTTGAATACAGGTTTGGGGATACTCACTCAGTTGATGACACTAGGTAAATTCAGGAACCAAGTTAATGCAGGCACCAACATCTCATAGCTTTACCACCTATATGCATACATATTAAATATTTTGCATGAACATTACATAATTAGAAACAAACAAGACATTTCAGATCTCAACACGAACTAATGGGCATGACTAATTACATGGAGTTGTGAGAATTCAAAAGAAAAAGTCAAGTTTTTGCATTTATCTTTTAAGGGAGAGTTCATATGGTTGTGCTTTGATGTTTTTAACACTGGCTCTTCATATGATACTAGCAAACATATAATATGTATCATGAATACAGGAAAGAAGTTTATTTTTCAAAATAGAAGGTACCTTTTGGAAGGTGACCTAGATTACAAACAACACTAGACCTTCTGATAAGAAAATATAAATAGGAGATTAGAGAATTCAGAATGAGAAAAAAACTGATTTCATGAAGATATCATAGGAAGACTGCCCAAAATTGTCTGTTCTGAATGAGGGGCTCATTCTCTGTTGTAATGGATGATAACTAGAAAGACCCAAAAGACATTTCATTATAATATGATTACACAATGGCTTCATAGAAGAAAAAGTTAATTTTCAAAACATTGTAATGCAAATGAAATGCCTTAAGAATTCCCAATTGAACGCTACATTGTACACAATGACTTAGAAACATCTTAAAATTTCTGAGTGAAAGCAGTACTCCAATTATTGCCATTATGATTCTTTGAAGATGAAAATGGGACATTCATTGAACAAAGGAAAATGAATACATTTCCCAGTCCCATTACTTTATAAGATGTCACCATAAAAAATAGAAAAATAACATTGATAAAAAAGAAGTTTGTGATTAACAAAGTAAAATGTGGGAGGATTAAAAATGAAGTTCTACAGTGGGCTTTTTATACAAAACGTCTGAGAAAAAGCATATAAATAAGAATGTTGTATGTACTATGTACTGAATTACTAATATACTGATGAGAGAAATACATCAGGAAAAAAGAAAAGAATGGGAAAAATATGGCACCAATACAAGTGGAATACAGAGATTTTAATATAAAATAGTAAGAAATTCATTTTCATTAATTGTTTAATCAAGATGTTTTGTCTTTTTTATTTTTCCAACAATTCATTTTCAATAACATATTAAGTACAATGAATAATTTTTTTTCAGTGTCAAGAAAACTGTTAACTAAAAATGAACTTACACCAATTTGGCAATAATAGTTGGGTCAAAGATTTAAGGTTTTTTTTTCTCTGCTTTTGGTATTTTGTACAGGGATGATGCATGCAAACAAATGGAGAAATGAAACTTGAAGACACATATTTTCATTTCAATGGTTTATAAACTGATATGGAAAGTTTATATAGGTAAGAACTGGGTGTGAAACTTTTGTGCACTTCGTCTATCTTATAAGAGATAACTAACTGCAGGTAATGAAGAAGTAAATCAGGTAACAGAAAGGTTTATACTTTCAATTTCTATTTTAATCAGGTACAAATAGTTCTATCTGTGGAATTAGAAAATTGTAAAAAAAAAAACATAAATTAATCACTTTCACACGAAAATTTCCATGATACTAAGCAAGTAATGGATATTTTTATTTAAAAAGGGTACTGAGTTCACATTCTTTAAAGTCAATGACAACTATTTTAAAGGTCTCAAGTAAGAAGAGAAAATGGGGAGATGGGGAGATGCCTCTGAAGTTAATAGGACCGGCTGTTTGCAGGAGGCTGGTTCAATTCTCAGCAAACAGTCGGTAGCTTTCATCTGTATTCAACTCTGGTTGCAGTGAATCCAATGCCCTCCTCTTGCTTTTGAGCACAACCGGCATGAGATTGGAATGCTGGCATACGTTCAAGTAAAACACACACATGTCTTTTTAAAAGAAGGTAAATATACATGACAAAGCTGTTAGCTTGGTGGCTGTACAAGCAGTAATCATAATGACTTTTGTTCAAATACCCAGAACTTATGTAAATGCTATATGAGTGTGGCAGCCCACCTGTTACTCCAGTACTCAGAAGGGGATACATTAAGTGGGAGGATCCAAGCCTTGAGAAGGGAAATAGATGAGATCTTCTGAGTAAACCAGGAGGAGAGGGCATGCACTAGAGGGAGGGGATGGGGAATAAGAACATGAGGGAGATAGCTGAGGAGCTCCTGTGGAACTGGACCAGGCCCTCTGGATAAGTGAGACAGGTGATGAGCTTGAACTGTTTGGGAGGCCCCCAAGCAGTGGGACCGGGACCTGTCCTTGGTACATGAGCTGGCTTTTTGGAACCTAGGGCCTATGCTGAGACATTTTGCTCAGCCTTGGTGCAGGAAGGAGGTGACTGGACCTGCCTTGACTGAATCTACCAGGCTGGACTGAATCCCCAGGGGAGACCTTGCCTTAGAGGTGGGAATGGGGGGTGGATTGGGGCCAAAGGCTGGGAGGTGGGAGGAGGGAGGACAGGGGAATCTGTGGCTGATGTGTAAAATTAAATCAATCATAAAATAAAAATATTTATTAAAAAAAAGAATATGAGGGAGCAGAACAGTCGAGCTGGGGAAGGGTCGAGGTGGGAGAGCAATGAAAGAGATATAGTCATAGAGGTAGACATTATAGGTTAGGGAGAAACCTCGTGCTAGGAAAATTCCCAGAAGTCCACATGCTTTACCCCAAATTGGACTACTAGCAATAATGGAGAGTGTACCTGAACTGGCCTACCCTGGTAATCAGATTGATGACTACCCTAACTGTCATCATAGAGCCTTCATCCCGTAACTGATGGAAGCAGATGCAGAAATCCACAGCCAAGCACCAGGCTGAGCCCCAGGATTATATGAGCAAGGAGGGTGTGGTGTCAAGATCCTGATGGTGAAATCTACAGAGACACCTGAACCAAACTCGTAGAACTCACGAAGTTTAGACCAACAGCTGTGGAATCTGCATGGGACCAGACTAGACCCTCTGCAAACTGGAGACAGTTGTCGTTTGCTCTTTCTGAGGGGCCACTGGCAGTGTGATCAGGATCTATCCATGGTGCATGAGCTGGCTTTTTGGAGCCCACTACCTTGCTCAGGCTTGATGCAGGGAGGAGGGGCTTGGTCCTGCCTCAACTGAATGTCCCAGGCTTTGCTGACTCCCCACGGGAGCCCTTACCCTTTTGGAGGAGGAGACACGGGGGATTGGGGATAGAGGGGTGGGAGGAAGGATGACAGAGGGATCTGTGGTTGTTATGTAAAATGAATAAAAATAAATTTAAAAAAAAAAGTCAGAGGATCCCTGAATGTGCTAGCTGGCTAAACTATCTGAATCAAATAGCTCGAGGTTCAACGAGAGATTCTTTTTCAATGAATAAATTATGGAGCAATAGAGAAAGATTTCTAACATCATTCTGGGCCCTGTACGTGCATGTGAACACTCAGGTGAGGCTGCACACATGAAAACACATGCACTCAGAAATATGCAGAAAATAGGTATTATTTTATTTGATTATTTTCACAAATCAGTTAAACTCAGCTATAAGGAGGCCCATTTAATATGTGTAAATTGTCTAATTCTTTTATTTAATTACTTTAAATTAATATATAATATAATGTTAGATGGGACAAGTCCACATAAAAGTAAAATGAGTATACATATCTCAAAAATCATCACATACAAGTAAAACAAAACCATCTTATTTTTGAATAATGTTATTGTAAATTTAAAACATTAATTTTGCATTCATATCATGTTTTGCTGAAATGCATATGGATAATTATAAAACTGGCAGATTAGTGGCTGAAGTTTGATTGAAAGGGTTATTAGAAATAGTTAAGTGCTTGCCTGAAACAGCAAACATTTACATTCCTTAAAAAAAAAAAAAAGAACTATTACATAACTCATTTGAGGAATTCATTTACTACATGCTAGAGAGAAGGTTTCTGAGCTACAGTCTCCATTCCACAATGCCACAAAGCCTCCTATTATGGAAACAGAACTCATCTTTTCTGGAACCTATTATAGTATTGATATCTCTGTCTAATCCCACTACTCTGATATCTTTTTCCTGAAGAACGCTGATATGTTTTTGCAAAAGGCTGATGAAACCCTGTTACTCTATTAGTGCGATGTCATCTCAGTCATCAGGAAGAGCAAATCCCTTCACTGCGATCTCATACTTCCTGTCCAGCTGCATTTTAAGAAAATCGTTCCCACCAAACTTTTATGGTGTAGAGTCTAAGGATATAAAATTTATCACACTCAAAATTGTTTTTGAAGTACTTCTATTCTAGGACTGCCACCTCTTTGTAGATATGCATTGATAAAAAATAGTGTCTGTTGTTGTACAGTGAGTGTTTTAAAACTCGCTGATATGCATTTCACATAAATCCAATTATATAGCATGTGTTTAGGTGTGTGTATATACACATGAATATATGGAGATACTTAAACTGACTTTACTCCCAGCCAAATATTTTCAAGCTTGCGTGATAAGTATGCCCTCTAATGACATGGCTACGGATGACAATGTAAAATGCCACAAGAAAAGCTATTGTTTTACTACTATCATTTTTGCTATCTTTCAATGCAAAGGTTGTCTATCTGAAGAACATAAATTGAATATAGAACATTGAGAGGTTTTAGTCGCAGCATAGCCATGAACCAATTGCAATTTAAATAACCATTTTATTTTACCCACATTTAAAAAAAGATTAAAGAAGACCAGTGAGGTTTAATATCTGGGCAAGTAAGATTCAGTGTTCACCTGGAGACACCATGTTGTACGTGCTGATTTGCTTTATATATTGTAGTTTGAAAGTAGCATTCATTTTAATTTGCTTCGAAATAAGAAATACATAAATGTTAATGAAGCAACATGATGTTTGATTTATGTTATTACATGACTATACATATATTTCTTTTTATATTTATGAGCCAGTTAAAATAATTACTTAAATTGTTTTAAACATATTCATCTCCTCAAACCCTTTATCATTCCTCATGGAAGAAACATTCAAATACTTTTTAAAAAGTCAGAGCATTATTGACATTTGTAATCTAATTTGTTCAACAAGACATTTCAGATTCATGTCCATGTGTTACTTAGAATACAATGATCCTTGAGTAGATTTACCAAAAAAAAATTTCCTAATGTGAGAAACTCAACTTTCTTACATTTCAAAGGAACAAACTTGGCTAGATTTTATGTTTTGCTTTTACTTGAAACAGCTTTAGAAGCAATTATAATTTGCAACCCTTCATTTACTATCTTTGGTGAATGAAACAGTTCTCTGATCATTGCAAAGTACAGTAGTAAAATTTCATTGCATTTAACATAAGTGTGAAAGCATAGATGAACAAATGTGACAACTTCATCTCCAACACCAAAATATGACCCTAAAGTACATACTATCTGAAGTCAGACTTTCTTACCACAATACTATACTAAACTCCAATAAATAAAACCCAACTGTGATAAATACAAATCTAGAGCTAGACAGATGGCTCAGGGGTTAAGGACACAGGCTACTCTTTCAGAAGACCTGGGTTCAATTATCAGTAGTGACATAGTAGATCAAAACTGTTTATAGCTCCAGTTCCAGGAGCTCTGACACCATCCTATGACATACTTACAGGGGAAACACTAATGCACAGAAAAAGAATAATATTATTTTCTAAAAACTTTTAAAATCAATATTAGAATTTGTTAAAGAAGAGAAACGTCATAATTGCAAAAAAGCAACTTGTACTGACAACATTTAAAAAATTAATTGTTGTTTGAAAACAAATTGTGATGACAGTATGTTGGTATCTGTATATGTATGTGCATGACCAAGCTATGGTAGAAGAGCCAGGATACCGTTAGTGAATTTTGGAAATGAGATTCCAAATATTGCTCTTGTTACATCTTATATTCATTACCCTGAAGTATTATCTTTAAGGATATTTTATGGCTTATATCTTCCTTTTCCCCAAAGTGTCTATATACTTGGTTTATAGGCTGCAGCCCTATAGAGAGGTAGCGAAAACTTTAAAAGGAAACTGTCAGTGATAATAGGTTTGCAATTGCAGGAGGGCTGGGGTAATGGACCTCACATTCTTTCCTAAATTTCCCTGTAGTTTACAAGTTTCCATATGATGAACAACCTCTTACACTTCCTATTTCATTTATAGATAACAGTATTTTCTAAAAACACAAAAAGTGTTACAATAATCAAATTCTTGAGTCAAAATGATATTTTCTTCCTTATAAGTTGTTTAATTCAAGTAAATTTTATAGATATTCATCTAAGTTTCATATGCAAATTAGGTGTGATTTGAGAAAAATATAATAATGTATTATTTTTCTAATGACAAAACTTACTTAGGTAATCAACAAAAAAAATTATATTTGTATAATTATACCAAAATATAATGAAAAAGTATTACTATCATGAATTCTACAATTTACTCTTCCTCTGTTCAAAACTATGACATATATATATGACTTAACATCTTAGTGAACTTATAGAGTGGCCCCTCACTATTTGTAATGGATTTAAACATGTAAATATCCATCATTAACAGTGCTTATAAATTTTATGCTTTCACATTGCAGACTGATAAACAAATCCAAGGAAAAATATGGTTCTCCAGTGTTACTTCATCATCTTGCTTCAAAATTTGATTTTATGGGGTTCATTTACTGAAGCCAATTCCATATAAATCTATACTCAAGAGTTCTTTTCATTGAGGTCAAAGATATTACTATGCTAAAATTAGAGAAATTGCATGTTACATCAGTCTTGAAATTGCAGAGCATATCAATTGAGATCATATAATTCTTTGGAGATAACTGAATTTCCTCTAATTCATCTGAAAGTTCACATCAGTTCAGAGTCGATTAACCATGTTTTCCCATGGGAAAAACACATTTAGAATAGATAGTTCATTGTTTATTGTGAGAAATTGCTTTTGATTTTCCTAGAAGCCATTTCCTTAATATGAAGAATTTCTAAATGTAGGGTTTGCATCATAGATAAAATTATTTGTAACTTGAACATAATGTGTTCTGTATTTTATCTACCATGAAAGATTAAATATTTTACTAAAATAAATATGAGCAACAGTGATATAAGCAGACTATTTATAGGAATGTATATCACAATTGCAATTAAAGAATAAGAAGATATGAATTTGAGGAGTGGGAAGAACTGGAGAGAGGAGACAGAGGGAAGAGAAATGGTAAAAACAATTCTAAAGACATATAAATAAAAAAAATAGCCTAATTCCCTCAAAGCTTGGATTTTGGAGAAAACACACACACACACACACACACACACACACACACACACACACACACACACACACCATTTAATGTATTCTAAGAACTGAACTAAGTACTTTACATGTATTTATGACTTCATTCTTTAAAATATTTGACAAAATGTAGCTATTTTCATCATAGAGGAAAATCCCAAGAAATCCACGGCTAGGAAACTGAGAGATGTGGTTCCATCAGGGACTAGGCATTATTGCACTGACCCGGTATTCACAAGTTGATCTCACCCTCACGTCAGCACCCAAAAGAGAGACTCAGGGATGGTTATCTTTGGGGCTCTTTCTCTCTGTACCTGATGTGGATCCAGTCAATAAATCTCTCTTCTTTCTGCTGCAAACAACAAGACTTTGTTTATAATAGAGAAGATATTGATGTCCTAATCTGAACTGCATGTGTGTATTAATGAATGTATGTAGCCACATAATTGCATGCATACAACATATGCACCATGCATAACACACAAAAAGAATAAACAAAAGTTCTTTGAAATAATTTAAGACACATTTTATATAACATCTCTTGTCTTAGGAGTAAACATTAAACTCCTATGTGTTTCCATGGTAATTTTTTTATTTCAGAATATGACATGAGGAAAGCAACAAAGACCGTAAAAGCCCAAAGCATGTGCAGCTTCATAAATGCTGAAACAAGATCAGGAAAATGACTCAGAAGGTCCTCCTGACATCACTACACAGGTCAGTTTTGGTCAGAGCTTCAGAACGTCAATGGCCACAAGTTCTAATGTCAGTTTCTTCATGAATTTGGGAAAATTTAAGAAAAATATTCTTCCTTCAATATTACTTTTTAGATATCAGCTCTTTTAGAAGATTGTATCTTTGGTTTAACTGAAGAAAAAAGTTGTACATGGAAAGAGGAAAATTAACTCATATTGTGCACACTGAGTGTTAGATAATCTTTTAATGTCATATAAATATATAAGGGAGAAGATATCATTATTTTTCCTTCTAATATGAGCAACAATTCTTACATAATGAATTTTGATGGATGAAAATTTGAATATATTTATCATGTGTAACATGCATTAAAATACATATGCACTGTGGAATAATTAAAGGCTCTACATTGTATGCATAATTTCATCCATATTTTTATAGTGGATTCCAAATGTATTCTAAGCTTTCAGAAACATAAAGATTTTATTAACTATAATGAAAATAAATGAGTAACTAATTCAAATATGTAGTTGAATGTGGATATAATTTAATAAAACCTTTCCATTTTCCCACACCACACCTCAAAACCATCAATCCACTCTCTGCCGTTATAAATTAACTTCCTTAGACTCAATACATAATGAGTCCTATGTAACACAAACTGAAAGGGTCTTATTAATAAAAAACATGGCAGCCAGATATTGGGGTGAACATTGAAAGATCAGAGAAACAGAATAAGCCACAGCTAACCTCACCTCGCCAATTCCTCAGCTGATCTTGTTTCCTGAAACTGGAAGCCTCTGTGTCCTCATCGAAATGGACCTCAGCTGAACTGCTGCTCAAAAGCCTAAAAGCCTGAAAAACCTCTAGTTCCTGGTCCTCATGCTTTATATACCTTTCTGCTTCTGCCATCAATTCCTGGGATTAAAGGCATGTATCTTTTCCAAGCAAAGACATGAGATCTCAAGTGCTGGGGTTAAAGGTGTATGTCACCACATCTGGCTCTGTTCCTAGTGTGGCCTTGGACTCACAGAGATCCAGAAAAATCTCTTCCTCCCAAGGATTAAACGCATGTGTGCCACTATTTTCTGGTCTCTATGGCAAATCTAGTGGCTGTTCTGTTCTCTGACTCTCAGGTAAGTTTATTAGGATATCAACCACAGTCCTACATTGTTTGCCCTTCCATGCTGTCATGTTTCATTTAAATGTATGTTCACCTGGCACATTCATATTTGCAAAAATTACATAATTTCTGTAAGTCTAAATAATGTACCATATTATGCATGTACACACACAAATACACATATACATACATACATACATACATACACATACACACACACACACACATATATATGTATGATGCCTCCATTTTCATCATGTTCTTTTTGTTAATGAAAACTTGCACTAATTATATATTGCTTATTATAACAGTTCAGTGAACAATGAAATCCAGGTATGCCTCTATCTTCATGACTTAGTTCCTCTTGCCCATATATTCAGTAGTAAACCTCTTTAAAAAGAGTTTAAATAAACCTCTTTTTAAATGTCTGAGGTCATAATGTTTTTGCTTGCTTTTTCTGTTGTTTTGAAGAAAGACATCTTGTTTCCCACAATGTATATACTGCATCATATGCTCTTTTCTGCACATCTATTCTTGCTAATACTTGGAATCATTTGTCATTTTGGTAATGGTTTTATTTTCTTATCTCATATTTTTGCATATGGATTACTCCATTAACTGGAAAAAAAAGTAATGCATTGGATTTAGGGTTATTTTTACAAGTTTCTCATAACATTCTACTTCTGTTTTCAGAGATTTTTGTAAGCCTGGTTGATCCTTAATGGACAAGTTGTGCTAACATTACACACTCCCTGGAAAAATACATGGAAAATGTCATCGAGAGTGGCACAGGGATGAAGCAGTTTATGAATGATGAAACTATGCAATGCATTTTTGAAATCTGCATTCATTAAAATTTACATAACATTTTGGGGAAAAAGATGTTTGTTCTCAATTATTTAAATGTAAGCTAGTCCAGTCGTGTTTGGTTCTTTCTTGAGGCTCTGGACTTACCCTCTCGGGGTCCTGATCCTCAGTGGCTAACTCACTATTATGGTTACCCCCACAATTTCTGTGCCACCTTTTCCCAGCACATCTCATAGGCCTAGCAAATTATAGGTCCAAAGTTTTGTGTTTATTTTTTCCCATTTGTTTTACTATTCATTTTACATACTAACCACAGATACTTCTGTCCTCTCTCCTCCCACCCCCCAGCATTCTGAGAGTGTGGCTGAGCTGGCCTATTCTGGTGATCAGATGGTTGAATACCCTAACTGTCATCATAGAACCCTTATCCAGTGACTGACAGAGGCAGATGCAGAAATCCATGGCCATGCCGTAGGCAGAGCTCCAGGAGTCCAGTTGATGATAGATAGGAGGGATTCTATGAACAAGAGATATCGAGACCATGATTGGAAAAATACAGAGACAACTAGCCAAACTAGTGGAAATACATGAACTGTGTGCTGTAGATGTAATTCTAAATGGTCTTATTAAATAAGAAACACAGAGCCAAATATAGAGTTAAAAGCCCAGAGATCAGAGCAGTGGCCAAGAGCTAAGAGTGGAGCTTGCAGCTTAATTTGACTCGACATGGACAGGACTGACCGATTGATAGCTCTCTCTCAGGGGAAGGACAGCAGCAAGTGGGAAGATAAGGTGATCTTAGTTCTTGGCTATTGCTTTGATCTCTGGGCTTTTAACTCTTTATTTGGCTCTGTGTTTCTTATTTAATAAGTGTAGTAGGAATCTTAAAGGTTCTTCTTAATAAAATCAAACCCAAGGCCAGTTATTGGGGTGAATGCTGGAAGATCAGAGAAGCAGAACAAACCACAGTTTCCTCACATTTGCCAGTTCCTCAGCTGGTCTTGTTTCCTCAGACTGGATGCTTCTGTATCCTCATTCCAATGGCTCTCAGAAGAAATGTGCTGCTCCAAAGCCTGAATGCTAAACCAATCAAATGCTTACCAAACTTACTTCCTGGTCCTCAGGCCTTATACACCTTTCTGCTTTCTGCTATCACTCCCTGGGATTAAAGGCTGGATTTCTGGGATTAAAGGTGTAGGTCACCATGCTTAGCTGTTTCTAAAGTGGACTTGGATTCAGAGATCCACTTGGCTTTGCCTCCCAAGTGCTAGGATCAAAGGCGTGCACCACCACTGCCTAACTTCTACTATGGCTTGCTCTGACCCATTTTCTAGTCACCATTTTTGGCTTTGTTCTAGTGTCTGCCTGTTCTCTGACCCCAGATAAATTTATTTTGGTGCACAATATTGTGGGGAACACAATACCTTCACAAATAAGGCCATTTAGAATTACATCTACAATGAACCAATAGCTGAGGAACCCCCATGGTACTAGACTAGACCCCTTGAATAAGTGAGACAGTTGTTTAGCTTGAACTGCTTAGGGGGCCCCAGGCAGTGGAATAGAGACCTGTTCCTAGTGCATGAGCTGGCTTTTTGGAACCTAGTGCCTATGGGGAGACATTTTGTGCAGCCTTGGTTCAGGGAGGAGGGGCTTGGACCTGCCTCAACTGAATGTACCAAGCTCTGCTGACTCCCCATGGGAGACCTTGCCTTGGAGGAGGTGGGAAAGGGAGGTCAAAAGTTTTGTAGCTGGGTTGGCATTCCAGTCTCTCACATGGAAATCTTGCTGGGTTACAGGAGATGGCTGGTTGAGTCTCCATATCCCCTATTACTAGGAGTCATAGCTAGAGTCACTCTCATAGATTGCTGGAAGTTTTCATTGCACTAGATTTCTAACTCTTCCCAGAGAGTTAGAAACCCTACACATGCACACATACATATTAGCTATTCTGATGGGTATAAGGTGGTAGCTCAGAGTTGTTTTGATTTGCATTTCCATGATGATTAGGGATGTTGAGCAATCCCTTAATTGTCTTTTAGCCATTTGAACTTCCTCTGTTGAGATTTCTCTGTTTAGCTCTATAGACCATTTCTTATTTGGACTGTTGGGCATTTTGATGTCTAATTTCTTGAGTTCTTTATATATTCTGGATATCAGCCCTCTGTCAGATGTGGGGTTGGTGATGACCTCTTCCCATTCTGTAGGCTGTTGCTTTGTCTTATTGACTGTGTCATTGGCTCTACAAAAGCTTCTCAGTTTCAAGAGGACCCATTAATTAATTGTTTCTCTCAGTGTCTGTGCTACTGGTGTTATATTTAGGAAGTAATCTCTGGTGCCAACGTGTTCAAGACTACTTCCTAACTTCCCCTTTATCAGGTTCAGAGTAACTGGATTTATGTTGAGGTCTTTGATCCACTTGGACTTAAATTGATATGGATCAATTTGCAGCCTTCCACATGTTGACATCCAGTTATGCCAGCACCATTTGTTGAAGATGCTTTCTTTTTTTTCCATTGTACAGTTTTGGCTTCTTTGTCAAAACTTATATGTTCATAGGTGTGCAGGTTAATATCAGGGTCTTCAATTCAATTCCATTGGTCCACATGTCGGTTTTTATGCCAGTACCAACCTGTTTTTATTACAGTGGTTCTATAGTAGAGCTTGAGGTCCGGGATCATGATTCCTCCAGATGTTGTTTTATTGTACAGGATTCTTTTGGCTATCCTGGGTTTTTTGTTTTTCCATATGATGTTGAGTATTATTCTTTCCAGGTCTGTGAAGAATTGTGTTGGTAATATGATGGGGATTGCATTGAATCTGCAGATTGCTTTTGGTGAGATCGCCATTTTTACTATGTTAACCCTGCCTATCCATGAGCATGGGAGATCTTTCCATTTTTTGACATCTTCTTCAAATTCTTTTTTCAGAGACTTAACATTCTTGTCATACAGGTCCTTCACTTGCTTGGCTAGAGTAACCTCAAGGTATTTTCTATCAGTTGTGGCTATTGTAAAGGGTGATGTATCTCTGATTTCCTTCTCAGCCTGTTTGTCGATTGTATATAGGAGGGATATTGATGATATTTGAGTTGATCTTGTATCCTGCTATGTTGCTGAAGGTGTTTATAAGCTGTATGATTTCCTTGATCAAATTTTTGGGGTCACTCATGTATATTATTATGTCATCTGCAAATAGCAAAAGCTTGATTTCTTCCTTTCCTATTTGCATCCCCTTGATCTCCTTATGTTGTCTTATTGCTCTGGCTTGAATTTCAAGTACTATATTGAATAGGTATGGTGAGAACAGACAGCCTTGCCTTGTTCCTGATTTTAGTGAAATTGCTTTGAGTTTCTCTCCATTTAATTTGATGTTGGCTGTTGGCTTGCTGTAAATTGCCTTTATTATGTTTAAGTATGTTCCCTGTATTCCTGATTTCTCCAAGACCTTTATCATGAAGGGGTGTTGAATTTTGTAAAAGGCCTTTTCAGGATCTAGTGAGATGATCATGTAGTTTTTTCTTTCAGTTTGTTTATATGGTGTATCACATTGACAGACTTTCATATTTTGAACCACCCTTGCATCCCTGGGATGAAGCCTACTTGATCATGGTGGATAATTGTTTTGATGTGTTCTTGGAGTCTGTTTGCCAGTATTTTAATGAGTATTTTTGCATCAATGTTTGTGAGGGATATTGGTCTGTAGTTCTGTTTCTTTGTTGCATATTTGTTTGGCTTGGGAATCAGGATAATTATAGCCTCATAGAAGTAGTTTGATAATGTTCCTTATGTTTCCATTGTATGGAACAATTTAAAGAGTATTTGTATTAACTCTTTGAAGATCTGGTAGAATTCTGTGCTGATACCATCTGGTCCTGGGCTTTTTTTTTTTTGGTTAGGAGACTTTCATGACTCTTTCTATTTCCTTAGGGGTTATTGGACCATTTAAACAGTTTATCTGGTCTTGATTTAACTTAGATATGTAGTACCTATCCAGAAAATTATACATTTCTTTTAGATTTTCCAGTTTTGTGGAGTAGAGGTTTTTGAAGTATGACCTGATGATTCTCTGGATTTGCTCATTTTCTGTTATTATGTCCCCCTTTTCATTTCTGATTTTGTTAATTTGGATGCTCTCTCTCTGACTTTTGGTTAGTTTGGATAAGGGCTTGTCTATCTTGTTCATTTTCTCAAAGAACCAACTCTTTGTTTCATGAATTTTTGTATGTTCTCTTTGTTTCTATTTCATTGAGTGATTTCAGCTCTCAATTTGATTATTTCCTGGTGTCTGTTCCTCCTGGGAGACTTCGCTTCTTCTTGTTCTAGAGCTTTCAGGTGTGCTGTTAAGTTACTTGTGTGAGATTTCTCCAACTTCTTTACGTGGGCATTAGTGCTATGAATTTCCCTCTTAGCACTGCTTTCATAGTGTCCCATAAGTTTGGGTATGTGGTATATTAATTTTCATTGATCTCTAGGAAGTCTTTAATTCCTTTCTTATTTCTTCCTTAATCCATTGGTGATTTAGTTGAGCATTATTCAGTTTCTATAAGATTGTAGGCATTCTGTAGTTTTTGTTGTTGTTGAAATCTAACTTTAATTTAATCCATGGTGGTCTGATAGAACACAGGATGTTATTCCAATTGTTTTGTATCTGTTGAGATTTGTTTTGTTGCCAAATATGTGGTTGATTTTAGATAAGGTTCCATGGGGTGCTGAGATGAAGGTATGTTCTTTTTTGTTAGGATGTTTGTTGTTCTGTAGATATTGATTAAGTACATTTGAGTCATAACATCAGTTAAGTCATTTATTTCTCTGTTAAGTTTTGGTTTGGCAGATCTGTCCAGTGGTGAAAGTGGGGTGTTGAAGTATCCCACTATTAATGTGTGGGGTTTTACATGTGATTTAAACTTTAGTAATGTTTCATTTACATATGTGGGTGCCTGTGGGTTTGGGGCATAAATTTTCAGAATTGAGACTTCATCTTGGTGGATCTTTCCTGCGATGTGTATGTAATGTCCTTCATCATCTCCTTTGATTGATTTTAGTTTGAAGTGTATTTTGCTGGATATTAGGTTGGTTACACCCACTTGTTTCTTAAGACCATTTGATTGGAAAGTCTTTTCCCAGCCTTTTATTCTTAGGTAGTGTCTATCTTTGAATTTGAGGTATGTCTCTTGAATGCAGCAGTAAGGTAGGTCCTGTTTTTGTATCCATTCTGTTAGTGTGTGTCTTTTTTGAATTGGTGAATTAAGTCCCTTGATACTAAGGGAGATGAATGACCAGTGATAGTTCATTCCTGTTATTTTTTTGGTGGTAGTGTGTGTGTACTTCTCTTCTTTGGGGTTTACTACTGTGGTGTTATCAATTGCCAGTGTTTTCAAGGGTGTATTTGACTTTCTTAGGTTGGAATTTTCCTTCTAGTGCTTTCTGTAGGGCTGGGTTTGTAGATAAGTGTTGTTTAAATCTGGCTTTGTCTTGGAATGTCTTGTTCACTCCGTCTATGATGATTGAAAGTTTTGCTGGGTATATTAGTCTAGGCTGGCATCTGTGGTCTTTTAGCATCTGCTTTACATCTGTCCAGGTCATTCTAGCTTTCAAAGTCTCCATTGAGAAATCAGGTGTTATTCTGATGGCTTTGCCTTTATAAGTCACTTGACCTTTTTCCTTTGCTGCTCTTATTATTCTTTCTTTATTCTGTATGTATATTTGTTTAATTATTATGTGGCAAGGGGACTTTTTTGGGGGAGTCTAGTCTGTTTGGTGTTCTATAGGTTTCTTGTATCTTCATAGGCATTCCCTTCTTTAAGTTGGGAAAATTTTCTTTTATGATCATGTTGAATATATTGTCTGTACCTTTGAGTTGGTATTCTTCTCCTTCCTCTTTCCCTATTATTCTTAGGTTTGGTCTTTTCATGGTGTCCCAGATTTCTTGGACATTTTGTGTTATAATATTTTTTTGGTATTAGTAATTTTCTTTGGCTGTCAAATCCATTTCCTCTATTGTATCATTTACATCAGAGATCCTCTCTTCCATTTCTTGTATTTGTTGGTTATGCTTGCATCTGTGTTTCCTGTTCCTTTACTCAGATTGTCTATTTCCAACATTCCCTCTGTTTGTGTCCTCTTCATTGTTTCTATTTCCCTTTTCAGGTCTTTGACTGTTTCCCTCACCTGTGTATTTGCTTTTTCATGGTTTTCTTTAAGGTATTTATTGTTTTCTTGTACTTTATTTGCCTTTTCCTCTAGTTTTTTTTTTTTTTTTTTTTTTTTTTAGATTTCTTCCCATTTTCTGTTTGTCTTTTTCTTTTTATTGATTTCCTCCACTTTTTTGTTTATCTTTTCCTCAATTTCATTTTTGATTTTTTTCTTAAAAAGCCTCTAGCATATTCAGGATGCTATTCTAAAGGTTGCTTTCTTCTGCTTCTTCTACCTTGTGATGTTCAAGTCTTGCTGTTGGAAGAGGGCTAGGTTCTGGTGATGCTGTATTGCTATTTATGTTGTTATATGTACTTCTGCCTTGACGTCTGCCCATCTCATCATCTAATAGGTATAAGAGGTGCCTGTGTCTGAACAAGTTGCTGTTGGTCCACTCTGTGGTTGTTGTGTCTGTGTCTCAGGGGGTCCTTCTGGGTCTAATTGTAGCTCTTGGTCTGATTGGAGCAGGCAGCTCTGTGTCTCAGTGAGCTGCTCTTGGGTCAACCCAAGCTAGTTGATTCTGTGACTCACAGATTCATTCTTGGTCTTATCAGGTTTCTTGGTCCAGTGTGAGCTGACAGAGTCAGAGTTTCAGAAAGCCTCTCTTGGTCCAATGTGAGGTATCAGATTGTACTTTTCAGAAAGTCCTCTTGGTATAATCAGGGCTGGCAGATTCCCTGTCTCCTGAGTTTACTCTTGGTCCAATGATGACTCTTTGTCCAATGAGAGCTCTCTCTCTCTCTCTCTCTCTCTCTCTCTCTGGGCTGGATGGGAGCTCTCTGGGTTGGATTGGAACTCTCTGGGCTAGATGGGAGCTTTGGGCTTGGTGGGAGCTGGTGTCAGGTCTCTAAGTCTCAGGAAGTGGCAGGGGCTGGAGGCGCATGGTGTGTAAATTGCAGGGTCCACTAGGGGGTCTTGGAGAAGGGGAACCTTCTCTTGGGAGCCCTGCCTGCTGGTGGCAACTGGGGCTGACTTGGGTGTGTCTTCTCCTGAATGGCTGGGTTCCAGGGATGGGACCTATGGGTAGGCCTTCCTTGGTATGAACCCAGTCACTATCCTCTGTTCCTGGATGGGTGCTCTGGGCCAGATGGGAGCTGGTATCCAGGTCTTAGGAAGTGGTGGGGCCAGGTTCGGGATATTATGAATAAAGCTGCTATGAACATAGCTTTACAAATGTCCTTGTAGTATGTTCCAACATTCTTTTGGTATATGGCCAGGAGTGGTATAACTGCATGTGGTAATATTTTCTTTGTGCTTGGCAAGTAATGTTACCATTATGTCTTGAAGCCGATCTAGTCCCAACGTTCTGAGAAACCACCATATTGATTTCCCAAACATAGTTGCCAAAAAAAGTCAATGAATGTGTCCTAATGGTATTCTTCTGTACTCATAGATTGGTGTCTATCTCAGCTGTCATCAGAAATACTTCATCCAGCAACTGATGGAAACAGATGGCAGAGACACACCTCTAAAACTTTAGGCAGAGCTTGTGAAACCTTGCAGAACAGTGGGAGGAAGGATTGCAGGAACCAGTGGAATCAAGAGGCCCATGAGAAAACACACAGAATCAAGTAACCTGGGCTCATAGGGGCTCACAGAGGAGGCTGAACTGACATCCAGGGAGCCTGCATGGCCTGACCCAGGCCCTCTGCGTATGTGTCACAGTTGTGTAATTTGGTCTCCCTGGGGGACTCCTAACAGTAGGAACAGGGGCTATCTCTGACACTGTTGTCAGCTTTGGGGACCCATTCCTCCTACTGGATTGCCTCCTCCAGCCTTAATAGAAGAGGAGGTGTCTAGTCACACTGCAACCTGATATTCCATGGCTGGCTGATATCCATGAGAGACTGCACTTTTCTGAAGAGAAACAGAGAAGGAGTAGATGGAGGTGTTTGGGAGGAGGAACTAGAAGGAGAGGAAGGAAGGGAAACATTGATCAAGATGTAAAAAAACAAAAAACAACAAAAAAAAACAACAAAAATGTCAGAAACAATAAAACATTCAAAATGTTAAAAAAATAAGTTTGGTCCTACAATTCAACATTAAATATTTCATAGTGTTGCCTATTTGGCTTTAGATAATTTCAAATTATTTTGGTAGTGTGAAATTAACTCTAAATGCTGAAACACAGTTTCAATTTGAGCACCGTGGATGGAGGAAAAGCTTGTGTGACTTGATCATAGAGCTGATGGTGCAATCACTAAGATGCAACTTTGTAAGCACTTGATGTCCTTTCATATTGCTTGCATCTTAGAGATTTTATTCATTGCTTTTAAATGCTTAATGGTCTCTTTCACTCCACATGTATATGAGCACATCCTTATCTTTATGTATTTCTTAACACCAGTAGCTCAAGCTCTCAACATGATACCGCAAGTAGTCAGAGATAAATCGTTGCTAAAAAAAATCTCCTGCTTCTTTTTCCTTATAGTAGAGGTGCTATTGGGAGTCTTACAACATACTAAATTGAACATAATTATTCTAACTTAATATTATTTCCTTTTTTTCACTCTAGACCCCTTTTAGTGTATTAAAACTGAAATTCTGTTAAGTATTCATGCAGTTTGAGTGACCTCAAACCTCCTCTACTTTGGATAGAAAGTAAGTTCACAGAATTCCAAATGTCAATCAAGTGTGATAACTCACTGTTATCCCACTTACAAGAATATCACAAGCTATTGTATTCACTGTGACAGTGTGCAACAGTATAGAGACTAAATTCAACAGGGTCGTGTTGCATGGGGCATGGCATGAGCACGCTTCAAGCGTGGTCCTATATTTGCCCTCCAACTATAGGACCACTTCAAGTTTATCTAGAAAAATCATCCCCACCAAGCCAAGAATGTCTATTCATCTCACTGATGCTTGGTAATACTATGTTGTAGTGCATAAAAATGGGAAATACAAAGGTATTTCATCCCAGACAGTTGTTTTGTGATGATGTAGGAGGTGAATGTGGAGACAGAGAGTGAGTGTTGTGTGCAGGTACACTTACTTACAAAAGTATGTGGAGACCAGTACAGTATCCAGTGGTATACCTTACCACAGTCACACTCTACCTTATCTTCAGAGGCAGGGTCTGATGTGAAACTAATTTTAAGAGATTCAGCTAAATTGTCTGGTCAGTGTGGTCATGTAATTGTCCTGTCTGTGAATTCTCAGTATTGGGTACCAGCAGCTTTTCATAGGTTCTGGGGGTTCTGAACACAGGTCCTCCTGCTTATAGAGCAGTGACATTGCCCACTGAGCCATCTGTCCAACCCAACCAGTTTTTATTGATGAAAAATTGCAAAGATTTAAGATAGCTTTCTATGACTTAGTGCTTCTAGAGGTCAGTAATATCATTAGGCCTCAATATTCACCATAATATAAAATTAGCATATAGCAATCATGATGCACAAAGTCTCAAGTTAAACCTTGGAGTTATTATTAGGAAATACACCCCCGTGTGATCTGAGATTACCTCATCACACCTGAAAGAAAACCCAAATCCTGTTTTGGGTAAGATTAACTGTATTGGTAGTACCTGAAATTTTAATAACCTGTATATATGTATATATATATATGTAAGTTGGAAAGGAAGATAGTTATTCACACATGTTTATTAAACTGAAAACATTCTTACTTTTCTGTAAGACTGCTAAACAAATTTAAATAAAAAGTTATTTCACTATTACATTTAAGTTTATTTTTCCCGTTAACTTAAAAATAAGCAGATGAGCATACAAAACAGTCATACAATAGTACGCATCAATTTTAATGTTCTGACCCATAACATTTTACTTCAATCTCTTATGATGTAGAGAAAATAGCATGAAGCAGTCTAAATAAGAAATTACAGTTTTAATTTAAAAACTGCTCCAATAATTAAGAGACTGGGAGTCTTATCTTGGCTTTGTGACTAATTTGATATATGATTTGGGCAAATAGCTTAACCTTTCTAGAACTCAATTTGCCTATCTGTAATTAGTGCATAGATTAAACTAGATTGATTTAAAATCCCTTCAACCAACACCTTCAAAATTCTGAATAATTACACTGCTCCAAAAATAATAACATGGAGCTTATGTAAGAACAGCTTGAATAGACCACAAAGCCAACCTCCTAAATGTTAATGTGAAGATGAGAATTGTGAGGAAACTGAAAAATTGCATCATAGTGTATTGCATTTGCCTGATTTTATTAAAAATGATTCTCTCCTCTGTCTGCAGAAATTAAAATGCATATATTGAAGACAAGCTCTGATGAGCTTAACTTCCATAACTGATAGATATTTTTCAGCCCACAGCAACAACATGTCACTCTCTATTCAACAAGACTGAAGGATGTAAAATTTACTTTATGTTTAAGGTTCCAAGTTCAGTTTTCAAAGTTTATTTATACAAAATGTGAACATAAGTGAATTAAATGATATGACACAAATATTATAGTTAATTCTTTAAATAAAATTTAACCAATTAAACTATGCCATCATTATCAACCCCGTGAAGATTAGTATCAAAAGTTATGTAGATAAAAGATACATATTGTAAAATAAAACTACATTTGTTGTCTTTTATGAATGCCTCTATTAGTATTTTGGTATACTTTAATTTTGAAATGGCATATTTATTCCATCAAGAATTTATCAAATAAAATATTTATTTTTGCTAAAGAAAATGTTTAATTTGAGTATTTCCTTACTCCAAATGTTTGTTTCAGTAGCAAGCATTTGCTCTTCCTGACACTACTCACAGAATTAGAGTATTACTTTCAAGGATTTTGGCAAATGTCTAGCTTCAGCAGAAGGCTTGGCCAACTGTCTTCCATCTGTTACTCCAGCTCCTTTGCAATTCTGTTTTCCAATTAGCCAGAGCCACTTAAGAGATCCCTGTGGCTCCCAAGAAAAACAAAAACATATTTAAACATTTGCTCCATTAGAGTACATAAGGACTCTCCAACAACCCTACACTTTGTATAGTCTTACAGAGGAAATTATTACATGTTCTTGAAACTTTTTTTTATGTTGATCAACTTCCCATCATATTTCCTTTTAAAAATTAATTTTTCTAAAGTTTTATCTAATAATCAAAGAGAAATCTGAAGTTTACATATCCATTGAATTAGGAAAAAAATCAGATGAATTTTTGAAAATTTCTGAATTTCCTAGAAAACTATGACATTTTGTATTGTTTTTAATGACTACATTAGTTTGCATATTTATAAACATAAAATTTTATTATATTTTTCAAAAGTGTATATTATTAAAATAAGAAAAAAGTCATGATTTAGACTATTTTTTCTTAATTTTAGTAGTAATTAATGAAATTACAAATTATATATTATTGAAAATGCCACCATTGTATGTGTTTCAGTAATTTCATTTAGATGACAATTAAAAATGTGTCTGACACATCAAGATTTCTTAACAAAACAGCTTAATGTTAACGATTATATAAATAAATGTAGAGATTTAGGGTACATACTCATGCTCATTGTAGGAAGAAATACCAGAGTTGAGTAGCCAAGGAGAACTGAAGCTCATTAACGTTTCTCTTGTTTTAACACACAGAACCTCTCTGAGCAGCTCAGCATATAGATAAGACTGTTCTCCCACCCATTTGAATACCACTGCGCACTTCCACTTTCCACCCATGGCGCTTTGCTGCCTTTGCTTCCTATTTTGGCTCACTCAAACCGCTTTGATTGCTTTCTTATTTGTGCTTTTTTCTCTCTGATGGAATTCAAGCTCCACTGTCTAAACTCCAAACCAGAGGCAGATATAGTAGTCTCTTTAATTTATTTTTAAATTAATTTAAGTCACACCTGTACTTATTTTATTAACAGTTGATTATGTGTTGATGTGAAGACAACGTGCTTTTTTCAATATTATGGAATATATGCCTTTATATTTTAGTTGTAAAGGCTCAACACATGTACTTTTTACCACTTTATTCTAACTTGTATGTGAAACAAAATATCACACACAGTAAACAGAACTTATAGGTCATGCCCAATTGCCTACAAACCCAGACCACATTGGCTGTGGGTCAAATTGAGTTACCAACATTTCTTTAGTATTGTTCTAGATAATAAAATTAAGAAACTTTATGTAGAAATTAACATAAATCTCACTCAACCAATTTATTCACAAATTGAAAATTGTGTAATTAGGATAGAAAAGGTATATTAGGAATGCAATCATGCATATGTTTGTTATATTATTTACAGGGCTGCCTCTCAGGGTCTAAGTAGAGAGAAAGAAGTTCACAGGCTTGTGATTGTTTTCTTTGCATTTGCTTTATGTATCAAGTATCTTGATATGTAATTTTGGCAAGCTTTAGATTTGTAAGTCTCCATTTTGTGTTCCAAATAGTAGTTGTTGTGTAATGATTTCCTCTAAATTATAAAGCATTCCATACTAGAGGGAGACTCTTTTAGACTTGGAAAGTAATAAAAATGGCAAGAATCAAGAAATATATGACTCTGAAGTCTCAGGAAGTTCCTGAAATTTAATAGAGTCACAAGAAGCCCTCCAAAGGTTATATGAATAGTAAATAACTGCCTATAAAGAAGAGACTACCTGCCCTACAGAAGTGTCTGTATGTTCGGTAGCAAGCACCAGATATACAAATTCCTTGAATAGTGGGTCATACAGGAATCATCCCTTTTGCTATAAGTAACTCCTTGGCTATCCTCCTGTAAGTAATTCAGTAAATTCATTGGCTTGCATACTTTGAGTTTGATAGAATTGTTCCTTTCTTTATGGCAAATTCTCAATCTGGAATGAGTTGATGTTTCTTCTTCTCTCCTCAGAAAATTCCAAATAGCAGTAGGATTATAGGCATGCACCAGCATGCCTGCATTCACATTCATATTTTTTTAAATAGATTAGATGCATTTGCTTCCAACTCATGAATATTTGACAAACATATCCAATGAGACTTGGCTGGGGGAAAGGCAGGGGCAGGGGTGGGAGGAGGGAGGACAGGGGAACCCATGGCTGAGATGTAAAATTAAATTACATTATTTAAAAAAAAAGTGAAAAAAGAAAACAATGCATTTTCTATTTATTAGGAAAAGGCAGCAGTAAAAGGAAGAAAAACACTTCAAGGAAATCACTTTTGCCTACTTCTTGTTGTGTGCTTGTTTTATTGAGTTTTGTTTTTCATGTTTTATTCATTTTGTTTTGGAAATCAGCACAAAAATCAATATTTGACTGGTTGATATTCTTGTTTTATAGCTAATCCTGAATGTAGTTCTCCTCTATAATGTAGTACACAAGCAGTCTTTGCCCTACATTGAGATGTAGAGTTAGTTCTTGCAAAAGATTGCTATTAATTAATGGTAGTGAATGTTTTCTTCAAAAAAATTCTGAAATGGCTAAATACTTCTTCAATTGGTAAGTAACAAAGAAAACCATAAAAAAATACTGATTTATCATTTTGAAATAATTGCATCATAATTGCCTCATGTGTGAATGATAGCTCAGTGATGACTTTCAGTGCATATTTGTGTCAGCAATGCAATGCAATATTGCTTGCTCATGCAATATTCAAGCAGTAAACTAAACACCATATATAAACTTTGTCCCTGATTTAAATTATTTAGCTGAAAACTTTGAAAAACACAGTGAAAAAATAATTTTCTTTTTCTGGTATTGTGTAAATTTTATTAGAAAAATGACACTTAAAAACAATCCATACAAGATGCCCCGGATTAGATCTCCACTAAATCATTCAGATAGTTATCATTCCCACAAAGAATACATCTATTTCACCTAGCCTTCTCTTTCCTGTTACTATATACAAACAATGCAATGAGAGTGAATAATTGAGTGGCAATATTTGATTATTGTAAACTGAATGAGTTGTGTGTTCTTCTGGTGAGTACTTGATCTCATGAAGAAATGGGGATTAAATTAATTACTTTTCTCATTACTGAGTGGAAGAACCTAAGAAAAGCAACATAGGAAGGCAGAGTTTATTTTTCCTGAGAATTTAATAGTCTACCATGGTAGAAAAATCATCAAGAGTAGAGAGTAGACTGTTGGTCACATTGCATCTGTACCACAAAGCATAGAAAATTAATCCTGGTGCTCAATTTCATTTCTTTTTTTTTAAATCTGGTCTGGAAGATCAGTGTATGGAATGCTTTTGCATCCATTTAGGGTGAGAGTTCCTACTTTAATTATTCCAATTAGGGAACTCGTTCAAAGGGATTTGTCTGGTATATCATTCAAGATTCTGTGAAATGGACATGTAATATTTATTATTCTAAGAATTAACTTCCCAAAGCATCTATCTATTTTTTATTAATATCCTTGAGATTTGCCTTTACATTTTTCATTTTCACTCAGTATATCTATTTTTCATAATTTGGAGATATTCTATTTTCCATGTCGTGTTTATACATAACTATACTTGTTCACTAAGCTCCCCAAACTCAAATGACAGAATAAATAAAACTACTTAAGGTCTGCCACAGTCAGAAATAGTTGGTGCTTTGAAATATCAATTATGTTATGAAGGACAAAAGTAGAATTTCTAAATTTTGCTAATGTAATACATTATCTATAGCCTGGTGTTTTGCCTATTTCAGTCATTTTTGATGTTAGCTGGCTTGAATCATTCTTGATATTTTTCTTCCTACTTTCTTACTTCCATACGCAAATTTCATGGATTCTTTTATTGTAGAAAACTTATGAGTTAAAGAATGAAACAAAACACTTCCTCTTAGAGTAAGTTGACCAAGAACAAGCCCAATTTTTACTTCTCCACTTCTCTCTGTATACATGTATTATCAAGCCTTATCCTGAGGTTGTTTGCAACATTTATGGTGGATATTTGTTTCATATGGTTGCTACCATCTAGTTGGCTGCTATCAGCAAAAATAATACAGCACATACACATGTACTTGTGATACCCAGGTCACAGGTGTGGGACAGTACACATCATAAGATTAAAGCCTTACATCAACTTAGATTGTAAAAATTCTTTGCAAAGGAAATCCAAGGCATGGTATGTAGCATGAATCTTAAAAGTTTTATTATGAAATCAAACCTGAGGCCAGTTATTGGGGTGAATGCTGGAAGATCAGAGAAGCAAAACAAGCCACAGTTTCCTTACCTCACCAGTTCCTTAGCTGGTTTTGTTTCCTCAGACTGCAAGCTTCTGTGTCCTCATCCCAATGGCTCTCAGCTGAACTGTTGCTCCAAAGCCTAAGAGCTTAACCAGTCAAATGCTTAACTAGCAAAATGCTTCTAGTTTCTGGTCTTCATGCCTTATATATCTTTTTACTTTCTGCCATCACGCCCTGGGATTAAAGGCGTGTGTCGCCATGCCTGGCTGTTTCTAATGTGGCCTTGAACTCAACAGAGATCAGCCTGGTTCTGCCTCCAGAGTGGTGGGATTAAAGGCGTGTGCTACCACTGCGTATCCTCATGTTTAATATTGTGACTGTCCTGTTCTCTGACCCCAGATAAGTTTATTTCAGGGAACAAACAATATTTTGGGGAACACAATACCACCACAATAGTAAGGTTGATTTTTACATTAGTCTCTTGGAGCAGCCATTCTAACCTGTGGGTGGCAACCAACGCCCTTGCGCATTGAATAACCTTTGAAAGGGGGTTGCTTAAGATCACCAAAAATGCCATTTATATTTATATTATGATTCCTAACAGTAGCATAATTGTAGTTATGAAGTATCAATGAAAATAATTTTGAAAAAAATTGTGTCTCTGTACATGTGGTAGCATCAATAAAGCGAATACTACAGATGTCTATCTTTATATTAATCACTTGAAGTGACAAGTATACAATGGCCTTATTTTTGCCTTGACAACAGATATTTATATCAACTGGAGACAACATACATGAAACATTTAACATACTCTGGTAGAATCCTTCTGTAAGGTCATAATAACTAATATTGTTGCATATCTCTACTTCATTTCTGCATTTCTGTGCTATTTTCACAGAACCCACTGTGTAGAGGTAGCCCTGTTGTCTAAGACAGCTAACTCAGTGACTCTTACTGTGGAATCCAACTGAACTGTAAAAGAAAGCTCCAGGATTCCCTTATATAATGTTTCCTCAGAGAAAACTGTTGAGCTATTCCAAGTTTTATCACATTTTTTAAATTGAGTTTGTAGCAGGTACTAGTATTTCCTCTATTAATCGCCAACATTTGATTTTTGGTCTTAACTCCAATCACTTTGTACATGTTCTCCTTTGCTCATGCTCCCCTTCACTCTCCTTAAACACCCCTCCTTCCTGCTGACTTCATCCTCCTCCTTTACCCTCTCCATCTCTTCCTCTACCCATCCCACTATTTTCTCCTCAATTTCTACCTATCATGTTTATCATTGTTATCATTTTGATGAAATTGAGAGATGCAGAAAAAGTTGCTATGCACAATTCAGGGTTTTTCAGTGAAGGTGTTTCCAGAGATGTTTGGAATGTAGAACAATAACTGAATGAGAAGGATGTGCACTGAGTGTGAACTACCTAATTGGCTGGGATGTGGATGGCATAAAAAGCAGAAAGCCTTGTATCCTCAGACAGAATTGGAAAGGGATAAACTATGCTGACTGTTACGACACCTGCTCTGCCCTACTCTTGTTCTGTTTGCATTAGATGTGTGGCCAAAATATCTTGTAATCAATTAGAGACTGGGCTGAAGAACAAAGCATTCCAGGGAAATTAATGTACACATCAAGTCCTGATTAGATATAACTAGGGGCTATTTTGAAAGAAACTGTAATAAACCAAAGAACATCCTCAGAGCCAATAATCCTATGCCTCTGGGTTCACAAAAACCTTATCCATATGTTCTTCTTGGTACATGAACCTGATTGGGTAAATTTAAATAGCTGATTAAAAGCACTGTTCTCCTTTGCCTGGTTTTATGGACAAATGAGAAACAAAGAAATTGAAGCAGACTTTCAACATTTTCTCATAAACCTCCAGTGGAAAACACACATTTTACATGTGCCACATGGCCTACTCACTGCTTCTCCATAACATCCCAACCTAGGATGTCACCCAGCAAACTGAAGTTGCAGAAGAGAGATGCTTAAAAAAAGTGGTTGAAAATGGACAGTAGACACCATACATCCATTGTCCCAGACTTTAGCACAACTAGCTCTATTCAACAAAATATCATAAAACAACTCATGTTTCAGCTTTAAAGGGCATATGAAGGGTCAAAGCGGCACTCATGGTGGGTGTACAGAAACAACACACTCCTATGAAAATTGGCTTGTGGCTGTAATCGATCATTCTTTTCCTCAAGTGTTGCCTGTATCCCATCAAAAAGAAGAAACATTATTGCTCTTACATGGCTTTTTCCCGTGATGCATCAAAACACAGATTGTCCCTTATTTTTGGAGAATTATTTTATATGTTCAAACAGTAGGCTGGTGGTACATATGTATAAACAGTCAGAGTTATGAGTAAGTAGGTAAGGCTGAATTATAAAATCTGACAGGAGCTGGATCAATTAACTGTGGTTTTTCATTTACTGTGGAACTCATTGAGAGACACATTTTTCAACATTGATAATGTTGGTTGTAGATTTTAACTTCTAGCCCAGGGAATTCCTTTTGAATTTTTATTCCTATTACTCTTTTAAAATAGCAATACCATACACTGACAAACTTGTAGTCAACTCAGCTGATTTTCGTAATTGTGAGAGCTAGAAAAATCAATTGTTTAATGTAAGGAAATGAAATTTAGAGATGCTGCTCTAGATATGTTATGGCAGACATAGCCAATAATCAATAAAGCTAGCAAAGTTAGTAATTTATGCTATTCTTTAATTCATAAAGTTAATAGATTCCAATCAGTGAGCAGAGTTTATGACTAAAAAATAAAAGCAAAAGTGTTTAGATTTACAAATGCAAAGCATAGGTACTTACCTACACACACCCACCCATTCACACACACACACACACACACACACACACATATAGATATATAGATATAAAGATATCACCTCACTATATTTACAGAACATATATAAACCATGGATTCTGCAGAAAACATTTCCTTTAATGTTAGTAATATGTAAATATCCTTCTGTCAAAACTCTGTTGGGAGTATCACATGAGTCATAATGACAATAAAGAAAATACTCTTTGTCAACGTTGGGTTTGATTCCCTGAGGTTGACTATGTTCTCTTATCCTCCTCATTTTATCCTATGTTGATTTACTATACATTGTATTCATCTTAAGAACGGGAAGTCCCTTTCTTTGAAGCTTTTGGAAACTCAAACCTTAAGGAATAACATCAGAACTGCAGAGATGGTCCAGCAGTACACAGTGAATACGGCTTTTGCAGAGGACCAAAGTTAGTCAGCCAAAACCTAGGTCATGATTATTTTGGCAGAAATTAACATAACCTAAAAGAAAATAGTGTATTTTGAAACATAGTGGAATAACATAGGAACTGTGGATTTAATCTTAAAGAACAATAGAAATGTTATACTTTGACATAATCTCTCCTTTTCCCTCTCCTCTTCACCAGCCTTCCCCCTTGTGTTCTCATTTATGTTTCTGCATGTTAGTTTTGCTCCACTACATAGTTTGTTTTTGCCCCCAGGGCCCAGCTTTATAATAATCCCTGCCTACTCTGAAGGAATACATTAGTTCTGTAGCTAACCTACACACAACCAATGTCATCACATAAAAAATTCATGAAAGAATAAAGAATCTCAGTGAGAACTACCATGAGGAAGATGTAGATGCAGAAAATTGTGTGAGAATCCAATTTCCAGGAAAGAAAAGTTCCCATTGACATTCTCCAAGAAAACTTGTTATTTACCAAAATGATGTTATATTAAAAGCCTTGGTTTTACTTAGATAAAGGAAAAAAGTCATTCTTACCATTGATGTCTTGAAATAATTTACACCCAATGAAAGCTACTACCTTCAGGCTTAGTTCTATACTATTTATCTCAGAAAATCCCAAAATTGCTCAGAATTTTTTATAATGAATGTATCATGGCTATTACTTGTGACATCCTAGAGGTGCATTTCCCATTTTCCATTGTCAATCACAGGGTGGATCATAAGTTGATTGCCTGATGGAAAGTAGCTTTTACAATTCTATTACTTCCTAACTGGACTTTGGTATAATATTGTTTTATCTCTTGATGAATGGTCTGTCATGGTGAAAGTCACATTGTTTGTGATTTCTGTGCGTGATAACTTGAATCCTGTTTGTAACAAATGCAGATGTTCTGAGCAGTATCTATGTACACTGCTTTTCTAGGGTGAGGGACAGTAGCTCATTCAACTGAGATATAAATCTTCTTTCCATTCAGTACAAAACTACCTTGAACCAAACCCCTGATGACAATAATGGGTGATGGAGAGATATAAATACTCCAATCAGCCTGTCTTCTGATTTAGATATCTTTGTTTCAAGAACAGTAGGCATTTGAAAATGTAAACATTGTCTAGAAGCCTCCTCTTGCACACTAGCCTGCTCTGTGATTTTTTTAATGATCTAATGTGAAACACTGTGTTGTTTTAATATATTACTATGTTTCTTCAGAATATCTTCATATATAAAAATCTGAAGTAGCTCACAGCTTGAGTGTGCTATATGTTTGGAAAAACACATGATAAAATTGAGATAATCCCTCCTTTTCTCTTTTCCCTCTCTTTTTCATCCTGCTTTCCTTCCTTTGTTTTTATTTGTGTTTCACCATGTTGGTTACTATTTTCAAGATTGCAAAATAAATTTGTTATTCAATTAGATATGTTTATTTTCAGTTCTATTATATTTTCTACAAAGCCATTTTTTCTTTCTTATATTTGTGGATCAAACTATAGACAAATTTGAAAAATGCCCTGTTAAAATTTTGCCTTTAAGTAAAATGTTAATATGATGAGAAAATAGATTTTTTATCACCTAGTTTTTAATAATTTCCAGCATTTGAGGGGTAAATATTAGTCAATGCCTGGAATGTTTCTGCTCACAGAAATTTTACTGTCTTTACTGTGTATAAATTCATTTTCCCATGTTTAATTTATGTGTGCTATCACAAACACTTTGCCTGTAATTTTAGCTGGCATTTTTTCATGAGACAGGGTCACCTGTGTCCTAGGCTGACCTCTAACTAGCTACATAGTTGACAATGAACTTGAAGTTCTGGCCTTCCTCTCAATTCTGCTTCTTGAGTGCTAGGACTGCAGGGTTTTGCAGCTATAACCAGTTTACAGCTTTCTAAGCACAGAACCATAACATATACTCAATGTTTATCCAAACATTTCACCTGTGTTATTTTACACTCCATAGCAGTATATTTTTATGTGTCTTGTTCAGATTGTTTAGGTACCTTCTCCAAACCAACAAATTCATCTTGTACTTACCATTAGTTTATTATGGTGACAATTATTTAAATAATACCATGTGGTGGTATTGTGTTCCTCAAAATACTGTGCACTCTAATAAACTTATCTGGGGTCACAGACATAACAGCCACAATATTAAACATAGAGGATAGGCAGTGGTAGCAGACTCCTTTAATACCAGCATTCCAGAGGCAGAAATCCCTATGGATCTCTGTGAGTTCAAGGCCACATTGGAAACAGCCAGGCCTGGTGACACACACCTTTAATCCCAGAAAGTGAGCCTTTAATCCCAGGAAGTGAGGGCAGAAAGCAGAAAGGTATATAAGGCATGAAAACTAGGAACTAGAAGCATTTGGCTGGTTAAGCATTCAGTCATTTGAACAGCACAGTTCAGCTGAGAGCCATCCAGTATGAGGATACAGGATCAGCCGAGGAACTGGCAAGGTGAGGTAACTGTGGCTTGTTCTGCTTCTCTGATCTTCCAGCATTCATCCAAATAACTGGCCTTGGGTTTGGTTTTATTAAGACTCTTTAAGATTCCTGTTACAATACCACTCATTCATTATCAAGTCAACAAGTGTATATTCTTGCAATACTCCAGTCTTCCTTGACATATTCACAGTAAAATCTATTAATATATTTATTTACTTGAGACAAGATTTCACACTAGTGCTCAAGACAGTGGGTAACTTACTAACTAGCTTAGCAAACTCTCAAACATATGGTTGACTCTACTTCCTCCAACTAATATCTGATAATACTACAGATATTCATCTCCATACCTTAAGTCCTTTCCCTAATATTAATTTTACAATGCAAGAGAAAGTAGTCTAAAGGATTTCAAAATCTTCTCTCCTAACTCTACAATTTGGTTGTATGATAAGACACATTTCTCAATCTTTTATGGTGCACATTTACAGGAACTTAAATACACATACTTTATTCATGGAGAAAGGTGTATCACTCTCACCCCACTTTGTTTCATTGGGAACAGAATGGGAAATGGAGATAATTAGTATAGACAAATGGTTTCTCTTGGAAATTGAGTTAGATGGAAGCTTATACAAACAGCCACAGATATAGCTACCTCCTGATAGTACTGATAAGCTACGGTAGGATTGAAAATAAACACTGCATCCTATATCCACAAAGAATTTGATGGCTTCACTATCTGCAAGATGTGAGGAGTTAATCTTTCCCAGAATCTCCAGATAAGAATTTGGCCTGATGAATAACTTGCTTACAGACTCATGATAAAGTAAGAATCTTAAGAATAGTGTGAGATACTAAGTGAGAAACTGTGAGGTAATTAATTGATGCTGTGATACTATTTTACATTTCTGAAACTGGGATAACTTGTTACACAATATCAAAACTCAATACAGATAGAAGGCATATTCAGTGATTTAGATAATGCCTATTTAGTCTTCCACAAACCTTGACATTTATCAGAGAACACTGCATGAACTAAAATTAAATAAATATTTTTTTCAGACATTAAAAATCTCTCAAAATACAAAAAGCAGCTGGTTTCAAAATTTCACTCTTCTGACATTTTTTTATCCTCTAATATGTAATAATAAAGTGCTTATAATATTTATATTATTGCATTGAATTTTTATATTCATCTTAACAGAAAGGAGTTACTATAATTTACCTGTCTGGTGACAAATATTTGTCTTAGAGAGTATCTATATGTGTTATATTAAAGGAACCTACATTTGAGGTAAGATGAAATTAATTATATTGACTATTTTTGCCAGAGTGATTTCTACTGAAGAATAACAATGCATGAGTGTCTTCACACCCTACACGTTTCATAGATTAGATTATAAATGTCTGATTTATACCCCTTCCACATATACTATTCCCATGATAACATGGTACATAATACGTTCTGTATCCAATTGTGAGATAAATTATATTAATATTTTCCTTCATGAAATTCCCTTTACAAAAGATAATATCTGATTTTTTCCCTGATAAGAAGCCTTGAAATATATTCCAATATGAGTTTGTAGTGGTAAATCTTGAGATGGAACTGTTTAGAGAAGTCAAGTGAAGACAAATTTTCAGGTGATTTTGTGTATGTGATCAGCATGGATTTGAATCCATTACATGAAAGAGAAACAGGAAGTTTCTGCAGCCTCGGACAAGACAATTTTCGTTATGTCTACCTCTCCATTGTCTTCTTCTTCTAACTTTTCAGTATACAAAGAAAATTGTTAGCACATTTATATTAAGAATATTTTCAAGTAAAATAAGATTCTATAAAATTGTTTATCTCAAAATAAATATGGGACACGATTTAATGTATGCCCAGTTAGAATGGGCATGAGTATTGGTAAGAAAATATTATGTTTTTTTTTTTCAGTAACTATCTATCCCAAACTAAAAACAAAGTATTTACTTGATGTATCTATGAATAAAATACTGAAAATATGATGTGATGTGATGTGTGTGTGTGTGTGTGTGTGTGTGTGTGTGTAAGAAGTACCTATTCAAATCTGAATGGAGACATTTAGATATGCCCATATTTTGATTTTATCTAACTCCTTTCATTTTGAATATTGTACACATGTGTGTGACATGGATATGCGTAGTTATGTGTAGAACTACACTCAGTCACAGATTTGTAGATAAATTAATTTAAAAAAGCACTGTAAGTAAACAGTTTATCTCTAAATTTCTCAATCATTTTGTTTGCTTGTAAATATTTGGATGAAGTATATTTTAATATGTGTTAAATTAAACATGAACATCTAATTCTCTAAATATAAACTCCTTAGTTTATTTCTACAAATTGTACAGAATATTGTAACAGGGAATTAGACAGAATTTAGTGCTATGTATATCAAATCTGTTCCTGTGATCTTGAGAAATGACTGAAAATAACATGAGGCTTCCTAATTTTTAACATTCAGTCTTCAGGAAAACATACATTTCTCTAAAGATATGAAAACACATATACAATACTAGATACTGCTAATTGACAGATAAATACAAATTAAAAACACTTTGAGGCAGAATTTTACATCTGGTAGAACATGAGATTAAAGTGCGTTAAGAAGGATGTAAAGAAATAGAAAACCTTATCCATTGTTATGATATTATATATAAGTGAAGTCATTTTGCAAAATAGTAAGGAGATTTCTGAAAAAAATTTGAAGTAACATACTGACCAGCAATCTCAGTACTGTGTATATATACCAAGGAGCTGAAATCAAAATGTGGAAAAAATGTCTGTATTACACTCTACATTGCAACATTATTCATAATGACCATTCTGTGGAAATAATTCAAATGTTTCCAGTCTACAAATTGGTTTTTAAAATGTAATATAACTCCTGGGATGATATCCAAAGGACTCTAGATCCTACCACAGAGATATTTGCAAACACATGTTTATTTACATGCTATTTACAAGAGCAAGGTAATGCAATTGGAGGAGCTACCTATCAACAGATTAAAGGATAATGGAAATGTGGAACTTGTAGATAATTTTATTCATAAATAAATGGAAAAAAAACTTTCATAGGAAAAACAGATATCAAGTGAGGTATTTGAGATTCAGGAAGACAAATACCACATGTGTTTGTTATCCCTCCCCAGATTATTTATTTTACTTGTTGTCTTGTCAATCTGCCTGCCTCTGCCTTCCAAGTGCTGGAATTAAAGGTGTGTGCCACCACTGCCCGGCTCTTATAACACTATATTCTATTTTCTCTACCTTGGAAGATCCTTCCCTTGCCCCTGATACCTTATTAGCAATCTGCCTCTGTGAATATTCTAAATGAAACACACATATCTATAGCTTCAAAGCTACCCCCCACATATAAATGAAAACATTCAATGTTTGACTTTCTAGGTATGGGTTATCTCACTTAGAATGGTGCTATGGCTATCACTCTGTATACATAAAGTGCTGATTGGCTAGTAGCCAGGTAGGAAGGATAGGATAGGTGGGACAAGGAAGAGGAGAAGGCTGGGAACAGGAAGGCTGGGAGGAGACACTGCCAGCTGCTACCATGAGAAGCAACATGTAAAGATACCGGTAAGCCACAAGCCATGTGGCAAAGTATAGACTAACAGAAATGGGCTAAATATAAGAGTAAGAGCTAGACAATGTTAGGCCTGAGCTAATGGCCAAGCAGTTTAAATAATATAAGTGTCTGTATGATTATTTTATACGTGGGTTGTGGGACCACGGGGGCTTGGTGGAACCTGGAGAGAAGCTCTGCAACTACAGAATGGTTGTCTCCAGTTCTGTGTGTTTACCTGAAAATTTTACAATTTCATTTGCATTTTAAAAAATAGATCAGTATATTCTACTGTGTAAATATACCATATATCTATTATCTATTCATTAGTTCATGGGAATAAAAGATGTTTCCAATTTCTGACTAATACAAATATAGCATTAACGAACATGGATGAGCAAATATCTCTGTAGTAAAATGTGTAGTCTTTTACCTGTACAATGAAGTTTGGTATAGCTGGATTTTATAGAGACAGTTGCCCATCTAGACACCATATGCTTCAAGTAAAACGACCAGTGCCAAGAATAGGTTGTATCTTATAAAGCCATTGGCAAAGGGTCCAATAGACTCCATCTCAATTTCACATGGTATTTGCAAGTCTATGGAGAAATTAAGATGGTGTCCAACCCAAAGCTTCTCACCTACTGACAAGAATTCATAGTGCTATGCAGTAGTGTACAGGTATTCCCATGATGGCTGTAACTTCTAATAGGTGTGTAATCACAGAATCAGCCTTTTCAGAACTCATAGGAGTTGGCCACTGAAATCCTGAATAGGTGTCAATGGTATGGTGTACATACTTTAATCTTCCAAATTCTGCAAAATGAAACACATCCATCTGCCAAATTTCATTTCTTTGTATACCTTTTTGATTGCTCCCTGCAGGTAATGGAGTTTGGTTATAGAAGGAACAAGTAGGACATTTTTAAACAATATCCTTAGCTTGTTGCCAAGTAATGAAGAAATCCTTCTTCAAACCTTTGCTATTTACATGGTGTTTCTTATGAAATTCTGAGGCTTTTAGCACATTACCTATTAGTAACTGATCAATCTCATTATTACCTGTGCTAGAGGTCCTGGCAGACTTGTATGGGATCTGATATGTTTATATATATATATATGATGTTCCCTTTTTCTGATGATTTCCTGCAATTGTATGAATAATGAAGTTAATTCTGTATTGTCAGGAATAAATTCAGTAGTTTCCATATGTAAAACAACTCTCTCTGGATATTGAGAGTCAGTGACTATATTGAGGGGTTTTGTGAAGTCCATCAGTACCATAAGAACAGCATACAGTTCTGCCTTTTGTATAGAGCTGTATGGACTTTGTACCACTTTACTTAAGTCTCCTGATGTGTATCCTGCTTTTCCTGATTTATGTGCATCAGTATAGAATGTGAGGACTCCAGAAATTGGCTTGTGTTGTACAATGTGAAGAAGGATCCATTTAGTCTAGGCTGACAGCTGTCTCTGTCTACTCTTGCAAGACTCCCAAATGTTGCTTGCGTCCTTCTCCCATTTCTCAGGTATTATTATATTCCTTCTCAGGTCTTTGATGAGGTTAAAGACTAGCAGTTATAGTTACAACTTATTATATATACACATATAATATCTTAGATAGAATATATTAAGTATTAGACTCAGGTTCTTTAGGATAGGACACCTTTTGGAATGATCTTTGTAACATGCCACCCACCCACGTTCTAGACTTCCCTGGATTTTAGTATGTGTTTTTTGCTTGATATTGTTTGCATTTATTGTAATTCCAATTCATCTAGGTCATTATCCCTCATTACTCCTGGACAATATTTGATAACCATTTCTTTGTATATACTCTTGTATTAGGTTAGAACCTTCGTATTTAGACAAAAGGGGGAGATGTAGTGGGTAGCCATCCCAGCCTTGGCCTGGAAGTTCCAACCCCCATTGAGGCTTCGGTGATGGTCATGCCCACAAGGCAGGGCTGAGGGAGGAAGCTGAAGACCCAGGATCAAGAGGAGAGGTCTCTCTTGGCTCTGGGACTCTAGACGCTGGAGGTAGACCAAGCATAGCTCTCCAGAGAGCACCGCCCGGACTGCGCCATACCTTTGTCAGACCCTGCTACCTATCCCTTCATTTGTAAGTTACCCCACAAAATAAACCTCCCTTTTAACTATGTGGAGTAGCCTTAATAATTTCACCAATACTATGCAATCTGTGACCTAACACAGTGACACACCTACAATACTGGTGCCATAATGTCACAAATGTTACAGGAGTAATAAATCATGTTTTCATTATTTGTCAGACATATGTAGTAGCAGGTTCTTGGCCTACTATTATATTTCTGCTAAACAAATGTACCCAAAAAGTAAGTAAGTAAGTAAATAAATAAATAAATAACTCCTTAAATAAATAAATAACTCCTTATTACATATTGCTATACTCATAGATTGCTACAGTGTTAAAATTTCCTTAAAGGAGCTTCTTCCTGAAGTTGATAGTAACTATCACAAAGACTCATCAATGGACAATGTGAAAACACTGAAAAGCCTTGGGGCACTCAGCTTTTTAACTGGGATATCTTTCTCAAACCCCTCCTCTCAAGACTAAGAGATCTACGTAGAAGAGGAAGCAGAAGAGTCAGAGTGGTAAATGACTCCCTAAAACAGGATCTTTCAGATGCAAAAGTGGCAGGTAACACACATGAACTCACAGAGTCTGTGAGATGAACCTTGTCTGTATGCTATCAAGACATACAAAATACCAGCAAGGAGAAAGCAAAGTGATAGAAGGTCCCACTCCCATTCAGGGAGAGGGACAAATATTTAGATAAATTAGTTATTTGAGATAATTTCACAATTTCTCCTTTTTAATTAGGGGCTGTGGACTGAAGAAAAATTATTTTTCCTGAAATAACTAACTATGCAAAGGTAAAACCTGTATGTCAAACTTGGAAATTGCCATGCCTGAATGAAAAAATGGATTAAATTAACATCAATTGCAACATTACAGTTGCACAAAACTAACAAAATAATCCAATTGTATGAGCCAATGAAAGGCTAATTATGCGACTTACAACTTGTTTAAGAACATTCTTATTTTCCCTGATAATTCATACAATTATTACAGGAAAAATGTTACATACAATGTTACTGGTGTTTGTGATACCCTGATTAAAACTCTAAAACCAATGTGAAACTATTTTAGTCTGATCTGCTATCAATTTTCATGGAGTCCATGCATCACAAAGCAATGGTTTTTGAAGGTTTAATCTGAAGGCATAAGTAATGTATCATATGGTAATAATTTATGAGAACTGAAAGGAAGGCTATAAGTTTCAGATAAAAAAGAAACACAGTCTCTACTTTCCTATTCATTTTCTATGCATTATATATGGAATTATTATATTGGAACTGTGTATGTGATAGTGAACACAGACATTCATTTGGGAAACTGGAGGGAGCAACAATGAAATATTCATATTTTGAATGTATTCTTTTCTAGAATGTATTCATTGTAAACATGTACATTTTGTTTTTAATGTTTGAAATTGAAACTCTGGATAAGGCTATTAAAAATGAAAGATCAAGAATATCAGATGAGAATATACAATGATTCACTAGATTTAAGTATTAAGATTCATTGTCATAAATTTATTTACCTTATCATATTATGTTTGTGTCTGCAAATATTTGAGAACAATAATTCTATATGGACTTCCAAACTTGGGTCTGTGAGGTTGATGAAATGAGGAGTCATTGAATATGTCTTAATAAAACTTGTGGAACATTTAGCTCAGTGAACTTGGGAAATAGATGAAGTTGACATGCATTCTTCCTTGGGGAAGAAAATATACAAATTCAGAGAATTCTCATCATTCCAAGCACTGTGTTTCAATTCTTTTTATATTATGTTAGCATAGTAGGCCCTGACACAGGTCCTTGTAAATAGTCATAATTTCATAGTTATATACCTAGGCACTTATAGTTATGTATTTAACATGAGACTATCAATGTAATTATGAGACTGAACACTATACCACATAAATTCCTTCTATTCCATTGTGTTCTACCATCTCTTTCCCAGATTCCAAATCAAATTCAAGGAAAACTGAGTCATTACATGTCACAGCAGATTTATGTTTTCGTTTTTGTTTTTAATGGGATTTGCAGTGAATAGAACCATCTCTGTATACTATGTATTTTCTACTTTCACACATTTATTATGTATTGGAGATACGACTGCCATGCAATCACTAGTATCAATGGTATAGAAATCTATTATTATTTTGTTGTTTACTTACTAGTCCTGTGAATAGATTATCTACATAAGCAGCTTAGTGATTGTTTGCTCATTAAAAAAATGCTAATATGGTCATTAGAAGGCTTTCTATAACTTTAAATACCTTGTTTGTAAGGGAAAGTGTGTTTACTCAGCCAATGGTAGGCTCGTGTGTGTACGTTGACCTTAGCAGATGAAAATATTCTAGGCAAAAGTTTTTAAATTGTATACTCTTAGTTGTCTTAGTGTTTCAATTTTAATGAGTAAAATTTAGATTTGACTTGTCTTTTTGAATTGCTATCTTAATAATATTTTTCAATGAGCACAAAGCTGAGCTTCAGGTTTATGTATTTTGAGCAGTGACTCTTTTTGTTGGTGGTATTTGTAATGTTGATTAAGACATGCAATAAAAAGAATGCCTAATTTAAAAAAAAAGAAAACTATTAGCTAGCTAGTAATTGATTATGTGTATAAAATACAGCATACTTTCTTTTATCTTTTCAGTGTCCCATCTACTGTTTTGCAATGACAGAGATTGTGTAATGCAACACTTTTTTAAATTATCATTTTATTTTATAATTAATTTAATTTTCCATATCAGCCACAGATTCCCCTTTCTTCCCTCCTCCCACCTCGCAGCCTTCCCACCCAATCCACCCCCATTCCCACCTTCTCCAAGGCAAGGTCTCCCCTGGGGATTCAGCTCAGCCTGGTAGATTCAGTTGAGGCAGGTCCAGTCCCCTCCTCCCTACACCAAGGCTGAGCAAAATGTCTCAGCATAGGCCCTAGGTTCCAAAAGGCCAGCTCATGCACCAAGAACAGGTCCTGGTCCCACTGCCTGGGGGGCGGGGGGGGTCTCCTAAATAGTTCAAGCTAATTGACTGTCTCACTTATCCAGAGGGTCTGATCCAGTTCCATGGGGGCTTCTCAGCTATTGGTTCACAGTTCATGTGTTTCCACTTGTTTGGCTATTTGTCCCTGTGATTTTTCTAAACATGGTCTCAATATCTCTTGCTTATATAATCCTACTCTCTCTCACCAACTGGACTCCTGGAGCTCCACCTGGGGCTCGGCTGTGGATCTCTGCATATGCTTCCATCAGTCACTGGATGAGAGTTCTATCATGACAGCCAGGGTGTTCAGCCATCAGATCAAGAGAGTAGGTCAGCTCAGGCTTTCTCTCGACCATTGCCAATAGTCTATTTGTATGTAGATTTCTGGGGATCTCTCTAGCACTCTGCTTCTTCCTATTCCCATGGGTCTTTATTATTGTGGTATCTCTTTCCTTGTTCTCCTACTCTGTTCCTGATCCAGCTGGGACCTCCTGCTCACCTAAGCTCTCTTTCCCTCGACCCTTGCCCTTCATTACTGCCTTCTCCCCTCACTTCACGTCCCGTTTGCTCATGTAGATCTCTGTTGTTGGGCAATCCCTGTGTCTTTCTTAGGGTCCTCTTTACTAGATAGCCTCCGTGGAGTTGTAAGTTGCAGTCTGGTTATCCTTTGTTTTACATTTAGTATCCTCCTATGAGTGAGTACATACCATGCTTGTCTTTCTGAGTCTGGGTTACCTGACTCAGGGTGACTTTTTCTAGCTCTATTCATTTGCCTGCAAAACTCATGATGGAATGCAACACTATTAATGGTTGTGCTCTAGTGTCTCCTTGTGTATTTATCTGGAATTCTTTAAGGGTTAAATCTGAACTCATTTAGTATATAGGTTTAAAATCTTTTTTTCTCCTTAAAAGAACTGTTTCTTTAACCATCTATATTGTGGAGTCTACGAAAATGGCTTGAATATAAGAATAGGGGAGTTTTTTTAAAAGACAATTATGGCTATATTTTGATTCTGTCTTATGTTTCTAAACATAAATATATTAGTCTGAATACTTCTCAATTAAAAAAATTCAAAATTGAGACAATCTACAAACTAGAATCAAATAAACATTTGCTAATTTTCTGTTACCATTTTTCTTTGCTGTGATGTAATCAGAAGAATAATACAATTTTTAAAACCTGTATTTTATTTTTATTAGTATTTTATCTAATATCATAGTTCATGGTTGCATTTTTATTTACTTTCAAAATTTCAGGAACTGCATCTCAAACCTTCTCATTTACATCAACCTCCTGAATTTGGAGAAGTACTTGCTGACTGGTTCTCATAAGATATCTCAACTGTAACTTAATTTTTCTCTTGAAACGTCAATGTTATGAGTTTTTGAGGGGAAGGACAAAAGGAAGATGCACCATATTCATCATATTATGTCATATTTACTCCTGCAGTTATCACTTTAGAGTTTATAGTGTTGCTGATAAATTCTCCAAAATAGGAATATTTTATTTTTTTAAGTCCTTATGTTCTCAGACTGTGAATATAACATACAACAATGTCGCTAAAATTTGAAGTTTTAAACCTGAAAATCTATAGTTTTCTCTCAGCAGAAAATAAAGAAACAAACAAGCACACTGATAGGCTATTACCAACGAACAGTCTTAGTATTTGTCTTCTGTTTGTCTACCCTCTTTCAGGTTATTCCTTTAATATTTGAAATGTACTTTTATAACTAATGTCAATTCACAGAGTAGAAATTCTTTCACATTATAAGCAGAGGTCTTGTATAAGTCTTTTATGTGAAAAAATGGTAAATATAGGAATACAATATTATTTTGAAATCATCTTAAAGTGTCCTAATATGGAAAAATTGGAATAGATAATATGTGAGACAAGGTATGAAAAACTCTATATGATACAAAGGGGAAATATGCTAGAAATGTACTTAGTTTGAGTGCCATATAAAGCATAAATCTAATTAATCTTATCAATGTAAACCAGGAGTCAGATATTGGGGGTAAACTTGAAAGATCAGAGACGAAGAAGAGCAACCACAGTTGCTGCCTTCGTCTTCCATTCCTTCAGTCCAGAAGGGCCAAGATCCTGACTGTCCTGCCTTATCACTTCCTGTTTCCATCCATCCTTATCACTTCCTGTCTCCAGTCTGTACAGACCTCCGGATCTCTGTGGTTAACTAGTGTCTAGCTCTGCCCTCTGACTCAAAGCAAGCTTTATTTGTTCAAATAAAAACAAAATATTACACAATAATTGTGAAATGAACAACAATTTACTAGAAAGACACCTAAATCTTATGAATTGTGTTTTGCTTATTACATCTTTATAATAAATAGAATGATGAGATGATCCATAAGGTTTTATTTCTAAACTCACTGTATCAATGCTATTATCATGTGGTATTGCAATCCATTTAACAGTAGTACCTATAATTACAACAATTCCGCTCTCCTTTATTTGATCTTTGTACAGGTGTGAATTCAGAATACTCAATCCACTTGCATATTACCAAATAATGTTGCATGGATGCTGACAACTTTAGAATCACCAACTGCCTAATTATGTAACAATTTTATTTTTTAATGAAAATATCAAATTTAATCTAGGTAAGAGATATATTTACCATTTCCTCCCAGTTACTTAATATTCTTTCATGCCATGGTTGCTCAAAATTTTAACATGAAAGCCATGAATCTGTCTCACAGCAAAACAAACACATATGCCAAATTAAAATTAATTATAATTATTTGTCACTAGCTCCTTGCTTTCTAGCACATCCAATATTCAACTTCTCATCAATTCAATTTCCCATAATCTTGAAGTATCATCATGCTGTGCTGTCTTCCTTCTTTTGCTTTATTCATTTCAAATGTACTTTACAGAGAAAATAGAATATAAATGTTAATAACTTTGAAAACATAACTGGTATGCTCAGAACTACATCATTTCCTTTTCTCCTCAAGATAAAGCCAAAGGTTGTTTAGCCAATAAGTTACTGCCATATGCTGACCTCATCATCCTTTGCTGACCTCATTTTTTAAATTTGCAACCATATTCAATTCTTTCCATGACTAAATATTTTTGATGCCCTTTAAGTAACCAGAAAGACTAGAATTAGAGTCCACACTGTGTTCATTGCTAGCAATTTTACATTCTTACATTACTCATCATCACAGCTGAAGAAACCTCTTCTTTCAACCTATAATCTATCCTTAACAACTTTCTTCAATACACTCCACAGCTTGAAGGGATTATTAGAAGTTTTGAAGGAAGTAGAAGTCAAGCAAAAACACAAAAACAGTAGAATAGTAGCAATATCCATGACTGAAATCCTAGGAGGAAAATTAAAATTAATAGCAGCCATACCAGCATTTCTCCAATAATTACATTCTCAAGGATTGTCAATTTTGTTTTTGTTAAAAGTTGTAAACAGCAACACTTTAATAAAGCTAATGTGCACTCTATTTTAAATCAGAAGCATATGGCCTCACTTATAATTTGGTTTTCTTCCCCATCTTCAGATTGTCTGGCAAATCTCAAAAAAAAAAAAAAAAAAAAAAAAAAAAGATTGCTTTTAATCAAGAAGATGAGGCAACATTTGTTAAATCTTTTGGTTAATCAGATTTTTACAAATGTCCATGAATAATTAAGAGTCCTAATCCTCAAATCTAGGTCTATTGAATTTAGTGTTATCAAGATTCTTCTTTAATCAGGTCTATTTTACAGAATAAAAATCAATATTTTACATATGATACCATTAAAGAAAACAAAAATATTAAGGGAGAAGTGAGATAATAGTTCTAAATTGTTATCTAAATTCTTTTAGGAAAGAACTAATGGTCTTAAAATTCAAGGATATTTAGAGCACATTAGTGTGCACATATATTAACATAATTAACTTTCATGGAAGAAACTTAACAAATGTATTTGCTTGGAAAAGGTATGAAATAAATTGGCTTTTTAAAAGGAAACAATCTAAAGTATTTGAAGTACAAATAATTGTCATTCACAAAAAAATGTTAGAAAAATATCATTTGTCATATAGGGCTAAAACTTTTAATGGATCTTTAACAGTATGTGTATTATCATGTATTTCATGATATGTCTGTTATGTAATATCTGAGTCATAAACATACTATATTTACCATAATATAGGTACTATATCCACTCATACCCACACTCATACTCATATATATACTTGTACATATATGAGGGTTTTGTGTGTATGTATGTATGTATGTACATAAACCATGCAAAATGAAAAAGAATAGGTATATACCTTATTCATGGGTATAAAAATAAGATTTAGAATGTACTAAGGAATTATGTTATACTAGCAAAATAGTTGGAGTAGATTCATTTCTAAGGACCATAACCAGCCTTGGAAGCAGGCCAAGTTTTCTGTACAAGTTTTTCCCCTTCTGGTATATTAGTCCAACTAGAAAGGTGTTATTTACTACATATATTCAAGAGCTACTTATTCGAGATTTATGCATATCTTGCCATGTTGGTAACTGTCATGGTTCACATGTGTAACAGCACTTTAGTTGCTCCCCTCCCTTGGGAGATCACACATGATTTTCTTGAATCATGAAAGCTAGACCACTTTCAAATGGTAATGACTTTTCAATGGTTGTGTCCTCCACAGTAACCACAATGTAAATCAATAATCTATGTTTGGTGAGTTACTAGGATTACCCTAAACAACCTATCAAAAAATGCTTTCATGTGTCTGGTTCCAGAAGTTTTGTTAGTCTATGGTAGTTGTGGAAGCATATGTATATGTATTGCAGGTTTATTATCCAATTTCAGCTCCTGCATGTGAGACTCAGGGAACATTGCAGATTTGGGTGCAAAAAAGAATGTAAGAGCCAAAGTACCAGCAACTCTGCTGTGATACAGTCTTGTCTAGAAATGGTTGCAGGGGTTGGGGATTTAGCTCAGTGGTAGAGTGCTCGCCTAGCAAGCACAAGGCACTGGGTTCGATTCTCAGCTCAAAAAAAAAAAAAAAAAAAAAAGAAAGAAAGATAGAAATGGTTGCATAAAGAAGACTGCATTAGTGGAATACACAACGTCAACATTTTAGGTAAAAATTTTGGAGTTGCTTCACCCTTAGACAAAGAGGTAGATACAGATATTAACTTCTGGGAGTAGAGTGAGCTTCTCCTAGGGCTGAATTGATTCAATAATTATCTAGTGTACGATATTCAGCAGTGAAATCATGTATATACAACAGAAAATTGACTGACAGTGATCCATTCGCATATATTTGTATTATACATACATACAATCAATATAGTAAAAATCAGAAGGCTATCAGCCTTTGCAGCCCTGGGAAGGATTTGAAGGAGGGTAGCTTGTAGTGGAAGGGGATAGATAGGAAAGAGAGGTTTGATGTGATATTATTCTATTTCAATTTTAATACCAAAAAATCAAAATTAGTTTAAATAAAAATTTTCAAAGCTATTGTGTATAAAAATGTTGACTTAGCCTATGAAATACATGTATATTTCTTAGGACTTATATGGAATTTTTCTATTCGTTCACATTTATTTGGATTTCAAAAGAAAAAAACCCTCTAGCTGCCTTGTTTCTATTTTTATTTTTTGTGTTAGTTTAACAAAACAAAGTGTAGCTATTCTTTAAATTATACATAGTAAAGATATGGCTTAACAAATCCTTGTAGAAATGTTGGGTTCAATTGTGAAGGAAATAAATCATAAGTATCTTTATATGTCAACGTTATTGATGTCTTTGGAAATATTTTTTGGTTTCCTGTTGTTTATTTGATCCAATAAAATGAGCACTGCAATCTAGTGTGATATAAATCAAATTAAAACCTTACTGTTTGGCACATTTTCCCAAATAGCAATATAAATTAGGATATTAAACAATATTGATTTGTTCTCATTCATTTGTCTTGGAGATCTTCTGTAGTATTTCATTCTATAACTAAATTTTTACTGAAACATTTTTTTTTTGCCAGAACTGAGGATCAAACCCAGGGTCTTATGCTTGCTAGGCAAGCGCTCTCCCACTTAACCAAATCCCCAACACTTTTACTGAAACATTTTAAAGATAAACCTATGTGTAAAATTAAGGACAATAAGGTTTTATATACATTTCAGAATTATCAAGTTATGTCCAGAGTATTTATTTATTCATAACTAAAGACACTACTTTCATCATGTTTTACAAAATTATTACTTTATCAGATTTTAATGACTCCTGCATTAGAAGTATTTTCATTGACATTATAAGATATATTTTATTTGTTTAAAAAATAGTCTATTCAATTTTTAAGTATGAAAAGTTAGGGTTTATTCTAAGACATTCCATGATAATAGAGATATCATTAGAGTATAGTCATCTTTTCCATCATTTTCTTAAAAATTCACAGTGAATAGATAGCATTATAAAATGGCATCATGAAATGAATACAACTAGAGAAAATCATCCTGAAGGAGGTAACCCAGACTCAGAGAGATAAATATGGTATTTGTTTACTTATATAAGTATATTAGTTATTAAGTAATGATAAACAAGCTACAATCCATAGAACAAGAGAGGTTATGCATAGAGGAAGGCACAGGGTGAGGGAGACACATGGATCTCTCTGGCAAGAGAGAAACTAATAGCTTTCACAGGTGGACTGGGAAGGGGGAGACTTGAATGGAGGATGAGGTAGGTAGGAGGAGGAAATGCAAAAGAGAGCCAACTAGAATTGAAGGACATTTGAGGGGGGTATGGAAATATAGTGGAATAGTGACTTCTCAAAATATATGAAGGCAATCCTAACAAAGTACCCAAACAATGGAGGAGGTAGAATCCCAACTGACCATCAGTTTGTCATCAAACAAAGCTTCCAGTATGGGGGACTAGGTTATATCCAATTAAGTTATTAGCCAAAGAAGTCCCATGGAAATTCCCAAATAACCAATGCTGTTGCTAAACTCTCCAATAACTGACAGAAAGATCCCAATGCTGAAGTTAACACCCACAGAACTCATTGAACATGAAGAAGTCAACTTCATACCTACATAGAACCTTCACCCTTATGTTCTAGTGTTTTGGTACAGGAAGATTTTCTGCAGGCCACCAAAAGCAAATGTATACACCAACTCAGCCACAAAACCTTTGATCTACAATACTGCCCTTTCTGTAAAATATGCCAGAGAAATGGTGGCACAAAGTTTGTAGGAGTAACCAATAAATATCTGATTTAACTGAAGACCCACTGCTGTGGATGACAGATTGGTAAAAAAACAAACAAACAAACAAAAACAAAAACAAAAAACAAACAAACAAACAACAACAAAAAAAACACACTGATTGGCCAGTAGTCAGGCAGGAAGTATAGGCAGGACTAACAGAGAGGAGAATGGAGAGAACAGGAAGGCAGAAGAGGACACTGCCAGTGGGCACCAGGACAAGGAAGTTGTAAAGTACCAGTAAGCCATGAGCCACATGGCAAAATATAGATTAATAGAAATGGGCTGAATATAAGTGTAAGAGCTAGACAATGGTGGGCCTGAGCTAATGGCCAAGCAGTTTAAATAATGTAAGTTTCTGTGTGTTTATTTTATAGGTGGGCTGTCAGACTAACAGGGCTTGGCGGGAGCTGGAGAGAAGGTCTCCAGCTACAGCCCACTCCAGGAGATGAAACCCACATATAATACTGCTGTGGTGATCAAACACCAGAGACTAGATAGTCTAGAGATCTAAGGTAAAATCAAATACTCTTGGTGTTTTAAAAAAAAGAAAGTAGTAATAAATTACTCCTAGTAATGTTGTGCTATATTGATAGATCAGTGCTTTTTTTATCTATTATCAAAGAAGGTTCCACCTTCTTTGCACACAGGAAAAAATACAGAGACCCAGAACCACACATTATGCAAGGGAGGGAGAAGGGGAAAAAAAAAACAGAGAGACAGATACAGAAACAGACAGATACAGCAACAGAGAGCTAGAGTGACCTTGGAACACTCAGCTTAAATTCCTCTCCTCAGAGCTCAAGGAACCTCACAAGAGGAGGGAGAAAGAGTTTAAGGGTCAGAGAGAATGGAGGAAATCAGGGAACAATGTTCTCTAATTAACTGACCCAAATTCGTATGTACTCGCTGAGAATGACACACCAAGCACCAGGTCTTCTGCATATATATTTCAGCTTTCAGTGATAGGACTTATGGGTGTGGGAAGAAGTGGGTCTCTGATTCTTATGTCTTCCCCTGGGCTCTTCCTTCTGTTGGTTTGCCTTGTCCAACTTCATTGTGATGCTTTTTGTTTTATTTTATTATACTTTATGTTGTCATGTTTTGTTGCCATCTCTTAGAAGCTTTTTCGGAAACAGAAAGGGAATGGATCCTGATTGAGGGGGGGGGTGGGGAGGAACTGGAAAAATTGGAGAGATGCAAAAGTTAATCACAGTATATTGTATGAGAAAATAATCTATTTTCAATAAAAGAGGGAAAATTACATGAATGGACTTATAAGCCAAAAAGTCAAGCTGCACTAAGTTGTCAAAGAATCTCAGTAATCACAATCATTTAGTATCTATCTATGCCTTTGAATATATTTTCAAGATAAACATTGATACAAATAATCGTTGCAAGGATTTAGGGCTTATTTGGGGAAATGGACTTGTTTAGTTGCCTATTCTCTTTAACTTAGGTATCTAATGATCCAGTTTTGTCAGTGGCAAAATCAATTGTACCTGCATTTTTAAAGTCTTAATAAGTACACTGTGTTTTGTAACAAACTGAGCAAATGTCTATGCTACATACTAATTATAAAATGAGTTTAATTACTCTAAACATGAGGTCTTTATTTAGGGTGAAAATATTTGACCATGAAGTAAATTATACATATGTGTTTGGCTGTTTGTTTGTAAGTAATACCATATAATTATCACACTTAATTTCACAATGCAATGCTAGTCAGTAATTGAGCCAAGTTGCTGTAGAATTATGCCAAACTGGCTTTTAAACATTTATATTATACAGTTAAATACCTCATGACCATTTATTATTAATTTTTATCTCATATTTACAACTGTGACTATAGGTAAAACGTAAGCTACTTTTTTTTCTATAGGCTTAACTGATATTTCTCATGAAAGCCACAGCATAATTTATGTTGGTTTTGATTGAATTATTCACTTACATTATTTGTCCAGTTTATTTATAGCTTTTATTAATACTCATGATAAGAACTATCTTCATGTGATTGAGTTATTTCAATGACTTGGATATAGTACTGAAATTTAAATACCTCATTAGAAATTTATTTTTAATATTTAAGAATTTACCAAACAAACTCATTTTAATACATATGATGTGGTGAAGCCAGGAAGTTTTAATTTGCAGTTCTAGAAAGGTTAATATAGGTCATCTTTTCAGGTGGTTATTCATCTCTAGTAAATCTCATATAATACTGTGGAAAACAATTTGTCTCTGGTGATCATAACTGGGCATCTTGTATAAAATAAATTATTTAGTTTTAATCAAAATCTACTTTGAAATTGCCCACATTGAGATTACTTTATGAGAGAAATATACAAAAATAAAAATTATGATATGTCTTGATTACCATGCATTTTAATATACCAAGATTATTGTGATAGCAATGTATGCTGTTCTGTTCAACCCAAACTAATATAGAATATATATTTGCTCATATATATTTCCTATTTTATTTATTATTAATAAAAAATGTTTTCACCCTGATATTAATAGGATTTTAAGCATGTGGTTTCCGTTCTATTGAAAATATAAAATAACATCTCTCTAGATATTTATTCTGACCATCAGTCTTGACATAATAAATATGAAGTAGGAAAATATTGCTGGAAACTCTCACTTCAGGACAGATGGGTGAAGAAAATTTCTAAATTTATCATAATCTTCTAAAAAATGAGTAAGTCTCTTTTTTCAAATTTATTCTTAGGTTCATGTCTGTATCCTCAGAGGAGTAATATCCTTGCTTATGAATGCACTGCAAGATTTTTATGAAACTCTCCAGGAAATAGTCACATGATTTCCAATTTCTCATTACATTCAGAAGCATGACATACTTGAATGAGGCTTAGCAATGCAACTTAGGTCTCAGTGGAAAACTACATTAAATATATTTTGGTGACATAAGTATTTCCACAATGAATAATTAACTCATAAGTATTAGGAAAAGTACCCAGAGGAAAGAATAGCTGAAGAGTTCATCCAATCATTTGAATTAATGAAACAGAATTGAGTATATAGTAATACAAAGTAATTCTAAATCATCAGCAATTATATAAAAATATTGACCAAAATAAATGTTTTATATCTGGTGGTCAAAAATTAAAAGTGAATAAAAATAGACTGTTGGGGTGCATTGCTGATTAGGTTATACATTGCTTTATTATTGGTCATTACAACTTCAAATTGTTTAAGACAGTAAAGAACAGTTTATGATATCTGAAAACAAAAACATAAACCAAGCTTCTCAAAATTATCCAGGAGCAATTTTACTATAGATGCCTACATCCCATAAACATGTTCCTTTTTTTTAATGTGCATTTGTCTCTTCATCTTAAACTAGCTTATATATGAAGGGCCATTTGGTCATTTCATTTCACAAAAATGCTGTGTGCATGTATGTAAAATACCTCATATATTTCATTGACCTAGATGAAAAATTTATAATAAATGATGTTTTATGATAAATCGGTACTGTAAAATGATTATCAAATAACATTAATATAAATGAAATATAAACATATGATCAATCTAGTCTCCCTGATTTTCAAATAATTATCACTAAATGAGCCAGATCAACACCCAGAAAAATAATTAACCAAGGAGCTGGTTTTTACATTGAATTTCATTCATTTTTTAAATGCTCATTTTAATAGATGAAAATCTTAGCTTGCTCTGGCAAATTGTCCCTTGAAAATATTTTGATTGCATTTAGTATCATTATTATTTGTCTTATAATATTTTATACATTCCATTATGAATGTTCTTATATTCTATTTCTTTTCTAAAGTTTCCTTTATGCTAAATATTTTATAACCATTTCATGTGTGAGCTTTGAAAATATATTCTAATTCAATAATCTTAAGTATTATAAGCCATACTTCCAAAGTTATATTCAACCGCATGTATTACTTGAATTCATTAAGAAATGCCAATGAAAACAATTTTTAATGACACTGTTTATGTCTTATGAATTTAATGACACTGTTTATGCCTTATGAATTTCTGATCAAATCACTTGCATGTTTACTTATTACTCTCACAATTTAAATCATTTAGTTGAGGCGGAACTGGAACTAAGAATTAGATGGGAAATTGGGTATCACAAAAGCAATTATCATGATATGATCTAATATTGTTAAATTTAATAAAACTATAATAATTGCTCCAGATTCTGAAAGGAAATATAAAGATATTTACTGTCAAAAAGTGTGTTTGAAAAGAAAACTTTCTCTCATTTCATAACGAACTGTGGTCTATATCTTTAAAGATTTTTATAATTCTTTAGGTGTTGAGGAGACACAAGGATGCTTTGCATTCCATCATATACTTAAAATAAATAGAAACTGTCATTTCCACCGTATTTTTTAAAAATACTTTGTATTTTTATGCAGGGAAAAATAGATGCTATTTAACATAATAAATTAATATCTCAGAAAAAAGAAATCAAAGAAAATTGGAAAATACATATACACAAACACACATTTGATCTTAGAATTGTGGAATTTACATCTACAAATAAAAATAATAAATCAAATTTTTAATCAAACTACATGGAAACATACTTTTGTAAAATTCTGAGTGGTTTTGTTCTCCTCAAATAAAAATACATGATGACATTTGGGAACTGGAGCTTTGGTAGGTAATTAGGTCTTGGGGAAGGGGCGGTCCTCAAGATGAGATTAATAACGTGAAACAGTAGAATATTTTTATTTCTCTTTTTCCTCTGTAGAAGAATGTTTCAAAAATTCAGGAAGGGGGACCAACACACCAGGCAAACTATGCCCATAGGTACAATAAAAGGTCGACTATTACATGGATAACTAATTTTTTTCTGACTGTATTGAGAGCATAATCCAGAGGCATGAGCATAAGGCTGGTTTTGTAAATCTACTCAAAAACTCAAGGCCTGGGAAGCTATAGGCCCATGGATAGAGTGAATTATTGATGATTTGTTGAATTTATATTTAGCCTACCTGCCTCCTAAGTTTTTGTGGTTATATCAGTAGACTTGTGCTTTTCTCAGGTTTCATCAGAAATACTTTTTTCAGAGAGAAACAGTTAAATACAGAGCTTTATAGCTGATCAAAGTACAGTGATAAGTGACTACTGACTACTTACTTCTAAAGAAAACACCCATATCACCAATTTAAGGATCACGAGCATCACAGAAGCCTAGAAAATATGATTTTAAAGATGGTACTATCTGGAGGGTAATGGGTGAGTCTATGAAATGCTGTACTGGATAGAGCATGGGTATCACACTCAGTAACACCCAACTGGTGTGGT